>NC_136071.1:114746613-115424113 GCF_964261635.1 Lissotriton helveticus
GTCTGTCTGTGTGTCTGGCTGTGCCTGCCTGCCTGCCTTTGAGTGTGCGCGTCCACAGACCCTGGTCGGCTCGTGCCCCGCTCTGTGTTCCCTTGCGAGCTTACTCGACGACAATAGTTCTCGTTGCCGAGACCTAAAAAGGTATGTCCTAATAGAACAATTGAATATTAGGGGAAACTTGGCTTAGACTAATAATAAATGATTACAGAGGGAATGGGTGATCAGCAAGGGCTTCAGGCTTTCAATAATATGTTGGATTGTTAATGGGTTGCGGGTAAAAAGGAAGCAACACTTGATTTTGCGGTACTTAAGAGAGAATATGTCGCAAATTATTATGCTGCAAGAGACCCACCTATTAAGACAAGAATGTATAGATCTTATGTCGAAACAGAGATGGGTAGAGAAAGTGATAGCAACTGATCAGCAATACTACACTAAAGGCCAGATGTAGGAGCCCAAATACCGGTTGGTAACGGCCGAATTCGGCCGTTACCGACCGGTATTTGGTGATGGAGATGTAGGGGCATCATTTTACAGATTCGGTAAATTTACCGAATCGGTAAATTTACCGAATCTGTAAAATACCGAATCAGTATTTTTACTGATTCGGTAACTTCCAGATGTAGGTGGGACTCTTTTGAGTCCCAAAGGCCTTTCAGATTCGGTATTTTACCACCCAATCCAATTGGGTGGTAAAATACCGAATCCAGGTGTGCATGCACATGTGTGCATGCACACCTATGCCATGTGACAGACAGACATGCCCTTAGGGCATGTCTGCGTGCCACATGGCACACATGCCTGTATTTGGGGTGCTAGAGGGTGTCAAAGTGACACCCCCTGCACCCTTGCTGAAATCGGTATTTACCGATTCTGTAAATACCGATTCGGTAATGCCCATTGATTCCTATGGGCTTCAATGCCCATAGGAATCAATAGGCATTACCGAATCGGTATTTACAGAATCGGTAAATACCGAATCTTAACGATTCGGTATTTACCGAGTCTGTATTACCTACACCTTCCCCCCTCTATTTTACCACTTATTAAATACAGAATCGGTATGATTTGGTATTTAAGAAGTGGTAAAATAGAATTACCTACATCTGGCCCGTAAGGCCTAATTATGAGTTTAACGGATGCGGTGTCACTGCCTGCCATATTATGATTTTTTTAGTCACTGGTGGGTGGATTTTGTGGCGTTCCTATGGCGGTGTCTATCAAATAGGCACTGCAATTAGAACGTCAAAGGAAGTTCCATCTTAGAATGGACTGTAAAGTCCATGCCATGCTGGAACTGGTGGTGCATGCACATAGGGGAGCATATGTGTGCATCCACATGGAAAGATATCCATGAAACCCGTGGCGGAGAGGAAAGTCGTAATATGCTTGGCGGGACCGCAGAAGTCCTGTCAAGCATAATACTGCCTCGAGACCAACATGCCACCGCCAGGGAATGATGGTTCACTGGCAGTGTTGGCAGCTCCAGGGCGGCACCACCACCAGGTTTGTAATGTGGTGGTTGGAAGACCACCACATCCACCCCACCACGACTCTGGTGGTCCGAGGACCGCCAGACTCGTAATTAGGCCATCAGGGTTTAGCCATCATAGTAAGGGCAAACTCAGGGGTGGATGTTGTGAGGTACAGGTCGGATGGGGGTGGTCGCTGGTTAATTGCAGAGGTCAAAGTGATGCAAAGCCCATTTACCCTGGTAAAAAGTGTATGACATTAACCCCTAAAATCAGCTTTTCTCTCCACTGTTGGAATTTAAGGCTCCTATCATCATTGGAGGGAAATTTAACATCCTACTAGACAATACACTTAGGGGTCGATTCCGATTCGGGAAAAACCGCTCCGAATAGCCGTTCGGAGCGTTTTTTCCATACGAATCGTACCCTGCAACGTCCCCCGTACGTACGACGAAGTACGATTCGTACCAGGAGCCGTACTCCGTACGAGTCGTACAAGACACCGTACGACTCTAATCTCCGTACGATTCTCCCTCGGAACCCGCTGTACGCGACATCTGTACGGTTCGCGGCTGGTTTTACGACCCAGCAAGTACGATACGTGTCGGGTACGCACCGTACGAGCCTTTTTCTACGGGAGCTGAAAACAGCCGTAAAAGCAGAGTTCGTGCCGAAACAGGTACGGAACGGCCCCCCTGGGTACAGTACGTACCCCCCATGATCGCAGGGGTACGCACCGTACCCCTGCGATCATGGGGTATACGAGCCGTACCCCCATTATACGATGGGTGTACGAGCCGTACCCCATGTACGATGGGTGTACGAGCTGTACCCCCATTGTACGATGGGTGTACGAGCCGTACCCCCATTGTACGATGGGTGTACGAGCCGTACCCCATGTACGATGGGTGTACGAGCCGTACCCCCATTGTACGATGGGTGTACAAGCTGCTCTGCTCTTACCGAACCGGAAGAGGTTCCGGTTCGGTAAGAGCAGAGCAGCGCACTCACAAGAAAGCTGAGGATTGGGCAAAACAGCCCGCTCCAAAAGCTCTACCAACCGAAGGGAGTGTGCATAACTAATGCGCGAGGTACCATAAGACCTCCAAGACATAGGAACAGGTCAATAACCTTTTTCTTTCACTTTTGAACACTTTATTTAATATATCCTTGCACGTTATTTCACTAACGGTCCTGATGAATGCCCGTAAGTCCTAGAACACAGGCTACTGAGGCAGAAACATGTCGACCAATTTTTAACCTTCTCTTACTAGTTCTAATTCTTGATACTCTGAGTGCAACTACAACTCATTACCCAGTTAATAAGATGCACTATTATAGAGTTCACCAGACCCGAAACCAGACATAATAAATTTGTGACCTCCTTGTTTTTGGGTTTTTTAAAACAATTCTCTATCTCTGGCTCACTACTGCACCAACCTTGGGTAATAACCTCCTAGTGGAGGCTGCATAACCTAATAGACCTAATGATTATGCACACACGTGAATCATAAGCGGAGAACCAAGATATACCGCTTTAGACACCACCATACCCATCACGTGCCTGAGGGTCTTTTTATTGGGACATCCCCCGTCCATCCTGCATACCTAAGGTTGAGCAGGACAAGTGATCCTTTCTCCTGTGATTAGAATATATTTTATTAAAGATAATTCTTAATTAAGCTATTTTTAAATACCCACACTAACTATATTTTAACAAGATTTCATTACAATAAAATAATATTTTGTTTTAGTGGAAAGAATTAACATTGTTCATATAATTTTAATATACATTGAATTTTACATGTGATTAAACAATTTAGTTAAATATCATTTCATTTAATTACATGAAAGTAATTTTTCACATTATTTTTGTCTTTTATACATTAACATTTTTATACATTACAAATTACTGTAAAACTTTAAATGTATTTGTAGGTATTTTTAATATATTTATTTTAAATTTTTTCAACATGAAAATACATTGTGACCTGTTTCACATTGTGACTTTTTACAATGTTTTCTCTTAATTTACACACTTTAATAAATGTACTTTTATCTCTTCTATCGTTTCCTATGGGATGAATGTATTTTTATGTCTATTTATTTATCATATTTCTTTACCATTTCCTCAATTTGTTGTAGTCTGCCTTCATCATTTTGGGCTGTTCAGGAACTTTGAGCCCACTATTTTTCATTTCTACGTGCCGTCTCAGTTGAGAGTAATTTACAATTACTTGCTACTGGTTTAATTGGGGCCGTGTTCAGCGTTTGATAAGGTAGTATTTATTAGTTAATATAATTTTAGTGTATTATTTTTTAGTTATTATTTTAACCCCTGGATACGCTCACGGGTGATTAGCCGCACTTTACAAGTTTGCATAACATAACAGTGTAATCTCTACTAGGCATTGTAGGTCAGGCTGTAGGTCTTATTGTAATTTCTGATGCTTTTATGTTTTTGTAAGTGTTTTATATGAAAGTATTGGTGTTTTTAATTAATTTCGAGTGAGCTGTTTTATATGTGGGCCATACATTTTGGGGCCGATTCCAATCCGGTAAAATTCTCGTCCGTACGATTCGCATCCGGAGCCGTTTCCGTACGACTTGTACACACAACGTACGACTTGACAAGTACGATCCGGACCGGGGTATCAGGACGCGATTCGTACGGTCCACGTCAGGTAAGGGCGATTCGTATGGAAAAGCGCACATTCACATACACACCGTACGGTGCGTACCCCCATGATCGCTGGGGTATGGTGCGTACCCCTGCAATCATGGGGGATACGCACTATACACCCAGCGGACATGGGGTACGCACCGTACACCCAGCGTACATGGGGTACGGTGAGTACACCCCAAGATCGCGGGGTACGGTGCGTACTCCCCTTGATCGCAGGGGTACGCACCGTATCCCAGCGATCATGGGGGGTATGCACTGTACCGGGGGTGGGCGTTACGTACCTGTTTCGGGGCGAACTCTGCTTTTACTGCTGTTTTCAGCTCCCGCAGAAAAAGGGTCGTACGGTGCGTACCCAACACGAATCGTACTTGCCGGTTCGGAAAAAGCAGCCGCGAACCGTACAGATGCCGCGTACAGCGGGTTCCGAGGGAGATTCGTACGGGGATTTGATTCGTACGGTCTCTGTGCGATTCATACGGAGTCCAGCTCCTGGTACGGATCGTACTTCGTCGTACGTACGGGGGACGTTGCAGGGTACGAGTCGTACGGGAAAAACGCTCCGAACAGCTATACGGAGCGCTTTTTACCGGATCGGAATCGACCCCTCTGTGTTGCTGGTTTTATATGTTTTTGATTTACAGGTTATTTCAGATTTTTTTTTAAGCATGATACTTTTTCTGCACTTTGTATGGGGACATTTTCATAGAAACTTTTTGGAACTGCTTTATTGGGTTTCAATTTGATTTACAGGGAATTCTAAAAGGACATTGTAAGTGTAATTGTAATGTATATATTTATACTATTGGGTGGCAAATGTAAATTTATGATGTTATCTATACTATGTTATTAAGTATTCCTATTTATTTTTATGTTAGAATACATGTAGTGGCATAGAGAAATATTTGGCCATTAAACTGAATTGAATATGTATTTAGTTATAGATATTTTTTATCTTGTTTTTTAACTATCAGTCTGAATAATTAAATCTTGCAAAATAGTTTAATATTATTGATCAATAAATATTCATAGAATGTGTGTTTTGGTTAATCGGGACTATTTAAATTGTATTGTTGTTTAGTCTGATGTTTTTAAGGTAGGGTTCTTACAATTGAATCTAGATATTGTAGGCCTTCGTTGTTAGTAAACATCAATACTATGCTTTCTTTAGTTTGTTTAAAGAATGTTGGCTTGCTCTGAGTCAGGGATTTCTCCATTCTTTATTCCTGGTAGTTTTGATCTTTTTTTAGATATTTCTATAAATTAGTACAGTGTAGGGTGGCTTCTTCTACCCTTCGACTGTGTTATTTATTTACCTTTACTTGTTGGGACATGGTGCTGCTGAACGCATACCACCATGGAAGATGATACTTGGATTGGTGTCTCTGTACTGACCAGTGCAGGAAGCCAACCCAAGTATTTTTAAGTAGTCCAATAAAGTGGATAGTTTTGTTTCAAGTTTAAAACAAATATGGGTATTTAATTAGAATATCATAAAGCCTAATCATTTCTGTTAAAGGGGATGATTGTAAAACCAGAATTTGCTCAATCTCGTGAGTGAATTTTAGGTTAGTTTTGCATACTTTACACTCATGGTGGATTTTTGCGGATGCCGCCACATGCTCTGATTGAAATGATAATTATAATAGCACCCCTGAATTGCAGTATATGGGCAAGTTTTCAGGATAGTGAAAATCATTGCATGTTCAAAATGTATAATTTTTTTCTGATTGTTATAGTTGATTTGTTCCTTTACATATGTTAGTTTATTATTGTAAGTTCGACTTTGTTAGGTAACAGTGCATACACCAATGGGATGTTTGTATTTTGGTATTGACCATGTATTGTGTATATTTGATTGAATGGAGGAGGGCATGACTTAAATGTGCGGTCCATCATCATCCAGTAGATACGTTGTATTAGGTTAGATTGTTTTCAGTTAGTAAATTGTTGTTAGCAACATAAATTATGATCCTTCTATCGTTACTGTTGTTGTCATATGGTAAGATGGTATCATTTTTATGTGTGCTTAGTAAGTGTTGTTGTGGCATGTCTGTTTCTTCATATCGTCTATGTGCTACTGATGTTTACCTAGATGTTCTATGTGTTCTAGCAATTAATCTGTATAGGTTTTGGTAAGCTAGGGAGTTGATTTGTTGCAATAAAAGAATAATATTTTTAAGTACCCAACCTGATGGCTCCGGTGAGCTTGTATAGGCCTCTTTAATGTCCTTTAGGGAATTTCTCATTTCTATTTCTATAATTTTAGAGAGATGATTATGTTCCCCAACATTTGTACAATGTTGTTTTATTGGTATCCCTACCATAGAATTAACCCTGGGCATAGTTTGCGTAGTAGCGCTACACGTAGCTACGTGAAGTGCACTTCGCACAACGCAAGCTATGCTTGGCACTACGCGAACTGCGTAGTGCGGTAGGGAAATGCTGTTTGCAATGATTGTTCTTGAGCAGCAGTTTTCTTAATGCGGACTGGTAGTTTCTCATCGCGAGCGGTCGCGAGCATACGCAACCACTTGGAATGAGAAACCTGACCTCCCCGCGTTGAGAATCTAGCTGGGAGGTTTATTTCTTGCAGATCGCGAATGAAGAGA
This sequence comes from Lissotriton helveticus, assembly GCF_964261635.1. NCBI lineage: Eukaryota > Metazoa > Chordata > Amphibia > Caudata > Salamandridae > Lissotriton > Lissotriton helveticus. Next base: position 114,753,381 of record NC_136071.1, read on the forward strand.
AAGTCTCGCCGGGATGTCATTTTGCTCGCTTGCGGTCACCAACTTGAAGTTGAGGACAGCGAGCAAGCAAAATAAACAAATGCTACGTTCAATTTGCGTAGCACGTAGTTGCGCAAACTATGCAAACTACTCGAGCGTATCGTAGTTTTCCGCTCAGGCCTACATAGCATGCATTTGAATAATATTTGGTGCATTTCCAGTGTGTTTCTGACTGGTGCTGCTTAACTTACTATAAATATAACCCCTATAACTTGCTAAACTCTTCTATGTATTAGTATTTGAATTATGTTGCTGCTTTGACATGTTATCTCTCAGTGTTAGAACATAAACATTATACAATAATTATTGTGAAATATATATACCATGATTTAATATTTGTTTATACATGTTTACATAATTACTGCACTTTTTAATATATATTTTGAATATTTTCAACTTCGGATCTTCTGTAGATTTCTATTTTGCTGGGCTGTTTCAGTTTAATTTTTGCAACAGTTGGCATTTGTTGCATACTTTTGAAAAATATTCAAATATTAGTTGTGTGGGTTTATTATGTCGTACTATTTTTGGTTTCGAGTTTGTTAATTTTAGTTTACTTTTAATTGATGTCTACACATTATTTTTACTTTTAACATTATTATTTTTTTTTACTCATTTTTGCGATCATGCTGTACAAGCAACAGGGTCACCTCTCACTAGACTCCCTCAGAGATAAGGTGGAAACCATGGCTTGATACCAACCATTGCCGTTTTACATAAAGTTAAGGTACCTCTGTTCCAGGCCCATTAGAACTCATAAAGATCGTGATTGCGTTGGTTTAAATCATTGGACACCCCTTTCTAACCTACCGCATATATGTATCCCACAGATCCCAGTGCTTTGTGCGCTTGGATTCTCCTCTGACTTCATCCAAATTCCTAATTTTATTACATTAGCTCTCCCCATAAAGGTAAGAGATAAGTAACTCCAAGACTTCAATAATTTCCTCAGCTCTTTAGCTTTTAAATCCAAGTTTACTGGGCGATATCATCAGTATTCTCTAAGACTTGGATCCCAAGGTATTTGATTTTTCTTTTGGACTCAATTTGTGGAGTAAGTATGTCCCAATGCATTACTTTGGTTTTATCATGATTTATTTGATATCCGGAGATTTCCCCAAAACCTGTTAATATTCTGATTATGCTATTAAATGTCTGATTGAGGTTACTCGAATAAATCATCAGCATATAATGGCACTTTTAACTCCCAGTTATTAAAGCTAAAGGGGGTAATTTCTTCAGAAATTTTAATCATGTTGGCAAGTGGCTCTATATATAAGTTAAACAGGTGGGGGGAAAGTGGGCATCCCTTTCTAGTGCCTCTTTTGATTTGAAAACTGTTTGAGGTACTACCATTAATGAGTATTTTTCCCGGTGGAGCCAAGAAGATATTAGCTATTACCCATAAAAAGTTTTGACCTAAGTTATTATATAAGATCACTTTTTGTAAATATGACCAGTTAACACGGTCAAATGCCTTGGCTGCGTCAAATGTAAATAGTGCTAAGGGTACCTTTTCTTGATTTGCGATGTCAATGGCTTCAATCAGTTGGTGCGTAAAATCATGCAGCTGTCTCCCTTTAATGAATCCCTTCTGATCCTTGTGAATAAGTTTATCAGATAAAGAGCCAAGTCTTTTTGCTAAAACCTGAGTAAAAATGATATAATCTGCGTTAAGAAGCAAGATTGGCCTGTAAGACTCTCAGAAAAAGGGGCCTTTACTAGGTTTTAGTATCAGACTAATCATCGCCTCGTTCCAGGATTTAGGAATTGGAAGGCCCTCCAAAAAGATAGCGTTGAAAAGATCAGTTAAACTGGGCGCAAGAGACCCTTTCAAGGCTACATAGAGTTCATTAGGTATGGTGTCAGTTCCTGCTGCCTTACTTTTTTAAAGATTATTGATTACGTCCAGTACCTCATTAAGGTGATATCTGCGTTTAAGATTTTACAAGAGTCTACGTCTAGCTTCAAGACACGTGATTTATTTAAATATGTATCTACTACTATGGGTGAAGGTGCCAGATCTTCCTCATATAGAGACTGGGAAAAATGCTCAAAGGCTTCTTCAATACCTGCCTTGTCCTCTGTTATTTGTCCCCTGTTTCCCTTATGGATAGCTGTGATCTTATTTCGATTTGACTCAGTCTTAAGCTTCCAAGCTAGCAATTTATTGCTATTTTCCCCAAATTCATAATTTGACAAAGTACTAGCTCGCCATCTCCTCCTTATCTTTTCCTCTAGGTCTGAGGAGAGCTCCTGTTTCAATTTCATTATTTCATCATTTAAGCTATTTTGTTCTTCCTCAGAGGTTATGACTTCTAAACTGGCTTGTCTCTCTAATAAATCAGCCTCTATTCGGGAAATTTTAAGTTTCTTCGCTTTGTTTTTACCTATCGCTATGCCTGCTAGTGTACCTCTAATAACAGCTTTTATGCGTCCCAGGCGATCATTTTAGACACCTCCCCTTACCCAAGTAGTTTTCCGTTGTAGATCTTAGTTCATCAATAACTTGTTGGTCTAAAAGGATTGTTCGATCAAGAGTCCACCTTTTCTCGCCCTGCCCTGACTCAAGCGTAATATTTAATTGGACCGGCGAGTGTTCAGACAAGTGTGCTGGCAGGTGGTGGACTTTCTTGACTTTATTACTTAAAAGCTTGTCGCCCCCAAAAAAATCTATTCTTGAGGCATGGCCATATTTATAATTTCTGAAAGTGAATTTATTTATTTGAACACCTTTGAGATTCCAGATATCAATTAAACCCAAATAATCTTTGAGCCTATTGATGCACTCTCGCATCTTAGGTAAATGTAAAGCTCTGCCTGGGGGGTGTCTGTCTTTTTTAGGATCTAATAAGATGTTATAATCACCTCCTAATATGATTAGTGTAGACTGTGATAGCAGTTGCGTGTATAACGATTGAAGAGGTGCTGGGTCGTCTATATTAGGGCCATATAACCCACCATGAAGAGAGCGATATCTCTGATTTTTATGTTTCCTATGGCCCACCTTCCTTTTGAGTCTACTGTTTGTCCTACTAACGTAAAAGACTGTGATTTTCTAATGATAACGGAGACAACCCTGATATTACATGCTTGATTTGTACAGAGAGTCTCTCCAATCCAATTCTCACATTTTATAGCTTCGAGCCATTTGTCTCTAAGGAGATGTGTATTTTGTAATATAATGATATCCCAATTCTGTAGTTAAAGATACTCAAAGATTTTTAGACGCCTCCCCCTTGTTTTTAGCCCATTCACTTTCCAAGTCACTATCTTCAAGTCGCCCATTGGATTTGATTTTCTTCCTGTTGTTTATGGCTCCTACCCTGTTTGCTATACAATTTACAAATCAGATAAATATTTTTTTCTTTTTTTTCCCAATTGCTCCCCACCCAAAGAAATTACCAACGTGCATAAAAAAATAAAAAAAGAAGTTATATTTACCCCCACCCTGGAGAACCCTCCCCATTACCAATGAGCAATCCTAGTTGCCCAGTTTGAGGACCGCAGTCGAATAGTAATTTTCTAAAGCAGTCTAGGCTCATAATACTATTTATCCCCGTTTGTCTTCATGTGTTCTAGTAATTGTTCCACTTCTTTTTGATCTCTGATATTATAGATTTTGCTACACTCATTATTCGTAGGAGGGCTGGGAATGTCATCTGCACCGTGGCTCCTTCGGCCCTAAGGTCTTGCATGTACTTTCCTAGGGCCCATTGCCTATCGGCGGTTGCCTTGGATATATCTGAGCGGATTTTGTAGTAATATCCGTCTTTTGATAGGGTGCCCGAATTTAAGGCCTTATTCAGTATATGTTCTTTTATTGAGTAGGTTTTGAAGTTGATTAAAACTCTGCATGGATCCTTCCTATCTCTATTGAACCTAAATGGGCCTCTGTGGACTCTTTGTATGTCTTCGTCCAAATTTTTTTCATCCATATCGGGAAAAAAACTTTTTAGGAGACCTACTATGAAGGTCCTTAAATGTTGCCCTTCCTGACCTTCAGGAATATTTAATAGATGTAAATGATTCCTTCTCGAGTTATTTTCTAAGGTCTCAATCTTTTTTTCCCTGAGTTCTCTCTCTGATGAAGATACTTTCGCAATATCACTCTGGCAGAGCCTCACTTCGTCCCTGATTTGTTCCAGGGCCGATTCGACCACCACCACTCTGTCCACAAGTGCATTAACTTTAGTCTCCAGAGCATCACAAGTAGTCTGAATTTTTTCCTGGTTTTTCTCTGACTTGGCAAACCCATTTTTCATCTCCTTTAACAATGATCCTACAAGATCCCCCATGTTGCCCCTTAAGGGGTGTTCATATCTTGCTCATCACCTAGATCCTCGGCAGGCTTACTTTGTTGTACATGAACCTCTGTTTGTGGGGCCCCTTCTAAAGTACCATCAGTAGTGCCATCAGTAGTGTGTTCTTTGCCCTCCCCAGCTCATTTAACATTGGAGCTTGATATTTATTTGGTGACTCCATTGCCTTCAGAGATGACGCAGACATTGCGTTAGTTGCGCCATCTCTCTGCACTGGCTTCTCTTGGATTTTAAAGAAGGATCGCAGTGAGGGAGTAACTTTTAAATTTGAACCCCTCTTTAGCTATTCTTTTTTTACTGTTTTTGCGGCTCTGGTAGAGACCACTGCTGCCGTAACTCGTTTGGATTTCTGAACCCTCTGTTTCCTGCTAGTGTATTTAGCTGAGCCAGTATCCTGTTGTGTACTCCAATTCTCTATTTGCTCCTGTAGCAGTTCAACAGTTTTACCCACCAGCGCAGAGGCTTCCCCCCTTGGGCACGTGGGGCCTGACTTTTGCGAATTATCTCCTGAAGTGTCTAGAATAATGTTGGGGGCTATGGGGTTATAATTGCCGTTTTCGCCCACTGTGGGTGACAAGGGCAGATGTGGAGTAGAAAGACCCCTCTTCTTGCCTCGCCCCTTTACCTTACTGGAATTTATGCAAGCAGCGACTTTTACTTCATTGCCTATATGAGAGGTATGACTGTAAGAGATCGTTTGACTCCTGCTATTCAGCCCGTTCAATCTATTAGCTTTGTTCAGTACAACTTCGACTTGGCCACAAGGGGGCACCACGTGATGTAAAGGGATGCTTGGTAACTCCAAGAATTCCGAATGGTATAATAGGTTATAGGGAGCCCCTCTAAAATGTTGTTTAAATATAATCCCACATGAGTATTGGAATGTATGAGCCACCTCTGTCCAGAAATTTCCTGATTTACTTTAACTTTAACAGTGCTGCTGCTGCGGAAATGCCCCTGAGCGGGGCATAACACACCTCTCAGTATCTCTACAGCTCCCAGTCCCATCTAAGTCCTCCGCTCGCTCCACTCTCCGCGCACCGCTGACTTCTCCCACTCCAGGTCCCTGCAGCCCCCACTCGCTCGTCCGCTTGGCCTCTGAGCCTCCGAGCCGCGGTGTTCGAAGTCAGGTGGAGCCGCTGCACAGGTCATCGGAGCTCGCCGGCGCTCTCCTTCGCCAAAGACAATGCTACCAGCAAGCCGAGTTTGCCCGTGGGGGGGCCCTCGCCGTCCTCGATAATTGCCAGTGAGTAGAGATGCATTTTTAGAACGAACCGCTTAACTAATTACAACAAAAGCGGCCATCCGACTGCGGAGCTCGCGACCTAGGCGTTCAGCCGGCAACCATGTTCTCCCCTTCGTCCGTCCCACACACTAACATTTTTAACATTAATTTCAAATTACTTACTTTAGAGTGTGGATTGATTTTTACTTCTCTTACTTTTGTCTTTTTATAGTGAAGATATCTGTGTTTTGGAACTATGAATATATATAATAGTTGTATGTATTTTTTAATTATTAAATAAATAAAACTTGGAAAGTAACATTCAGCAAGTTTTTAAAATGAATATGAAACTAAATGAAATTATGCAGAATAAATAATCAAGAGATGTCCATGTTAAATGTGGAAATGTGTCATTCCTAAGTAGTACCTCAGAGGTTTGATGTGTCTGTGACGTTCAACCAAAAGGGGTCTGCAGAAGGGTACCCCTAGTGGAGGGAAAGCATGCTGCAGCCTCTGGGACTTTTCGGATCTGAATAGATCTGCTTCAGTCCATCAAATTCCAGCCCTTTTTCAACAACTGTGACATTCTGCCTGGTGTGAGTGAGAGTTCAATCTCACACACAGATGTTTTAGTCATGCTCGCAGTGAGTGAGACTTGAGGTCACAGAAAGGGTACCTTTTTTTTGACCAGCTACGGCCCAGAAAAGTGCTGCACTTTTTCAAACCTAAAACAAGGCCCAAGACACAAAACTGACTCTGTTATACATCAGAATTAGACTAATATCTCATACTTACCATAGTTTCTGCAAGGCTTTTGGATACAAAAGTCAAGCTAAATATATTTTATATGGGAATTTCCGCCAGCACCACAATTGTTGCGTGTATTGCAGTCTTTTATATTTTTGGGTTCTTCCTCACAACAGGGGCGTAGCTACCATTTATCCAGCAGGTGCAGTGGCACCTGCACCTAGAGTCATGAGGAGCTCATTTAACTCTGATAAATGCTGTGTTTTACTACCCGAACAGCAGTCAAAGGGGACATTTTTCTTGCTTTGCACCGGGATCTTTGCTACTCTACTGCCCCAGAGAGCAGTCGGTAGAACTCTGCCACTACTCCACGACTAGAGTGTGCTGAAATTGAGGTTTTCCTAGATAATCAAAGGTGTAAATAAAAAAAATCCTTCACCTTTTTGAAGGAATGAAAAAGAAATGACTGTTCTTTTCCTAATGAACACATTTTTGTTTTTCGAGAATAGCAATGGCACATTTGAGCCATGATTTGCCATTCAATTAATAGACCAGGTAATTCAGCCCAGACTGCAATATTTACCTCACCAATGCTTTTCTAAAGAGTATTCATTTGAATGTATCACCGAAAATGTATATGGAGCTAAGAACTCCCAGCCACTTATTTACAAATAATATGTAATTCATATGTATGACCACGCGGATGGGTGAATTCTAGAAACTTCCCACTTCATGTAGAAGCGTAGGGCCTCATTTACGAAAATCTCATAGATTTCACTGCGCCACTTCTATGAGCCTTTTTTACTGGGGAACATCCACCCTACATACATTGTACTATAGCGCAGGGGTTTACAAAGTGACACATCTGCCTAGATGCGTTACCATGTAAAATTGGCTCAGTGTGGTGGATTGTTGATGCCACTGCAGTCACAAAAAAGTGACGCAACAGCGGTGTGAGGGTTCATAAATAAGGCCCGTACAGTTTCCAGAATTTAACCAGCCAAGCATGGTTGAAATGTGTCCTTGCAGACTGATTTCCAGCCCAATGTGGTTGGGAATCAGACTGCGCATATTTGTTTAGCCACACTGTGCTCCCTCTCTGATTTCAAGTTGAAGAGGACTTCTGGAAATCCCCAGAAGGCTTTCTTCGATCCCCGAGGCCCTGCCAGGGGTCTCCATTGGCTACTTTCCGGATTGGGTAATGGAGAAAGAGCCTGGCACGGTGGATAACCATTACTTTGCATCTTTTATTTCGCACTTCTTTTACTTAGCATCTTTTACTTAGCATTGTCTTTTACTTCGCATGCTTTTACTTCGCATGCCTTTACTTAGCATGCCTTTACTTAGCATATGCCGTTACTTCGCAGGAGAAGAGTGGACACGGGCAGAGAGAGGTAAGTGGGGCAGTGTAGTTAGGGTAGTGTAGTAGTGTAGGGGGTTGTGTTGTAGTGCATGTGTAGTGTAGGGGGTAGTGTTTTAGGGTTTAGGGTAGTGTTGTAGTGTATGTGTAGTGTAGGGGGTACTGTTTTAGGGTTTAGGGTAGTGTTGTAGTGTATGTGTAGTGTAGGGTAGTGTAGTAGTGTAGGGGGTTGTATTGTAGTGCATGTGTAGTGTAGGGGCTAGTGTTGTAGGGTTTAGGGTAGTGTTGTAGTGTATGTGTAGTGTAGGGGTAGTGTTTTAGGGTTTAGGGTAGTGTTGTAGTGTATGTGTAGTGTAGGGTAGTGTTTTAGGGTTTAGGGTAGTGTTGTAGTGTATGTGTAGTGTAGGGTAGTGTTTTAGGGTTTAGGGTAGTGTTGTAGTTTATGTGTAGTGTAGGTGGTAGTGTTTTTTAGGGTTTAGGGTAGTGTTGTAGTATATGTGTAGTGTAGGGTAGTGTTTTAGGGTTTAGGGTAGTGTTTTAGTGTATGTGTAGTGTAAGGTGTAGTGTTTTAGGGTTTAGGATAGTGTTGCAGTGTATGTGTAGTGTAGGGGGTAGTGTTTTAGGGTTTAGGGTAGTGTTGTAGTGTATGTGTAGTGTAGGGTAGTGTTTTATGGTTTAGGGTAGAGTTGTAGTGTATGTGTAGTGTAGGGTAGTGTTTTAGGGTTTAGGGTAGTGTTGTAGTGTATGTGTAGTGTAGGGGGTAGTGTCTTAGGGTTTAGGGTAGTGTTGTAGTGTATGTGTAGTGTAGGGGGTAGTGTTTTAGGGTTTAGGGTAGTGTTGTAGTGTATATGTAGTATAGGGTAGTGTTTTAAGGTATTAAGGTAGTGTTGTAGTGTATGTGTAGTGTAGGGGGTAGTGTTTTAGGGTTTAGGGTAGAGTTGTAGTGTATGTGTAGTGTAGCGGGTAGTGTTTTAGGGTTTAGGGTAAGCATGGGCGGATTTTGCGGATCCACGATTCACGGATTTGCGGATTTGCTGATCGTGGATCCGCAAAATCCGCGAATTTTGCGGATTGCCGACCGGCGGATTTGGGCGGGGCTTCCATGCGACCGATCAGACCAGCAGATGAAGATACAGAAGCTCCTGGTCACAGGAACAGCACTGGGATTGCGCTCGTGAAAGTCAAGGATGCATAGGCCTCTATCCAGCATCACAGCTGATTTCGACGGTAGAAGATTTGGGAAGAAGGCACACCTGCCCAGCCTTGACAACGCTCACGATTGTTTTTTGGCTGATGAATGAGTCACTGCATTTGAGCTTCAACTAGTTCCAGCGACCATGTGTGTGTTACTATGCGGTCGCCCCGAGGGGCGCAGGGGTCCCTTGGTTGAGCTGTCCATCATTGTGGGTCAATGGCGGGAAGACGGTGCACACAGCGAGTGTGTGGGCGGGGACAAACGGGCGGGGCTTCCATGCGAGTGCACATGCCTCTTGTCTGTATAAAAGGTCAGAGACCGATCAGACCAGTAGATGAAGATACAGAAGCTCCTGGTCACAGGAACAGCACTGGGATTGCGCTCGTGAAAGTCAAGGATGCATAGGCCTCTATCCAGCATCACAGCTGATTTCGACGGTAGAAGATTTGGGAAGAAGGCACACCTGCCCAGCCTTGACAACGCTCACGATTGTTTTTTGGCTGATGAATGAGTCACTGCATTTGAGCTTCAACTAGTTCCAGCGACCATGTGTGTGTTACTATGCGATCGCCCCGAGGGGCGCAGGGGTCCCTTGGTTGAGCTGTCCATCATTGTGGGTCAAGGGCGGGAGGACGGTGCACAGCGCGAGTGTGTGGGCGGGGGTTCCAAAGGGTCTGGGCCCCATCAGAGCAGCAGATGAAGAGACAGCACACCAGCCTGGCCTGTTGTAATTATTTTACGATGGCGCCGGCAAGCTGCCAGCGCCATCCTAAAATAGTTACTAAATTAGCTTCAACAGGAAGCTCTAATAGATAAAATCGAGCACCTGCTTTGTTTTATCTATTAGAGCTTCCTGTTGAAGCTAACTTAGTAACTATTTTAGGATGGCGCTGGCAGCTTGCCGGCGCCATCCTAAATTAGTTACAACAGGCCAGGCAGGCTTGAACTTTTGCCCCCGAAATCCGCCGCTCGCGGATTTGCGGATTCGCGGTAAATTCGCGGGAGTTCGCGGATCGCGAATTTACCGAAAATCCGCAAAATCCGCGAGCGGAGCGGATTTTGCGCTCATGCTTAGTTTAGGGTAGTGTTGTAGTGTATGTGTAGGGTAGGGGAAGTGTTTCAGGGTTTAGGGTAGTGTTGTAGTGTATGTGTAGTGTAGGGGAAGTGTTTTAGGGTTTAGGGTAGAGTTGTAGTGTATGTGTAGTGTAGCGGGTAGTGTTTTAGGGTTTAGGGTAGTGTTGTAGTGTATGTGTAGGGTAGGGGAAGTGTTTCAGGGTTTAGGGTAGTGTTGTAGTGTATGTGTAGTGTAGGGGAAGTGTTTTAGGGTTTAGGGTAGTGACGTAGTGTATGTGTAGTGTAGGGTAGTGTTTTAGGGTTTTGGGAAGTGCAGGGGGCGTGGAGGGTAGTGTTGGTGTGTAGGGAAAATTAAAAAAAATATATTTATGCGTAGTAAAATCCTGCGAAGTAATGTACTGCTAAGTAATGCCAATTTAATGCTTTAAATTGATTTTGCGAAGTAAAGGTATGCGTAGTACAATACGGCTAAGTATAGGCATTTGCGAAGTAAAAAATGCATAGAAAAGGCATGCTAAGTAATAGCATGCTAAGTAACGTCATACATTCCCTGGCACAGCCAAGAAAATGTGAGCTGCTATGTGACGGAGGGACATTATCTGCTGCAACATGGGCCCATATTTTGTGCATTTACTGTTTTAAAAAAAACTTCTCCAGCTACACGATTAGCGAAAGCAGCGTTTTTTACAAAAAATATACACAAGTTGAGAGCAGCCAGGCTTTGTAACTTATCACAACCCTAGATTTAACATGTTTCAAAGAAAGCCACTAAAACATATTTAGAATTCCCTTGGTCAACTTTTAACCTTTTGGGAAATGGTGTCCTCTATACAGGAATGATCTCAAAACGACCTCATATATAAAGTGCATTGCACTGAAGAATGTTTACTTAAACAACTGTCACCTCTTACTACCAAGATCATCCACTTAGGGCATCTGTTTAACAACACTTTACTTGAATCTGCGGTAAGGTAAACAGACTGAGTGAGAACTAGGTCTAAGCATGATGGTAAGGAAAGACTGAGATTGGTTGGCTCTTTCCTAGAGTACACACTGAAAGTGTATGACCTAGTTCATAATAATATCCAGCAAACTCAAATTGATTTTTTTATGTATAGTCTTTTTTTGTTTTACTTATTACTCAGAAGGACTCCTTTTGTCTACTTCTGATAGCAGGGGGGGGGGGGCAGAGATCCCCCTGCAGGAGGGCGAGTGCCTGCCTCTGCCTGCAGGAAAGCAACTTTGTGGGTATCCCACAGAATTACCTCCCTTCTCAACATGGCTACCCTTTGAGTGTACACTGTACACTAACTTTGCATTACCTTTTTGTGGCAAACCGTCAGTGTGCCACCTGGTGGTCTCTTTGCCTCTGCACCCACATCCTTACTATTGCAATGGCATGGAGGCAAAGTATTGCCCTCTTTTTCATGGTGCCACTACCCCATCCAAATCAGGGAAAGCCCTTTTAAGATACTGGTGGCTCTGTATGTGCACCCGCGGTATCTATATTACTGAAGAAGTTGCACTAATGTCTGAGGCCCCTTCTGTAATACAACAGTACCAGAGAATGCAATAAAATGAGCACATATGCCCATTATACTTCCTGGACACTGTGCATTATATGGCCCTTGATTTTACCCCTAAATATGGCTGCACTTCACTCTTTCTCGAAAAAATCTGCACTGAATGCTGACCTTCTGGAAATATGCCATCAGAGCTCCATTCTCAAAGAGAAGCATCTGATGAAATTAAAAGATTCGGGGGCATATTACCAACAAATAGCGATATTTATCGCTAAGTAGGGTTAGCGGCAATATTTTTATTGCCACGCATCACCGGTTTTTATCGCTGAGATAACTTGCTATTAGCAAGGTTTATCTCAAAAGCGATAAAAATCCAGGCGATAGCAGCGAAATGCGTGAATATCGCTGAGAATACAGCGATATTCACACATTAGCGACAAAATGCTCTTAGCCATGTTACCCACCTCCCATTGAATAACATGGCTAAGAACTGGTCTGGGCAGGTGTTAGTATTTGGAGATATTCGCGCTTAGCGCGAATATTTCCATCGCTACGCCTGCCTTGCTAATAGGCGATAACGACGTTAGCGTCTGCTGTCAGTCGCTAACGGGTTGGGGACTCCCACTTTGCATGTCATTAGCGATAAATATCGCTGACATGCAAAGCGGGCCCCAAACCGCACGCTATCGCCTACAAGCTGTCGCTAACTGCTGTTAGCGACAGCTTGTTAATAGGGCGATAGGCAAATATCGCCGCGTTAGCGGCCGTGGCCGCTAAGCGGCGATAATTCTATCGCCCTCCTTGGTAATATGCCCCTCAATTCTTAGCACATAGGTGTGTGGTGCCGGCACAAGGAAATTGAATGCCCTGGTACCAGCTTGCATTCACCAAGCATAAAAAATGTGTTTCCTAAATTTTGATCATGTGTTTTAAAGGTTAAAATAACAGGGTCAGCCAACCTGCAAACACCAAGCATAAAATATATGTTATAAATGTTTTCATGAGTTTTTCAATGTTGCTGCATCCAGCCTTTGATATTATTGCCAAGCGACAGCTTAACGAGCCTTTGTTGTGTTATCTGCTTTAGAAAGTGTTCCCTTTCTTTGCAGGGAGGTTCTTCATTGGCAGAAGAGGATGGGGGGCAAGCTGGAGAGAGAGTGGCAAGGCAGCCCACAACTTGAGGTCAGGTAGTAAACGAATACAGGTCTGCCACCCACTGGGATTACATCAGTGACTTTTAAGAAAGTTCTATATTGGTTGCTCAGAGGTCTGCAGGATCAAGATTCGGTCAGGAAGCACACAGGGGGGCCGACGTCACATTCCATTCATTAGAAAACTGCAGTCGTGAAATGTCAGGGACATTTCAATGAACGCTGTGTGAGGGCTTACTTTTAGATGGTGCAGATCAGAAACAGTGAGTAAGGGTTGCCTCTGTTTTGTTCTGATTATGTCTGAAAGTAAATGATCTGTGTCTGAAAATAAAGCACTAACTCAGAGAAATATCAGAATAAATGAAATTACTTTCAGCCCTGAAGGAGTATATAACAGGAGCTCTGCACCAGAAAAACATAATGATAATGTCCCATGCAAGGACTGGTATGCAGCATGTGTGCTGCCATTTAACCGGTGTGAAACAGACACCCTCCTTGACTAAATCTGGATGAAAATGTTTTTTTTTATTCATATAAGCTCTTCTATCTATACAGCTCCACCAGGCAACTGACCAGATTTTGATAATTGGAGAAAAACTGTGCTATGTGGACCATGTGGTTGTTTTTATTCCTACTGTGTTGAATGGGAGCAAAATGCCCGTATCTTTATACTGACTGACAGATTCTGTGTACTGAGTCCTCGAAGCCAGGTATAGTATCTAAACTGTTCTTTATGTGTTTGTTTATTGTTTTATCCTTTCTTATATACTCATTCCAGTCTTCTAGCTGGAACTTGCCTCCATCTTTGAAGTTCTTTAACTGCCCTGAACACAGCGGCGGCTAAGGCTGACCAAAACACACATGCGCACTTAGGTTTCTCCAGACCGGCTGCATTGAGCAGCAGGGCTGGTGAAACCCCACAGACTTCTTGACCTGAGCTGAGCATCCTTTCACCCCAGGAAGAGGAGAGGAGGAGCAACGCAACACTGGAGGCAGCTGGCGGCTTAAGGTAAGTTCTTTATATTTATTCATATATTATTACTAACCCCACCATGCCTATGCGACCCCTCTTGTGTTCCCTCCGACTGCCTCACCACCCTTTGTTTGTGGCAGCCGCCACTGCCTTGACATCTCCGCCTTCATCCTTCCCATTTCCTGTCTGACCCCTGACAGGAAGTGGTATCTTGTGACAATTCAAAAGTCATTGTGACCTAGCTGCAAGGTACTCCCCTCCACCGTTCAATTTGACAATGAAAATTAATGACACAAGATAGTAGATTCTTTCTCAGCAATTGCGTTTTCCGTTGCACTGAAAGAAACTCTCACAACAATTGGAGTGGGGAGTATATGACACAGGTTGCCCAGCACCATTTTGAAAGGAGTTAGGGTCAGATGTACTATTTACTGCTTGAAAAGTACTGGTTGCAATTTGCAACCAGTAATTTTGCAATCAATAAATCTATTTTCTGAACCAACTGATGTACACATAGATCAGTTCAGAAAATTCAGATTCATAGTGGAGTACAATCATACTTCATTCATATTCATGTAGCAATCACAAATTGCCACTCATTCCAATTGGAGGCCACCCCAGAGAAGGTGACCTGCTGGGGTCAGCAGGCCACCATGTCTTTGATTGCCTTCCTTTCAATGCTGGGGTCAGCAGTCCACCATGTCTGTGATTGCCTTTCAGTAAATTACCTTTTTTTGTTTTATTTAATAAATGCAGCCCATTTTCCTTTAAGAAACCAGGAATGCATTTGGAAAGAAACATTTCTTTAAGATTGGGAAATAGTCTCATGAGGGATGGTAACTTTTTAATGTTTTACAACCACTATTTCAGTGCTAAACAATTAGAAAATATGGACAGGTAATCGCTATTTGGGAGGGACATCTACAACACTTCCGTAAGCTATTTTTTCCATTTGAGTTTAGTGCATTGTAAAAAGCATTCTTGGGATTGCAAACTCCGATTTGGAGCTTTGGTGACTACAAAACAGCTTTGTAATAGTGGAACTAATTTTTTAAAAGGTTCCATTTTCTATTTTAATTTCTCAAGATCGTTGTTGCTTTTTTTTATACTTCTTACAATACGTGTTTATAATGCAGCTGCTTTTTTGGGTACAGCACCCCAAACTCAAGGAATTTCGAACCAGCTAATTAAATTCAGATTACTGCAAGGGAACCAGAAAAAACTAGATTGCAGAAAAACTAGCAGCCTAATTGAGGCTCAGTCTTTAGGGATCGAACATCTGGAGACACTGTCCTGGTAGTTATCTTCTCGACAAAGGTTATGCGCTAAATGAGAGAGACTGTAGTAACTTGCTGAATGCAAAGACAACGGAGAAAGAAACACTGGTAACTGTGGTGTCAGGGCATCCAAGATGTGAGAATGGCATGGAGTCACAAGTGGAGTTTGAAAGATCTCTAGTGGAAACCAGAAGAAAAGTCCTTGAAGTCCAGAAGTGTTGGTTCCAAGTTCTGTGCACTGATGCAGTTGTGAACGGAGACTGTCATTTGGTAGTAGATAGAGAGGACCAGATCCAAAGAGAAGGGAGCACCATGGTTCGACGCCTCACTGAAAGAGAAAAAGCAAGCTCTCCGGAAGGCTGAGAGAAGGTGGAGACTTAATTACGGTCAAACGGAGGCAGACATTTTTAAAACTCTGCTGGCGAAATATAAGGCAGACATTCTGGAGAGAAAGTCAGCCTTCTACGAGGGAAGACTCAGAGAAGCAACTAATTTACAGCGAGAAACCTTTGTGATCCTAAGAGAGCTCACGCAACAGAAAGGGATAATCTCTGTGAATGATCAGCCAGACTGTGACTCATTCCAAACTTTTTTCCTCCAGAAAGTACAGGATATCATCACTGATATCAACGCACGCTTAGTCACACCCACTTTGTCCACGCTAGGGGCCCAGGTGCCGTCCATGATGTTAAGCATCTTTCCTCCTATCGACGACACACGCCTTGAGGAACTTGTTGGACAGACTAAATCTGGCTCCACTATAGACCCATGCCCCCAAGAATTTTTAAAATGGCATTGCCAGGCATCCAGCCCCAGGTGTTGAGTTTACTTAATAACTCACTGGAAACAGGGTATCTTCCTGTCCAGTTAAAGGAAGCTAGGATCTCCCCACTATTAAACAAAGTTGGCACTGACCCGAAGGCCTTGAAAAATTATAGGCCCATCTCGCAGCTTCCTTTCCTGAGTAAGCTCTTGGAGAAGCACGTCCTAGGCACTTTGGCCGGCTATCTGGAGGAACACCATCTCCTTCACGCCAGGCAAGCAGGGTTCCGATCCCAACATAGTACGGAACTAGTAATGGCCGCGGTCACTGACGAACTGAGAGTCAGGGCAGACAATAAACAGCCGTGTGCCCTGATTCTCCTAGATCTGTCGCCGGCTTTCGATACGGTCAGCCACACCATCCTGCTGGACCGTATCAGGAAGCTGGGGATCACTGGCCAAGTGCTAAAGTGGCTGGAGTCTTTTCTATCAGGTCGTACTCAAAGGGTACAGCTGGGTGATCAGCTATCGGGGATTAGTGATGTAACATGGGGTGTGCCCCAGGGGTAAGCGCTATCCCCCCTGCTGTTCAATATCTACCTGCAGCCGCTGGTTGAGGAGCTTATGACCTGGAACTGCGAAGTTTTTAACTATGCAGATGATACCCAGCTACTGGTTCAGCTGCAAGACACCATTGGAGCCCAGGAATCAGTGAAGAATCTGCTTAGCTTCACGGTCAATTGGATGACCAACAAGCTGCTGAAAGTGAATGCCGAAAAAACAGAGGTGCTGGTCCTCAGTAACCTAGGGAACCCCTGGAGTGACCTATACTGGCCCCCAGAGCTAGGTTCCACTCCCCCTCCTGGTAGGGTGGTAAAAAGTCTGGGTCTGAGGATTGATGCAGACCTCTTGATGGCTCCCCAAGTCGCAGCCGTGGTTGGCTCTTGCACGGGTGTACTGAGACCATTGCGGAAATTGGTACCCATCTTATCAGCCTCTACCCTGCAATCGATTGTATCTGCCACAGTCATTTCAAGACTTGATTACGGCAATGCACTATACCTCGGCTTGCCACAGAAGCTGTTGAGGAAGCTGCAGGTAGTACAGACCGATGCCGCAAGGTTGATCCACTCCCTGCCTAGAAACTCTCACGCCACCCCCCTGCTCCAAAAGTTGCACTGGCTACCGGTCATGTATAGAGTACAATTCAAATGTCTCTGTGTGGCCCATAAGGCTCTCTTTGGTAAAGCACCAGAGTACATAAAACAACGTCTCATGAGATACGTTCCCGGTAGACCTCTGCGCTCAGGGAAGACCTCTAATCTGATTCAACCCAGATTCAAGCTAAAAACCAGAGGAGGCAGAGCCCTGTCTGTTCTTCTCCCACAGTTGTGGAATGCACTTCCGACTACTTTGAAGGAAGAATCTCAGTTACTGCCCTTCAGAAAGAAATTAAAAACCCATCTATTTAAAAGGGCGATGACTCCAGCTTAGTCGATGGGTAGCCTGAGGGACTTGGGTTAACAGTGTGTTGTGTTGTTCTGTTTCTAAGCGCTTAGAGACCGGCGGTGATAGGCGCTATACAAATAAGCCATAACATAACATAACATAACATAGTAGATTCTCAGGATGATTGTGAGTATTGATAGGTACACATTATTATGAGTGAGCAGGAAATTCATCTCTGCTGGTGGAGCTCACAATGTTTTGCCCTCTAGGTCTGGCAAAACCTCGCTAAGCGCTGCGTGGTGGAGTTTTTTCTCAAGTGGGGCTCATCAACATTAAGTTGGTGAGTACAAGCGAGAATTTGCATCTCTTAGTGTGATTTTGGGGCACTAGAATGCCTCCCAGTGATTTTTTTCCAACCCGATCGATCGCGGAAGATTGGGACCGTTCGCATTGAGAAAACTGCCACTCGAGTAGAAAATCTACTCATGCTGCAGAAAGAAGTAGTGCCCTCTGGCGTGCTATGTGGCGCTGTTTGTGCTGATTTTGCATCACGAAACAAGCTCCCAGTGCTAAAAATCAGCACAAGCATCATAACATGCCGAATTCCGGCTGCTTGCGGAATACTGCAGAATTATGCCTCATTTTTATGTAACTCCACTTACCCCTACACATTATGTAATTCACTTCCCGCATGAATGTTGATTCATCAACATCTGAGGGACAGTGAGTGTGACACCACACATCCTTTAATTTTCCCATATGACCCAACAGGGCTGACCCGTTTCCTTAGCCATAGTCACTTAATAGGCTCCTATTTGCAAAACAACAGAAAAGTGTGGATTGTGAATAAAAATACTGTAGAAACCCTCATGCTAGATTACCCCTCAGCATACAGGAGCAGAAAGATTGTTTCATCGATCTTATAGCAACTCCTGCTTCTGTATTCCTTTTCATCTCGGCAAAGGCCAAACCGGTACGAGGCCCCAGAACCATTGTTAGTCAGCGCTTGTGATCAACATCCACTATAGACCAACTTGCTATGAGAAATCTAGGGGCATATTACCGAGGTGTGCGTTGCAAAACGCACAACGCACATCTCCGTATCGCCGGCTATCGCCGGATTTCATCACCTAATTAGCGCACAATTATCAATGCGCATCAGGCAGGCGATTATAAATCCGGCGATAGTCGGCGAAATGGCACATTAGCGCATGAAAACAAACGTTGTTTTCATGCGCTAATGTGGGCCTTGATAATATGGGGGTGTGGATTCAGCTTTATAATCCACACCCCCATGTTAACAATGCCTAACGCTTGGTCGGAGCAGGCGTTGGGAGACCTGCAATAAATGAGTTTATCGCAGGGTTGTGTCTCCCAACGCCTGCCTTGGTAATAGGATGTTCCCACCTCCAACCACATTTTACATGTGGTTGGACGTGGGAACTCCCACTTTGCATGTCATTAGCGATGTTTATCGCCGACATGCAAAGTGGGCTCGGCCCAGGCTTTAAAGTGCCTCACAGCAGGCGTAAGACTGACGCAAGCCCTTTCACATGGGGCTTTCCCCATGTGAAAGGACACATTGCTGGAGTTGCGTCACTTTTGTGGCACACCCCAGCAATGCGTGACTTTTGCGCTTACAGATACGTCAGAAATACTGACGTATCTGTAACTCCTTGCGACATGATGCATCATACTGTAAATATGACGCATCAATCATGTCGCAAGGAGTGCGCACTGAGAAGTGACGCATTGCTGCTTTCACGCAGCGATGCGTCATTTCTCATAAATGTGGCCCCTGGGTGAGCAGGCTTCCACAAGCAGGAAGCAAGATGCGATGGTGAAAATGAAAGTGGGTACATCATTAAAAGTCGCACAGCCTCCAAAGTAATTATTACACCCATGATGCAAATGCCAACCGAAATAGGAAGCACAGTGTCCGTGAAGTGGGCGCTGTGCTGATACACAAGCTGAGGCGCACAATGGAACCTATATTAAAAAAAGTAAGACCATGTGTAACAGAAGCAGTCTCATCGGAGGGTTTGAAACACAAAAAGACAGGACTAATTAAGCATACTGACTAACCAAAGCATGCATTTATGAAGGGCACTAACAGGAACGAAAGAAAAAGATGGGAGATGCTTCATACCACAGCCTAGACTACAGCATGCCTCACAGAGCAGCGCATGCCCAGGCTCAACCTAGAAACTGGACACAATATATGCCTGCAGAAGAATTACATGCATAATACCTATGCCGGCAATAGCCCCCAGTTATATGATGAGATAAGAAAATAATGAATGTGTATCTGTGCAAAGGAGAAAAGATGGACACCTTTTAATGGCAAAGATATTTTTTAATGCATGTTTCTCTTCAATTGGAGACATAGAAACTGTCAGAGAAAAAGGACGTTCCTAAATTAGCCAGTTCATCCTATTTTAGAGAGTGTAGGTCCCCAGCACTTTTATGCAAAGAAAGTGACAGATTACTAATACTAAACACAGGCTTTTGTATGACTCATAGCAGCGAAATCAGCAATGTCCATCAGTTTTCTCATACCAGACATTTTGAGGTGAATGTTGATTCAAATGCATCGCCCTGTAGCTCCAAACACACTCTACCTCCGCGGAACCCTGGGGCCTGCCTTAGGGGTGACCTATATGTAGAAAAGGGGAGATTCAGGCTTGGCAAGTAACTTTAAATGGATATTCAATGTGGCAGTAAACTGCGCATGCAGGCCCTGCAGTAGAAGAGGCCTGAGACAGGTGTGAAAGGCTACTTCTGTGGGTGGTGCAAGCAGCTCTGCAGGCCCACAAGTAGCACTTAATTTACAGGCCCTTGGTCTATGAGATACTACTGTATAAGGGACTTGCAGGTAAATTAAATATGCCAAATAGGTGGTAGTCAATTCTATCAAGAGAGAGCACGTGCATTTTAGCACTGATTAGCCGTGGTAAAGTGCCCAGAGTCATAAAACCAACAAAAACCGGTTAGACAAAATACAGGAGGAAGGCAAAATGTTTGGGAACAACCCTGCAAAAAGGGCCAGGTTCATGCAGTGCATGCATATTTTTTATATACAGGGATTGAACAAAGTCAAAAGCTTGTCTCCAATCATAGTTTCTCTTTATTACTTGTGAAGTACATGCTGTGTGCCTTTATTCCCCCTCTATTACATTGGCATCTAGTTGTGAGGCTCAGATAGCTGTCAGCCAGGATCATACTGGAAGAAAAGGAGAACGATCTGATGGCCCCTTACATTTGACCTGTGTCTTGGAGGTGAAAATAATCAATGGCTGCACGAAGCAGACAACGTGCCGGCCCTGCTGAATGTGTCCTGGTGTCCGAAAATTGCACCAGGACAAGTTCAGCATGTTGACTTGGGGCCCAACTTCTTGGCAGGGCAGATAGCATTCTATCCTGTGAAAATAGTGGGTGAGCGCCGTCTACCCGCTTGTACTCCCGACTGTGTTCTGCCTAGCACCAAAGAAATCCAGCCATAAAGAATGGAAATGCAGGGCCGACATTTGCCATTGGGCGAGCTGGGCCCACTCCAAGGGCCTCATCCTTCAGAGGGGTGCACAGTGCTGTCTGCATTAAGGCCCTGCAAACAGCAGTGGTTACACTTGTCTCCAGTGATTCTGCTCAAACTGCTTATTTAAGAAGCTTCAGAGAGACTGTAGGTGATTCAAGTGAGGTGGGGAGGTGGTTGTCTTCATGGGCCAGTCCCTGCTCATCCAGGGGCAATCTGTGAACACAAAAGGAGCTCCGGGCTGCTTCATTGTTTACACCATCATCAGTGGGGGTGCCAGGTTTCTTTCTACCGCCGGTGCTATCCAGGAAGGGCTGGTTCTGATCTCATGTAATATATCCACACGTAACATGTAATCCCCTTACCCATGGGTGGTTGTCTGGGCATAGCCTGCCTCTAGTAGAGTTCTTTTGCAAGCATAGCTCACTGCTCTTTCCTCCAAGGCACAGCGCTTTGAATCATGCTAAGAGTGCTTATTTTGCATGAGCATGGCTGATGACATCACAGGTGTGCAATCCGGTCTAAACATCCAGGGCCAAATTTACTAAACTTTGACACAACACAGTAAGGAAAGTTGCTGTGCTGTGCTGTGTTGCATCAAAGGGATAGAGTAGAAATGTGACCTATCTACTAAGATATGGTACATTATTCCTCTCTCGTAGCTCTGGTGAGCTTGTAGCTGCCAAACGCAAACGCAGACACTTTTGTGCCATGATGCAAGAGCGCCTGCGTTGTGATCAGAATACTGTTTTGCAGGAAGGCATACCTTCCTGCACAAAAGCTATTCTTAGAGGTATATCCCTCTATGTATGTGTGCTGAAGCATGCAAGGGGGCCTGCAAAGGGGTTACAATGGTTTTTCAGCATGAAGGCATACTTTGCTGCACAAAAAATATTCTTAGAGACAAATTCCTCTTTGCATGTGTGCTGCAGCAAGCAGCACGTATGCAAAGAGAGAGTAACAAGGAAAAATAAAGATATTTCTCCTCAGTGCACCAGCCTCGGGTAGGCACACATTTTGACGCAAAGCCATGTCTACTGGGTTTGGTAAATGTGGGTTTGTTTTAAAATACATGGGTGATGCACAGGAATGCCCACGATCCACGCATGTCACACCTTCTGACGCAAGGTAACGCAAGGCAGTGCAATGCAAAACCATGTAAATCATTATTTTTGCAGCTTGGGAAATCCCAAGATGGTTTTTGCATTGGGACTGAGCTGCAGAACTTACCGGGCGCAAAGTTTAGGAAATCTGGGGCATATTACCAAGGGCAAGTATCGCCGCTTTTTTGGCGAATTGTGCCGAGAAAGCGGCGATACTGCTAGAGCCCTATTAACAAGGGCATTTTAAAGCCTGGCGCAAGCCCACTTTGCATGTCGGCGATAAACATCGCTAATGACATGCAAAGTGGGCGTTCCCACGTCCAACCACATGTAAACTGTGGTTGGAGGTGGGAACACCCTATTACCTAGGCAGGCGTTGGGAGAGGTAGACCTGCGATAAACTCGTTTATCGCAGGTCTCCCAACGCCTGCTCTGACCAGGTGTTAGGGCATTGATAACATGGGGGTGTGGATCATAAAGCTGAATCCATCCCCCCATATTATCAATGCACACATTCGCGCATGAAAAACAATGTTTGTTTTTTATGCGCTAATGTGCCATATCGCCGACTATCGCTGGATTTCAATTCGCCTACATGATGCGCATTGATAATTGCGCGCTAAAAAGGCGATGAAATCCGGCGATAGCCGGCGCTATGGGGATGTGCGTTGTGCGTTTACTAACGCACTTCTTGGTAATATGCCCCTCTGTTCCCTGATTTTTTGCCGTTCGCCAAACATTCCACTTTAAAATTTCTTGCAGCACTGCACTGTCGGATTCATCAGTAAATCTGCACCATTATGTCACACATTTGCATCTGCTACTCACAGAGGACTGGCTTTTAGAAACAAACACATTCTTTAAACTGCTTGCCATTCATCAGTGACATTCCTATTTCATGACCACACAGACTTCAAAGAAGGCACATAAGTGGAGGAAATGTGAGGTTAATTTAATAAACATGAGGCTAATGTGGTACCTTTGATGTTTGTCATGGGAAAATTACATCTGCGTGTGGAGTCCTTGCATTCATAAACGGGCATCTGTATAGAGGATTGTCGTACTTTATGTATATAGGAGCCTTTCACTCCATGTTCAATTTCCTGCTGCATTCTCTAGAGTTAACCTTTGAAGTGATTATTAAAGATTGTTTCTTGATGACTTTTTAGTAATCTGAGTGTGGATCTAATCCGAAAGACCTCTGCTTCACACTACCAAAACTTTGTGAAACTCTATGGTTCCCAACTGTTTGTGAATTATGTATTTGTGAATTGTTTGACTATTTGTAGTGTAAAACACTACAAATAGTCACACTAACCTTTCTAAATTCGGAAACCATTGCAAGAATGTTCATTCGAGTGGAAAATTCACAGAGAGGGATGCCCAAAATAAACATATCAAGGTTTTGTGCGGTTTCAGTCAACCCTTTGGGCCCGTTAGACACTGTGGAAACGGGCTATGACCGGTTCTGCGAATGGGTCACTCGAGCCCTTGACTCCCTCATTCCGGTGACTCTAAGCAAACACGGATCAAGGGACCCCAGTCCTTGGTATGATGGATCTCTACGTGCGCTGAAGAGTACGTGTCGACGCGCTGAGAGAGAATGGCGTAAAACTTATGACATCAGCAAAAAAGCCCTCTACTTGGCCACTATTAAATCTTACCATCGTGCTGTTTGTAGAGCCCGTGCGGCATTCTATGCTCTTGAATTCCGTAATAGTATTAATCCATCTAAAACTATTTTTAAGGCTCTCAAAGAGCTGGTGGCCAAAAAGCCCTCTGTGAATACAATGTGCTCTACTTCACATTGCGAAACTTTGGCGGACTTTTTTCTTGGAAAGATCCAAACCATCTACCAAGCCTTTCCCATGGCTACGCCCCTTGGCGGAGGGCTTGTTAGCCCCCTGGTGTAGGATGTTTTACACTCCTTTCCCTGCCTTTCACCTGAAAGCTTCAAGAAACTGGCTCAGCAAGTTAAATCTGGGTCTCCGGCAGACCCTCTAAGATCGACCTTGTTTAGAGACCCGGCATCTTTCGATCTTTTGCCAATTTGCTCCTTGATTAACATCTCACTTGCATCAGGTGTGGTTCCCGCCAAGTGGAAACAGGCAGTGGTTAAGCCCATTTTGAAGAAGCCGTCATTGGACTCTGGAAAACCTGAGAACTATCGTCCAATTTCGCTTCTTCCGTGGCCGGCTAAAGTAGCGGAGGCACATGTGAACACCGTTCTCTCTGACCATCTCACGCGGGCCAACATTTTGGACGTCACGCAGAACGGTTTCCGTGCTGGGCACAGCACGGAAACGGCCCTCCTCTTTATGGTAGAACACCTGCGTACTGTGCTAGATTCGGGTCAAACGGCGGCGCTGGTTTTGTTAGATCTCAGCGCCGCCTTTGACACCGTCTCGCACAAGATCCTTCTACAGCGCCTGGAGGAAGCTGGCGTCGTTGGCCCTGCGCTTCAGTGGTTCCGCTCTTTCCTTGCTGATTGATCCTTTTGCGTGGCCGTTCCGCCCCATCAGTCAAAATTCTATCCTCTGGATCTGGGGGTTCCTCAGGGATCCTCGCTGAGTCCCACGTTGTTCAATCTTTACGTGAGGCCGCTGGCTGAGGTTGTCAAGCAGTGGGGTAAGTGTCATACGCCGATGACACCCAGCTGGCGGTTACACTCAGCGGGGAGTCTCGTGTGGATGCCCCCAGATTCCAGAACGGACTTAGGGCGGTTGCCAGCTGGATGAATTCCAACTGTCTCCAGTTGAACGCAAAAAAACGGAGATCATGATCATCGGCAAGCAAGCGGAACTCTGGGGTGATATGTGGTGGCCCTCAGAGCTTGGTCCCACCCCAACTCCGGTTTCGGAGATAAAAAATCTCGGGGTGTGGTTAGATCCGACCCTTAGCTTTGTCTGCCACACAAAGAGAACGGCTGCATGCTGTTTTGGTATTCTGCGGGGTTTAAGACCTGTGTTAAAAAAATTTGACGCCCCGACCAGGCAGCTTGTGGTGCAGGCGACGGTGATTTCTTGGCTTGATTATGCCAGCTCCCTCTTGGTAGGGATAAACCAGGCCGAAATCACCCGTCTACAACGTGTGCAGAATGCGGCCGCTCGAGCAGTGGTTGGTCTTCCCAGGTTCTGTTCCACGGCTAACACTCTGCGTTCTCTCCATTGGCTACCGATTAAACAAAGAATCCAGTTCAAAGTGCTTTGTCTGTCATATAAGATCCTCAAGGGCTCCCCTGCTCAGATTCTTTCGAATCTCCTATCTCCCTATGTCCCTGTCCATTCGCTACGTTCTTCTGATCTTGAACTTGCAGCAGTTCCCAGGTTTAAGCTCAGCCGTGCTGGTGGCCGCTCATTTCGCGTACGTGCGGCGGCTCTGTGGAATTCCCTTCCCTCAAAGACCCGTGCCTGTGTTGACCTTCTCTCGTTTCGTAGGGCCGCCAAGACCTTTCTATTTCTTTAAACTGTTGTATCCTTAGTTTCCCACTTTTTAGCTGTGTTATGTTGGTACCTTGTCGGGCGCCAGGACGCTTCTTCGCTGGAGCAGCTGTGCGCGTAATAAATGCACATAACATAACATAACATAACATACTACTGTGTGTAATCATTTATTGCATGGGGTGTTCAGCATAGCTCCACGGGTTCCGATACACACAAGATTTTCAGGGGAAACAACCTTTACAACGCAGTCATTACATCGCACTACATTTTCAACGCAGTCATTACATCACAACATCCATTTCACAGCATTTCACTAAAACGCAGCCATTACATTGCATCTCACTACAATGCATGCCAGTACAACGCATGTCACTACAACGCAGGCAGTACATCGCATGTCATTACAACACATACCATTACAACGCAAAGTACCCCTACACTATCCAACACTTACCCTACTGTTGCACCCCCTGGAGATAGAATAGTAATTTTTACCCCTACACTATCCAACACTTACCTTAAATGCTATGTAATAGTATGCTTTGTAATGGTATGCATTGTAAAGGTACAATGCAATGGAATGGAATGCGTTGTAAATGTAGTTTTAAAAAATGTGTTGTAATGACATGCAATGTAAATGTATGCGTGTAAAGGATGTTGCAATGTAAAAACTGTGTTGTAAAGGGATGCGTTGTAAATGTATGCGTTGTAACGTCATACATTCGATTTTCAGGATACCCATGATCTGGCTAAATGAAATGCATTTAGATTCAACGTATGCTAATCGATGTTATAATGTGGCATATTTATTTCTATAGCGCTTGCTACTCCTGACAAGGTACTGAAGCACTTTATTGAAGGATATCACACCATTCGTTTGGCAATAAGCGGTAGTGATTAAGGGCACTATTACGATGGACAAAGTCTGCCCGCCACCGTAACGGGATGCGGAGCCGCCCGCCATGGGTGCAGTGGTCCCACTGTGCACATTATGATGCGCCTGCCACACTGGCGGGCATATCCCGCATTGTTTACATTGCGGAGGGCGGAGCTGCAAGCAGCACCCACCGCAATGTAAAATCAGCATGTTGTGCATTTGCATGCACACCGTGACAGGCACCATGCAGTGCCTGCCACCTTGTGTATTCAAATGTTGGGGGTACCATGGGTACCCCCCAAGTGGAACCACCCACCCCCCAACCCCCTGGGGGCCCGCAACTGGCCCCCAAAGAAAAGACTGCATGCCTTTCCATGGCGGTGTCTGCAATTTGTTATGCAGGTTTTCCGCTGGTCAAAAGCGGCGGACGGTCTTTCCATCCGCCGTGGACCCCCCAGCCATCCTAATGTGGTGGGGGGTCTTTCTGGTGTGGACGGCGGGCGGTTCGTCCCCGCCGGGCCGGCTGTGGCTACCACCGACCCGGCGGGGGTGAACTGCCGGCCATACTAATGGGCCCCTAAATCGTGCATAGCTGTAACCTTTTATCCATCTCTTCACCACCACAGGTTCCAGTCACCTGGAGTCATCTGTGGAACTCTTAGAACCTACTGCAGTACCAACTGGGAAAGGACGGGGGGCACAATGGAATGTACAAATACATCATTATAATAGAACTGTCAAGCAGTTTGTTAATCTTCTTATCCAACCTTAACATAGTCCTTCTTCTATAAACAGATTATACAGTGCTATTATGCATTGGGGGATGCACACTATTGTTGACTTCACCACACATGCCCTATCCTGCTGTTGAGGAGTCACATCCTCTGCAGAAAGTTTCACTTTTTATCAGCATGTGGCAAGTGCATTGCCCAGTGGCTCATTGTATGTGCTGGGCTCTATCTCTTAACCACATCGATGCTATGCATTTTCCCCTCCTGTGCGTAAGTCATGAGTAAGATTGTGGGAAGAATTACTCAGCTGCTTTTCATGCACTTGAAACACAATTATATTACTGTCATGACCCTGGTTTAAAAAGATTGGTGGAGTTTTGACCCCATGATTTAAAAAGTCTTGCACGTGCATAGGGCTTTGTGCAACTAAGGTCTGAAAACATGACGCGATGAACACCACTACCCATATTTTGAGGACTGCGTTTGCGGTGACGCTCCGTTTTATTTAGACAGGATTTTCCAAGACGCCCTGTGAACGCAGTGACTTTTCCTGTGGGTGGATCCTGCACTTGTGATTGAAGTCCCCAGGACTTCTGAATGAGTCAGAAGACTCTCAGTAGAGCTGTTTACAAACCTGGGTTTATGATATGAAGACAGACTGCTCTGTAGAGTCCTGCAAGGCAGCACAGCTCAGATGAGGAGAAGAAGGGGCGCACTCAGACTAGACACACAACATAACAAACAAAATGATTGATGTTTGTTTACAACAAACTCAGTGGCATATTTATAAGCCCCTATCACCACGGGAACATCACTTTTTCTGATGTTGCTGTGGCGATATGGGTTTAGCCTTATTTACAAGGCAGTGTTAAGCCACTTAACATGGCTTAGCGCCGCCTTGAAATAAGGCCCCTTTCATGCTATGCTTAGCGTGAAAGGGGTGGGCAGTGAGTGTTATGGTGGGCGTTCCACCGCAACCTGGTCTTAACTTGGCGAAATAAGGAGAAATGCTTTATTTTTCCTCGCTTTTGCTTTTTCCATGTGTGCTGCCTTGTGCAACGGACTGTTTATGTGTAAGAAAGTGTCCCTTCCTGCACATAAACAATCTTTAAAAAAAATACATTTTGTAACTTCCATGTGTGCTGCATTAAGCAGCACACATAGAATTGACAAAACAGCATTTAAGGATTGTTTATGGTGCAAGGGTGCCTGCGTTGGATCTAAACTGCTAAATTTAGTGCCAGCGCAGGGGGAAACGCGAGGCTGTACCATATTCTTGTAAATATGGTGCAGCCTTGCGTTTCTGAAGTGGTGGAGAGTGGCGTTAAGCCATGACGGCTTACGATTCACTTCGCCACTTCTTTGTACATATGGCCCTCAGTTTGTATAGCTGGGAGAAGCTTTATTAGGCTTTATTAGGGAGCTCGGGTAGACCCTTGAAAAGGTTCTGTACATGGATACTGAATATATACTCGTTCTGCGCCCCTGTGTTAGAGGGACAGCTATTGTTTTGCACTCAGGACATACTATTTCATTCCATGTGTTCTGCTGCTAAGTGCAACCCATTATCTAAATACGACAAAAAGTAGGACTTTCTTTCCACTGCACTTACAGACCTTCTGCATGGGTAACCTCACCAGGATACAGACTTTGCAGTACTATTTAGTGTGGGTTCAGTAGGTAGCATCGCTCTGACATCAATTACTGTATTTTTTCTTTTTTTTAACTTTTGGCTGTATGAGTGATAATCCGATAAGGTATTACTTTGAAATACAGCATCTTTGCCAACAAAGAGCATGGATATAAAACCAGGCCTGAGCAGGCATCATCCATCGTTGAGATGGTTGGGGACTTCGACTTTTGCTTACCGCTTAGGAGAAGCACTAGTCATAAGAGATTCACCTATATACATTTTAAGGCTTTGTATTTAAAAACGATGGCAAACTTAGACAAAAACAAGTAAACCTCTAAAGTCAGGAAAAGAGAGGACATCCAACCAAGGATCTGATTTAGCCAAGTAAGTGAATTAAAGGAAATTGAATTTGATGAAGGACTTTGTTACACACCATGCATTAGGAGTAGTAGTGTCTTTACAAGACCGGGCTGAATGTAATATATTTAAAAAAAGAGAAAACCTACTACTGATTCAATTGAAGACTCTGGTAGGAAACCCCCATGCCAGAGAGAGTGGGACAAGGTAGAGTGAAGCAAAGAAGAGATAACGGGAAAGAGAACATAATGAAATATATGTAGAATGATAATTGTGTAATCTATGGCGCTTAAGTAGGGGCTAGAGTGTGGCGATATGCCTGAAGAAGGATGAAACTGACAATATATTAAAAATAAAGGGCTCTTGGACGCAGAAAAAGCTGAGACAGGAAGAGTATAGATGAAGTAGGTGGGATTCACACAGGAGGTTGGGGGGATTTGGGAACTCAGATACTATGGAAAGAAAAGAGATAATTCCAAAGTATGCAATTTATTTTAATTTAGTACATATTTTTGTGTAGCATCCTAGCCTTGTTGCCAGTTGAGTGGTTTACATACAACTGAGCTGAGTGTAACAAAGAAAGCAAGATTTACGAAGACAGGGAAGGGGAAGGTAAGAAATGTGTCTTGAAATGAGTCTTGAAGTCTTATTCTCATTATGGGCTGAAAGAAGGTTACAGCCACAGACAACTGTTCCCATTGGCGACCAGAAACATTAGTTTTTTTATATACCTATATTTCTAGCAGTGATTAAGGCATCGGTCCATTGAGTATACTCTTACAGAAGCACATTGAGGTGTGTAAGAAATTGAGAGATTTGAGATTTTCATGTAAATAGCATGAATAATTCTGCTCAGTTGGATTGTTCTGTTGATTGAGGACTCTTGAGCTAGTTTGGGATTGTAGAAACTATGGATCTGGCAGATAAGGCGCTCAAGATTAGGTATTGGAATTCAACTCTACATCTTGTCAAGAAAGAAAAGACCTGCCTGTAAGATAAGACCACTTGAGGGGTTTAGTGTCTGTGTAGCCTTGTGCACTGATCTGCACACAATCTAGAGAGTCTGCTCTGGATGGTTGGTTGATATCTTGCCAATACACATCACAAGGATCATTTGCTTCTCTAGTGTTTTGATCTCCACAATTTGGCTCTAAAACCAGCCCTGCTCTTGCTTGCAGGAATCACGATTTTTAGACTTGGTCCACATATTGATTGTCCATAGAATTCCAATACCCTCAATGCACAATATGTATTGACCCTATAAAGCCAATAAGGAGCATTTGTCTTGACAGTTGAGGACTGTAGGACTTGGCCTTTTTGGATGAAGTTCCCTAAACTTTTGGCTTTCCCCTAGACCATTTTCCTGACTTAGAGTTGCCAATTTAGATGCTTTGGGTACTTTGCCCCTGCTGATCAGTGTCAAAGTACAAGTGTTCCCTATGTAAAATGTAATGGTAATCGGTTGGCCAGTATTGGCATGTTCGCCTTACTAGTAAATTCCCTAGTGATGTGCACTGTGTGTGCCAGGGCTAGGAATGCAAAGGCGCGCGGAGAAGGGAACTCAGGCCTGCAGTGTAGGGCCTGCGCGCAGAGTGCTAAGTTAGCATGTTGTCCTGACAAGTGCAACCACTTGTCAGGCCTGACTTTCGCTTTTACATACACCTTGGGCACCCCTGTGGTAGGTAACGGATAATTCCTGGGCAGGGTGCAGTGTAGGTTTAAGGCAGGATATATACAAAGTTGTGTGTTATGTCCTGACAGTGAACAACACTCCATTTCGTTGTTCACTGCTGAAAGGCCATCCTGCCCATAGGACAGAATGGGGGAGGCTGGGTATTGTGTTTGTTAGCCTAGTTTCCAGTAAGTTTATAATGGAGAGGTGAAGTTTAGTATGTATGAACTCACAGTGTCATAACACATCTTTCTGTGTAGGTGGTTTTGTCACTGTCTGTTCAGAAACCACTCTTTTAGAAAGCGGCTGAGTTTCGTCCTCTAAGCATTTCTGTGTGCCTCTGCTGAAATGTGGATTGTCTGTCTGGATCTGAAAGGTGTGAGGAGCTGGGAGAGGTCTTGACCCAGGGAGGAGTTGAGATGGCACCAGGCTGCCCTGCATCTGGAGAGTAGGTGGAGGAGAAGCCCGGGAGGTGAAATGGCCTGGGCTGGTGCTCTAAACCATTTGACCCATCTCCTGCTGAGTGATTAAGGATCCAGACCCCCAGTATCAAAGGGAGAGAGGTGGCACTCGGAGGGAGACACCCAGAACTGATTAATAGAGGGGCCGGGGACCCCTGAGCACAAACGCACATTAAAGACATTACGGGGTATAACTGTGAGAGCTGAAACCCCTGAACGTTGGAATGAAACAGAAATGGATTGAGACTGAAGAGGCTTGGACCCATTCTGTGGTCAAGAGGAACCTCTGCTAAAGAAGGAGCAACTGAAGAGACTGCTGTGTAAAGACCAATCCTTGCTTCGTGATCTAGAGCTGGTCTGTAGTTTGCTGTTCTAACTAAGGGAGAGGCTGTTGGGACTGTGCTTGGAGGCGCTGGGTCCCCTTGCTTGAAGAAGAATGTGCTGTGTGCTGTGTCTTGTAATCCCAAGGGTCCGAGGTGAGCTGGCTCCATGTTTGGAAATACAGGATCATAAAAGTTTCCGGAGAAGTCCCAAGCAACGCGGTGTGCGCATGCTTTTGCAGCTTGAGACCCTCAAAAGTTGTGTCTTGTGATCGTGGGCACGCAGGAGAAAGCTGAGTTTTGGACGTGCTGGGTGTGTGGCGTGGTGCTGTCCAAGGCATTGGTGAGGAGTGCCTGGTCATCATGTTCACTGGGAGAAGAGGTGAGACTCGGACGCACAGGGTGCATGTTGTGGTGCATCCAGGGCGTTGGTGAAGAGCGCCTGGATATCGTGTGCACCGGGAGAAGTGGAGAGACTTAGACGCGCAGGGTGCATGTCGAGGTGCAAGCATCGGCGCTGGTGAAGAGTGCCGTGTCATCATGAGCACCAGAAAAGAGGCGAGTCTTGGACGTGCAGTGTGCGTGTCGAGGTGCACCCTGAGGCGCTGGTGAGAAATGCCTGGGTAGGGTGTGCACCAAATTGAAAGTAAGGTCTCCACAGTGCTGAGTGCGGGTCTCGGTGTTCACTGAGACCGCCGGAAGGAGGGCCAAGTTATTGGGCCGTCGGAGTAAGACAGCAGCAGCACGGCAGCCCCGGAAGAGCTGAGCCACCGGCCCAAGCTTACCGCACCCCCTGACGGAGTTCTGGCTCTAGGCCCAAGTCGCTGACGTCAGAGAGGAGAGTGGGGTTGCGCCCCCCCCCAGGTAACATTGATCACCAGTTGGGGTGGAATTCGAGCCTGGATAGACACACTCTCGGCCTCTCGCGTCTGTCAGCTGCGCAAGCCTGTTGCTTCAGCTCGGATCCCGGCCTGTGCTTACCCAAGGAGGGGCAGTACTGGGGCCGGAGTGGAAAGCAGTTCTTTTGTGTCATCATTGATCCATAATTAGGGCACTGTTAACGGAGCACCTAAACTGTCATATTACACTTTGCATTATTGCTGCTAATGAACTATCGAACTGTTGTATGACGCCTGGCCTCATTTGTGCCTGACGAACTACATGCTTGGTGCGCTACGCACTACGTTATTTTTCCCTTGCAGATTACCTGATTGTAACGTGGCGCATTGGATTATTATTTCCTTGCACAGTATCTGATTATAACGTGGCGCAGTGCATTATTTCTTCATTGCACCATTCGGGATTGTAGCGTGATGCTTTGCTTAGTTTCTTCCTGGCACAGGGCATGCTGGTAGTGATACGCATTGCATTATTCCTTTTATGGCAAAGTACATGACTGTGGCACTACGTATTACAGCAAACAAATTATGGACGGAATGCTGACAATGCAAACATTCTCCCCCAGTCAAAAGATCTGGGTTAAATCAGTTGTTCTTTTGACCACTACGCCACCCTAGTTTGGACCCAGCCATATGCAAATCAGTCTTGACCCTGTGCCCCATGGGAACAGTCCAGACCGAACTGCCAGGCCAGGTCCTCCCTGGACCGGAAACAAGCATCCTGGGACCGGTTTCAGGATATGCCACCCTTCTTCAGCTAGGCTAGCTTGAATCCAGTGGCACAGTGAGCAAGAGACCCACGTCTGGGCATACCCATCCCACTTAGGGTGAAAAGTGTTACAGCAAACAAAAGATGGACGGAATGCTGACAATGCAAACATTCTCCCCCAGTCAAGAGATCTGGGTTAAATCCACTACCCCACCCCAGTTTGGACCCAGCCATATGCAAATAAGTCTTGACCCTGTGCCCCATGGGAACAATCCAGACCGAACTGCCAGGCCAGATCTTCCCTGGACCAGAAACAAGCAACCTGGGGCTGGTTTCAGGATCTGTCACCCTTCTTCAGCTAGGCTATCTTGAATCCAGTGGCACAGTGAGCAAGGGACCCACGTCGCGGCATACCCATCCTACTTAGGGCGAAAAGTGTTACAGCAAACAAATGATGGACGGAATGCTGACAATGCAAACATTCTCCCCCAGTCAAAAAATCTGGGTTAAATCCATAGTTCTTTTGCCCACTACGCCACCCCAGTTTGGATCCAGCCATATGCAAATCAGTCTTGACCCTGTGCCCCATGGGAACAGTCTAGACCGAACTGCCAGGCAGGTATGGCATTGTATCTCTGTTGCACAGTACAAGAGAATGTTGTTACGCATTTATTTGTTTCCTTTTGCAACGTGTGTGATTCTAGCAATACGACTGGCCTAACCTTTTGGAAACGGTTAGAAGTGAGCTTAGCTGTTGGTTAGAAACGGTGGTTAGGATTAGAACCTACCAACCCACCTGAAAGAATACTATCCATTCTTATATGTTGATTTTGTATTGCGTGGTCATATAGTATAACTTCTTATATAAAGGTTATACTCATTTTATAAAAACTTGTGTGGAGTCTATTTGTGGTGACATCATTGGGTTGCTGTGAGTGTGGTTGCACATATTGTACACTCGTACCTTGGAGATAACCCTGGCTGCATGTGCCAAGCTACTAAGGGGGTGAGCAGGGCTATCTCAGACGGTGTCCCTACCTAGCCTAACATTGAAGTGAGGGGTATGGTACTCCCGTCTCCAGCATTTGGTGGTGGCGGTAAGCGATAAGGACCCCCACTTCCAACAAGGACCCTTTACTGCACTAGCTGTGGGTGAGCATCCGGCCAGACACAGAACTTCATGTTGCTGTCCTCATCATGGTTGGGACCAAGGCCAAGATACTGAAGAAGTCCTGCTACTGCTCATAGATAGGTTGCTGGACAACAATGCAAGGGGGACTGCAAAGTGACCTAGAAAAGCACAAAGCCCAGCTGACTGAACCTGTAGGAAAGATGGCAAGATGCCTAACTCTCGGACAGATCTGTGACCTTGCTGGCTTGGACCAAATGGGTGAAGATGATCATCTGCGTCAGAAGGGCTGGGGGATGTCAAAGTCACGTAAGGGCACACCCTTCCCTGCTTCTGTTAGCCACAACTGGAATACAACGGTTACCCCTTTCATCTGATAGCCATTTTGGGCATAAGTTGGTTGGGTAGACTGACATTCTACTTGGAGAAAGAAAGATTGGAAAGTGAAAGTACATGTGGGAGATGTTTTATGAATTTTTCCTAAATGCGTTCCACTATTTTTCAACTTATTGTCAAACAAATGGCTTTTAGCTATTTTTTTTTTAAGTTATGCAGGAATATGCAGCGTGTGGTGCAATTGCTTACTAAACGTTATTGGGAAAAGACCCCTCAAACATTTTGGGAAACCTAACGCTTACTGTGCGGAACGTGGAGTAAAAGTTTAGAGTGTCCCTTCAGTACTGTCTGTAAAACATATGGAATTTTCACATTTATTTGGACAAATGTGGTGTGAAATGCAATTTTTGTACCAAAATGTTCTCATTGCGTGATCCAAACCTCGCTTTCAGAACTCTCTCTGAACATTGTGCCTCTCTCTGAGGGATTCCACTGATATAGTTGAACCACACCTGTCTCATAGCTCACCGGCTTGCACGAGATTCAGTGCACAAGATGTACATTGTTAACACTTCCTCAACTGCATACAATTGAAATTTTAAAATTCTTGATTTGAGATAGAGCTGTTTGGTATTTCTATAGCATTGAACATATACCTGTGACTTCATTCATAAGAGCTCTCTCTTACTCTTCCAGTGTCTGTCTCTCTCTTGCTTTCTCTTTCTTTACCTCTTTGTTTCCTTCTTCTCTTTCTCTCTCTCCATTTCGCTCTCTCACCTCCTGCCTTTCTCTGCCCTCCTTCTTCTGTGTATTGCTCTATCTAAATCTCTCTCCTGTGTTCGCTCTCTGCTACCAATCTCTTTTTAATCATATACGCACTGACTTTTTCAGTAGCAGATTTGCGTCAAAAAAACTTTTTAATAAATTCTCTTTTTCAGTCCACACGATTATTTTTCACCCTATCCACGTGTAAGCCTCCTCCGTTTCCGCAATTACGTGTTGCCTATGAATTGCAGAGTTATTGCAGGATTTAAATTGTAGCCATTATGTGTTTCAGGGGCATTATTGTGCATAGAGCTGTTGCCATGAAGACTGTTCACATTTCCTAACAAGATGAAAGAAGGTTTTGCTTAAAATTGAACCAATGCTATTCATCGTCTTCTGTGAGGGCTGCAGGCAATTAACATCAACCATTGCAATAATGGAATGGAAGACGAGACAGTAATCTCCTAAGAGAAAATCAATGGAAAAAAGCAAAGCTGTGTTTGAGCCAGTGAGAAGCACTCTCCTCATTCACATCAGATGTAGGGGTAGGAGGAGGCCCAAGTGTTGACTGAGCGGTCCTTAATTTGAGCCGGTGGTTTCTAGTGCTCAGCACAAGTACTTACGGGCCTACGCCCGCCACCGCATGGGGGCCCGGGACCAACCGGCCATGTTGCGGTGGTCCCGCCATTCAAATTATAATGCACCTGCCATATTGGCGGGCGCATCCCGCATTTTTTTACATTGCGTCGGGCGGTGCTGTAAGCAGCACCCGCCGCAATGTAAAAAATACATGTTGTGCATTTGCATGTACAACGTGACCGGCGCCGTGCGATGCCTGCCACTGTGTGCATGCAAATGCAGGGGGGTACCATAGGTACCCACCATGTGCACCCCTCAACATCCTGGGGGCCCGCACCAGTTTCGTTACATGAGGACACATTCTTTTGTATTAGGCACGGGGAGATTTGCCGCCTGATTCATCAAGCTAAATTGCACTCGCAAAGGGCAAGATTCTCAGAATCTTGCCTTTTGCGCGTGCAATTTTTGCATTTGGGATTTATCATCCCAAATGCAAAATTCGCTATTTAAGAATTCGCACATTTGCGAAGAATTGAATTTAAGGAATCTCTATTTGAGATTCCTTAAATGCAATTCATGAAGCATTTTAAAATTGCGAAAATGCAATTTTGGGCCGCTATTTACCGAGAGGTCAGACCTCTCGGTAAATAGCAAAAACTTAGAAAAATGCTTTTAAAAGCATTTTTCTAAGTTGCATGTTGCACACACACATGTCCTTTGGACATGTGTGTGCGCAACACCTGTTTCAATTTGCATTTAAGGGGTGCTACAGGGTGTCCTTTGGAATCGCTATCTTATTTGCGAGTAGCAAATTGCTACTCGCAAATAAGGGATACTCCCCATTCATTCCTAGGGGCCTTTTGGCCCATAGGAATGAATGGGGAGTCATTCCTTATTTGCGAGTAGCAATTTGCTACTCGCAAATAAGGAATGTGTAGGAATCGCTATTAATTTAGCAATTCCTACATGAATACCGTTTTGCGAGTCTCTAATAGCGATTCCTTATGAATCTCTATTAGAGACTCGCAAAACGGTACCTTGATGAATCAGGCTGTAAGTGATTTGCCCAGAATCACAAGATGTTGAGCGTAGTTGCCGAGACACACACCCGGTTCCCCAGCTTCGAGGTCAACGCTCTAGCCTTAAGGCTACATCCTCTACCCTTGATTACTAATGAGTTATTCAGAGACAGAGAAAATGAGTACTCTTGTGTTTGCACCGTCTAGAACCAATATCTAACATGACTGCTTAGAAAGGGCCCAATGAAAGGACAGAGCTGAGGAATCTCAAAAGAGAATATATAGATCAAAGGCAGCAGCCTCCCAGATGCTTTTCAGGCCGGGGGACGTGACTGACCAACTCTGCAAGGCTGAATGGATAATGTTTATGGGACCTTTTCGGCATCTCCACCCGGGGAGATGTCTGGAGGTATGGTCATATTCACTCCTTTCAGGAGTTGGCGAATGACTTCTGCCTTCATCCCTCCCAATTTTATCCCTACCTGCAGCTGCGGCATGCCTTAGAGGCTATAAAGAAAAGCCCATAGCGCTTGTTGATTTTAACCCACTCAAGTTCAAGGTGGAGCCCGACGCACTGGGCAGGGGTTGGATATCTAGGCTCTACAGATCCCTGGTTACAAATGCACCCAACCCCCTGGCGGTACTGAGGTCCAGGTGGGAGGAAGACATCAGGACCCTGGACAGTGATGACTGGGTTGAGGCAATGATGACTCGAGGACGCTGATGATATGGATGTTAATATGTGTTGGACTTGGCACTTAGGGCAGGTTCACCCCTAATCTTTTTGCTTTTATTTGTGACCCTGTGTTAGTGATTTTTGGGTCTCTGCGCACTTTTTCCCTGTGTCCCAGAGTAAAGTGCGTGCGTGTAGTATGGCTGGCCTGCCCTCCCATAGGAATGCATGGGGAATGTGTGTGTCCCTGGTAGTTCCTGATGCGTGGGGAGTGCGGGCTCGAGTTTGGTATGTGTGAACTCGTGAGAATGAATGCTGCGCGATGGTATGTGCGGCTTGTATGTGTCTAGAAGGGAAGTGCTACTTCTAGACCTTGATGTGTGTGTGCAGTGAGGGTGCTGGAGCGTGATTGGCTGGAGCTGGCTGGCAAGCCTGGCTCCAGGAAGTCTGGGTGAGTCTGCCCGGTGGTGAGTGTGAGATTAGCATGCTGATGTCTGGGGAGGAGTGTACCTGTGTCCTGAATGAGGCTGGGTTTTCCCCTGACAATGCTGGCTCCGCGCCCCTGTAGTGCGACTGATGACCCTAGCCCTGCCAGCGAATGAAAGGGGTGGTTGGGCCATCAAGGGTGCTCCCAAGCCAGCTGCAACTGGTTTTCCCCCCACCCTGCACCCAGAAACAAAGGATTTCACAGTATAAGAAGGGGCTGTGTCCCCATGAGTGTTGTTCTACTTTTGGATCCTGCCAGAGGGGGCTGCTGCTGCTGCTGGGGCCAGGAGGACCGCCACTTGGACTGTCTCCCTGCCTGGAGACCCAGTGTGCTGGCTCTGGGCCCAGCCTTGCCCCCTGCCTGCCTCCAGACCTTGCTGGAGCTTTTCTTTTGCCCCTAGCGCTGAAGAGCGCTTCCTTCGTGCTGCCTAGCGCTGGGAGCGCTTTATCTTTACTGCTAGCGCTTCGAGCTCTTTATTTGTATTTCCAGCGCTGGGCGCGCTTTTCCCTGTGGTCCATAGCGCTTAGGAGCGCTTTATTTACAGAAGCCGGTGCCCACCCGGCATTGGACCCGATTCGCCGATCCCTGGCCAAGCGAGTGTCTACCTCGCCTTATATTTAAATTACGAGGGAGCCTACCCCTCGGATACTGACTCCTCGCCTGCCTGCCTAAAACGGGCCGCAGCGCTGCCCGCGACGACCCGGAAGTGTTGGGCCGGGCCGGCCAATCACTGCGGGCCCGGGAGAGGCAGCCGGAAGTTCCGCCCCGCAGCCGGGCCCCGAGGAGAGGAGCAGCGCGAGGAGAGCCGGCAGTGTTCCTGCCCCCGCAGCACCAGCGAGGTACCGGTGAGTGCGGGGACAGGGTCCTTTGTGTTTGTTTAGAGCGGCCCCCGGTTGGCAGCGGGCCGCTCCCACGAGTCTCCCTAGAGCCGAGAGGGAGAGGGGGCATATCGGGGCAGATTGTCGCTGCCCGTCCAAAGGAGCCAGGGCATTTTTCTTTACTCAGAGCCCACGTGGCTCAGGCGGCACATCTGTATTTGCGAGCCCACGAGGCTCCCCGCCCCCCCATTGTTCTGCGAGCCTGAGAGGCTCTGCGGTGCCGGTTCCTTGTCCCTTCGAGCCCCGAGGGGCTCCAGCGTGCCATTCTTCAGTGTTGAGTCCCCCGAGAGGGACAACAGCGTTCTGGGGCCATTTCCTTTATTTTACAAGCCCAGAGAGGCTCGAGGGCCCATTCTTGTTTGAGAGCCTGAGAGAGGCTCAGGGTACCAGTTCGTGCTCAGAGCCCAGAGCGGCTCTTTGCCCGCATTTGTCCATGAGCCCGGAGAGGCTCAGCAGTGCCACAGTGGTGGTTCTTGAGCCCACGAGGCTCCAACGTGGTCCTAACTTTTCCTGCACCAGTTGCCCAGCACTTTGTGGGGAACTGCTACGTTTAGGCTTGTGTTCCTGGCTGCCTGCGCAGCCTGCCTAACATTGGATTCAGGGCATTTCAGCCCTTGTGAGGCCAGTTGGCCTGAGGGACAATTCTAGTGTTGTGCTACGTGCACCCTGCGCAATTTATGGTTTACATGCTAATATGATTCCTGCGCAAATGTTCTACCTGCACCTCGGAATAGGCTTTTAATGTCTCATGTGCAATTGTTTATGTGTTATTACCTTTGCTAAAAGTGACCTGCTTAGGTGATTGATTTATGCTTTTATTCCCCTTTGCTAAAAGTGACCTGCTTAGAGGAATGTTTATGTTTTATCCCCTTTGCTAAAAGTGACCTGCTTAGAGGATTGTTTATTTTATTACCTTTGCTAAAAGTGACCTGCTTAGGTGATTGTTTATGGTTCTTCCCCTTTGCTAAAAGTGACCTGCTTAGAGGAGTGATTATGGTTTCTTACCTTTGCTAAATGTGGCTTGCTTAGGTGATTATTTTAGGTTTCCTTCCCTTTGCTAGATGTGACATGCTTAGGTGATTGTTTTCCTTCCATAGGTCCTGATGATAAGGTCCTAGTTCCCTGCGTGATTTTCCTACAGTGTTTAGGGTGGCGTAGGAGGTATTTACCCTTTACCAGGAAGTCCTGGTTGTGTGCTACATGTAACTATTTTGTGTGCTATATTCATTATATGTTTATGTGCTAAGTGTTATACCTACAAGTATTATTTCTAAAAGTGCATTGCACTGACAGTGGTCCTGGTGGCCCTGTCCTGTACATAATCCCTTGTAAATCTTTCCCGTGCCTGTTGGCACATTGTAAAGTGTGTGTCTTATCTAATGTGTTTTTATTATTATAATACAAAGGCTATTTTTGATATAACCTTGTCTGGAGTTTCCTTTGTGGTGGGCCTAGGGTGTTGTCGCTGGGGTGCGCGCGCAAACGCTTTACACATCGCCTCCGAGATTAGCCTTGCTGCTCGCGTCACGTTACCTAGAGGGTGAGCAGGGGTTATCTTGGTGTGTAACTCCCTTGCCCTGACTTAGAAATGGTGATCCCTGACTGACCTTGGCGTGAGCATTGGCCGGCCGGGGGTCCAGTTTCTAACAATATGCCTTATACAATTTAAATACTTTCACAGAATGTACTACTCCCTGAACGCCTCTGGCACATGGGTGGTGCTCGTTACCCGGCATGCCTGCACTGCAGCTCCCCCCAGGGTACCATTTATCATACTATCTGGACATGTCCACAGGTGCAGGAGTACTGGCCATCAGTCAATAGACACTTTGGGCAAGTGGTTGGAATCCCACTGGAACTAGATCCTAAAATGATGCTATTGGGAATAATGGAAACATGGGTACCTCTGGGGCCACTCGCTCACTCCTTGCAATAGCATATATAGTGGCCAAGAGGTATCTAGCTAGACACTGGAGGGAGAAGCAGGCCCCATCCTTACAAGAGTGAATCCATAATAAGTATTCATGTGCAGCTCTCGAAAACCTGGTCTACAAGGCGAGTGGTGTCCCAAAGATGTTCTACCAAACATAGGCAGTGTGGGTCGAAAAAAGTCTGACTTTCAATGGCTCTGCCCAACTGTAATGGTTTCAATTTTTCTTTGTTAGTGGCAGCTGACTTTACCACTGTGGTGTATATTCTGTGCAGACTATTGGTATTGCCTGATGTTTATATGGTGGCCCTACGGCTTGAGCTCGCTTTTTTGCATTGTTTATGTTGATAACCAGAACATCAATAAAAAATGTATTAAAAAAAATTGAATCAATAAAAATTCAATCAAGAGTAGGCCACTGAGAAAGACAACAAAGTGATTAAATCTTGAGGAAGGGGCTGACCAAAAGCCCTCTTAAAAACCCTGATTAAAAGTTATGTGGAACGAAATTAGCACATGCTTTTATGAGTTAACTTTGTTTCACATAATTTTGGGATGTTCAGTTTTCCCTCACTAAGGGGCATATTATCAAGGGATTTATCTCCGTTTTTTTGGCTTTAAAAGCCAAGAAAGCGGAGATAAAGTTATCTCCCTATTACCTAGCTGTCGCTAACACCAGTTAGCGACAGCTAGTAGGAGATAGCGACCATCTTGGGCCCCGCTTTGCATGTCAGAGATATTTATCACTAATGACATGCAAAGTGGGCGTGCCAAGATGTTAGCGACTGGAAACAGTCGCTAACATTGCTATCTCCTATTACCAACTTTTGGAGATATTCGCGCTAAGCGCGAATATCTCCAAAAGCTAACACCTGCCTTGAGCAGTTCCTAGCCATGTTATCCAATGGGAGGTGGATAACATGGCTAAGAGCATTAGCTCGGTAATGCATGAATGTCGCTGACTTTACAGCGATATTCATGCATTTGGGCCGATTTTTATCGCTTAGGAGATAAACCTTGATAATAGCAAGGCTCCTAAGCGATAAAAATCGCCGCAACACGGCGATAAATTTTTTGCCGCTAAGCCAACATAGCGATAATTATCGCTAGTTGTTGGTAATATGACCCAAAGTTTTACCAGGTGAGGGAGAACCAAACACACTTTTTCTCTCTGATAATGTTGGCAGGAAAAGCGCACAAGGTTTTTAACAAACAGGTTTTTAACAAACTACAAATGGTACAGAACGCAGCCGCACGAATTCTGACCAAAACCCCAAGGTTTGCTTCCATTTCCCCCCATTATACACCAACTTCATTGGCTCCCGGTCAGAAAGAGAACTAAATTTAAAGCTTTATGCATAACCTACAAAGCATTAAACAGCTTGGGACCTGAGTTTTTCAGGGAATCTCTGTGTAGATATGTCCCTAACAGAGTCTTAAGATCTGCCTCTTCTGCGGCTCTATGTATTCAACGGGTGAGAACGGTCACATGGGGAGACAGACGCTTCCTTGTGGCCGCATCTAAACTCTGGAACTCTTTGCCTACCCACATAAAAAGCAGCCCATCTTTGATGATTTTCAGAAAGAAACTGAAGACATGGCTATTTACTCAATAATTTACAGGGAGTGCCACCTTTTTCTTCTGCTAACTCAGCGCCGAGACACCACTCGTGGTATTTGTTGCGCTCTATAAATCTTAACAATAAATAAATAAATAAATAAGGCTTTGGCTGCAATAGGAACTAAGCCTCATTCTTCCTTTTCTTTTCTGACGTGTGAGCATACAATGTATGTTCCCCGTACTAGCAAAAAAGTTCCTCTTCCTTTCCCTATTCCCCATACGCCCCTCCATCATTGCTGACACATACATTTACGACCTGCTCAGAGCAGGTGATAAATATATGCACTCAAACGACATGAAACTGTGGTTTCTGCGTGGTTTTAAAACTGGAAAAACCAGCCCCACCTAGCAAAAATTGCATGGCACTGGGGCAATATTACCAGGCGGTAACAGTAACATTGGCGCCAGCACTGTGCAACTCAGAAGCAGGGCGTAAGTGCATATCGTTTATTGGAAACACTTGGTCTAGTTTTAATCTACTATAGCTGTCTTTAGCTGTGAATTTTAAATAATTGACCTTTAAGCTCTTGTGTGTAAGAATTTTAGTAGTGCTAAACATGCCTTAAAATGCCTTAAGTGC
Source organism: Lissotriton helveticus (assembly GCF_964261635.1). NCBI lineage: Eukaryota > Metazoa > Chordata > Amphibia > Caudata > Salamandridae > Lissotriton > Lissotriton helveticus. The sequence goes on from NC_136071.1 coordinate 114,796,212, forward strand.
TACGCAAACAAATGATGGACAGAATGCTGACTAAATCATACATTCACCCCCAAGTCAAGAGATCTGGGTTAAATCCATCTTTCTTTTTCTCACCATGCAACCTCAGTTTTGGACTCAGCCATGTGCAAATCCATCTTGACCCTGCTCCCCATGGGAATAGTCCCGCCGGAACTGCTAAGCCAGGTCATCTCTGACAAAAGAACGATGGATTAAGCCCAGATCTTTGTGACTGGGGATGAATGTTTGCATTGTTCAGCATTCCGTCCATCATTTGTTCCTTTTGCATTTGTCGCCCTAAGTTGGCAGGATATGCTCAGATGCGGGTCCCGTGCTCACTGCTCCACTGGATTCAAGTTAGCCTGGCTGATGAGGTGTGATTCCCCGAAACCGGTCCTAGGATGCTTGTTTACGGTCCAGGTAGTACCTGGCTTGGCAGTTTGGGATGGACTGTTCCCATGAGGAACAGGGTCAAGACTGATTTGCATAAGGCTGGGTTCAAACTGGGGAGGCGTGTTGAGCAAAAGAACAATGGATTAAACCCAGATCTTTGTGTCTGGGGATGAATGTTTGCATTGTTCAGCATTCCGTCCAGCATTTGTTCCTCTGGCATTAAAATGCCTTAAGGTGCCTTCACTAAAGTAATGAGGTCACAACGAAAGCCCAAACTCAATCTATACTGCAGAACATTAGTTCAAAAACATGTCATCTTTCGACTACTTCCCAGAGCACTATAGATTACTTCAGAATTTTCCATGCATTTCAGAAATTCGAAGCTAATGGGTTTATTGCCAGCTCAGCACATAGACCCAACAATGAGCTGCGACCTTCGTTTCACACACATTGAAAATTGCATCGTTTTACCGGGTAATGTGCAGTTGAAAGGGTCCTGTCAATTTTCCACCTTTCCGAAGCACTGATGGAGTATTTGGTCTCTGAAAGCCGTGCTCTGCTGCACTTTTCAGATGATTTAACAATAATTGTGCAATAAAAAAAGCAGAGAAAGGTGAAAACGTGGTTAATGCTTGAAAACACTTGGGAGTGATATTGAGTGAGTTTGCCTGATGCTCCCTGATCATGGCATGGGTTGCAAGGGGCAAGTCATGGAGTACATTTTAGAACAAACACAAACTTCAAGGGGCAGATTTATGAAGGCCTTGCGCCGCCGGTGCGTCACTTTTTCCCATGTTAAAAATGACGCACCGGCGGCGCAAGGGCTTCATAAATCTGCCCCCAAGTGTTTATTCTATAATTGAGAATTAATATTTTTTAACTCATGGTAAATCCACAGCTTCCTTAAACTACTAGATGAAGGATGTGGGTGTGATAATGACTTATTTTGTCACTTGTGAGTGTTTTTTACACCAAAAAATCATTGTGAATGTTATGGTGTTTTACATGGAGGCGGGATACTTACATTAGACACACAGCTCAGAAGTTAAGCTACAAGGTTGGACAGCAATGTATGTTGTCTTGGTTAAAGTAAACTTTAATTCATCAAGAGATCCACTTGGTTCAAGCGCTTTTTACCCTCGGTTTGGCTCCTAGAAAGAGCTAGACCTGGTGACCACAAACATTCACATTCATTTGCAGGTTGTAGCTAGATCTCAGCCAACAGATGCTGTTGATGATTATTTAGGAAGAATCCAGGAAGACTACATTTGTTTGAGTACCAGATGATTGGATCTACCAAAAGAGGCCTTGCTAGAGATGTTAGCATTACGACTGCCCCAATAACTCTCAACTGCATGATCCTAACACTTACAAGAAGGTAGAGACTGCACAATCTCTTCAAGGTGCCATGTTGAGCCACATATGAAAATCCCCAAGGCCTCACAGTCATTTGCATCTCACACCACTGTTTCAGATGAAAGTCAGGCCCCCCGGATGATCCATAACATAACGTGTATTTGTGAAGCGTACGTTCACCCGGAACCATCTTGGCACTGAATAACAGATGTTTATTGTTACCCAACTCAATGGTTTCTCATTTTATCGACCTCAGATGGATGAAAGTCTGAGTGTCCCCATTGGGACTTGAACCTGCAACCATGATGTCAAACACAGGATCCTGCAGTGGATGCAATAGGCCTCTGAGCCACCAACTCCGACCTCAAGCGGCACCTTATGTTATCGTTTTGAAGTATGTCACACGATTTCGGCAAGCTAATATGGAAGACCTTGATGGGCTAAAGAACGAGACAGTTCACCTCCTGCTTCCAGATGTTAAAAATGTAGGGGGAGAGTTTACAGACAATTTGGGCCGGGTTAGCATCACAAACGTGACGCTAAAAACAGCACAAAATGTTTTTTTCCTGATTTACTTTCCAGTGCAAACCCTCGTTTTGCACTGGAAAGTACCTAAAAAGTAACTGAAAGCAGCGCAAAGCACTGCTTTGCCTTACTTAGCGCCAAGGGCAAACTACATGGGTGGTACAATGGCATACCCATGCAACCACCCATGTCTCTTGATACAAAATCCTATCAACAAACAATAGTAGAAAGGATTAACAGCCTGATTCATCAAGCCGAAATCGGCTGGCAAAGGGCCAGATTCTGAGAATCTGGCCCTTTGCGAGCGCTATTTTTGCATTTGGGATTCATCATCCCAAATGCAAAAATCGGTAATAGCGATTTCACTATTTTGCGAGGAATTACATTTAAGGAATCTCTATTTGAGATTCCTTAAATGCAATTCATCATCCATTTAAAAATTGTGAATTCTCAATTTCGGCCCGCTATTTACCGCGAGGTCAAACCGCGTGGTAAATAGCGAAAACTTAGAAAAATGCTTTTAAAAGCATTTTTCTAAGTTGCATGTTGCACACACACATGTCCTTTGGACATGTGTGTGCGCAACACCTGTCATTTAAGGGGTGCTACAGGGTGTCCTTTGGACACCCTTGGCACCCTTTAAATCGCTATCTTATTTGCGATTAGCTAATTGCTATTCGCAAATAAGGAATACTCCCCATTCATTCCTATGGGCCTTTTGGCCCATAGGAATGAATGGGGAGTTATTCCTTATTTGCGATTAGCAATTTGCTAATCGCAAATAAGGAATGTGTAGGAATCGCAATTCTTTTTGCGATTCCTACATGAATCCCGATTTGCGAGTCTGTAATAGCGATTCCTTATGATTCGCTATTATAGACTCGCAAAACGGGTCTTTGATGAATCAGGCTGTTAGTGCCAAAAGTTAAGGCCTATTGAAAGGAGTCAATAAAAGGAGAAATGTTTTCATTTCACTGTGCTTTAGCGAATTTCCATGCATGGTACACTTTGCAGCACACATACAAAGCGGGAAAAGTTCTAAAGTGTGCCTATGCATAGTACTTTGTCCAGTAAGGGTACCCTTCCAGTACAAAATCAACGGTTGACTCAAATACGCACCCTAGCACTATGGCGCTACGGTGTGTGTCTCGGGGGAGGGGAGAAGAGAGCACCCGCCTTGTCACACAGTGCAGCATTTTCAGCAGCTGCACTGCGTTCCCGTGATTTTTTTGAGAATCTAGCCCTCCATGTTAAGCTTGAGGATGTTATTTTGTTGCAGTAAACTTCACTTACCTACATACATTATTTTGGTGAGGTGAGTCTCTCAGATTGGAGCTTTTCTCACAGACTGTGAGGTCGACTGTACTGTTATTAGTGACATACATTTAATGAGCGGTGGTTCTCCTGTTCAATGTTTTTGCATTTTGGGCTCAGGAGCTTGTGTGGTTCCGCTTAATTATGCATATAAACCACCTTGCCATATCAATGCTCCCCATGATATTTCAAACAACAGCTAAAACCTGATCGGTCCTATTTCTCTTTCTACTAGAGGTGCTAAATGCTAAGATGGAGGAGCCTTGTCCCACTACTTTTTTGCAGTGACACAAAGGGATGATAAAATGATAACAACTTGTATCATTATCATTTCATTTTCTCCAACTTCTTCCCGCTTTGCGTAAGGGGTTAGGACAGCAGACGAGTAGTAGCGCCCTCCTGAAGTGCGCCGTGACTGCTTCGCCGGCCCTCTCGGGCCATCCAAAACAGTTTTGAACACTTCACGTTTCACATGTTCTCCATGCAGGATGCATTAAAGCCTACATGGAGAACATGCTAAGGCAGCATTGTGATTGGTTGACTGGTCGTCTGGGTGTGCCTCCGGTAAAGCAAAGCGAGAGAGGACTACGGAGGTGAAGAAGCGGCAAGAAGGTATTTTTTTGAATTGTTTTTATTCCCACTTCCCCTCGTGTCCTCCACTCCTCCTGCCCCTTTCCCCCTACCTCCACCTGTCACCGTACCTCCAATCAGTGGCGGCCGCTGCTGGTGGGGCTCCTGTAAGCTCCCTGTATGAAAATAATTGACTTAAAATACCCCTAGTTAAGTCACAGAATAAAAACAAACTAAAAAGAAATATTAATCTGGCTTTTGGATCTACGGTAAGAACTGTTGTTCTTAAAACTATGACTTGCGCTTCTACTAATCAACTCTTTATGTGATAAGCCTCACTCACTAACCTATAGGGGATATTCTTGAATACTGCAGGTATCTGCTCCGCAATTATAAACAATGAGTGGGAGATTAATTATTCTTTCACACAGCAAGCCACTTTGATGTGCTGCACTGCGTGATACGGAAAGGGCAGGAATGTGCTGGATTTACCATTATACAATGCATTCCTTTACTTTCCTAGTAGTTGTGGACTTTTAGCTGTCTAGAGCCAAGCAAGGCACCCTCATGTCATGTTGGAAGTGTGTCTGCATTACAGGCAGGATTGTTTTTGTGCAGGAAGGAAAGCCTTCCTCTACAAAAACAATATTGAGAGGTGATTTCATCTTTTAATGTGTGCTGTACAATGCAGCACACAGAGAAAGAGGAAAAAACCAGGAGAAATAAAGATATTTCTCCTTGATACGTCTCACCTGGGGGAGAACAGCATTTTGGCGAATTCCCAGGGCTACCATTTATGTTAAATCTGAGAATGCAGCGACACAAAAGGATGATGGACGGAATGTTGAACATTGTCAAACATTCACCCACCGTCACAGATCTGGATTAAATCCATTGTTTTTTGCTCACCATACCACCATGGTTTGGACTCAGCCATATGCAAATCAGTCTGACTCTGCTCCCCATGGGAACAGTCCAGCCGAGAAAACAAGCATCATGGGACCGGTTTCGTAGTATCACCCCTCATTATTCAAGCTAGCATGAATCCAGTGGCATAGTAAGCATGGGACCCACATCCAGGCATAACGTTCACATTTAGGGTGACTATAGCAACACAAAAAGATGATGGACGGAATGCTGAACATTGTCAAACGTTTACCTCTAGTCACAGACCAGGGTTAAATCCATTGTTTCTTTGCTTAATATGCCACTCCAGTTTGGACCCAGCATATGCAAATCAGTCTTGACCCTGCTCCTCATGACAACATTCCAGCCCAAAGTGCCAGGCCAGGTACTCACAGGACCGGAAACAAGCATCCTGGGACCGGTTTTGGGGTATCGTGCCTAATCATTCAGGCTAGCTTGAATCCAGTGACATTGCAAGCAAGGGACCAATGTCTGGGCATACCTTTCCCACGCGCCGTCCCTCCCTGCAGGAGCATTTCATTTGCTTTAATACGTCTTAGCCATGCCTCTTGAAAGAGGGCTGTGAAGGTGCAATGTGGTCACAATAGTCTGCCCCAGAATCTGGTCCCTCTGCTGCTCCTTGAACTCCTGCGCTGCGGGAGCGCCACAATCGTTTTCAAGCATCTCTGGTCAAGGGCTGTGATGGTGAATTGTGAGCAAAGTAGTCTACCCCAGACTCCAGTCCCTCTGCTGCTCCTCGAACATTTAATTAATTTATGTTCATATTTTATGTTTTGTATTTATTGGCTATATTGTAATTGTTTTTGATTGTGCTTTTGTGGTTTTTTTTACTTTTACTTTACCCAGTAGTGCATTGTAAGAGACCCTTCATCTGGTGAATTCGAAAAACTGTATCTTGTTGCATGGTTACAGATAACAAAATAATGATAAGTCTCAGCAGCCGGTTCCTAAGATTCCCATTAATTCTTTCAGACTTTCAATTGGGAAGGGCTCAGTGGCATAACGCAAAATGATGCCCTGCAGAATGTGAAGATTGGTCCCTCAGTCACCCATATCTTACAGATAGACATTGGCCTCAATGGGGGCATCCTGAAGGGTTGGGGGCTCCCCTGTGCCCCAGGGTCTGCAGGTATCTGCGTTATGCCCCATGACATGGTGGTAATGCTCAAGAGATGCTACTGAAATGTTCTGAAGAACCAGAATTGTCTAATGCCTCCATCTAAGATTATGAGAAGGGCCAGTCTGCTATTTGCTACTTAGGGGTTCAGTCCCATTCATTAACATGAATTTTGATTGGTGGTTATAGATCACATTGTGTTGTCTCCCCTTTTTTAAGTAGTTGCTGTGTGATGAGGATCACAATAAGCTAACAACACTACTGACCATGCATTTACCATGCATACATTTACCATGCATGTAATACAACCAGTTGAACATTACAATGCTGTTTGCTACAACATGACTACTTACCATGCATTTTGAGTCATCAATGATGGCATTTGAGATGTCATCACTGATGTCAGCAATGATGTCCTTGAAAATGCCTTGAGTGATGTAATATTGAAGGTCATACACAGCGCATAGTGGGAGCCACAAGATATATTTCACTTAGTAGACAATTACTGGTAAATGTCAATGTTCGTTTAGTTTAAAATGGTATTTCCACCCAATTATAATGTCACCGTAACCTTTTTTTTCAGTGAATGTAATATATATGTCTGGCAGCGGAAACGCGTCATTTGGACCTCTGAATAAAAACACTCTTCTTTGAACATTGCCCATGGAGTCTGTATCCTGGTGTTGCGCCGTTCTGATGGATGGTTAAAGCTTTGGGATTTCATTGTGAATATATTACCTACTGGCGGTCGCCAGTAGGTAGTTATAGTTAGGATCGATTTCCATAGGGAAATCGCAACATTCTATTTGGAATAACTTTGGCGCCGGTTGCGGAATAAGCCTGAATTTTTCAGCAACTTTGCCTCGCGGCGCTGCGCTCCTTCTCTGAAAGTTTGTTGGGCATTCGTCAAGCGGGGGCCGAGATAAAAGGGGGGTCACAAAACGTGTTTTCCTCATGTTAATTTCCATAGGGCGGTCTGTCGCACTTTTAGCTCAAACGGCTGAATGGATTTTCACCAAACTTGGCAAAATTGTAGGGACTGGTAGCCCAATGTGCCTTTGCTATGTCTCAAGATATGTGCTCCAGAGGATTTTGAGTAATTTAGGTTCAAAAAAATGTATATATCCAGAGCCGCGTCCCGGTACGCGTACCGGGGAGCGCTCCGGGCGCGCCACGCGACTTGCGCACGGCAAGCTGATTGGTTCTCGGGTGTCTGTAAACATTCGAAACAGTCCGCAGCGGCCGCCATCTTGTGTCTCGGTAGGATTGAGACACAAGAGGTGGCAAAAATCAAAGGGGGAAATGAGCAAAAGGGGGCAGGGTACACCCCCCCTGACCCCCTAGGTTTGATGTGGGGGCCATAAAAGGGTCCCGCGGGTAAAAAAAAAAAAAAAAAAAAAAAATCGATTTTCGCGGGGGGGGGGGGGGAGTGATGTCATGAGTGATGTCACTGACCATGTCATGAGTGATGTAATATGTGACGTCCTCAGCAGTGCATTGCACGCGCAAGTTATAGTGAGTCCAACTAACTATAACGTGGGAATTTCAATGGTTTAATGCGAGTAAAACTTCCAGCTAACTATAACTGGTGTAAAACCTATGGTTTTTTCAGTGAATTTCATAGGTTTTTTAAATGCTAATTCCTAACTATAACTGGTGTGAAACCTATGGTTTTTTCAGTGAATATATATATATTTGTGATAAAGGATGCCTGGATGGCCGAAACACGTTACCTTGGAAGCTTAACGTTGCCACATTAAAAACAACGTATCAGGAGTGCTGGAGCCTGTTTCTGATTCATGGGAGGGGCATTTGGAATATATATATAGAAAAAAGCAAAGGTTACAGAGAAGTTATAGTTAGGCACCAGTTTCACTAGTACAAAACCAGAGAAATGTCATTTATAAAATAATATATTACCTGCAAAGTAAACTACTGCATTGTTAGTTGTATAATACTCTGCGTAGTATTTGCCCAGTTATTAAAGACTGTGTGGTAATGGTGCTGTAAAGTAACTGACGCAAGGTTAAAGTTACATACCAGTGACAAAGGTTTGAAACTGGCCTATTCGTTGCTGAAGCCCATGACTGATCGCTTATTTCTGGAGGAGTGGAGCGAAGATTTCCTGTTTCAAGAGACTTTTGAGAGTCTACTTGAGGAGCGACATGTTGATTAGGACTAAAATGTAGGAAGCAGGTGCTTGGAAAAACTCTTAATGCATGAATCAGGGGGGACTCCATAGGAGGTGCGGCGGCTTTGGGATTCTTTGTAAGATTCCTCATCTTATCTGTGGGCTTTAAGATGGAAAAGGAGAGCTTCAAGGGGCAGATAGAGAGAAGAGAGTAATTGTATTGCTTGGGCTTATCAGGTCCTGTCATGTTTTTTTCTTTAGTTTCAGTGTAATGCAAAACATTAAGCGGTTTATTTACAAGCCCCTTGTGCCACCGGTACGTCACATTTTCACATATTAAAAGTGATGAACCAGCGGCGCAAGGGGCTTGTAAATAAGCTCCTAAGATCTATAGCAATGGGTCATCAGCTGAAAATCAGTGGATTTCCAGTACAACCACCTGCCAGCTCCCCCATACAATGTTTTCATCAGCAGAGGCTTGGCTACATTTGTGGTTGAAAGCACCTTTGGGACTGGCCACCCACCCCTAAACCGTCTACTCACATGACCTTGAAGGGTCCGCCATGCTTAGGGTGAGACTTCTGAAGTTATGCTTCTGAAGTTATGCTTTCTTACTTAGCTCCAGGCGCAGGCAGGGAAAATCAATCATTGTTTTTCAAGTTTTTCCAAAAAAGAACATTACATTTTTCGGTTTGCCTAAGAAAAATATAAAAAGCACCAGCCAAACTGCCATTCTGCGATGCAATGACAAGCAGCTCAGCATTTAGCAATTTCACTTAAAGTGCTCCAACCCTGTCTGCAGAAACACTTTCAGCAATGGGATCAGTCTAGGACACAGGTACCAAAATAAAAATGGCCCCCATTAGCGAATCAGAGAGCTAGAAAAGTGGCCCACATTTGCAAACTGAGGCCGTTTTGAGCCTGTAAAGACACGTTGTTCTGCAAGGTATGGGAGGCTGCATGCATTTGTGCTTGCTACAGGCAATGTTGGTGGCAATATCAAGGAAATATACAGTAAAAACCGGCTTACCAGACCATAAAACAGGCCGACATGCAGCCATAACAAGCATTAAAAATGCAATAGGTCTCGCCTTTTATTAAGTTAAAGCCATTCGCTTTGCTATACAATACCATTAGCAAAGCTAATGGCTTTAACTTAACCAAAGGCGAGACCTATTGCATTTTCAATGCTTGTTTGTATGTTGCCTCAATGTTGTCCCGTTCTGCCCCCTCCTTTCTCATTCTTGCCTTTTTTCCTTTCTTCCTCTCTACTTCGCTGGATTTTTTCAGTTTGATCCCTTTCCTCACACGTACAAAAAGAACGGTGATGGATTAAACCCAGACCTGTTGACTGGGTGTGAGTGTTTGATTGGTTCAGATGCTCCGTCCATCACCACCCCCTTTTGTACCACTTTGTTCGCCATAAGTTGGCAGGGTATGCTCAGACGTGAGTCCCTTGCTCACTTTGCAACTCGATTCAAGCAAGCCGGGCTGAAGACGACTGAAATGCCAGAAACCGGTCCTCGGAAGCTTGTTTCCGGTCCAGGGAAGGCATGGCTTGGCAGTTCGGGCTGGGCTGTTCCCATGAGGCACAGGGTCAGACTGATTTGCATATGGCCATGTCCGAACTGGGGTGGCAGAGTGGGCTAAAGAACGGTGATGGATTAAACTCAGATCTGTTGACTGGGTGTGAGTGTTTGATTGGTTCAGATGCTCCGTCCATCACCACCCCCTTTTGTACCACTTTGTTCGCCATAAGTTGGCAGGGTATGCTCAGACGTGAGTCCCTTGCTCACTTTGCAACTCGATTCAAGCAAGCCGGGCTGAAGACGACTGAAATGCCAGAAACCGGTCCTCGGAAGCTTGTTTCCGGTCCAGGGAAGGCATGCATGGCTTGGCAGTTCGGGCTGGACTGTTCCCATGAGGCACAGGGTCAGACTGATTTGTAAATGGCCATGTCTGAACTGGGGTGGCAGAGTGGGCTAACGAACGGTGATGGATTAAACCCAGATCTGTTGACTGGGTGTGAGTGTTTGATTGGTTCAGATGCTCTGTCCATCACCACCCCCTTTTGTACCAGTCCGACAGTGTTCAGCAATAATTTTGCACCCTACAAGTGTGGAGTTTAAAATACAGCAGGTGGGTCACTGTGGAGAAAGTAGATGCAGAATTTCCTCACCCTCACCAAGCTCAAAATGAGATGGTAGGTCCTTGCAGGGGTTACTTCCTGGCTTCGAAGTTGATTAGTTGCAAAATAATTTTGAATATGTTCATCAGTTGCTGCTCTTGGCATAATGGGCCCATTTTGCTCTCTTTGATGCCCTGTGAAAGCCTCTCCTGTCAATTTTCAAAGTCAATGCAGGCCTCATTAAAAACAATAAACTGCATCAATTCAACAAAGGGCCACTGACCAAACAAATCCAGGGGCAGATTTACTTTGGAACTGACGATCTGCATAGATACGTGAGTTTCCTTGCATCAGCGCCGAATGTCAATGCGCCACCATAGATGCGCTGTATTTACAATACAGTGCTCCATGGCGCAAGGATTAACAGATGCATCAGAAATTCTGACTCATCTGTTGGCGAAAAGTGACACATTGCTGGAGTTGCTCATGGAAATTGATGCAACTCCAGCAATGCTATAATAGTTGAGTGGGTCTCATTCAAAAAGCCCTGCGTCATTCCTTACGCCTGGTCTGAGCAGGCGTAGGGATTTTGATGCAGTGAAGGCATAGAGTGATGCAGTGAAATCTTGTACATTTCACTGCGTCAGCTCTACATGGCTTTTTGCGTGGGAAGGCCCAGCCTGCATACATTATACCTAATGCAGATATAATGTGACGCAGGGCTTCACAACGTGACGCATCTCCCTAGAGGTGTCAAGTTGTAAATGGACTGCAACATTTACTCCGCAGCAGCGTCATAAAAGCGAAGTCAAGCTAGAGGCTTGTAAATCCACCCCACCCCCCCCCCCCCCCCCCGGTGTCCGAAGACTAAAGCCGCAAAATGGCGTCATGTCTCCCATTCTTTTTCCAATTCAAACCTCTGGCCCTGTGCCTTCAATCTTAACTCCAGGGGCGACAGGGCATTGTCAGTGACAGGCCCGATTCTGTGAAAATCTCTGCCTTTATCTATTGGAATTTTATTCGCTTTTGAAAACATTAGGGCAACTTTGAAAACTAGTTTTTAGACAGCACCAAGATCGGCGCATTGAAGAGACCTAGTTAATGTAATGCAGCCCCAAGACATTTCATTATTCATCCGTTCATTCATTATTCAATCCTTTTTTCTTCGTTCTATACACTTCTCCTTGACTATCTACGTTTTGAAAATCCGTATAGATGCAGAAACTGGACTCCTGCAGACTAACTATACCATGAAAGCTGGTTTGTATGCAGACATTCTTCTAGTATCAATAATCATTACTCCTGGGAAGCGTCCAATGGACTTTTAAGATTTCTGCAAGTAGGAAACAGTGGGAGAACATTTTAATTTGAGCTACACATTCCTTAAATCATCTTACCCGCTATCAACAGTGCCAGTGCACATGCTGATAGTAAGCAAAGTTGATTCCAGTTTGTAAAGTTCGCACTGTTCAATAGTGGTTCAACAGATTGATATAATGATGTCAACAACTGCATATATGCTATGGATGTGTAATACTGCAACTCTGTACTAAATGCTACATCTAAATACGTGTAAATCCTCAACTGCTCTGATGTCCACGAATGTTAAAATAAAAATCAATAAACATTAATAAATATATTTTTTCTTTTTAAAGGATGAAAGTCATACATTTTGTACAATTTCTAAATGAAACCAAGCTTCAGTAGTGGACTGTAAAGGCTTTACGGCTGCTGTCCAGCGATAAGGAATCATACTCGAGTACTTTCAATACTTTTTAACTGCATTACTTTGTGTAGGCTCGCAACCAATCTATACCATGCTTCTACAGATATTGTTCTCTGTACATGCTCTGAAAGGCTTTACACCGTTACAACAAGCCTATACCCACCATACCAATATGCTCATACAATTTATAATTGTCGCTCTGACCTATGAAGAGTCAGTCTACCATAGCCTTAGAGCCCGACGTAGGGGGTTATACTGACCATTAAAGGCCCATCTCCAGCGCTAAAGGCCCGAGCCAAAGGTGAGGTCCTTTAACAAGTGAGCAGGTCTTTAATTGCCAGTAGAGTCCGCTACGTCAGGCTCTAAGGCTATTAGAACATTCCGCCCCTAGAGGGCAGAATGTTCTGATTTGTAAAAACAACGGCCGCTTGGAGCACAAGGGGGTTTAAATCCCTTGGGCTCTGAGAGGCCTTTGTTCACAGCAACGTGAAATGGCAAAAAATTGGAATGTTGCTGACTCGGCTTCTACCGGTCAGTACAATGTCTACAATGAAGTGCTCAACATGTCAATGTTCTATTCTTAGCGCCTGATGTAGCGGGCTCTACAGGCCAATAAAGATCAGCTCCAGTGTTAAGGGCATGAGCCGAAGGCGAGGGGCTTTAACAAGGGGGAAGGTCTTTAATGGCCAGTAGAGCCTACTATGGAGCGCTCTAAGGCTGTTAGAACATTCCGCCCCAGAGGGCAGAATGTACTGATTTGAAAAAAGTAAAGGCCTCCTGGAGCCCGAGGAGGTTTAAATCCCCTTGGGTTCCGAGAGGCCTTTGTTCACAGCAACAGCTCTGAAATGAAGAAAAACATTGGAATGTTGCTCTAGGGGCTTCTACCAGCCAGTAGAATCCTGAAGCACTCCATTGTCTTCAATCGAGTGCTTAACATTCCAATGTTCAAATTATAGGGCCAGCACCTGGACTTAACTTGTCACAAGCCTACTATTGTTAAGCAGTGTTCTCAGACATTCTTCTTGACATCTTTCAGTTAAAAAATGAGGTCTGCAGCCTTCTATTTTCACTTCTGAGACCAGAGTAGTATCTGAAAGAAGATGGGAAATTATTGCAGACTGAAGTAAACCTCAGCCCTTAGAGGGGAAAAAGCAATAACAAAAATCCTCTAAGAATACAGGCAGCATCCGAAATCCTTGCTGCAGGAACAGGATCAAAACTGGAAGCCTTCTGGAATGAGCAGTGAGTCAAAAGAGCATTTACGAGGCACCAGCAGACTGACGAGCTCCATTATATACTCTTAGGATTGAACTAGAACAGGAAGCACAGAAAGAACAGGAAGAAATACATCTTGCTTTAAACTAGATAGGAAAGGTCCTAATAGAAACAGGCAACACAGTAAGTAAACTTTGCAAGGAAATATCTATCCTGGTACATACCTGAACCAAAAGGAAAGAATATAGCCACTAAACCCGACTCGCATTCTGCACAGAACCTCTCAACCCGCAACGATGAACAACACATAGAAGACTTGCATTGAAGTAGGTTTTCATTATTTGTCCAGCTGACTACAGCCGGACCTGACATGCGCTAGACAGTTGAAAAGATCTGCCCAATACCCACAGTCCAAGTCTAAACTATAAAACTGAATACCTTTCTAGATGATAACAGGCTGTGTCAAAGAACCCAACCCTTAGAAACGACTAGGGTTTACGACATCCTTCAGTTTGTGAGTAGACTTGTCAGAAACAAGCGCCACATGTATCAAAGTACCATTTTGTATTCCCTAAATAGCGAATTTTTGGTGCTCACTATTTAGGGAATGCTAAATGGTATGTAAGAAAATAGTGATTCCTTAATAGCGATCCCTAATGAGTTGCAATCGCAATTAGGAAATCGCTATTAGGTAATAATACTCCATTCATTTGAAGGAATCTAAAGGCAAATAGATGCGAATGGTTTTGCACAACCTAATTTGTGATTACCTAATTGGTAATCGCAAATTAGGAAGTGCAAAACCAAGGGTGCCCGGGGGCCTAAGGCCCCCCCTGAAGCACCCCAAGAACCATGTGCACATGTAAAGAACACACAATGCATTTTTGATGCATTTTCAAAAATTGCACATGGTTACCATCGACCTGGAGACGATAGTAATAGCATTTCCTAAATGCTCAGTTTGCATTTAGGAAATGCTTGGTAAAAATCCTTACAGAATCACAAACTGTGATTTCCTATTTGGAGTCACAATTTTAGGTGATCGCAAAAAATTGCGTTCACCAAAATTATAATGTCAAAGCCTTTCATACTTCTTGAAAGGCTATTTTGCATATGCAAACGGTCAAATTTAGCAATTCGCACTGTTTGCAAATGCAAAATAGGTTAATACATGTGGCCTTAAGATTCCTAACAACTACAAAGATAGCTGCCACATAATTTGTGCGCATGATGGATTCAACAGGGGTGCCATCATCAGGATCAAGCTCATCCCAAGCATACTACAAAGTGCCTCAGTTAATGATAGGTCATTTGGTTTACTCATCTAGTTGGCAAAAGACAGAGACAGGCACATCTGTAATGATGAACCACACAACGATTAAGGAAAGGAACTGGAGTTGGTCTATAGTCTAGAAAAAAAGAAACATTATAAGATTAAAGAAACTGGCAATTAGGGGAAGGGAGAGCAACCGTAGGAAATGGAAAGGAAAAATTATCTGGAAGTAAAAAATTAGCTACCAATTGAGGCTACAACTCTCCCTTCCCCAGTACCTAGCCAGATGATTGGGAGAGTGAGTGGGAGGATGGGCCATGACACTGCCTTTTGGTTTTTCCACCATTCAACCCTCTTCCTCTTGCTCAATTGACCTGCCACGAGTCCCGTGCAGGCCCTTTGCCGTTTTCACTATGTTAGCATGAGGACGTTGCAGACTGTCCTCTGCGATGCGCACGTTACTCTACAGATATATTTTGCTTTATGCCACAATGTACTTTCTCACAGAACACACTGCACAGAACACGCTGTTGTTTCTGCTTTCTCGTCTTTGCTGGGATTTATTCTGAGCATGTAGGCAAGGTCGAGCAACAATGCCCCGTGTTATTCTGTCTGGTCAGGCCCTAGTAGCTAGTCAAAACACACAAATGCAGCTGTTGTTTGGGGGATCACTGAAATTATATCGACTACCAAAATATCGAGTACCTAAAATATCGAGTAAAAAATATCGAGGGACATAATATCGAGTTCCTATCTTTACAAAGGTAAGTACAAAAATATCGAGTTTAAAATATCGAGTATTAAAAATATAGACTGTCAAAATATCATTTTTTTTATATGTCTTTAAAATAATTTGAAAAGTATTATAATAATAAATATATTTAATATAAACATTATTAAAATTATTAAAGAAATGTAACATTATTAAATATTTAATGTAACTTTAAAAAAAATATAAAAAATATAATACATATATATATATATAAATACATATTTATATGCCTTTAAATTAAATTACAACTAATATATTAATAAATATATTTAATATAAACATTATTAACATTATTAAATACATGTAACATTATTAAATAATTAACGTAACTTTAAAAAATATATATAAAAAAATTAATACATATATATATATATATATAAATACATATTAATTAATAAAACATATATAATAAATTTACTGTAGCATAGCAAAAGATTTAAATTTAATGTAACCACTCCAGTGGGTGCTAAATTAGGGAGATCATTGGATAGCGTAGGGGTAAAAATTACTATTCCCACTCCAGTGGGTGCAAGAGTAGGGAAAGCGTTGGATAGCGTAGGGGTAAAAATTACTATTCCCACTCCAGTGGGTGCAACAGTAGGGAAAGCGGTGGACAGCGTAGGGGTAAAAATTACTATTCCCCCTCCAGTGGGTGCAAGAGTAGGGAAAGCATTGGATAGCGTAGGGGTCACAATTACTATTCCCACTCCAGTGGGTGCAACAGTAGGGAAAGCGTTGGAAAGCGTAGGGGTAAAAATTACTATTCCCACTCCAGTGGGTGCAACATTAGGGAAAGCGCTGGATAGCGTAGGGGTAAAAATTACTATTCCCACTCCAGTGGGTGCAACAGTAGGGAAAGCGCTGGATAGCGTAGGGGTTAAAATTACTATTCCCACTCCAAAGAGTGCAACAGTAGGGAAAACACTGGATAGCGTAGGGGTAAAAATTACTATTCCCACTCCAGTGGGTGCAACAGTAGGGAAAGCGTTGGATAGCGTAGGGGTAAAAATTACTATTCCCACTCCAGTGGGTGCAACAGTAGGGAAAGCGCTGGATAGCGTAGGGGTAAAAATTACTATTCCCACTCCAGTGGGTGCAACAGTAGGGAAAGCGCTGGATAGCGTAGGGGTTAAAATTACTATTCCCACTCCAAAGAGTGCAACAGTAGGGAAAGCACTGGATAGCGTAGGGGTACAAATTACTATTCCCACTCCAGTGGGTGCAACAGTAGGGAAAGCGCTGGATAGCGTGGGGGTAAAAATTACTATTCCCACTCCAGTGAATGCAACGGTATGGAAAACGTTGGATAGCGTAGGGGTAAAAATTACTATTCCCACTCCTGTGGGTGCAACAGTAGGGAAAGCGCTGGATAGCGTAGGGGTAAAAATTACTATTCCCACTCCAGTGGGTGCAACAGTAGGGAAAGCGCTGGATAGCGTAGGGGTTAAAATTACTATTCCCACTCCAAAGAGTGCAACAGTAGAAAAAGCGTTGGATAGCGTAGGGGTAAAAATTACTATTTCCACTCCAGAGAGTGCAACAGTAGGGAAAGTGTTGGATAGCGTAGGGGTAAAAATTACTATTCCCACTCCAGTGGGTGCAACAGTAGGGAAAGCGTTGGATAGCGTAAGGTTAAAAATTACTATTCCCACTCCAGTGGGTGCAACAGTAGGGAAAGTAAATACTTCATATATATATATAATTAATAGAAATATAAATAGCAATTAAAATTAATTACCAATACCAATTAATTTGTATTACCAATTATATTTTATTTAATTAACAATTAATAATTAATTAACAGTTATAATTAATTTACATATTTAATTAATTATAATTAAATTACTTCCCACCCTATTCCCCTAAAAGCCCACAACCCACTACCGAAAATTATTTACTAAAAATTTATTTTTTATCAATTATTCAATTATAATTAATTACCAATTATATTTTATTTAATTAGTAATTAATAATTATTTAACAATTATAATTAATTTACATAATTAATTAATTATAATTAAATTACCTCCCACCCTATTCCCCTATAAACCCACAACCCGCTATATAAAACAATGTACTAAAAAACTTTTTTTATCAATTAATCAATTAAAATTAATGACCAATTATTTTACAATCATTTACAAATTAATACTTAATAACAGTAATTATTATTGTACATATTTAATTAATTATAATTAAATTACTTCCCACCCTATTCCCCTATAAACCCACAACCCGCTACTGAAAATAATGCACTAAAAATTATTTATTTATCAATTATTCTATTATAATTAATTAACAATTAAATTTTAATTAATTAACATTTATTAATTAATTAAGAATTACAATTACATTACATGATTAATTAATTATAATTAAATTACTTCCCACCCTATTCCCCTATAAACCCACAACCCGCTACAGATTTATATTACACAATTATTAAAAAATATTAAAAACTTACCTTATTTTCTATCTAGTCGATATTATGTCTAGTCTATATTTTTGATTCGATATTTTGGCTATTATTATCGATATTACTCGATATTTTTGTGGTCTATATTATGTCTGGTCGATATTTTGGCTAGTCTATATTTTTTACTCGATATTTTGTCCAAACGATATTTTGGAATCGATATTATGTCTGTTTACCTTGTTTGGGAACACGTACTTCTTGTCATATAGGTATGCACAGAAAGGTAACACACACTTGGAGAGGAACCTTTCCGGGGAAAATATCGTGACAGCACCTGAGCTGTAGAACTTTCATCTGTGTATACTGAGGTACGGGGTCTGCTGCTAACACCTAGAGATCTTCTGATATATAATCATTTGCTTCTGTGGGAGGGGAGGTGGGTTAGGCCACACGGTCCTATATAATGACAGCTCCATTTATGATTAACAGACTATTTGCTATGCTAACCATATTTGTGTTAGGTATTTTCCTACTTGTTGTGGCATGCATACTGCGTACTAGAGCATGATAATAAAAATAAAAATGTTGAACTGTCCTTGTGTCTCTATCAGAACTTATTGTGGACTAGTACACGTGTGAGAGCAAAAGGGTGTGTCCTGCAATTGCAATTCCTGAGAAGGTTGGGAGTGTTGTGTTCTGGGGTGTCTAATCATTTGTTCCTCTGTGAGTGAGTAGAAGGGCAAGTGAGACACTATAGCTAGTCCGTCCCGGGCTTATGGGTACTCAGGTGGAAGGATGACTCAGTCCCTGCCTACTAAGGTGCCATAATCCCAAGCATAGTTATGTGACCCCGCCGAATCCCTGCAGCAGTCATCTTGTCCAAACCCCAGTAGACACGCTTTGTTTGTGGTTTTCACAGCCCTCCAAAGCCTCAACAAAGGCCTCTCAAGGGGTCTTGTCACTGTCTCCTGAAAAATACAGCTTGTGAGCCCACAGTAGGAGAACTTGTCCCCTATTCCTCATTCCCCTCCAATATGCACACAGACAAATCTGCATTCGGCTGAGAGGTCACTGTCATGGGCCGTGCACTGGTGGGTGAGGAGAGAGACAGCCATCTTTCAGCCAGGCCTATCTCCCTACTAATCACCCCCACCGCCTACTGTAGAAATCCATCCAGTGTTGTTCCCTGCACACGTAAAGGGACATTAACATTTGTTCTCTAATTCCCCATTATAACTCTGCTTTGAGCAGTCAGTGCTTTCCCCCCAGCATTGCCTACAACAGTAGATATCACGAAAGCACCATAGTGAGGTGTTGGAGGGGTAACCCAGTCCAGCCTCTTCCGAGCGATGATGGGCACAGGACGGGCCCGCCCGGGCGCGGTCTGCATATGTCCCAAGCCGTTGGGTTTCTTAATGCATTATATAGCACTCCTGTAGTGCGTCACAGGACTTACTGCCACCCTCTCAGAGACTTTGAGCTTCTGGTCCTTGAATACCCAACTGGCAATTTACTGGCGGCAAGAATAGCATCCCGCACCGTGGGGATCCTTAATGCTCTCTATAGTGCGTCACAGGGCTTACTCCCGCCCCCCTCAGCAGACTTTGCAGTTTTAGGGGAAGCAGCATTTACAACACATTCCAAACCACAATTTACATTTTCAACAAAGTCTTAACCACGCTTAAGTATTCACCACCCAGGATTTTACAACTACTTTGGGCCTTATTAAGAGTTTGGCGGTCCGAGTGCAGTGAGCTTAGTGGTCCTACAACTGTATTATTATATTTTAAAACAATAAAACAGATTGTGTATTACATTGTTGCCATATGATAACTTTAGACAGACCAATAATTCATATACAGTGACAGATTGTACAAACACATAGGCTGGTGTAAATGGATAGTAAGCACTTTGTGTAACAAAGCTTATGATGGTACTGGTTCTGCCATTGTTGTCATAAGGTAGATTTGGAAAGACTAATCATTCATATACAATAACAGATGGTACAAGCACATATACAGGTATAGATGGATATTTAGCTCTTTGTACAACATAACTTTGCATGATGATAATTACCGTAGCTGTCCTTATGCATATGAGGTTGAGTGAGGACACTTCAACGTACATGTCAGAGTGTGCTACTCTACTGCTTAATTTAGACCTTTAGCTATATTATCAGTGTGACAGATCAACTGATTCTCTTTAAGTGTCAGCACCTGATCCACATTTGATTGTCTTTTAGAAGGTTTAACTACTTCAAGTGTGTTTTCAGAAGCGCCAAGACACACGAGGGTATTCGTGCGCTGTACAAATTTCATTAACATTTGAGGTTAGTATAATGTTTGACAAGGAAAGCATTTTCCACCTTACAGCGGACTCGTCTCTGATGTTGAAGAATCAGTTTCTTCACAATTTGAGTAGTTTTACCTATATAGTGTAAGCCACATGGGCACCTGATGCAATATACTACATTGTTGGTGCTGCAGTTAGAAAAATGTTTGTGCTTAACCTGCTGTCCGTTAATCTGAAAGGTCTTGGTAGTCTGGGTAACGCTGTGCACATGTTACACGTGTAGTGCTCCACTACAGGTGACAGCTGCACCATATTGTCCACTGTGTTGGTGTTAGATGTTTCATAGGTATGTACTAAACGGTCTTTAAGGTTGGAACCGCTCTTAAAGGAGAACATGGGTTTCTCTTTGAGTTCTGGTAGACCTCTAAAAAAGGGTCCAATGTTTGTTTATCATTTTCTTGATTTTGATAGAGTGAGTCCCAACGTAGACACACATTACAATTGTGATTGGTTTGACCGTTGCTTGACTCCAAGGAAGGCCTCTCAATTGTTATACCAAGCCCGTTTTAAAGAATTTTTCAGTAAACTCGCAGGGTAACCCAGTGCTTTAAGTTTTTGTTTGAGCTTTTTGGCTTCAAAGAATAGGGCAGTCTGAAGACTGCCAACGCCGCGCTCCCACAAGTCTGGCGGTCCATGGACTTTCAGACTCGTAATCGATCCCTTAGCCACTGTCCAGCACCTGCCCTGAGGTAAGTACCCGATGGCGTTGGAATAGTAATTTTGCCCCTTAGTCACTGTTCAGTACCTGCCCTGAGGTAAATACCTGATGAAGTTATAATAGTAATTGTGTCCCCTGACAACTGTCCAGCACCTGCCCTGAGATAAGTATTTGGTGGAGTTAGAATAGTAATTTTTTCCCTTAATCACTGTTCAGCATCTGCCCTGAGGTAACCATTTAGTGGATTTAGAATAGTAAATTTGACCGTAGTCACTATCCAACACCTGTCCTGAGGTAAGTTCATTGTGGGAGTTAGAATAGCAATTTTGAATACTAGTTTCAGTCCAATACCTGCCCTTAAGTAAGTATGTGGTGAAGTCAGAGTAGTAATCTAGCACCTGACCTGAAGTAAGTTGGTGGTGGAGTCAGAATAGTAATTTTATGGTATAGTGACTGTTTGCGTGTACTAGAAGGAACTTATCTAGTGGAATAGTAAGTTTCCATCCTAGTTATTGTCAACAACTCTATCTGAGGGAAGAAGATGGTGGAGGTAAAATAGTAATTTTTGGTTACACTAAATTATTGGTGTTTGGCTGGGCCTGGTGGCTCAGTGGACTAATGCGTTCACTGGAAGGGCCTGTGTTTGACCTCATGGTCACAGGTTCAAATCCTGGAGTGTTCACTCAGCCTTTCATCCATCTGAGGTCGATAAAATGAGTACCATTGAGTTGGGTAACAAGAAATATCTGTTATTCACCGCCAAGATACGTACGGGTGAATGTGCGCTTTACAAATACACATGTTATGTTATGTTTGCTTGTTAGTGTACTCCTAGTTATCTTTTTATAGTTATTTAAGTTAACGTTTAGGAATTGTTTTTTGGGCAAAAATATATTGCAACATTTTGTTACTTTATTTCTTTTCTTTAGTTACATCAAATGTATAATATGTTAGAAATATAATATTTTATAAAACTATGATTTTGTTTGATATAAAATAATTTAAAAAATATCAAACCAGTACATGAGTGTCGGGCCAACATTTGTAAATTTTGAGAGGGGAAATCTGTAAGTTTAGGAAAACATAAATTAATCGATATGTCATATACCAACTAGTACAACTAGTACAAATATAAGTATTTTCTTGTGTAAGTTCCACTTACTTGGACGGGTTGATGGTATAGTTTGTGGTAGTAAAGTCTTACTTCAGTAACACTCTCTGTGTGGTCACGAACAAAATCAGTGTTGTAGTGAATGTAAAAAGCTGGACCCCCCTTATTATACAAGTTTTGTGTGGTAGATGAAAATTTAAACAAAGATATGTATTGGAATATATGTTTTAAGTGAGTTTTATTTTGGATGCATAGTTTATTATTTTATTTGTATAAAGAAAAGATTTATTCCAGTTCCTGTTTTACAGCAAGAGTAATTTTTATTTGGGAAAGGTGAAAAGAAGGGGTTAAGGGTTAAGTTGCAAAAGTTATATTTGGGAACGCTTTTTTTCAATAATGGGGACCTCATTACGGTGTGGGTCAGAGTTGCCTCCAACCAACATCGCCGCAGATGAGGAACCGACCGACCTCCGGTCAGTGGTCCTGACTCCGCAACATGTTGCGGTTACAAACTCCCATTTTACACTGGCAGCTTGTGTGGCTGTCCAAAACCACCTGCAGCACAAGCTCCTATTGAAAAATGGAAGTTTTCGCACATCCCTGCACCGTGTCGCTGGCACCTCTCAGTGTCTGCCACCCGGTGCAGGGATGTGAAGGGGGGGCACCATAGGAGTTTCGCCCTAGCACATGTATCCCACATATAGTGACTGAAACTGATGTGGCTGCCACTAAGAGCACTACTGGTGCCCCACTCCCTCATGGTATATCTTAAATATGGCAACTGCACATGCAGGGAGTGGAGCGAGATAGCTAGACAACCGGCCTTAAGCCTCTATATGCTCCCTCCCTTCTCCTCTACCAGCATCCATATATACCAGCTACCCATGAACCAAGGTGATCTCCTAATTATACCACAGGGGACTTACCAAATAGGTTGATAAAAATTGGTGATGCTGGAAGAATTCCTGGGGGCCACCCTACATTATCCCCTGGATATATTCCTGTACTATAGAATAGGGGAAGACCTTTGAGATTACAGCGCAAACGTCCTGGCAGAACTGGGGGTATGTTGAGTGCTGACTCCCTTCTTGTGGCCACAACCACAAAGTAACTCATCTCCAAGCTTTACTGGATCAGGTGCACACACCAGAAACCAAATTGGGAGGAGGGAATGGGACTAGAGATACTGGAAAAGATGTGGGCTTTCTGTTGCATGCTAACATGTCTTTTGTCCTCAAGCACATGGCTTCAGATCACACATTATAGGTTCTCACAATGGGCATACTACACTCCAATGGCATTGTACCAACTGGGTCTAAGGAAGACCTCCAGCTGTGCTGGTTGTGGTCTTCCAGATGCAACCTTCCAGATGCACCTGGCATGTTCATGCAGCGCAATTCATTCATATTTGAAGGAGGTCCTTTCAGCACTTCATACAATGAAACCATGAAGTGCCCAAGGACCCATAGGTTGCCATGCTGGGGTGGGTGGAAGTGATTAGATGACATGCAGAAGTCAAGGCCCTGGCACTATTACTGGCGAAGAGATTGGTAGTGTGCTGCTGGGGGCGTAGGAGGCCACCCAAATATAAGACTTGCATTGAATCTCTACTTTAATGAACAACTATACACGTATTTCCAGTGTACAAAATCCCCGGCCAACCTAGCCTATATACAAGTGCTTACACACCAATTTTAAGGCTCTGAGAAGATGTTTTAACTTTGTATCCCAATCTTTATTATCAATCATCATTAAAACCAATTATACTTTTTTCTCAAAATATTCTCATGAAAATAGCAGGTTACACAAATCAACATAAGACATTGCTATGGAAATTAAAGTGGATGCATATCAAACAACAGTCTCATCATGCATATGAACATAAACAACTACAATAAAGGTCTCAGGAGTTGTAATTACAAATCTCCTGACTACATGGACATTGACAAGAAGTATTGTGCCATTTAAATCCATTGTAATAACTATTGAGTGTTTACCAATATTATTGACTGTTTTATCTGTAAAAATTAAAGAATTTCTAACTTATGATTATTGAATATTTAACCGATTCTGTGTATCTTGGAGCACAATAAGGCTCTGTACCATTGTGCTAGGTATCTCTTGTCGCAATTGTGGGAAAAAAGGATGCTTTGTTATACAAGAAGGGGTGAATGAGGGTATGCAGGATGTGACTGGTGTCTGATCTGCACCCCCTTTAATTTCCATAGCAATTTCTAGTGTTGATTTGTGTAACCTGTTATTTTTATAAGAATATTTTGAGACAAAAGGATAAAGAGAATATTTCATGATGATAATAAAGATTGAGATCAAAAGTTAATGCATCTTCTCAGAGCCTTACGTTTGATTTTATAAACACATATATTGGTTAGGTTTTCTTGGGGTTTTGTACACTGTAACTAGTTATCCCTACCCTAGGAACCTTTATTCATAGCAGGGAGTCCCCTTTGTGGCAATACAGAACTATACATATATGCCACGTTGATCCCTCCGTCTTCAAGACCCACAGATATACGCCCCCCCCACGTCTTTCCTTCTATCTAGACCCCCTGATAACCGATACACCGGCCACACTCCAGAAAGCTCACAGGATGACTAATCTTAATATCTACCAACTCACCTTGTGTACACTGATGGAAAGTGCATAGCCTAATGCACCATGTTTGCTATACGAGGGATTAATGTTGCAATATTGAATACTGCTTGTTAAATCCCACCAGTATCTTGCACTGCCTGGTGTTTTTTTTTCTGTTGTATTATATGACAATTTATCGAATATAAAGAAAATAAGTGAAGCAGTTTTTTTTCTGATGTGGTCAATGAACTTACATAACAATCTTGAATTTTAAAAAAACATCCCTTGGAGGACAACTGGGAAGAGGCTGGCTGGCGTGAGCCTAATTAAACTGATCAAGTTTAATATCCTATCAGCTTGTTTAAATTATATATAAATATATTTGTTACAGTACATGTCTTAACTACATACTTCTCAACCAGTTCACTTTCCTAGTGTAACGTCCCATGTTAGAAGAGGGACTTCATTGAGGTCAATTTGAGTAAACCATAAACTTCTAAATAGACAAATAAAACATTTTATTGAGAGTGGTACAGTTGAAGAAGGATGTTGGATGCAAGGGTAAAGGTAATTTCAAGTAGGTTGTCAGCCTCCAAACAAAGTGGCATATTAGCAAGAACCTCGTTAAAATTATCGCTGTTTTAGCGGCAGGAAACTGCTGCTAAAGCGGTGATAATGGGCTTGCTAATATGCGTTATAGAATTCCAATAGAAGCCCAGGTTAGATGTCCTGCACATGGTTCTTGCTATGCCCCAAAGTGATTAGATGAATACAGAATGACTAAGTCTCATAGTGGTACTGTCTTCATAAATGAGGCCAGGTATCATGGCTTAATTTGAGCCTGGTGGTTTCTAGCGCTCGCCCTGGCACTTATGACAGTCTGCCACATGGTGGTGCTGCTGGCTTATTTTGTAATAAGCACAAGAAGAGTTATTTAATAATTTAATATACCTTAAAATGACCAATACCTACAGTCCCAGCCATTCTTTAAAGCTTTGGGTGGCCTGGGACAGTCTGAAATTGTTACACCTGTTGGAGTGGGATAGTTGGAAGTTGTGTTGGTACTGTCATTGGTAGCAGAGTCAATGGGTGGTGAAAGCTGCAGTGGTCTCCTGACAAGGTCCCTGGTACCTATTTTCTTACAAAATAAGTCGTTCTGTGCCTCATCCTAAAAAAGAGCCGGGTTGTTCTTTTAGGAGTGTTTCATCCCAGCAGCAAACCTTTCATCCTCTGCTAACCTTCACTGCGTATTTTCTCCTCAGCAAATCCACCCTCTTTTAAGCCAGAATTGTCTACCTCTAGGAAGGCCTCGATTGCGCCGTTCTGAAAGAGTAATCATGTAAATTGCACAGGTTTGGAGCTTAGCAGCTCGACTGATGCTTAAAGGAGAGACATTTGATTGTATTATCCAAACGGATGGAAAAACGTCACCAACTGCCTCCAGTATACACAATCAATGCCAATTTAAACTATTATATCTCATTCAAAAACCACCGCATAGAAGGTTTACAAAGAAAGGAGGCAGCAAAGGGCCAATTCATACAATCGGTCTAATATTAAAATAAAAAAAACACAAACCGGTACAAGCATGAACGCAAGTGAAATTCAGAGAAAAAGACTATGAACACAGTATTGGAATATTTTGCTACTGGAACTAAAAACAGTTCGAGCGATTTTCCTGTCAAATAATAACAGACATTTTTGCTTCTTTACCCCTTCTCAGGCTTTTTTTCACATTTCTTGGAAGAATTAAAAAGATTTGGATGGTAAAAAGTGATAAAAGGGAGTGATAAAAGGAAATTCAGCTGCAGAAATTGGAGCTGGAGTGATCATCAGGAAGGAGGAAAAGGACAGAAGTGAGAGGGAGTAAAAAGAAGGGTAGAATTTAATTCAAATAGGAACTCCTATTTCCAGGGGGATCTTGGTTTCAATTCCTGACTGTAGATATGTTAGGCAGGGTTTCTTCAGTTCCAGGTGCTGCTATGTCAGAGGCTCCTAGTCCAAATAAATCCGTGATTTACCCTCGGGTAACTTGGCATACAGCCGTCAGGCTTCATTTAGAGGCAATGTGTAAATAATTTATGCAGCACTTCAAGCAGTAAGAAAGTGTCAACACAGCTCAAGAAACATGCTAGAAAATTCAGAAAAATCGTGTAAAATGTAATAAATTATTTGACACAGAAACAGCAAGAATGCAATCAGTAGAACCAGGAATATGTAATTTTAACAATGTAAGTGAAAATAGTGTCTAAAAGCACACAGCGACCACTGTGGTTATCTGGTCAAGCCAGACTGGGACAGAGTCACAAGTTCATCCTGACCGCGATGTTGTGCAGGCCAGATCATGGGACTAAGGGCCTGATTACAATGGCGGGGAGAACGCCACAGACTGCCTGCATGCCTTCACCCCCATCTCAACGCCATTTTCACTAACTTCACCGCCTGCCACATTTGGATGGCGGGCGGCTGTGTAGCTGTCGGAAAGACGTTTCTGCCACGTCAGATCCCGTCGGTCCAACAGAGGCAGAGTAATGCGCATCGAGAAGAAATGTTTTCATTTCTCCTCGTTTTTTCTCTATAAATGTGTGCTGCATTCTAACAGCACGCATTGAAAGAGGAAAATGCCTGTAGTGACTTTTTTCGTGCAGGAAGGTGCCCCTTCCTGCACAAAAACAATCTCCCCATGACGCAGGCATCCTTGCCCCATGACGCAAGGGTGCCTGCTCCAGCGCATGGCAGCTGTTTGTGCGCCAGCGCAGGGGAGAGCACAGGAATACGACATATCATTGTAAATATGTCGCATTCCTGTGCTCTGAAAGTGACTCAGTTCGGCACAGCCAAAGGGCTTGCGGAATGCACTGAGTCACTTTCTCGTAAATCTGCCCCAGTATTTTAGTTACTCACTCAAGGGTAACCTGACAGGAACAAAGAGAGGACAAGCCAGAATTGAGACCCACAGTTGAATGCATCCTCAGAATCTAGGGGGCGTATTTACAAGCCCCTTGCGCAACTTTTGCGTAATTTTTAACATGGGAAAGATGACGCACGGGTGGCGCAAGTCGCTTGTAAATAAGCCCCTAGATATTTACTGCCCCTAGACATTACACCAACTGAAAGCACGTGAAATCTTTTATTTGGAAACCACTAAAATAGAGGAATTATCATCGGCGTTAGGTGTGGTAACACCACTTCCCATGGTAATTCCTCTTTCCTAAGGCAGTACTGAGTATCCCACTTCGAATACTAGAGCATTCCTGCATCCTGGTATTACTGATACCCACAACATTGTTAAATCCAGGTGCAGAAATACCTTGGGGTCTCTGTAGAGATAAAGTGATGGTGTAGAAGGGAAGATGATCAGGTGTCAATCGATTGACTGCCACCCTCTACATGCTACTGGATATTTTATAATAAGTATTCAATATCTTGTATTGGAAAGCGAGTCAATCTCCATTAAAGGTCCATGTTAACTAAAATAGAACAATCTAATCAATCCCATTAGTTTTCACATCCCTTGTCCCAAGCAGAAACAAGAAGGTGACATTGTTGTGTCTGTTAGGGGAGCTGGTGTTTTTATATATATATATATTTTTGATTCGATATTTTGGCTAATATTATCGATATTACTCGATATTTTTGTGGTCTATATTATGTCTGGTCGATATTTTGGCTAGTCTATATTTTTTACTCGATATTTTGTCCAAACGATATTTTGGAATCGATATTATGTCTGTTTACCTTGTTTGGGAACACGTACTTCTTGTCATATAGGTATGCACAGAAAGGTAACACACACTTGGAGAGGAACCTTTCCGGGGAAAATATCGTGACAGCACCTGAGCTGTAGAACTTTCATCTGTGTATACTGAGGTACGGGGTCTGCTGCTAACACCTAGAGATCTTCTGATATATAATCATTTGCTTCTGTGGGAGGGGAGGTGGGTTAGGCCACACGGTCCTATATAATGACAGCTCCATTTATGATTAACAGACTATTTGCTATGCTAACCATATTTGTGTTAGGTATTTTCCTACTTGTTGTGGCATGCATACTGCGTACTAGAGCATGATAATAAAAATAAAAATGTTGAACTGTCCTTGTGTCTCTATCAGAACTTATTGTGGACTAGTACACGTGTGAGAGCAAAAGGGTGTGTCCTGCAATTGCAATTCCTGAGAAGGTTGGGAGTGTTGTGTTCTGGGGTGTCTAATCATTTGTTCCTCTGTGAGTGAGTAGAAGGGCAAGTGAGACACTATAGCTAGTCCGTCCCGGGCTTATGGGTACTCAGGTGGAAGGATGACTCAGACCCTGCCTACTAAGGTGCCATAATCCCAAGCATAGTTATGTGACCCCGCCGAATCCCTGCAGCAGTCATCTTGTTCAAACCCCAGTAGACACGCTTTGTTTGTGGTTTTCACAGCCCTCCAAAGCCTCAACAAAGGCCTCTCAAGGGGTCTTGTCACTGTCTCCTGAAAAATACAGCTTGTGAGCCCACAGTAGGAGAACTTGTCCCCTATTCCTCATTCCCCTCCAATATGCACACAGACAAATCTGCATTCGGCTGAGAGGTCACTGTCATGGGCCGTGCACTGGTGGGTGAGGAGAGAGACAGCCATCTTTCAGCCAGGCCTATCTCCCTACTAATCACCCCCACCGCCTACTGTAGAAATCCATCCAGTGTTGTTCCCTGCACACGTAAAGGGACATTAACATTTGTTCTCTAATTCCCCATTATAACTCTGCTTTGAGCAGTCAGTGCTTTCCCCCCAGCATTGCCTACAACAGTAGATATCACGAAAGCACCATAGTGAGGTGTTGGAGGGGTAACCCAGTCCAGCCTCTTCCGAGCGATGATGGGCACAGGACGGGCCCGCCCGGGCGCGGTCTGCATATGTCCCAAGCCGTTGGGTTTCTTAATGCATTATATAGCACTCCTGTAGTGCGTCACAGGACTTACTGCCACCCTCTCAGAGACTTTGAGCTTCTGGTCCTTGAATACCCAACTGGCAATTTACTGGCGGCAAGAATAGCATCCCGCACCGTGGGGATCCTTAATGCTCTCTATAGTGCGTCACAGGGCTTACTCCCGCCCCCCTCAGCAGACTTTGCAGTTTTAGGGGAAGCAGCATTTACAACACATTCCAAACCACAATTTACATTTTCAACAAAGTCTTAACCACGCTTAAGTATTCACCACCCAGGATTTTACAACTACTTTGGGCCTTATTAAGAGTTTGGCGGTCCGAGTGCAGTGAGCTTAGTGGTCCTACAACTGTATTATTATATTTTAAAACAATAAAACAGATTGTGTATTACATTGTTGCCATATGATAACTTTAGACAGACCAATAAGTCATATACAGTGACAGATTGTACAAACACATAGGCTGGTGTAAATGGATAGTAAGCACTTTGTGTAACAAAGCTTATGATGGTACTGGTTCTGCCATTGTTGTCATAAGGTAGATTTGGACAGACTAATCATTCATATACAATAACAGATGGTACAAGCACATATACAGGTATAGATGGATATTTAGCTCTTTGTACAACATAACTTTGCATGATGATAATTACCGTAGCTGTCCTTATGCATATGAGGTTGAGTGAGGACACTTCAACGTACATGTCAGAGTGTGCTACTCTACTGCTTAATTTAGACGTTTAGCTATATTATCAGTGTGACAGATCAACTGATTCTCTTTAAGTGTCAGCACCTGATCCACATTTGATTGTCTTTTAGAAGGTTTAACTACTTCAAGTGTGTTTTCAGAAGCGCCAAGACACACGAGGGTATTCGTGCGCTGTACAAATTTCATTAACATTTGAGGTTAGTATAATGTTTGACAAGGAAAGCATTTTCCACCTTACAGCGGACTCGTCTCTGATGTTGAAGAATCAGTTTCTTCACAATTTGAGTAGTTTTACCTATATAGTGTAAGCCACATGGGCACCTGATGCAATATACTACATTGTTGGTGCTGCAGTTAGAAAAATGTTTGTGCTTAACCTGCTGTCCGTTAATCTGAAAGGTCTTGGTAGTCTGGGTAACGCTGTGCACATGTTACACGTGTAGTGCTCCACTACAGGTGACAGCTGCACCATATTGTCCACTGTGTTGGTGTTAGATGTTTCATAGGTATGTACTAAACGGTCTTTAAGGTTGGAACCGCTCTTAAAGGAGAACATGGGTTTCTCTTTGAGTTCTGGTAGACCTCTAAAAAAGGGTCCAATGTTTGTTTATCATTTTCTTGATTTTGATAGAGTGAGTCCCAACGTAGACACACATTACAATTGTGATTGGTTTGACCGTTGCTTGACTCCAAGGAAGGCCTCTCAATTGTTATACCAAGCCCGTTTTAAAGAATTTTTCAGTAAACTCGCAGGGTAACCCAGTGCTTTAAGTTTTTGTTTGAGCTTTTTGGCTTCAAAGAATAGGGCAGTCTGAAGACTGCCAACGCCGCGCTCCCACAAGTCTGGCAGTCCATGGACTTTCAGACTCGTAATCGATCCCTTAGCCACTGTCCAGCACCTGCCCTGAGGTAAGTACCCGATGGCGTTGGAATAGTAATTTTGCCCCTTAGTCACTGTTCAGTACCTGCCCTGAGGTAAATACCTGATGAAGTTATAATAGTAATTGTGTCCCCTGACAACTGTCCAGCACCTGCCCTGAGATAAGTATTTGGTGGAGTTAGAATAGTAATTTTTTCCCTTAATCACTGTTCAGCATCTGCCCTGAGGTAACCATTTAGTGGATTTAGAATAGTAAATTTGACCGTAGTCACTATCCAACACCTGTCCTGAGGTAAGTTCATTGTGGGAGTTAGAATAGCAATTTTGAATACTAGTTTCAGTCCAATACCTGCCCTTAAGTAAGTATGTGGTGAAGTCAGAGTAGTAATCTAGCACCTGACCTGAAGTAAGTTGGTGGTGGAGTCAGAATAGTAATTTTATGGTATAGTGACTGTTTGCGTGTACTAGAAGGAACTTATCTAGTGGAATAGTAAGTTTCCATCCTAGTTATTGTCAACAACTCTATCTGAGGGAAGAAGATGGTGGAGGTAAAATAGTAATTTTTGGTTACACTAAATTATTGGTGTTTGGCTGGGCCTGGTGGCTCAGTGGACTAATGCGTTCACTGGAAGGGCCTGTGTTTGACCTCATGGTCACAGGTTCAAATCCTGGAGGGTTCACTCAGCCTTTCATCCATCTGAGGTCGATAAAATGAGTACCATTGAGTTGGGTAACAAGAAATATCTGTTATTCAGCGCCAAGATACGTACGGGTGAATGTGCGCTTTACAAATACACATGTTATGTTATGTTTGCTTGTTAGTGTACTCCTAGTTATCTTTTTATAGTTATTTAAGTTAACGTTTAGGAATTGTTTTTTGGGCAAAAATATATTGCAACATTTTGTTACTTTATTTCTTTTCTTTAGTTACATCAAATGTATAATATGTTAGAAATATAATATTTTATAAAACTATGATTTTGTTTGATATAAAATAATTAAAAAAATATCAAACCAGTACATGAGTGTCGGGCCAACATTTGTAAATTTTGAGAGGGGAAATCTGTAAGTTTAGGAAAACATAAATTAATCGATATGTCATATACCAACTAGTACAACTAGTACAAATATAAGTATTTTCTTGTGCAAGTTCCACTTACTTGGACGGGTTGATGGTATAGTTTGTGGTAGTAAAGTCTTACTTCAGTAACACTCTCTGTGTGGTCACGAACAAAATCAGTGTTGTAGTGAATGTAAAAAGCTGGACCCCCCTTATTATACAAGTTTTGTGTGGTAGATGAAAATTTAAACAAAGATATGTATTGGAATATATGTTTTAAGTGAGTTTTATTTTGGATGCATAGTTTATTATTTTATTTGTATAAAGAAAAGATTTATTCCAGTTCCTGTTTTACAGCAAGAGTATTTTTTATTTGGGAAAGGTGAAAAGAAGGGGTTAAGGGTTAAGTTGCAAAAGTTATATTTGGGAACGCTTTTTTTCAATAATGGGGACCTCATTACGGTGTGGGTCAGAGTTGCCTCCAACCAACATCGCCGCAGATGAGGAACCGACCGACCTCCGGTCAGTGGTCCTGACTCCGCAATTAGGATGCGACGGCACATGTTGCGGTTACAAACTCCCATTTTACACTGGCAGCTTGTGTGGCTGTCCAAAACCACCTGCAGCACAAGCTCCTATTGAAAAATGGAAGTTTTCGCACATCCCTGCACCGTGTCGCTGGCACCTCTCAGTGTCTGCCACCCGGTGCAGGGATGTGAAGGGGGGGCACCATAGGAGTTTCGCCCTAGCACATGTATCCCACATATAGTGACTGAAACTGATGTGGCTGCCACTAAGAGCACTACTGGTGCCCCACCCCCTCATGGTATACCTTAATTATGGCAACTGCACATGCAGGGAGTGGAGCGAGATAGCTAGACAACCGGCCTTAAGCCTCTATATGCTCCCTCCCTTCTCCTCTACCAGCATCCATATATACCAGCTACCCATGAACCAAGGTGATCTCCTAATTATACCACAGGGGACTTAACAAATAGGTTGATAAAAATTGGTGATGCTGGAAGAATTCCTGGGGGCCACCCTACATTATCCCCTGGATATATTCCTGTACTATAGAATAGGGGAAGACCTTTGAGATTACAGCGCAAACGTCCTGGCAGAACTGGGGGTATGTTGAGTGCTGACTCCCTTCTTGTGGCCACAACCACAAAGTAACTCATCTCCAAGCTTTACTGGATCAGGTGCACACACCAGAAACCAAATTGGGAGGAGGGAATGGGACTAGAGATACTGGAAAAGATGTGGGCTTTCTGTTGCATGCTAACATGTCTTTTGTCCTCAAGCACATGGCTTCAGATCACACATTGTAGGTTCTCACAATGGGCATACTACACTCCAATGGCATTGTACCAACTGGGTCTAAGGAAGACCTCCAGCTGTGCTGGTTGTGGTCTTCCAGATGCAACCTTCCAGATGCACCTGGCATGTTCATGCAGCGCAATTCATTCATATTTGAAGGAGGTCCTTTCAGCACTTCATACAATGAAACCATGAAGTGCCCAAGGACCCAAAGGTTGCCATGCTGGGGTGGGTGGAAGTGATTAGATGACATGCAGAAGTCAAGGCCCTGGCACTATTACTGGCGAAGAGATTGGTAGTGTGCTGCTGGGGGCGTAGGAGGCCACCCAAATATAAGACTTGCATTGAATCTCTACTTTAATGAACAACTATACACGTATTTCCAGTGTACAAAATCCCCGGCCAACCTAGCCTATATACAAGTGCTTACACACCAATTTTAAGGCTCTGAGAAGATGTTTTAACTTTGTATCCCAATCTTTATTATCAATCATCATTAAAACCAATTATACTTTTTTCTCAAAATATTCTCATGAAAATAGCAGGTTACACAAATCAACATAAGACATTGCTATGGAAATTAAAGTGGATGCATATCAAACAACAGTCTCATCATGCATATGAACATAAGCAACTACAATAAAGGTCTCAGGAGTTGTAATTACAAATCTCCTGACTACATGGACAATTGACAAGAAGTATTGTGCCATTTAAATCCATTGTAATAACTATTGAGTGTTTACCAATATTATTGACTGTTTTATCTGTAAAAATTAAAGAATTTCTAACTTATGATTATTGAATATTTAACCGATTCTGTGTATCTTGGAGCACAATAAGGCTCTGTACCATTGTGCTAGGTATCTCTTGTCGCAATTGTGGGAAAAAAGGATGCTTTGTTATACAAGAAGGGGTGAATGAGGGTATGCAGGATGTGACTGGTGTCTGATCTGCACCCCCTTTAATTTCCATAGCAATTTCTAGTGTTGATTTGTGTAACCTGTTATTTTTATAAGAATATTTTGAGACAAAAGGATAAAGAGAATATTTCATGATGAGAATAAAGATTGAGATCAAAAGTTAATGCATCTTCTCAGAGCCTTACGTTTGATTATATAAACACATATATTGGTTAGGTTTTCTTGGGGTTTTGTACACTGTAACTAGTTATCCCTACCCTAGGAACCTTTATTCATAGCAGGGAGTCCCCTTTGTGGCAATACAGAACTATACATATATGCCACGTTGATCCCTCCGTCTTCAAGACCCACAGATATACGCCCCCCCCACGTCTTTCCTTCTATCTAGACCCCCTGATAACCGATACACCGGCCACACTCCAGAAAGCTCACAGGATGACTAATCTTAATATCTACCAACTCACCTTGTGTACACTGATGGAAAGTGCATAGCCTAATGCACCATGTTTGCTATACGAGGGATTAATGTTGCAATATTGAATACTGCTTGTTAAATCCCACCAGTATCTTGCACTGCCTGGTGTTTTTTTTTCTGTTGTATTATATGACAATTTATCGAATATAAAGAAAATAAGTGAAGCAGTTTTTTTTCTGATGTGGTCAATGAACTTACATAACAATCTTGAATTTTAAAAAAACATCCCTTGGAGGACAACTGGGAAGAGGCTGGCTGGCGTGAGCCTAATTAAACTGATCAAGTTTAATATCCTATCAGCTTGTTTAAATTATATATAAATATATTTGTTACAGTACATGTCTTAACTACATACTTCTCAACCAGTTCACTTTCCTAGTGTAACGTCCCATGTTAGAAGAGGGACTTCATTGAGGTCAATTTGAGTAAACCATAAACTTCTAAATAGACAAATAAAACATTTTATTGAGAGTGGTACAGTTGAAGAAGGATGTTGGATGCAAGGGTAAAGGTAATTTCAAGTAGGTTGTCAGCCTCCAAACAAAGTGGCATATTAGCAAGAACCTCGTTAAAATTATCGCTGTTTTAGCGGCAGGAAACTGCTGCTAAAGCGGTGATAATGGGCTTGCTAATATGCGTTATAGAATTCCAATAGAAGCCCAGGTTAGATGTCCTGCACATGGTTCTTGCTATGCCCCAAAGTGATTAGATGAATACAGAATGACTAAGTCTCATAGTGGTACTGTCTTCATAAATGAGGCCAGGTATCATGGCTTAATTTGAGCCTGGTGGTTTCTAGCGCTCGCCCTGGCACTTATGACAGTCTGCCACATGGTGGTGCTGCTGGCTTATTTTGTAATAAGCACAAGAAGAGTTATTTAATAATTTAATATACCTTAAAATGACCAATACCTACAGTCCCAGCCATTCTTTAAAGCTTTGGGTGGCCTTGGACAGTCTGAAATTGTTACACCTGTTGGAGTGGGATAGTTGGAAGTTGTGTTGGTACTGTCATTGGTAGCAGAGTCAATGGGTGGTGAAAGCTGCAGTGGTCTCCTGACAAGGTCCCTGGTACCTATTTTCTTACAAAATAAGTCGTTCTGTGCCTCATCCTAAAAAAGAGCTGGCTTGTTCTTTTAGGAGTGTTTCATCCCAGCAGCAAACCTTTCATCCTCTGCTAACCTTCACTGCGTATTTTCTCCTCAGCAAATCCACCCTCTTTTAAGCCAGAATTGTCTACCTCTAGGAAGGCCTCGATTGCGCCGTTCTGAAAGAGTAATCATGTAAATTGCACAGGTTTGGAGCTTAGCAGCTCGACTGATGCTTAAAGGAGAGACATTTGATTGTATTATCCAAACGGATGGAAAAACGTCGCCAACTGCCTCCAGTATACACAATCAATGCCAATTTAAACTATTATATCTCATTCAAAAACCACCGCATAGAAGGTTTACAAAGAAAGGAGGCAGCAAAGGGCCAATTCATACAATCGGTCTAATATTAAAATAAAAAAAACACAAACCGGTACAAGCATGAACGCAAGTGAAATTCAGAGAAAAAGACTATGAACACAGTATTGGAATATTTTGCTACTGGAACTAAAAACAGTTCGAGCGATTTTCCTGTCAAATAATAACAGACATTTTTGCTTCTTTACCCCTTCTCAGGCTTTTTTTCACATTTCTTGGAAGAATTAAAAAGATTTGGATGGTAAAAAGTGATAAAAGGGAGTGATAAAAGGAAATTCAGCTGCAGAAATTGGAGCTGGAGTGATCATCAGGAAGGAGGAAAAGGACAGAAGTGAGAGGGAGTAAAAAGAAGGGTAGAATTTAATTCAAATAGGAACTCCTATTTCCAGGGGGATCTTGGTTTCAATTCCTGACTGTAGATATGTTAGGCAGGGTTTCTTCAGTTCCAGGTGCTGCTATGTCAGAGGCTCCTAGTCCAAATAAATCCGTGATTTACCCTCGGGTAACTTGGCATACAGCCGTCAGGCTTCATTTAGAGGCAATGTGTAAATAATTTATGCAGCACTTCAAGCAGTAAGAAAGTGTCAACACAGCTCAAGAAACATGCTAGAAAATTCAGAAAAATCGTGTAAAATGTAATAAATTATTTGACACAGAAACAGCAAGAATGCAATCAGTAGAACCAGGAATATGTAATTTTAACAATGTAAGTGAAAATAGTGTCTAAAAGCACACAGCGACCACTGTGGTTATCTGGTCAAGCCAGACTGGGACAAAGTCACAAGTTCATCCTGACCGCGATGTTGTGCAGGCCAGATCATGGGACTAAGGGCCTGATTACAATGGCGGGGAGAACGCCACAGACTGCCTGCATGCCTTCACCCCCATCTCAACGCCATTTTCACCAACTTCACCGCCTGCCACATTTGGATGGCGGGCGGCTGTGTAGCTGTCGGAAAGACGTTTCTGCCACGTCAGATCCCGTCGGTCCAACAGAGGCAGAGTAATGCGCATCGAGAAGAAATGTTTTCATTTCTCCTCGTTTTTTCTCTATAAATGTGTGCTGCATTCTAACAGCACGCATTGAAAGAGGAAAATGCCTGTAGTGACTTTTTTCGTGCAGGAAGGTGCCCCTTCCTGCACAAAAACAATCTCCCCATGACGCAGGCATCCTTGCCCCATGACGCAAGGGTGCCTGCTCCAGCGCATGGCAGCTGTTTGTGCGCCAGCGCAGGGGAGAGCACAGGAATACGACATATCATTGTAAATATGTCGCATTCCTGTGCTCTGAAAGTGACTCAGTTCGGCACAGCCAAAGGGCTTGCGGAATGCACTGAGTCACTTTCTCGTAAATCTGCCCCAGTATTTTAGTTACTCACTCAAGGGTAACCTGACAGGAACAAAGAGAGGACAAGCCAGAATTGAGACCCACAGTTGAATGCATCCTCAGAATCTAGGGGGCGTATTTACAAGCCCCTTGCGCAACTTTTGCGTAATTTTTAACATGGGAAAGATGACGCACAGGTGGCGCAAGTCGCTTGTAAATAAGCCCCTAGATATTTACTGCCCCTAGACATTACACCAACTGAAAGCACGTGAAATCTTTTGTTTGGAAACCACTAAAATAGAGGAATTATCATCGGCGTTAGGTGTGGTAACACCACTTCCCATGGTAATTCCTCTTTCCTAAGGCAGTACTGAGTATCCCACTTCGAATACTAGAGCATTCCTGCATCCTGGTATTACTGATACCCACAACATTGTTAAATCCAGGTGCAGAAATACCTTGGGGTCTCTGTAGAGATAAAGTGATGGTGTAGAAGGGAAGATGATCAGGTGTCAATCGATTGACTGCCACCCTCTACATGCTACTGGATATTTTATAATAAGTATTCAATATCTTGTATTGGAAAGCGAGTCAATCTCCATTAAAGGTCCATGTTAACTAAAATAGAACAATCTAATCAATCCCATTAGTTTTCACATCCCTTGTCCCAAGCAGAAACAAGAAGGTGACATTGTTGTGTCTGTTAGGGGAGCTGGTGTAGTTAGAAGCAATTAGTATTTCTCCAGGACAATGGGGCATATTACCAAGCAATAGCGATAATTATCGCTATTGCTTGGTTAGCGATAAAAATGTATCGCCGAGCTGCAACGAATTTTATTGCAGATAAACCTTGCTATTAGCAAGGTTTATCTCTGAAACGATAAACATCGGCCGAAATGCATGAATATCGTTGTAAAGTCAGCGATATTCATGCATTACCGAGCGAATGCTCTTAGCCATGTTATCCCCCTCCCATTGGATAACATGGCTAAGAACTGCTCAGGGCAGGTGTTAGCTTTTGGAGATATTCGCGCTTAGCGCGAATATCTCCAAAAGTTGGTAATAGGAGATAGCGATGTTAGCGACTGTTTCCAGTCGCTAACATCTTGGCACGCCCACTTTGCATGTCATTAGTGATAAATTTC
The DNA here is from genome assembly GCF_964261635.1 of Lissotriton helveticus. NCBI lineage: Eukaryota > Metazoa > Chordata > Amphibia > Caudata > Salamandridae > Lissotriton > Lissotriton helveticus. The sequence continues at coordinate 114,835,016 of NC_136071.1, forward strand.
TCTGACATGCAAAGCGGGGCCCAAGATGGTCGCTATCTCCTACTAGCTGTCGCTAACTGGTGTTAGCGACAGCTAGGTAATAGGGAGATAATTTTATTAAATCCCTTGATAATATGCCCCAAAGTTCCTGCAGACAAGACTTCAGGGTCACCTAGTACCTCCTAGCTGAGGCCCGTCAAACTGTGTTAGACGAGGCGAGGCAGCTGCAACAAAGGTAGACTCGCTCCTCTGCAGACAGTGCTGCATGCCTTCACCCCATCTTCCAGTGTCCTTCAGCTTTGAACACTGTCCTGAAAGTCCTGTCCAGCAAGACTGGTGTTCAGTGCAGCTCAGACCCAATACCAGCCCTGGCTCTACCACTTCCCAGTTATGGGGCTGCTCTTATGCACTAACCTTTATGGACACTCAATGCTTTGTGAACCGTGCAATGTAATCTATGCATGCCACTCTGTACCACTGCCTCTAGACCTCGACACAGCCCTGAATTTGCCCCAACATGACTAATGTTTTATATGCATAAGACATTGTACAATAAAGCGTGCATCAGAGGCATCTCGATGCCACTGATGGCTTTCAGCGCCATTGTTTTCACAAAGGTTGAGGAAGACTGAGAAAATGCAATGACCTTGATAGAATGACCTTGAGAGCTGTAAGTAGTTCTTGAGAGAAGCAATTATCTACCTCAAGAGCCATCAGGATTGACTTGTAATATGTCTTTAAAGAACAACGGTGTTGTCCTTGACCTGCAGCATGCCCCAGAGCCATGCTTGTACGGGTCACTAGTTTAGGATGACCAGATGTCCCGATACTGACACATTTTTTTCATTTTGAATAAATGTCCCAGGTTTTGGGACAAAGGTCAGGTAATTGCAATTGTCAGGAGAATGGGAAGGTATCCTCTCCTTACACGGGCCTCAGAATACTGAAAAAATAAAGCAATTTATTCTATTTCCGTCAGGCCACACAAGAGGAGTTTGGCTGCATGCTCCCAGCAGGGGGGGGACAGGGCGGGGAGAATTGTAGAGGGCATAGGGTGAAGGTCCTGCAGCCAGATAATTTAATTAAATATAGCCTTGTAAATATGTGTGTGTGTGTGCACATACGTTTACAAGCTTACCGTCTGTATATAAGCACACATTTACAAGGCTACACAAAAACTGGGATAGGTCAGAAATAGAAGTAAGACTAAAGACTTTAGTCCTACTTATATTTCTGGTGTGGCCCTTTTTTTGGTTCTCAAAACCAGGTCACGCTACACTAGTTGCAATAACGGGATCTTTATTCACTTGCTGATCGCTTTGTTAGGGGACTGTAGTCTAAAAGGCTTCTAGTGCAGACTTGGGTAAGACAGAAACAACATGTGGCTAGACAAAGACAAGTAGAATACATTTGTGATTTGCTGTCAGTGCATATAGATGCAAACAGATCTGTCGACACATCAAACACTGGGTCCAGTAAAGCTGTAAGACAAACCTAAGATGGCGGCGCACTAAGATCAGTGTTCGAAGGTAGCAAAACAATGCCAGCTGAATCATCCCTAGAATCATGATTCGTTTCATATGGGTATATTATTATCACAGAACTCAAGCTGCATACTCGCTGTGGGACACAATTAACTGAATAAAAGAAAAGCAGATATTTATAATGCATGGGATTCTGCAATCCCTGTAAAACGCCAGTCTCTAATTTCTTTATAATTGGTGGCTTGAGACACACCCAGTCATCGATCATAAAAAAAAGAGTCACTCGACTATTATAAGTTATTACAGTTTAGTTCTGATGTCACAATTCCTGCTGCCAGAGTCAGTAGCTGAGGGGAAGGGTGGATCAAGTCACGGAGCATAAATGAAGCACCTGTTTAAAGCAAGGTTCCTTTTCTTTCTTCTGCTCTATTTTAATAACCTTTTCTTTCTTCTGCTCTATTTTAATAACTTACAGTGACAAGCAGATAGAATATGGGCATTTTTTGCAATCCTTAGAGAAAAGCTACAATCTTTCTGCATGTTTCTAGACTACTGGAGCTATTGCACTTTAAAAAAAATATGCAAGAAATATCTAACAGGTTTCTTAATGTGTTTAATTTTGCACTAGAGGTTTTATTTGTATTCTTCATGTTTTCAAACACGCTCGCTCTTTCATATGAAAGAGCTGCGCACCAATGGTGTGACCATGTATTATATGGGATAAAGTACCCTTTGGCCTACATGATCAGGATATTGCAATCACCTCGGAATCCATAACCCTATAAAGAAACTTGCCCTTCGGTCTCATTCCCCTATATGGCCATGGAACTCCTCGATGATTAGCAATATCTTTATGATGTACAGCAGCGAGTACTTTATCCCTTAAATATTATAGTTGATATTGGGCTGAAACGCACAGAAGCAGAAACTAGTTAAAAACAGGGCTAGATAGATCTCACTAAGCAGTGAGGTTAGAGATCCCAGCAGAATGTCACAAAAATCTATATCCCAATTTTGTTTGTCAAAATCAGCATCATGACAAATGTGTCCATTATCCCCATAGCAAGGCTCGCTGTAGCGTGATTGATTTAGAAGGTGGGCGAAGGCTGCAGAGGTCATCTCTAGCTTGCCTTTTGGATCTGAATTTCCTGGTCCCCCCATGTGAAAGTGTTACGTCAAACAAATGTATTTGCTTGCATTTTAATGTAAATGCATTGCAGTTCACACTGTTAGTTCTCTTTCTTTGCCACAGATTGCAGTGCCCAGGCAGGGTCATGAAGCAGGCAGCAGACAGTGGTTGGGGGGAGTGCAGCAGGTGCAGTGTCTCCGGGCCTGGGCTGCTGCTGTGATTCCCAGAGAGAACTGAAGGTCAGAAATCTGGTAGACATCTTTTCATTTACATTGTAAGGCAGTTTGGGCTTCAGTCATAAGGGCCGAAGTCAGTGGCATAATGCAAAATGATGGGGATCACTGCCGAGGGGCCGCTGAGTCTCCCATATCACACTGAATGGGGTTGTCAGGAAGGTTGGGGACCTCTGAAGAGATGTGGGCTCCCATGCACCACAGAGGTGGCCGGGCCTGCGTTACGCCCCTGGCTCAAGTAAGATGGATAGATAGCTGGGGGTAGGAATTGTGGGGCAAAGAGTGGGAATGCGGGGATGCCGAGCACCAGACGACATATGGAAAAGAGTGGATCACAGGCTGCCTATTGCATAGTGTTTCTTGAGCTGGTATAGCTGGGGCATCTCCTGCCAGCAGTGTAGCAGTTGGAATACGGTATGCTGGGTGGTGAAGGGATAAGGGCATGGCTCTAGCGGCTGAGGTAGTGTAGTGTAGTTCCTATATTCCCAATACGCTCTGCGCATTGGAATAATATACCCTATAGATGTGATGTAGGACTTGTGTCTACTAGGTCTCTATAGAATATATTAAACTTAATTGTGAGTGCCAGCTAGCTCAGAGGTCACTAGAAACTTTCTCGAATGAACAAGAAGGGATTCATTTCTGACAACCGCATAAACATGACAACTTTGTTTCCCCAAGATAAAGCTAATCTTCAGAGTCGTGGAAACAATAGATAGATATTTTACTCAGTTAATCGTGCATGCTTTGTTTCACCAGAGGTGCAGAGAAATAGAGAGACGGGCGTTTGCAATAAAAGTATTTATTGAACAGTCTTCTTTATCATGCAGAAGAAATGAACTGCTATAATCGTAATACTGGCTGTAAAGTATAATGCGTACAGCAAGAAGAGTATTATAAAATAATACTGTAAAAGCATGGTATGGTTTCTAAGCCATAAAATACATACACAAATAAATAAAGACTAAAAGTACTCAACTGTTGCTTTTAAAATACGCCTACCCCAATGTACCTAACCTAAGTCTAGTACGAGGGAAGAAGTAAGTATGGTGTAGCATAAGTCTAGTATTCTTTTTGCCAAGAATCTATCCAAGATTTCTCTTAGGGTTTAATCAGCTCCGTACCTTGGTTTTAGAATGAAGGAGGTCTGGTATCTCTCTGTCTCAGGACTCGATTTCCCAACACCCCGCAAGGGGAGGTTGGAAACACTGGAGCTGGATTTCTCGGCAAGAGAAAAGACAGCGTCTTTCTCAGCGCGTCTGCTGGAGGGTCGGCTTCCTTCGGCACTTGCTGTAGCAGGATGCGTCGGGCAAGTAGATAGTCAAACTGCTCCAAACCACCGTGTGTTTGCTAGGGCAAGTGTGGGCATATTTATACCTTGAAGGTGCCGAGTTTGACATAAAGGTGGACATAATAACGTCATCAAAGAGTCTTAGTTCTTCGAAAAATCCATGAGTTATTGGACAAATCAATATTCAAGCAAGGGGAAGTCCCTAACTGCTGAAATAGAGTTTTCCAAGAAATCGTTGTGGATTTCCAGAACTAGTGGAAGTAGCCATGCCGTATTTGGACTGCATGAGCTATGTCTAAATATGGTTATGATATCTATGCCTATATAAGGACATGGTGATTTATACCTATATAAGGGCATGAATCTGGAAAATTGCACTAGGGTCCTAAAATGCTATACAACACCCACTCCACTTTATTATGTTCGACATTACTAAATTTTAAGCACTAAAACATATCTAAAGCATGTGTTTACAATCCCACCCAAAAATACATAAAATGAATTTAAAAAATGGTTGCACACATAAAATGAGCATTTGTACAGTACGCATTTAGAAGCAATGATTTCATTGTAAGCATATAATATTATATTGGCAATGCTAACCGAATGAATCATGAAAATTACATTTATTAAATGGCTCTTAGTTACAGAAGAAAAAGTCGAGACCATCCCATAGCAGAATATATAAACTGTTTTGGTCTGTGGATAAGGTCAATATTGTTTCTAGGAAGTATTCAAAGAATTCTTGTTCTCTAAGAATAGTTCTACTTTAAGCAGAGTGCTTTGTGCCCCAAAAAAAATTCAAATTTTGGAAAAAAGTCAAATCAAATCGTAGAAAAATAGAGTTCCAAAGTTAGAAGTTTTGGTTTTTGAAAAAGCGAAGGTCGAATTCATGTGTGCTAATTTCAAAAGTTATTCTCGGTGTCAGGCGAAAACATTAAACCTTCTAAGCTGGTAAAGAAATCGTCTACCACAGTAGGTGAAAGTTCAACCACTTCATTAAGTAGATCAATCGTACACAGATGAGAAGCATCGCCGTCAGCATCAGTCGCATTAGCAATGTTTGCAGTAGATGGTTCCTGTGTGCCTGTTGGTCCACATATCTTACCCTCAGCTGGAATTGCCGGTGAGACCTCAATGAATGCCGTCATCAGGATTGATAGCCGTTGGGGGCAATACAATGCATGAGCCATTACCGAACCAAGCAAAGCGTCAACATCCGTTGGCAGTGCTGATGGAAATGTCAGACAGATATCCAACACGCATTCCTCTCCACAAAGCAGGCATCGTAGAACCAGTAAGATGCAATCTTGCAAGATTTGTCTGAACAATAGGAACCACGTGGTATTCAGATCTCTCAAACGAGCCAAGCCAAGAATCTGTGTTATGCGTTCACAATACTGCATTGCCAGAAGAGTGTTCTCCATGGCAATTTGGGTATCGCTGGTGACTGGACTTGCCATATCGGAGCAGAAGGAATAAGTATAGTATCCCTGCTACGAGCCCCAAAATGAGAGGCAGGCCTCCGAACACAGAGTGCACGAAGTTTGGAAAAATGCCTAGGACTGCTTCAAAAGGTGCTAACAGTCCCGAAAAAATCGTCTTAAATACATGTACAATACCACTGTTATCAGGCATCTTTAAGATACGACCTAACATTTCTGTGAAATGTATTGGACAGTTTGTCGCTAATAGGGCATGTATCTCTGCAGAGGACCTTGCAACTTGCAGATCATACGTCTCCTTGGACGAGGTCAGTGGCACCGTTTTTGTAAAAGAATGGCTTTCATTCTGCTTAAAGTATCAATTTGTATAGAAGAGATGTTCAGTGAAGGCCATAGCGGCGACTCCCCGTCTGTCTTACTCTTTGGAAACAATACTTGCATATAACAAGCGACCCTGGCTGACACACTAACGAGATAGGCTATTCCTGGCATCATTCCACAACAGCTGTGATCATTCAACATTATGTAGCTCCCATTGGAAAGCTGCCTAAAAATTGGATCTATCACCGCTGCCGGGGAACCCTGCAGGTGGCATGATAAGTTGTTTGAAGAAACATCGCAGGCTCCATACAAATTAATTCCCTGACACAGAAGTGTACCGCTCAGTGTTGGTTTGCAATTTTTACCACTAAGAAACACCTCCTTTCCCCCACTCCAGCATTTGTGTGTGTATGGTAAATCCCAGGTCGACTTTATGTATTCCTTACCCAACCTTTCATACAGGCCTGCTGGTATGTGTTTTAAGCAATACTGAATCTGGAAAATCGTCACTGGTATCGTGATGGTGCCATGTATTATCCATTCAACTGATGGGTTCTCAGAAACAGTTCATGGTAATCTTTCCAGTTTTTCTATGCTCAGCACCGTATAGTCTGCTCCCCTCTGTGCCAAACAGATTTGTTTATCTGTAAGGTTAAATCCAGAAAACAATGACGAGTTCCCTGCAGCCCCCAAAAAACCTCTGATACGCACATGACCTATGGGAAACTATACCCACTTAAACAATTTAACAGCGAACTAAGGATCATTAGCTGGAACGTTGCCGGACTCCAACAGCGGGTGTCGGACCAGGAATGGCTAAAATTCATATCCGATAAAGACATAATAATGTTACAAGAGACATGGGCTACCACTGAAACAGCTATAGAAGGCTTCGAATGTCACAGTGTCATCGCACAGAAGCCAGTTTTTGGACGTCCTATGGGAGGTCTCTTGATTGGATTTAGGATAACTTTAGGGGGGGCTATTAAATTAATACCAACTAAAAGCCCGAATATCCAAATAATTGAGTTTACACGTAGGTCTCCGTTATACCTGCTTAACTTTTATAACAATGATTTCCATTCAATTCCAAACAGGAACTACATAGAATTATTTGAGAACCTAGCGAAAATAACTGAAGCCCTCGACAGCTGTGCAAACAACAGGATCATCCTAGCTGGGGATTTCAATGCTAAACTGGCCAAAACCAAAGAAGGTGATACCCAATCAGACAGGGCCACTAAACGCGGAAAAGAACTGGAAAGTTTCATAAATGCGCATACCCTGTTGGATATTATGGACGCTTGCAAAACTAGTGAATCCGCATATATTCCAACATTTAGAGGCAGAGACTTTTCCAGTACGGTGGATTATATTTTTATGTCTGTAGAACTATCGGATAGAGTCACCCAGGCAAGAGTCCTAGAAACAGCCTTTGGAGACCATAATGCACTGGAAGTAACCTTAACACTAGGACTATTCCAAGCACCTGCTCGCACTTTGGGAGCGAGGGATATCATGCCTTCAACAAACAATCTAAGGCTGAAATGGAAAGGGGTGGATAGCGGTCGCATTATGAATACAATTACAAGTAACCACCAACCATTAGTTGATTCATGTTCACTTATCGATGGGAACCACCAAAGGATAGTCACAAATTTTGTAAACCTCTGTAATGTCATAAAGACTCTCCTAACTGTTCCCAACAAAAAACACAATGATGAGCCTAGGTGGTTTGACAGTTATTGTTCAGCGGCAAATAAGGCCCTCCGCAGGGCTCTAAATTCCAAACCTAGGAGCCAAACAGATGTGCGGACCGCCAGACAAACCTACAAAATAACCATAGGGATAAGGAAGGCCGCCATTGTGGAAGAACATTGGAAGGAATTAACTACCTCAGCTGCAGTGGGAAATAGCGCTACCTTCTGGCCCGCTGTAAGGAAGATGCGGGACATGGGAAAACAGTTATCATCAATCAGCTGTACGATCTCAAGCCAGCAATGGGAACAACATTTTTCTGAAATATACGCCAACCCTGTGGCTTCTACATATGATTATAGCTCTGGTAGACTGAAACCACTAGACATAACCCAGGGGGAGGTCATCTTGGCCATTAATCAAAGCCTCGGGAATAAGGCGCCAGGGCCGGATGGCTTTCCAATTGACTTAATCAAACACAAGCCGGAATTTTGGGGACCCATCCTGGTTAATGTTTTCAATTGCTTGCCGTTGGTCCCTATTCCTGACACTTGGTCAACAAGCATAATAGTCCCCATTTACAAAAAAGGGGAAAGATCCGACCCTGCAAATTACAGGCCCATTTCGCTCTTAGACAACACCCTAAAAATCTTGGGCCGGGTGTTGTATAATAGAGTGAATGACTGGGCCGAAGAAGCAGGGGTGTTGGACAGATGCCAAAAGGGTTTCAGAAGCAAGGTTGGGACAATTGAACAATGCCTGAACCTCAACCTCATAATTGGCAAACACACCAAAGCTAGGGCCTCACCTATTTACCTAGCATTTATGGATTTGTCGTCCGCATTTGACTTAGTGAATAGGTCAAAATTGTGGGTGACTCTTCTCTCCTATGGCCTTGACGAACCCTTGGTACATTTCCTGGCTTATCTACATGCAGACACTAAAGCACAGGTACGGATTGGCATGGAGGGTGAGATCTCAGGGGCAATCAAGGTTGAAAGAGGCGTCCGACAGGGGTGCGTTTTAGCACCCCTGCTGTTTATCATCTATATAAACGGACTGAGCAACTCTCTGAAAAAAGCGACCATTGACGCCCCGAGAATCCAAGGGAGATTGTTACCCGCACTTTTGTATGCCGATGACGCGGTGATCATGGGCCTAACACCAAATGCCCTACGTGCTCTGGTCAAGAATTTTGCACATTTTATGGGGAATTTGGACTTGAAAGTGAATTTTAAAAAATCGTTTATCATGACTTGCGGGCCAGGGGCCAAACATCTTGATTCCATTTCCATAGGACAAGATAAATTGAACTCAACAAAATCTTTTCCTTACTTAGGCATGGTCTTTGCTGCGAACGGCCTGTGGAGTGGGCATCTCGCCCACGCCACGGGCAAGTTCTCAAAGACCATAAATTCAATCCTTTCCCTTCCACGGCCAAAGAGGACTGAAATAACTAACGCAATTGTGAAAATATACAGACTGCAATGTGTCCCGGTTGCAACTTATGGCGCTGAGATCTGGGGGATAGTGAAAGCACCCAGTCTGCAGACAGAAGAGAACCGGCTATGCAGGAAATTACTTGGAGCCCCAATCTCCTCATCCGGGTACATCTGCCATGCTGAACTCAACTTGCCCTACATAACTGATTTTATTGCTACACGGCCTGCATTATTCTGGCTGGCCATTTGGACTAATGACCGTGCTACCTTAACTCAGGAAATTGTGAAGGAGTGTTTAGCTTGTGATAAAGGCATGAGCATCCCGTGGCTTCGGGCAACACAGGAAAGCCTAAACAGCATAGGCAAAATCCATCTTTTCAACGACCCCCTTCAGATCAAGAGCACTGACAAAAAGGATGTAAAATTTGAACTTTATGCTCTTTATAGGGAAAAGAGGTTGGAGGAAGAACTGAAAAAACAAACTGTTAAGTCATATGTGGACAATGTAAACAATGACTTATCTCCACAACAAATTCCCTTATATCTAAGACTTCCATTGACTAATTGGGAAAGATCGCTATTATATCGCTTGAGAGCTGGGACTATAACACACTCACTTTGCTTTCCAATGGGCCATAGCATAATGAACACTGGAAATATGTCATGCCCCTGTCCCTGTGATGGATTCAGTAGACAAAATGAATTGCATTTCTTTTTTAATTGTAAATATTATATGAAATACACCAAATGGTTTTTAGCCCCCCCATATTTAAAAAAAAACAGACCAGTCTCCCTGATCCAATCCTACTCCATGCTTCTACAACTAGAAAATGATGAATTGATTTTCCGTGTAAGTTCATTTCTGAAAGTTATCTTTTTTACACGTAAATCGATGGAATCTCCTTGAAATGTTATGCGCTGCATAGTTCCCAAATGCCTTTGCACTTTAGTAAATTGGACTATACTGTAGTAACTGGATTACACTGATTGTTTACATTTTCGCATGTATGCTCTTCTGCAGCTTTCAACTATCTGTGAGAGATACTGTAATCATTTTTTTAACGTTTTTAATTGTGTCACTTTTATGGATTTGCTGAAATCCGAATAAAGTATTTTTGAATTGAAATTGACGTGGTGTTGATTAGACGCCAAGGCACATAGCATGAACGAAGATTTTGAAACGTCCAGCCTAGCAGCATTATAGAACGCAATTGAGACTGTCCATGTTGTAACATGAGCAAGTCCTGTTCCATTATGTCTATGGCAGAGGATACAATGCTGTCCAAAGAATAAATTCTGGATGACAGAGTTGTTAAACCATTGTCAACTACAGAGAGAGCTTTCTCTAAATTAATACGATCAATTTCTCGTATTCGTTCTGCAGTTTCCGTTTGTGTGACTTTCCATGCTTCATTATAAGCAGCGTAAATACCGGCGTATATAAAACGTTTATGACGTGGTTTACGAGGTCCTTGTAAGAAGTCTCTTAAATCAACGGCATCTTTAAGTAAAGTTAAGTGTTGTTTTATATCTGGGAGTGCAGATTTTCTTAGCCACTCAAGGCACAGTTTTCCTACACTGTAAGTTGTTATTATCTCTGGATGTTGTCTCTGGACATACCTTGGATCTGGCCTAGTTACTGTAAACCCTTGTGTCTTGTTCAGGAATCTATCTTGAGAGTTATTCGTGTCTGTGGGCCAGATTAACCATTTTTTCCAATCAGGATTAGTTCTATTTTGTTGTAAAATGTAGTTTATGTCTACCTCCTCATCTGTAGTTCCATTACTATCAGGTGTGGGTTTAGGTATGGACGGTTTGTTTAAATCTTTTATCTTAGCCAAGCCAAGACAAGATGTCTGTGGAACAGTGTCATTTCAAAACATTATTTGTTCTGGGATGATGCAGGCTCTAAGTAAGGCTTCTAAACCTTGCACCTGCCAGTCTTTTGTGCCCCAGACATTTTTTGTCTCAATGTTGTCTTTCCAAAAGTCAAAACCTAATGCGGACAATCGAGCATAAAAGGCTGCAGAATAAATTTGCTTAGTATTAGTCAACATACTTTTCATTCCTATTTTATTAACATTTTTAAAGTAAAATGTTTCTGGATTTGTGACATTAAAGCCTGAGAAGTATGGACATTTTTCATAAAATGTATTAGAGCTACCCTTTGGTGGTGTTGGATAATGTTCTCATTGATTATAAGTTAAAATATTTCTAGGGTTTGCAGATTTGTGCAAATAATGATGACCAAAATGATTAAAACAATAAATTTCTTCGTAATTTGATGAACCTTCTAAGTATTCATGTTTTGTAAATTTTGCTGACATTTCTAAGTCTACCATCATGTTATTAACAGTCTCAAAGTCCCAATCATCAGAAAATTTGCTGGGTGAAACAAAATAACTGAAGGAAACCTTAAATTGGTGTGGAATCTTCAACAGCTCTACCGGACCATGAATGTCATAATCAGTTCTGTCCCATGCTACACCACCAGGTAGGTGAACGGCTGTGATGTTCACTGATGACAGGTCTCTTTGTTCACGATGAGATTATTTGTGTGGCTTCAGGAGCAAGTTGATGTTCTTACTTGCTGTGTCCATTTTACTATATTCTCCATCTATCAGCTTTCCCAAACTTAAAACGAGAATGAGCTATAGTAGGAGAAAAAGTACACCTGACACAATCCAAAACTCAACCCATGGTGATACCAGATATGTGTTTGCAAGCTGGTGACAACGTTCTGTTACTTGTTCCTTGAATGTTTTATTAGCTGACGTTGAAACCTCAGAAAATGGATCCTCAGAAAATGTATCAAAATTGATGAAATAGCCAGAGGCAGTTCTGTCAATTGTTGGTATCGCATCCGGATTATTTCAAATCCCTGGAGCTGCTTGTTCCTTTAACATATTGGTATAGTCAGATGCTACATAATTGTAGACAGGAGTGTCTTGACAAACTGTTGTTTGGGTTTCAAGAGGCACAAGTTCCATGCCTTTGTTGCATAGCCCTTCTTTTCTCACTGTAGATTCTTCAAAGGTGATGTGTCTCTCAGTTTGAACCTCTTGGATAGTAGCAAGATTTGGTCTTCTGCTACATCTTTGGAGTCCACCGGGCCTACTACTTATTATCGGCCACATGGTGTGGTTTGACCAAGTCAATGAATATGGATCTTTTCTCCTTTCTTCCAGCAAGGGGCGGCAGTAACACTGTTCTTTATCTGTGGATTGCTTGTACAGGTACTGGTTTTCTGTAAAAAGGCCCAAATTCCTTCTTATCCGCTATTTTTTCTCAGACTCGATCCCCAATCTTTGGAATCCAGACAGGTCTTTCTGAGACAGGTGGTTTTTCTTCAGTGGTCGTTGGCTTCTGTAATGTGTTGCTTAGACTTCTTTGTGTTTCATTTAAGTCCTGCAGAACAGCCAAATGGTCTTTGATATCAAATGGTTTTTGTTCTACCACTGAACTATGACGATCGAGGTCTTCGACTATCATTCTAGTACCAAAAAGCATTTCATATGGAGTGATTCCACCCAGAGAATTTCTTGGCAGATTATTAAGACTACGTTGGACACTTATTAGATGTTTGACCAACCCGTCACCCGAGCCTAATACCTTAGCTGTTATAGATTGCTTTATGTCTCATTTTTTCCTTCCACTATAGAATCTCCCTCAGGATGGAATGGACTTGAGTACTGCAATGCAACGCCCAGATTGGTCATGGCCTCCTTGTAAGCTCGAGAGCTAAACGCAGGACCCTAGTCAGAATGTAGCGTGCCAATTGTGTATGTGCCGATAAAGACTCGCAAATCTTTTATAACAGTTCGGGCGTCAGCCGAGCGCTGAGGCCACATCCAAATGAATCTTGAGCATGAATCCACTGCGACCATGATATATTTATAGTTGCCATCCCTGTGTAAGGGACCACAATGGTCCAGGCAAACGCACGCTTGTGGTTTATCTGAAATGAGAAGGGGCGTCTGCGCAGGACGTTTGACTGTTGAAACTTTCATTTTCTGGCAGATTTCACATTCCAAAACATAGTTTCGGGTCTGTTTCCACATGCGCAGCCACCAGTATCTTTGCTTTAATAATGACACTGTGGCGGAAACACCTGCGTGTGCGGAGGCGAGCCCTTTATGTGCTGCTAAAATTAGTCCTAATCTGTGTTCCATGTTTGGAATTACTCTCTCCCCCACTCCAGGGATTTGAGCAAAAGGAACATTATTTGCATCAGTTATATATGAGCACTTGAGTGGAAAGCCTTTTGGTAATGTTTTACCGCTATCTTTGTTGGAAGCGGCGACAGCCTGCATTATCTTGCTGTCTCTTTTTGTTTTTGAATGAGTGATTGCAGCTGCGGCAGCCGTTTGCACAGCTGCCTTCGCGGCTTCATCCGCCAATGAATTCCCTGCAATGTGAACGCTGTTACGCTGATGACTCAATGTATGGATCGTGTGAGTCTTTTGTAGTTTTTTCTGTAATAGAACTACTTGTTCCCAAAGCAATTTATGTTTGATTGTGCCACCTTTTGCGTCTTTGAAACCGTTTTGAACCCAGTTCTGCAAGTATTCATTGTAAGACTGGACGCAGTAATACAAATTGCACACTATGAGTGTGGGGAATTCGCGATCAGTATTTTCCAGTGCCATCTTAAAAGCCTGTAGTTCAGCACGCAGCACTATGAGCTTGTTTACCCCCAATTGCAGGCTGTACTGATCCGTCTGTATAGATTATACATCCTTAATGTTCTAGAGGCAGAATCTCAGTGGGCAGAGGACATTCTTCTTCGTATTGGAGAAATTCTTGAGTTTTCAAGTAGGGGTCAAAAACGTATTCAACGTCTGTTGCAGCAAGAGAATTAACCTATTGTATCCATCTGGAATGTAAAGCTTTTGCATTCGGAATGCTTGCTTTTGTCACTGCCTCTAAGGCAGGTACAGGAGTAACAACTTTTATGCGTTTTCCCTGCGCGAGGGCTCTCTCTTTTGCTACTGCAGTTTGAACCGCTGTCAGAATTTTTTCTGTTGAAGTGAATTTCATTTCAGCTTGTGTGAACAAGTGTGATTTGTAAGCTATTGGTACCTTTTCCCCTTCATTAAAGGTTAGGTATGTGAATCCGCATCTCCCTGGGATGATTCGGATTACAACGTTTTCATGTGTCTGTAAATGTGTTGTTGCTAACATGTCTGTTTGCACTGAACGCAAAATTTATGTGTGTTTTTTAGTCCAATTAGTTGTTTTAAAATCAGAATTGAATAATTCGTAGAGAGGTTTAACCCTTTCTGCGTAATTTAGAATGTAAGTACTTTCGAAATTCAGGAAACCTAGGATTGACTGTAAGTTTTTCAGCGTTTTTGGAGGTTGGAGTAGTGCATATTTCTCTAAAAAGTTTGCTGCCAGGTTTTTGCCTTCACTTGAAAGTTCGTATCCTAAGAATAGGACGTTGAGGTGGGCAATGCTCGATTGCTTAAAATTGAATTTGTACCCTTCAGATGCGAAACCAAGTATTATGGTGTTCACTCTGTTCAAGTGCCTGTCCAAATCATCATCTGTAAGATAGATGTCATCGACATAAGATAATGCCTCATCATCATACGTTTGTAGTAACTCTGTTACTCTGGCTGAAAATAACCCTGGACTATTCTTGAATCCCTGGGGGAGATGACAGAAGTGTTGTTGTGTCCCCATTATTGTGAAAGCGGTCAAATACCTGCTTTCTGGTGCGATATTTTGACAGAAGAAACCGTTTGAAATATCTAATGTGGTTTTATACTTTTTGTGCACAATGTTATTCATCAGTGCTGCACTGTGTGCATTTTGTACTGCAAAGGTTTTGCAACAAGAGTTTAAATGTCTGTACTCCAAAACTAGATGATATGTATTGTCTGGTTTGGAGACAGGAAACAAAGGATTGTTCATTGACGAGGTGCATGTTTCAATCACCCCGTGGTATTCAAGTTGATCTAAGATCTCCCTGACCTGTTTTTTAGCTTCTTGCTTAACTGGGTACTGCCTCTGAGCAGTAGGTTGATTTTTTAACTGTATCTTATGGTGAGGAGAGTCCCCATCCCATCCCACATAAATTTTATATAATGCTGGAGCCTGGGCCACAGCCCATTTTCTGGCATAGGTGTATTTTTTATGAATAGGAATATGATTGGAGAAGGCTGGCATAATGATCTCTTCGCCATGTGGGCACTCCCTGACAAATTCAGGTGGCCAGTCTTTTTCAGCCAGAAGAAAGTCAAAACCCTTAGAGAGTTTCTCCCAAAATAGTGCTCTTATTTTTCAAGTTATTTTCCTCTCTATCCAGAGTGTTACTTCATATAACTTATGGGGTTCCACTCTGTTCCACTCAACAAACATTAATCAGAGGAGTCGCTATTCTCAAGGACAAACGATTTGGAATTGAAATACTTAAAACTGCTACTGATAAAATGGCAGATGGGCCATTGCACAAATATCCTTAGAGAATAGCAAATATTTGCCTTGTGTTATCTACGGGTCAAACCTTGACGACGATTCTGTTTTTGATCAATTGAATGTAGAGCTTCTGGGGTGGGAAGGGGAACTCATTATTATTGGGGATTTTAATTGTATCATGAGCCATCAACTAGACTCCACGAGACAGGGCGCCTCTCAGCGTATGCATAAAGTACGTGCTGCTATTCTTGATATTAGTCGGATTCACAATGTTAAAGATGTATGGCGCACTATCCATCCAAACATACCTGGCTATACGTATTACTCGGCGCCCCACAAACTCTGTTCTCGCATCGATATGGCCTGGGCCACGGATATCATTATACAATCTAGCACCATGGAGATCGGCCCACGGGTCTCCTCGGACCACAATCCAATATTATTGATATTTAATAATTCCCAAGTTCGAACAGCCCCCAGAAGCTTTTCTTGTCCCCGCTATCTATTCTCTGATCCAGATTATATTCTACAGCTTAAATCACATTTTATGGAGTTTACAGAAATCAATCTTCATTCTGCTTCCCACATAATTGTGTGGGACGCTCTAAAGGCTAGTATTAGGGGGTTTACCCAACAATATATTTTCAAACAGAACTCCGAGCGACGTAACACTAATGCTAAACTGATATCTAATATTTTATCTCAAGAATTACTCTTGGCTGACGCTCTACGAACTGGCTCTTCTAATCTGGTTGAATTAGGATTGACACTTGGAACCTATAGATCAAATTTAAAAACAATTTTCTATGAAAAAAGCAGTGCCAAATTATACAAATTAAAAATCTCTCAATATGAAGGGGGGATAAAATTGGGAAAATTCTGGACTACAAAGTGGCAGATGACAGAGCTCAGACCTTAATAAAAAGTATTAGAGGCCCTAACAATATTAAATTTATTCGACCGGCGCAGATTCTGGCTCAATTCGTTGAATATTACAAAACCTTATACACTCCCGAGCATCAACCTAGTTCAGTGGATATTTCAGATTACTTGCACAACAACATTAAGGAGAAATATAACACCCAAGGACTGGACCTACTATCGGGAGACATTACTCTGCTCGAGATTAGGCAAGCCATATTATCTCTGCCATCAGGTAAAGCTGCGGGGGAAGATACTCTCCCAATTGAACTGTATAAAATATGCATTGAGGAATTGATTCCCCTCTTTTCCCAGGTGGTCCAATCTATTGGGGTTACTGGGCAGGCTCCTAAATCATGGAACATAGCGAAAATGGTTTTCTTCCTAAAGAAAGATAAACCGGCAGATGAGTGTGGGTCTTATAGACCCATCTCACTTATTAACACCGACGCCAAGATTTTCGCCAAGATTTTGGCAAGTAGACTGGCTCCGTTTATCCCAAAGATTGTTAATCCACAACAGCATGGATTTGTATTGGGTAGGGACACAACGATCCATATTAACACTGCTATTACTGTTTTTGACATGGCTGAGATAGAGTCCACCCCACTCGGCATGATTTTATTAGATGCTGAAAAGGCCTTTGACCGAGTGGGGTGGGACTATCTCTGGTCGGTAATGTCCTTTCTGGGATTCAAGGGTCAACTGGTTAGGTGGATAAAAGCCTTATATGATAGACCTACTGCCAGTATAAGCTACGCTGGCCTGTCTTCATCTATATTTTCTATTTCACTGGGCACCAGGCAGGGGTGTCCGTTATCTCCCATACTGTTTGCCCTCTCAATGGAACCTTTTTTAGCTGCTCTCCAATCTCAGGCACGAATAATCCCATATACATCTGGACCACATACATTGAAAATTACAGTTTATGCGGACGACATAGCTATATATTCCACTAATGTCATAGAAGCACTGGCGGGTATAACCATTGAGGCGGATAGATTTAGCACTGTTTCAGGCTATAAACTTAATATAAATAAAACTCAAATAGTGGCCAACTATAAACTACCGGCCTCTGTCTCTGGAATCTGTCAAGCTGCCAATTATTTAGGGGTCAAAATCTCTGGTAAAATTAATGATATCATCACAGTAAACTACGATGCTTTAGTGAAATCAACAGCTCTCTTACTTAAAAAATGGCATAAATTACCCTTAAACATCATAAGTAGAATCAACCTGATAAAAATGAAAATACTACCGAAGTTTCTCTATCTTTTTCGATCTATACCGCTGGCTCTAAATAACTCTTTTTTTAAGAAGCTCGATGGAATGTTCAGCAGTTTCATTTGGGGTTATAGGAAAGCACGTAGATCTCTAAAGCTACTTAAAGGCTCTTTAGATACAGGAGGCCTCAACTTCCCCGATTTCAAATTATACTTCTGGGCTACTTTTATTAGTCGTCTGCGCTCGCTGCTTAACCCAGAAATGCAACTTTTCTATCATATTATTTTGTTAAAATCAGACGCCAGAATGTTTTTGTTTAGACTGAACGATCCTAATTATTTTAAAAGGGTCAGATTTAAGACGGCAAGGGATACTGCGAAAATATGGTTTAATATCCTGTCTTTCTGTAAAACTTCTTTTTTCACCCCAAATTACCGCTCTGGGGAAACCCAGGTTTTCCCGGGATATTTAATGATGGTCAAGCAAAATCATGGTCTGTTTTTGGAATCGCTACATTAGCGGATCTTTACGGTGCTCAGGGCTTTCTAAATTTTGTTGCACTTAAAAATTTATATAACTTGACCGAGGAGATGAGGTTTAAATATATGCAAATTTATGACTTTTTGATCCGTAAGATGAAAATATTAGAGGTTGTAGATTAGGACATTTGGAATCATTTATATTCATCCAAAACAAAATCTCTGATTAGTGAAGGGTACAGCTGCTTTGTCTCATATAAAATTGATGACTGCTCCAAATTGGCGGAGAAATGGAGCCTGAAATTGAGACTTCCGATTAATTCCAACCAGATTGCCCATTCTCTTTCTAATTTGAACAATTTGGTCCAGTCATCAAGTCTAAGACTGCAACAATTTAAAACGACTTGTATGTTATACTATACCCCTGAAATGATTCTCAAATGGTCGGCAAATACTCTAACAAGCGATCGCACGAAATGCCCTAAATGTGCGCTGGTAGGTGCTAATATAGAGCACATGTTGTTTTCCTGCCCCGTATTAAATGATTTTTGGCTTGCCTTTGATCGAGCCCTGAAACTAAAATTGACTAGACCACCTTCTCTCTCGTCTTCTCTCAGTCCTTAATAACTATCTTGCTATCCTGTGCAAAATTGACCATTGCCCGTGCCTGGATCTCTCCTCAGCCCCCACATATAATGGAATGGTGGGCCCTGGTCAATGAAATTTATAACATGGAGGCTGCTTTGGCTAGGCTTAGAGGGGTTCGATCTTTATGTAAATTTAACAAAATTTGGGGTAATTTTATTTAGAATGTTAAAATACTAAACCTTTTCAGACTTATAACTCAACATGTTATTTTGGCGTCCTCTGTAATACTTTTCTCTTTTGCCATATTATATGTATTATGTTCAAGAAGACTCTTCCCTTTTAAGTTATGATACGATCTGCTTTGTCTCTGTTTATATATTTTTCTTCTCCATTTCTCTTGCTGTTAATAAAAAAAAATAAAAAAAAAAAAACATATAACTTATGGGGTGCACTAACCCTGGTATCGGCAGTTTCAACTTGAATGTACTCATTCAGGTCCACTGTCTCCAGATGATCCTTCAGGATCCTGCGAGCTATGGTAACTTCTGCTGCGCTGTCCAGCATTGTCTGGACCCACTCCCCGTTCTTGAGTTGTGTCCTCAAGATCCTCGGCATGTTTGATTTTTAAACTTGCTACCTTCTTTTTGGTGAATTGAGTTTTCTTATTCTTTGGAACGTGTTGATCGTCTTTGGACTTCACGCGTTCTTCCTTGTGTTCTGATCATCCTCTTCTTTCAAATTTCTGTGAGGCAGTCTGAAAGGTACGAGAGGAACGTGTATCAGTATCTTGATATCTATCATGTTTTCTCAAATTTTCCCTATTTCTTAGGGTATATCTCTTTTCAGAGTGCCTCTTTTGAGGAGACCTACCTCTGGATTGGGAACGATTCTCTTTAGGAAGTGTCTGTCTAGTATTTTCCCATTTCTTTTTAGGAGTAGTGAGTGTGTTTTTGATAAAAACTTTTTCAAGATTTTCTGTCAGTTCAGGCTTTACTGGTTTCCCCCCCAAACTATCTCTACCTAGTTCTTCATAGGATTTTTCTATTTTCTGGCAAGTTCATACGGTTGCTCAGTTACATCAACCTCTTTTAGTTTTTGGCAGATTGCCACTGATGCTGCTTCACCTTTAATATTAGCTAATATTATAGCTGAGACCTGCTTGAAATCATTCAGTAATTTCATCCCTTTATTAAAGCAGGCTCTGCCCCGTATTCATTTTGAATCTGTTTCAGGACGTCTGGTATCACCGCCATGGACGGAACACCATGTGTTTTTGTGTAGATTGCAGCAAAGACTGTACCCCAAGTGTCACAGTCCTCCAGATGTGGTGCGATCCCCATTGGTAAGCATATTGTTAGAATCCTGTGTTTCTCATGAGGTGTACTATCAGGAAATACTGCCTCGATCTGAGTAATTTTTTGAGCTAACCAGAATGGAATTTGTTCCTTTTTTGTGGGTAATTTACCAATGACCGATTGTATAGTCTGTGGTGTAATTTTATTTGTGTTCTCCTGATGAGAAGTGTGCTGTGGAGTTCTTATAGCATGTTGGACTTTTAGAGTCCGCATGACATATTGTACCAGTTGCCTATGTATTTTAATTAATTGTTTTGGCTGAGCTAACAATTCTGGACCTGTCATTTGTTCAATGGCAGGATGTGGTGTATAGCTGGCTAGTACCGGCCATGTTGCTCCTGGTCTACCTAGTGGACCGTGCCTGGTAATGTGATTTTGATGTTGTAGGGCGCCTTTAAACCAGAGCTGATGCTCTTGGTAAGTTAGTGGAATTTCAATGCCCTCAAAAGTAACGTATTCCACTGGAGGTTCCTCTATCTTGTAGAAGTGGAACACATGTGTTGTTGGATTTACTTCTGGGAAGATAATCCATGAATAGAATACCACTGTCTGCCCCTATTCATGTGCCTCTATGACAAATATAACTCTACTACCTCTTGGTGATAGGCCATTTTCTATAAGCTATATAGCTATAGTGTTCCTTAAATTTTCCGGGATGATTATAACATCCGGGTCATTTTGTTGGAGACCTGTAACGTCTAAACCTGATTGGGTATTATTGCCTGCGGGTCCACCGTTCTCGTCGTCGGTATCCGACATTTTGTTGAAAGTCTTGCAGAGCAAGTTTCAAGGAAACTAAGATAAGGTGCAGAATATTTTGGAACACTGTATCCTTCAACGTTGAACAAAACCAAAAAACGAATACATAGGATTTTTCGTCCTACCTAGTTATGGCGGATATTTTATCCTATAACCCTCCCCAGACGTCTATTGGAGTATTTTACAGGAAAAAGGAGTCTCTGTGAAAAGCATGACTGAGTTTCTCTATTATCTAGCATTAAATTAGGGCCTTACCAAACGTTGGGCGCCATGTAGTGTAGTTCCTATATTCCCAATAGGCTCTGCGCATTGGAGTAATATACCCTATAGATGTGACATAGGACTTGTGTCTACTAGGTCTCTATCGAATATATTAAACTTAATTGTGAGTGCCAGCTAGCTCAGAGCTCACTAGAAACTTTCTCGAATGAACAAGAAGGGATTCCTTTCTGACAACCGCATAAACATGACAACTTTGTTTCCCCAAGATAAAACTGATCTTCAGAGTCGCAGAAACAATAGATAGATATTTTACTCAGTCAATCGTGCATGCTTCGTTTCACCAGAGGTGCTGAGAAATAGAGAGACGGGCGTTTTCAATAAAAGTATTTATTGAACAGTCTTCTTTCTCATGCAGAAGAAATGAACTGCTACAATCGTAATACTGGCTGGAAAGTATAATGCGTACAGCAAGAAGAATATTATAAAATAACACTGTAAAAGCATGGTATGGTTTCTAAGCCATTAAATACATACACAAATAAATAAAGACTAAAAGTACTCAACTGGTGCTTCTAAAATATGCCTACCCCAATGTACCTAACCTAAGTTTAGCACGAGGGAAGGAGTAAGTGTGGTGTAGCATAAGTCTAGTATTCTTTTTGCCAAGAATCTATCCAAAATTTCTCTTAGGGTCTAATCAGCTCCGTACCTTGGTTTTAGAATGAAGGAGGTCTGGTATCTCTCTGTCTCAGGACTCAATTTCCCAACACCCCACAAGGGGAGTTTGGAAACACTGGAGCTGGATTTCTCGGCAAGAGAAAAGACAGCGTCTTTCTCAGCGCGTCTGCTGGAGGGTCTGCTTCCTTCAGCACTTACTGTAGCAGGACGCGTCAGGCAAGTAGATAGTCGAACTGCTCCAAACCACCATATGTTTGCTAGGGCAAGTGTGGGCATATTTATACCTTGAAGGTGCTGAGTTTGACGTAAAGGTGGACATAATAATGTGATCAAAGAGTCTCAGTTCTTTGAAAACTCCATGAGTTCTTGGACAAATCTATATTCAAGCAAGGGGAAGTCCCTAACTGCTGAAGCCGAGTTTTCCAAGAAATCGTTGTGGATTTTCAGAACTAGTGGAAGAAGCCATGCCATATTTGGAAAGCATGAGCTATCTCTAAATATGGTTATGATTTCTATACCTATATAAGGACATGGTGATTTATCTATACTAATATAATAAAAACAGAGCCCAAACCTTTGAGGCGGGTAATCTCCGGAACCACAGCACCAATCACAACACCCAATACAGCGTTGGAAAGGGCAGTTGCAGCAGAAGGACATAGACTATGCAGACGCCCACCATATACATTTAAAAGGTGAAAGAACCGTGCCAGCAAAGTAGTCCCTTGTGGGCGTGTCTGCGTTGTGCTGTGGGCGTGTGCTGGGGGCGTGACAAACGCTGGGGGCATGTGGTACGTTCCGCCCTTCATGCCATGTCTCATATCGTGTGCTGTGGGCGTGGGCTGGGGGCGTGGGCGTGTGCTGGGCGCGGGATTACGGGGAAAAAAAAGCGAGCGTTGTGCCCAATATTTAACTGTTTTTTCTTCCCAGGTTTTGTACATTCCAGCTCCGGGTGTCCACCCTGCTCCCTTTAAATACCCCTTCACCCCATAATCATAACCCACCCTTACTTCTTAAAATACCCCAACACCCTTAAACACTAACCCATCTTAACCCTATAAATATACCCTGTACCCCAAAACCCAAACCTATCTCTAAAAATACCCCTGTACCCCAAAACCCAAACCTAGCCCTGAACCCTATAAA
Organism: Lissotriton helveticus; assembly: GCF_964261635.1. Classification (NCBI taxonomy): domain Eukaryota; kingdom Metazoa; phylum Chordata; class Amphibia; order Caudata; family Salamandridae; genus Lissotriton; species Lissotriton helveticus. The sequence continues at coordinate 114,857,833 of NC_136071.1, forward strand.
TACCCCTATACCTCAAAACCCAAACCTACCCCTGAACCCTAAATATACTCCTGTACCTCAAAACCCAAACCTAGCCCTGAACCCTAAAAATACCCCTGTACCCCAAAACCCAAGCCTACCACTGAACCCTAAAATACCCCTGCACCCCAAAACCCAAACCTAGCCCTGAACCCTTAAAATACCCCTGTACCACAAAACCCAAACCTACCCCATAACCCTAAAAATACCCCTGTACCCCAAAACCCAAACCTAGCCCTGCACCATAAAAATAACCCTGTACCCCAAAACCCAAACCTACCCCTGAACCATAAAATACCCCTGTACCCCAAAACCCAAACCTAGCCCTGAACCCTTAAAATACCCCTGTACCCCAAAACCCAAACCTACCCCTGAACCCTAAAAATACACCTATACCCCAAAACCCAAACCTAGCCCTGAACCCTAAAAATACCCCTGTACCCCAAAACCCATACCTATCCCTAAACCCTAAAACTACCCCTGTACCCCATAACCCAAAACTATATCTGAATCCTTAAAATACCCAAACACCCCAAAACATATACCTCAGTACCCCAAAACATATACCCCTATACCCATACTTACCTTATCCAAACATTTAAAAAAAAACATGCTTTTACCATTCATGCATTTACAACGAATTTCTTTGTAAATGTATGCGTGGTAAAAGCATATAAAATGTAATGCTATGCGTTATAATGGCATTGCGGAGTCTTGGTACTTTCGTAATGAAAGTATGCGGAGTGATGGTATGCGGAAAGAAAGTTGCGGAATAATGGGTGTTTACCCTCCCCCGGTAAGTACATTGGTGGCACATCTCCAGCAACATACGCATATTTTTTCACCACCGATTTGAAAAATGCACAGGTCTCTCTCATTGATGGCCAGCACCGACATACACTTTTAGACACACCTCCCGCCACAAGTTCTAGAATTGCGAACTTTAGAGATGGGGAGCTACGTTCGAATCTCAGCATCAGCTCAACATCCTGTGATTCCAGGCAAATTGCTTTGTCTCCCCGTGCTTGCCACAAATGAATGTGTTCTTCTGTAATGTAAATTGTGCTCATGCCATGTTGTCGAGTTCGCGCTATATAATATTGCAAGGAAAAATAAAGTAGGGAAACTCGAGTTCACACACTACTGAACGCGCACTCTTAAGTGCATCAGCAGTGCACTGTGAATCGGAGCGTTTCACAGGCCTGTCACAGATAAGAAATGCAATCAAAACGAAATCCCACAAAACAATATACTACTGGCCGGCAGCAATTCATACCCGGACAACGTCGGGACGGGCTGCTAGTACCTATATAAGGGCATGAATCGGGAAAATTACACTAGGGTCCTAAAATGTTATACAACAGTAGCAGCTAGGTAGGTGATGACATATAGGGCAGAATAGAGTAATAGGTCAGTATCGAATGAAATTTGGACAAGGTACTGGGGAAAATGTAGCAACAGGACATAGTGGCAGGCTCGTAATGGCTGGCATGGGTACTGGAGAGTGGAGGTCAAGCCGGTGGTGTCGGGGTGTATGTGAGATAGGTGGGTAGTGACCGAAGTGGGATTTGGGTTGTGACTGATGGGAGACAGAGGTGTGGCAATCAGGATAGTAGTGACAGGCAGGGCAGAGGTGTGTGTAGGGAGAGTTAGATAATGACTGAGCTGGTGCTTTCGGCTGGGAGCTGGTAAGTAGTGAATGGTGGCGCAGGTGAGTAGTTGCTAAGGTGAAGGTCGGAGTCCATAGAGCAGGTGGTGGGTAATGAGTAAGGGCCAAAGATGTGTGAGAAGGTAGATAGTACCAAGTAGGACAGTAGTGTGGAGGCAATTGGATGGAAAATGAGGTGGGGGCAGAAGTGCTGGGTGGGCAAGGAAATGGTGATCTAGTCTGTAATTACTTGTCGGTAGGGGTGTTTGTCTGGGTCGATGGGGAGTGAATGAGAGGGTAACAGGTGGTAATGACCAAGATGTTAGGTAGTGGGAAATTATTTAGTGGGGGTAGAAGTGTAGGTGTCTGGTGGGTTATAAATGAGGTGGAGGAGTGATGTTGGCTGATGGTTAGTGAAAAGTGCATTGGGGCTGATTTCTAGGGTCAGGTGTATAGCTGCTGATCTGGGACCAGAGAATCAGGGATCATAGCGAATGAGGAAACAGGGGTGTGTTGCAGGTGCTTGTTGACAGGTATAGGGGTATTTAGCATTGGTGGAGGCCCTAGGATCTCTACACATGCAACCTCTCTTTGGAATGAGTGATCGGGCTTTTCTTTCTCAGAGATGATGTGATGTCAGTAAATCCTTAAATATGGCATAGAGCTGGTAAAGTGACAGTGTAGTACCCTTGCCGCTAATTCTCATTTTACAAGTTTATTTCACCAACCTAATTCTTGTCACACTCCCAAACCCTGTCACACTCATATTCCCATCCTTCTTCTACCACCTGTCACCCTCCCTTTCACAATCTCAATTTCCATCCTCCCCAAAGTCCTGTCATTTTATTTTACTAGTCATCATCCTTTCCCAATCCTGTTTACCTTCACATTCCTGGCACCCTTCCCTTTCCTGTAGCCTTTCTAGTCCTGTGACCCTGTTGTCCCTTGTCATCCTTTCTGTCACTTTTACACTCTAATTCCTAATCTTACCATCCCTTGCACCATTTGCTTTTCCTGTCACCCTCCCAATTTCTGTCAGATTCCCAGCCCCTATCAATCAATCAATCGGATTTGAAGAGCATGACTGTATCACCCGTGAGGGTATCAAGGTGCTGGGAGAGCGATCTGCTGGTTCTCCTATTGGTTGAACATCCTCTCCCTTGCCACTCTTTTCCCTGTCACACTCCTCTCCCTTGCCACTCTCCCCAACCCTGTCACACACCTCACCCTTGCCACTCTCCCCATCCCTGTCACACTCCTCACCCTTGCCACTCCCCCATCCCTGTCACACTCCTCTCCCTTGCCACTCTTTTCCCTGTCGTTCTCCTCTCCCTTGCCACTCTCCCCAACCCTGTCACACACTTCACCCTTGCCACTCTCCCCATCCCTGTCATATTCCTCACCCTTGCCACTCCCCCATCCCTGTCACACTCCACTCCCTTGCCACTCTCCCCAACCCTGCCACACTCCTCACCCTTACACTCCCCCATCCCTGTCACACTCCTCTCCCTTGCCACTCTCCCCAACCCAGCCACACTCCTCACCCTTGCACTCCCACATCCCTGTCACACTCCTCACCCTTGCCACTCTCCCTAACCCTGTCACACTCATCACCCTTGCCACTCTCCCCATCCCTGTTACACTCCTCACCCTTGCCACTCCCCATCCCTGTCACACTCCTCTCCCTTGCCACTCTCCCCAACCCTGTCACACTCCTCACCCTGCCAAAATTGCATCACTTTCAATCTCCTCCTCCCAATCCCCCTCCTAAAGTCTGTCAAAATGATATACCCTGCTACACTCCGAGTCTCTTTCAATGTTCCTTTCCATGTCACAATACTAGTCCCCCACCCCCCTCCCCATGCCTCTCCCAGTCCCACCAAACTCCCCATCTCTGCCATTACTCCCTCCCATGGTGCAGCCCCAGTGCCTGTCTTACTTCCAGGTCATATCAACTTCCCCATCCTGCCAAAATCACAGTCCCTGCCACCCGGCCTATCCATGTCCCTCTCCGATCCCCTTCCGCCCAGTCCATCCCTGTCCCCCATCATGGCCTTGTCGACCCTTTCCATTCTTAGCTTAATTCAAGTCCCTCTCACCATCACTGCCATCTCATCTCTGTCACAATACCGGCCCATGTCACGCACCCAGTCCCTGTCACTCCTACAATCTTTGCTACACTAAATTTGCTGCCATAACACTCCCAAACGAAGGAGAAGAGGGCACAGTGAAAAAAGTTAATTGCAGAGGCTCACACAGTTTGCTCAATCAGAAAGCAAGGTTAGAGGTCCCAGGTTTTCTGGTTCTGCAATTCAGCCACTAGATGGGTATCCCTTTATCTGCCCCGTTTTACATCAAAGTTCAATGCTTTCACTTTAATTATTTGAGGAGCTACATCAGCTCAATGTGTTAAAAAAATCCAAATATAATCTGTTATGTAAAGTTGAGACAAGAAGACTTCCTCAGAAATACTAATTGAGGTAAAAGAGTGGGTTGCAGATACCACATGAAGGCTTGGCTCTTTGTTGAGTTGAGGTTCCTAGACGTCCATGGGCTGAAGCAGAGGGTCCTACACTCCAGCCCTGAGCTTCACTCATCTGTATTTCTAGGTGAATCTCGGGATCATACCCATGACCACAGGGACATCTGGAGGGGCAGTGAGAAAAGATCTGGCCACTATACAGAGCAGTCTCGTGCCACTTAGTGGCACGTGCCAAGTGTGACACCTTGAGCAAGTTTTTAACCAATAGAAAGCTACTTTCCAGAATTAGTAGTTTCATAGTTTCATTTTGAAAGCAGTAAGCATGGGCTAAAAAGTCAAAGCACATAAAGTGCTGTTGGCTAAAAAGTCATGATCGACACTGGGATCTTCTGTATACTATGAGGTTGCGATTTAGTTCAGCCCCAGCTTTGACTTCGCTGAATTGGCTGCATCATGTGTGCCCAGGGCTTGTAAATCAAATGCTGCTGGTGGGCTTGCAGCACTGGTTGTGCAACCCACAGAAGCAGCTTGTAAAGTGTGTCTCAGGCCTGCCATTACAAGGTCTGTGTGCAGTCTAGTACTGCCATGTCGACTTGGCAAGTGCACCCACTTGCCAGTCCCTAAACCTTCCCTTTGCTTCCTATCAGACACCCCTATGGTAGGCCCAAGGGCAGGGTGCATTGTAGGTATAAGGTAGGACATGCTCTGGTGTGTGTATCATGTCCTAATAGTGAATTACAGCCATTTTCGATTTTCACTATTGAAGGCTACATGTTCTCCATAGGTTAGAATGGGCAGTTAGATTATTACATTCTTATAATCCTAACTGACTCAGGAAACATGGTAGAAATTCGATTTTAGTATGCTTGAACTCAGAATGGTAAAATACATATTTTAGAAAAGTTGGTTTTAATATTCTGTGTTTGAAAATACCACTTTTAGAAAGTAGGTATGTTCTTGCCTAACTGTCCAGGCCTGCCTCTGCTAGGTTGTGTATTCCTTGTCTGGGTTTGTGTGTGACAGGGCTGGGGATTCCAGGAGACAGGCTGGGGCAGTCCAGGGGTGAATAGAGAGATCTGCATCTAGATGGGAGGGAGAAGTTGCACCTGGGAACTGAATGGGGCCGGGCCTCCCCTCTACAATGCTGGCTCCACCTCCTGTGGCTTGCCTGATGTCTCTGCCCTGCACTGTGAAAGGAGAGAAGGAAGCTTGTCAACAAAGTGCTCCAGAGCTGTGCCTTCCCTCCACTGTCCTGGCTCCACCTCCTGTGGGGCGTCTGATGTTTCTGCCCTGCACAGTGAAAGGAAAGAAGGAGTCCTGTAAACAAAGTGCTCAGGAACTGGTTTGGACCAGGCAGAGGCCTCTCTGCCTTCAGATAACAAAGGATTTTGGGGTATAAATATTGGAACTCAGACCCAAGAACTTTAGATCACTTCTGGGAACAAGAAATCTTTTTCAAAGGAGAAGAACCAAAGGAATCTGCAGGAGTTGGACTGCCCCTCTGCCAGTGTGCTGTTTGCTGGGTTGACCTGCAGTGGATTCTTCATTGCCAAGGAAAGGAGAAGGAACTTTTTAAGGACTTTCATCATCTACAGAATATTCTCCAAGGGCTTGAACTGTGCTTGCCTCCTGCTGAAGTCTCAGGGACAAAAGACTTCACCTCCCGCTCCCCCTGTGAATTTCCTTGCTGGGAATTCTATCTACAGACATTTGTGTGTCGCTGGGAGCTAGAAGCGCGACGCACCGAGAGGAAGCGTGTCGCCGCCGCAGCTGAGATCGTCGCATCGCCGGAGAAGCGTGCCCTCGCCGAATCTCTCGAAGAGCGTGTCTTCATCAAAGCTGCCTGCTGTCGCATCACCGGAGAAGCGTGACGCCATCGAGAGAGTCACCATTGCATCACCGGAGAAGCGTGTTGCAGGGCCTGTCGCGGCTCTAAAGTACAGAGTCGTCGCAAGGCTACCAGGGCGTAAACACATCATCATCGCATCGTCGCATCAAGGGCGCCATCTTCTCACATCGCAACCAGGATCATCGCATCGAGGCGCCATCTTGCGCATCGCAGCGGGCCCACAGGCCAAGAATCTATACATCATCCCTACACCGGTAAGGATCACGACACATCCCCTACTCTGCGCAAGCTTTGAGGCAGGACGCAACCTTTCCCGCCGGATCACGGAACCGACGCATCTCCCACTCTGTGAGTCTTTTGTTTGTTTTGCGTGATGCATCCGGGTACTTTGGTGAGAACTTTGTCGCATTTATCATCAACTTAAACTAAGCAATGTTAATCATCTTTAAGTCAACTTTTAAATATAGTATTGTGGATTTTTGTCATTTGTGTTCTTGTATTAAGTCTATATAAAGAATACTTATTTTTATAAAAACCTGTGTTGTGTCCATCTGTAGTGTTTTCACTGTATTGCTGTGTATAGTCACACATGCTTAACACACTGCCTCTGAGATAAGTCTGCCTGCTCGTGCCAAGCTACCAAGGGGGTGAGCAGGGGTTATTTAGGAGTGTAATCCCCTTATCGTGACTTAGAAGTAAGGGTCCCTATTTGGACAAGGGGGAATACCATTGCCAACTTGAGACCCCCAGATCTAACACTATGCTTTAAAAGCTAATACAACTGAATTTGTAATGAAAAATGTGTTGTAGAATGCACCATTTATTCATCAAAGTTTTTAGGGGAGAGAACCCCCGGGCCCTCTTGTACTGGCCAGGCTCGCTTGCTGCGCTTGCTCGCTACTCACCGTAAGGGGACTAGTCTGAAAAAATTTGCCAGGGCTGCTTTGGGTTCCCAGTCTGGCCCGGATCTTTGTGTGTTTTTCATTGCAGGGTCGGGGCCTTTTGGCGAGTTGATAATGGATAGTCACACTATTGTTTTATGATTTGGGACAAAATACCAGCACAATTCGTGTTCTCAAATTGTTTTAACTTGAGAAAAGGAGATCACTTTTATTGAACGTGTCCCATTTGTAGCTTGGACGTGTTCTCACGTCTTCCATGGAATCACTGTGGACCCTCAAGTATGCAGTGTACGTCTGTTGATAACCTACAGACCTGGAGGAGGTGATGGAGTAAAAGGGTGGGTTCTGTGTAGGGGGTAGGACAATGAGCCTGTTACTGTTACAAGGAATGAGGAGACAGGGCTATGAAAAGGGGCAGGGCTTTGTGCCGAGCGTTGACCACATCCTCTAAAAAAAACAAATACAACCCACAAAAGCTTCTGAGGCTGCCACAAACATCCTTGGGAGGTTGCAAAAGCCCCCATGGACATCAGCTGTGCTTAGCCTCCAAATACTAGCTGGAATCCTTCTCTGGGTAGGATATTCAGCAGATGTCATTTCCCACTGTGTGATTTTAGCTCCTCATCAGAGGACCAGGTGAGCAGAGTAACTATAGAGGGACACACAATAGCAACATGTGTTTTGGCGGGCCAACATTTGTGTGCCACCCCCATCTTTCAGAAGTGTCACTTCCTTCATGCCTGAAACACTTCTCAGTCTTTCAGGTATGAAGGAAGTGACTCATGGCCTGATACAGTTTTTGGTGGATAGGATACCAGGGCCAGACTGGCCATAGCGGGCATCTGGCGTTTCCCCAGTAGGCCGCTAGGTTGGGGGCCGTTGTTGGGCCCCTGGGGGCCGTTTATGTTACCGGGGTCGGCAATATCAGCCCCCTGTAACAAAATTGGCCAAAACTGGCCCTCGTAAACTGCTCAGCCGCACTCTCCCTCACCCCGGGGGGGGGGGCTGAGTAGTTTGCCGGAGCCGGTTTCTGTTCCCAGTCTGGCCCTGTAGGGTACTCCTTCGCAAATGCAACTGGGTACCCATTTCACCACATTCTTGGTCCGCTTACTTCATTTAGAGATGGGCGACATTAAGCTTTCCAATTACAGAGACCCCCATTGCCAATGTCGAGTGAAAGCCTCCATCAGGTCATCGAGGAAGGGCATTGCCACATCCACCCTAATTATAGAGGACAGTGTAATGTCCTTCTTTCCTTTCTATTGATCCAGCAGGCTACCGACCTGTGGACATCTATAACTAAATACTCATTTGGGCACGTAAACACACTCACACAATATGGGTCGATGAACACTGCTGGGGATCAATTTTATAGGGCTAAAATATATTGTAGATTTCATTTACTTATTAATTCTATATTTTATTACTATTCCGAAGCCCTATTTATAACTAATGGATCTAATTTAGTTGAATAGGATTTGATGATTGTGACAGGTTCACTTACCTTATTCACTTATTGAATACCCACAGACTCTGGAAAGTTTTAAATGTTTTATCTATTAATTTCATGTGAGCAAAACAAATTACAGTGTTAACTCCGTCTCTCTGAGGAAGTAGGACAAATTTACCCAATTTAGTATTCTATTTAAAGAGATTTCGCAACAACGAGTACCTCAGGAAAAGCGGCTAGAGAGAAAAGCGCATTGACACAAACACATATATATTTACCTAGGATGGTGTGAAAGTCAGACCCCTCTGGCCAAGAGTAATGGGTACCTTTGAAAAATTCAGGTGACAAGGACTTCAGGACAAGTTCAGGACAGGATAGATGACCTCTTCTGTATTCGATGCTTGCGTCTCACCCCTCTCTGACACTAACTTCCATCTCGATTCTTAAGCGATCTTCTTCTAATACTATTACCTCCTCGATTCTTCCGTGGTCTGCTTCTAATTTATCTATCTTTAAAAATTCTAAAGTCTGTTTCTTCTGGTATTTTGATCAGCATTCGGACAGCACCTCAGTCTCTCAGCGTTCTGTGATAGCAAGGAAGGCCTAACTAATCTAACTAATATCCCCAGTTATACCTTTTCTAAAGGCATGTACTACCCCTAAATGTTTCAACTCTATGAAACTCCTAATTCTGATTTGACGAGCTGAGGGGATGATTTTGACACCATGCTAAGTTTATTACTTTTTCTTAAGTTCATTGTTTTAAGTACCCGCCCATTAATCTGTTTCACCCAAGCTTTATTTCCCAACCATGTTCACAAATGTATCAACAACAATGTATACAATTTCACAGTTGTCTATTGAATCTTTAGGATGTTCAGCTGGTTCCCAGGACATGTGTGGAGAACGTCCTTGGACGAGTCCCAAGACTTGAGGTCACTGTGTCGGAATTGTCCCTTCTGCGCATGCGGGGAAACCCCCGTGGGTGTCAGACTTTATCATTATTTGGAGGCCCAAATATGAACTAATAGAGAGGTCAAAACAAAAAGTAATAATTTCAAATTCAAATGATTTCACTGTTTACCACTTATCTCTACTCTAATCCCATTTACTCATAAAGACTATTTATGCACTAGCATTTAGTACACAACTCAATTTAGTTTTCATCAAAGCAGATGCTTAGCACGTGAATATCAAAGCGGCCATTTTGGATACTATTGCGCAGAAGCAGAGATTTCCCTCCAAGCGTTAAGACGTCATTCAGCTGACGCATGCGCACTACAATTTCCAGCGTTAGCAGGCATATTCAATCACACTTGGGTTACTTGTTAGTAAAACACATAGGCAAGCTTCCTCTATATGAATATATGAAAATGTGTGCATATTAGTATTACGAAACATTATTAATACTTCGTTACGGGTTTATATGAGAGGATTGCGTCCCAGCAAGTCTCTTTTATACGAGTCCTTGCTCCATCTCTATCACTGCCACAGCAAAAGCAAAACCCAATAATGACTCCCACATCCAAGGAGCAAATAGCCTGAATGTGATGAATATAAATGCTTTGTTTGTCAGAAACAAACTCTCGACTTTGAAACAGTTTTAAATTTGGTGGCTGGCTGTCAAAATCAATGGCAGACGATCATCAAACATTTTCTACCTTCAAGAGAACCACCATGATGGTAGTTCTTTCAAGATACAGACATGGCCGCTTGGCTGACAGTCATCTCAAAATTTGGCAGATTCTAGGGCATCAGAGTGGAAGAGGTAATGTCCTTCATCACCCTAAAAAATGGAGTACGTCCACCAAAGCCTAAATCCGGCCTTACGGCCCTTATTTTTTAAACGTTTAGTGGCAGTCATCTGACGAAACAAAACACAATTTACCACTGAAAAAGCAGGCATTAAAAGCGGTTAGTAAATTGATGCTGGTGTTTTGCGTTACATGGCACGAGCGCCCACACAAAACTTTTGCAAATAAGGGCCTTTGTTTGCGGCGTGCTTAGAGAAGGCCACATTAGCGATAGTGTTTCTTAGAATCTAGTCCTGTAAAATGTATCTTCATGTTAAGAACTAATACATCCTATTAAAACACGGGGTTGGTATTTAACCCTCAGCTGCTTTGAATTAATTGTATTTTTTTAGCGACCATAAAGTAGTGTGTTTTTCAACACTTAAGCTAAGTTGTATAATTATTACAAGAACCATGCAATGTGGCCTCAGTCGCTGTCATTTAAAAAAAAAATCGAAACGTGAACTGAAGCATGCATTATCAATTAAAGTGTGTGACATTTTGAAAATAAATTTTACATTTGTTTGAAAAGGAATTCACATCTTTCACTTGCTCTTATGTGCATGTGTAATGTGCTCAATAGAAGCCTACCTTCTGTCGGTGGTAATACTTTTAAATGCAGATTCCCCACTATGTGAATCTCTGCAGGCACCAGCCTGGATCCAAAAACTCTTGCAATAGCTCCTGAGTGTCAACAGGTGGTGCCACCCTCCTCGTGAAACTCCATTGCCTTTGGTGATGCATATGTACACAACCCTTGGTGCTGACATCAATTTAAGCTTTTCCATGTCATTGGATGCAGCTTTGGAGATTAGCTTCTTCAATTTTCCAACTTCTTCTAGAGTTTTCCAAATCAAAACAGTGTGCAGGATGTGGCTCCCTCAAAATGACAGGGCTTTAACCACGTGGCTGCTGCACATGTTCCTCTGCTGTGCTGGACAGCAATAAAAACAGGTGTGGTCATGACGAGCTCAGCTCGTCATGAGCACTGGAGCACTGTACTGCATGACGAGTTGAGCTCGTCATGAGCATGGAAGGGGTTAAGGGTGCCTCGTGTGTCTCAACCAGATGTCTGTCACAGCCCCACAAAATGTCTGCTTTTGGTGCCTCTGCAGCATGACTTCACTCCCTCCAGTTCCTGCAACAAATGGGTCCTCATGTATCTGAGGGCCATCAGTGAGCAATAAATTACACTGTATAACACCAACAGGGCATGACTGGGAACCCAAAGCAGCCCTGGCAATTTGATTACACCGCTGCAGGCGTGAACCACTTCTGCTTGACAAAACCTGTCCCTATAACTACTGCTTCTGTTTCTGGGGCCGATATTGCTACATCACGGCAAAAACAACCCCCAGTAACAAAATCGGCCCGCACCCTACCACCATCCAGGGCAAACGCCTGATTCCCTCTATAGCCAGTCTGGCCCTAAACCCGGAATTAAGAAATGCAACTGGTCCCATTCCAAAGCACATTCCTGTTCTTATTTACAGTCTTCAGGTAAGTCCAAAGCAACATCAAGAGAAAAGTCAAAAATACTACAAAACGTCCAAACAGGTTCTTCACCTCCTTTCTACTCCTACTCCTAAAAGAGATTGAATAGTCGGCACTTCGATTTTGAAATCAAACTCGAAACCACTTCTGGTTCTGGAGTCGATGTGCGCTGAGTTCCTCCAGCCATCATCGACTCTGAAGTTGCCTACAGCCTTCAAGAAGGCTATGCTACATCTCTTCAAGATGGTTCAGGATCTCTCTGTTCAACTCTGGGCCCAGGGAGCCTGAATACAAGACAACACAGGCCTGCCCCAGTTGATTCAACATTCCTGATGAAGTATCCTACTCCTGAGAGCCTTACAGTTCAGGGGTCTATGAGGAAAATCAATCCATTGTTTTTCCATGTCTCCACTAGACAGAGAATTTTAAAAAGATAGCTAATATGAACAAAATAGTCTTTTCATCTGCAGGCTTAGCTTTCCGACCATTTAATTATGTTTGTTTCTAGGGTTGCTACACCCATACCCTCTAGGAAATGGTAAGTGAGATTTAGCTTGCTTTGCTTTACCCCTTGCACGCTGATGACGAGCTGGGCTCGTCATGAGGTAGCCTCCTGCTACGCTGATGACGAGCCCAGCTCGTCACGTAACATGCGGTTTCGCAAAACTCAGCGTACGAGCGGAATTCCGCCCGCACGCATGCGGTTAAAGCCTACTGAACTTCCTTTACTCAGGCAGTACAGGTTTACCAGACTGTAGAACAAATTGATTTTGAGGTCCTCCCTGTACACCACTAATTGTGTTTCCCTGGTACTGGTGCTGTCATTAGACTCCATGCTTTGGATTATAAAAGTATATTCAAGCCACACTTAAGGACATGCCCTTTGATGGAGCTTGCTTGTTGGACAGAAGGCATATTCTGCTCTGGAACATTTTAAGGATAACAAAGCTATGGTTCGATCCTTAAGATTACTTTTCCCTGCCCACCAATTCTGCCAAGCTATTTGAGGGGTCAGGCCTATTGGCAGAGGCAGCCCTCACAACTCATCTAGGTCAGCATTTTTTGTGACTCCAAAGGCAGGGTTGGTGGGAGTCACTAACACCAGCAGCATCCCTCCTCCTCATGGCCCAAGCCATTGCTATCAAGTCCTTTAAGTTTCCCCTCACTAAGTCATTGGAAGCCAATAGGGATCCAAATCCAGGACTTTCTACCATGCAGACACTTTATTACATTGGGCCATGTGTCCTCCAAACTCTTGAACATGGTTATGCTGTTTCTTTTTTCTGTTCACCTCCTCATGTTCATTCAGATTTTGGCAGGTTATGCCACTATCGTGTCCCAAGAGGTGTTGATGTTGCTTGCCATGGGTGCAACCAAGACAGTTCCAGAGGCCAAGAAGGGTCAGGATTCCTATTCAGTTACTTCCTGGCCCCCAAGAAGGATGAGGATCTGAGATTTTGGACTTCAACATCCTGAGTTCTTGTTATGATTGATAAGAAGGCATTCACACTATTGCAGAGAATCCAGGACATTTAGGCTTTGGTCCTGATATTTAAAGTGAGAGCTACTGTCCCTTCCTTGATGGTTTGGAGACTGTTTGGTCTTCTAACAGGTGGCTGTATTTACAAGGACATGAAACGGCATGCAGGGTGGCTTTACGTGGCCTTGTAAATATGGAGCACTACACTGCGCCATTGGTGCATCACAAAAAGTGATACAGCGGCGGCACAACAGGCTTGTAAGTATGCCACTTTGTCTTTACAAATCCAATACATAGCAGTAAAGTCCAACATTATGCTATATTGCTAGATTTAAAATGCAGTGCAATAAGGAAATATAGAGAAAAAAGAAGAATGAAAAAGAATATAGCCAAATAAAGTATCCGATTACAAACAAATAGTGTTAGCAACACCACTCAATGCATCCTTCTTAAATGAAGAGTTCAGCTCCATCTGTGTCATCTGTCCAATGATAAGTATTACCGAAGCATTGTCTCCCTCAACCCTATCTCTACCTCCAATGTCCTTTCTGGTCCTCAGGATCCAACCAGTCTGGGTTCATCAATAAAGTACCCGCAATTTGAAACATGATATTTGTGCCTAATGATAAATATACCAGCTTTCCATTGTCACAGCAGGTCTTGTTATAAAGAATGGTCCATATCAATCTGTCCTGTATATTACATCATTTTAATACCTAATGACAAATCGGCTCTCCCGGCTGCTGCTCACCGCGGTCCATTTAACTGATCTACATGACCGGAGTGGCTGATAAACACAGGCTTCAGTGCATACCCCCTGCCACCTGTGAGACCCCTGCACATTTTTCAATTTATTACTGTTCTTGTTTTCATGAACATTGCCGGTTTCTACATCAGTCATCCCAGCTCATCACCAGGCTTGACAAGAGGAGGAAGGGGCTGAGGAGGCTGAGTCATGATTCAGCTAGAGTGTTGTTTCAAAATGAACCCTCTGTATCTTGATGTCTGGATTGCACATCCCTGAGTGACATAGTTTAACTACAATCCCCTCACACAGGCACAATCAATTTTATTTAGCAGACATACTGCACATGCCTCAGGCAGCACAGTATGGGGCATAGCAACAATAGACGTCGATAAATATCGCAAAGCGCGCTAAGCGCTTTTTTATTTATCGCCGACTATCGCTGGAATTTATCGCCCGGTTAGCATGTTATTAACAACGCGTTTCTCCAGGGTGATAAAATTCTAGCGATAGGGGGGAAATGGCAAAAACATCGCTGGAAAACCAGCGTTGATCTCCTGAATACGGCGATAACCTTGTTGATACTACCCTGTGGTCGTATCACAATAATCCACCCCAATGTAAAACATACATAACTCATGTTTTTTGCAGACATCTGGAAGCAGCGTTAAGGGCGAGTTAGCGCTGAAAACAATATTGCTACGAATCAGCGAGTGTGTGTAAGTGAGTTAGTAAGCGAAAATGAGAACCAGTGATTATGAGTACATTTGTGTGTAAGTAACATTGAGTGGAAGTGAGTATGAGAGAGATTGAGTAAGTGAGATAATGTGAGTTAGTGTGAGTGAGGAGAAAGAGAGTAAATGTGAGAGGCAATGAGTATGAGTGAGGCACATTTTGAATAACTCCTGGCCAGTACTAAGCCTCACTGCTTTCAAGGATCACTAGCCACCACTGCTATATGATATCAATATTGGAAGACATATACTTTCAGATTTGTCAAGTTGATCATTAATTGTGTGACCAATGCTCTTGCAAGAGACTATCCAGCACATTTCAGCCATTCATTCTTCTATTGTCTCTATAGATAAAGCTCTATAAATGTAAATCATGGCTGTCGCTAATACTATTGCCATCTGCAATCTGTATTCAATTCTACTGCCTCTGCCATATCATATAATATACCTAGGTGTGCTGATGGCGGCTTGAGTGTGCCAAGTGTATTTGGCAATTGATGCCACATGTCTGACCAATAACCCTGTATGTTGGGGCATTTCCAGGAAATATGTAGATTGTCACACACGGCTTTGTTACATCTCCAAAGGAGACTTACCTTCTACCAACCGGCTCGCTCTCTGAGATCAGAAGCCTTATTTCTGGCGACCGTTCCACGAGTGAAGCGAGCACGCCTGGGAGGTCGCTCCTTTGGATTACTGGCGCCCCAACTGTGGAACTCTCTGCCCCTGTCGCTTCGGGGAGCCACTAGTTTATTAGCCTTCAGAAAGGACCTTAAAACGTGGTTATTCTCCCAGTAGGCCCCCTGTGTTTGTTGTTTGCTTTTTATCTGTGATTCTCTCTTTTTAATGTGTTATGTTAGTTTACTGCAGCCTTCGTTAATTAAAAGCGCCGGGACACTCTTTTTGAGTAGCCGTGCGCTCTACAAAAGCCATTTTAACATAACATAACATAACATAACATCTCCACCAGTCAGCATGCAGGAGCAATCTGGCCCTGTGTATTTTCATAGGAGAGCAGTGCCAGCCATGAAGAATTTCAAACACAGAAGAATTTTAGTCTGGTCTCTCTGAGATATTGATCATGTCAAAAGTTCAACAAGCCCAACCAGTCCCCTGCAAACTATTCTCTCCCTAGTAGTCTTTTCCACTGGTATTGAGAATGTTCGATTGTACAGGGCGAGAACATATGCTTGATTAGTAGGACATAAAGGCCGGACATCACGCTTGTATATCTGACCCATGTGCAGAGCTAGTGCCCCATTGGTGATGTTTGTAGCGTGGCTTGTCTAGTACAAGATAGTTATTTGAATAGTGAGTAGGCTGTCTATATTCCCATGTTCTTTGGTAAGCTCGTTGAAATTTATTTTGACAGGGGAGTATCTTTAGAGGGGTTGTTTGGGGTATCACACCATCCAAATAAATGCATTCATAGCTTGGTAGGTGGATCTGGGAGCCTTGACTCGGATCTGTTATCTCTATTTTCATTTGTCTTATTGTGAGACAAGAATGAAAAGCAAAACAGTGAACTTTGATGTAAAAGGTAGAGATAAAGAGAGAGATTGGCTGCACTTCAAAATGTGAACCCAGATGTCCAGGAATCAATACTGACTTCACTACTTGTCTAAATTGTGTGATCCTAGTCACATTGTTTTTCACAGAGCTTCCTTTTCCTCTATTATCACATATGAGCGCAGTTTTGAAAACTTAAGTTCAGGATGTGTGCTGGTCAAGCACCTCTTATGTTTGATTTAATAGACTGTAATGGTGCTCCATCATGACCACGTTTAGGGTTTACATGACAACGGACTTGCCTCTTATTTCACTGATAGCATTAATGGCATTGTAGTTGGGGGTGGAAAGCCATGGTTGTTTCTAAATACTATCACTTTTAATACGTGTCTGTCTATGCAGTCATGTATTCTGATGTACTAAGGTGTAACGTTTCCGCATGCTAAAGAAATATACTTTTTTTCAATTTCTAAGAGATTGTATCATATGTTTACATTATGTTTGTTTCACAGTATCCATGCCAAATGTTTTCATGGTTTGGCTTGTGCATGAACTCTCGGAGCCAAGCCAGACCCATGGTTCCTCTCGGGTTCACCCTATTAATTTGCCTGTGTCCCCTCCTTTATGTGCGACTCAGGCTTAGTACATTTGGTAGCCAGTCACTTGATAAAATGATCTGTAAAAGGCAAGGACAAGAAACATGGAGCCCTGCCCACATGCACTTATTTGATAACTCTACTATCAAGCCATCTTGAAGCAGAGACGAAGAAGTGTGCGTGCAGTGAATATACATTTCAAATTAAATCAAGGCTGTTGTGATGTACATGACCATAGTCATGGGCTCCCAGGGAGAACTAAAAGGCCCAGGTGGGCAAGGTAGGGGTGTAGTTTCAGCAGGGGTGTGGGGTTTGGGGTGTGACACCCTCAAATGCATTCTCGGTTTGGTCGATGGGTCTGGGGCCCTGTGGCAAGTCTATGTCGCTATCTGTTTTTCTAATTTTGCCAAGAGGTTTTAACTTGTTCAATGTTTGCATCAAGGTCTTAAATATATTTAGCGACCAGTTTACTAAAAAAAAAAAAATCTGCACACATTGAGTGGGTGAAAATGTATTACTCTGTTGAATTCACAAACATTGGCAGTAGTAGACTTAGAAAGCTGTTCCAGTCTCAGGTTCCAGGCATACCACTGGCAGTCAAACACCCAAGTTGATGGAATGAATGTTTGCAATTGTCTTCCACCCACAAGTATGTCAGTACTGTTCCATATCCAAGCACCACTGTGTAACCTGGAATGGATTCTCAGAATTTAAGAGCTTGGTTCCAGTTGTAAATGTAGTTGTGATTATTTGACCTGTTTGTTGCTGTTGCACTATTTTATATTTGCATAAAGGGTCTAGTTTTTTTCTGTCTCCACCTAGCATATGTCTTTACCACAAGATCTAAAAGAGTAGATCCTCCGGACATAGTGGTAAGTAGTATATTAATTGTGAAAAATAGTTTACCAAGCCGTAGCTTCTCATATGTGGGAGACATAGTCAGTATATGCATGAAGTTTAAAGAATGTTAATCTTGGTCTGTCATCCCCTCACACAAAACACTTGGGGGCAGATTCACAAAACAATCATGTAGCGCAGCAGGTCCCCTTGCTGTACTGCACTGCATGACAGGGAAGGGGCAGGAATGTGCCATATTTAAAAGAATATGGATCTTTCCTGCCTTTTTCCCCTGCACTACCAGCTTTTTGCTTGCCTAGCACCAACGCAGGCACCCTTGCACCATGGTGCTTGTGTTGAATGCAGGATTGTTTTTGAGCAGAAATTGGCACCTTCCTGCACAAAAACAATCCTGAGAGGCAAATTCCTCTTTCTATGCGTGCTTCAGAACGCAGCATATATAGGAAGAGGAAGTAACAAGGAGAAATTAATATATTTTCCCTCGTTACGCCTCTCTGGGAAGGCGTATCTTTTTGGCGCATTCCCAAGTTTGTGTAAAAGTGTGAGGTCCGAGCGCACTGCCGTTCCTTTTAAAGTTTTATGATTTCAATGAGCAACGTTCGTCAATCTCAGAGCGTGCTAAACAGAGTGGCCCCTTTTGTCGTAGGCGTCTTAACTGAAAATCACAATGTAGGGCTTCCCACCAAGCCGTGAGAGCGTCCCCTGGTGCACAGCTCATTAGTCCTTCTGGCTATCCCAGAGTTCCTCCAAATCTCACTCCAAAAAACAAAGTTTGGCTTTCATGAATTTATTTCATTCATAAGTTTTTCAAAAGTTCATATTTCATTCGCAATTATATTCTTTGAGATTGTAATCAATTTCAATCCATTAGTCCAATGCATTTCGGTCATTGTTGACCTTCATCAGGAACAATCAGCTGAAACAAGGTATAGTAATGCTTGTGTCAATCATCCATAACATAATCAATTTACAAAAAATAGTCAGTTTACAAAAACCTTGTAAATAAACATTGTTTAACTTCCATAATGTGTTCAAAATCGTGTTCATGCGTGATTCCCCCAGTGCATAAGTGCTTACGTAACGTGAATGTCAAAAAATGATGCCTACTAGGCACTCACATGAATGAAATAAATTCATGGAAAGCCAAACATTGTTTTTTGGAGTGAGATTTGGAGGAACTCTGGGATAGCCAGAAGGACTAATGAGCTTTGCACCAGGGAATTCCCAAGTTTACCAGTTCTGGTAAATCTGTGAATGTATCAATCACCATGGGTGTTGAGTGAGAACACCCATGCAAAGACCATGGAATGCCTCCCTAGTGCACAGTAAGGCAACGCAGCGATTCCAGATTTATGGAGCCACTCAGAGCCATGCAGTCAGCTTGCCTGGCTTCATAAATCACATTTATGGTTTGAAGTCACTCAGTGCTGCTTTTCCATTTCCAGACATTTTCTCAGTTCTGGGAAGGATTTGGTAGTGTATTGTAACCTTAGGTGCTTTACTGACTTCTCAAGTCTATGTGTTGAGCAAAGGAATTATTTTGTGCTGTCTGAATCTGGCAGTCCTCATCAGGCTGACTTCCCAATCACCCACAAAGTCTGTGTTGATGATTCTGAAGTCAATCTCTAGTTTCTTGAGTTTAATGTGAGAGCACAGCTGTTTTTCTCAGCGGGTCGCTTACATTTAGATGCTTGCTTGAGCCATAAAGCTGCAAAAGGGGGTATGAGTTCCAATTCTAACTCTAGTTGTATCAAGGTTCGATCAGATATTCCTCCCAGGTAAATATGGCAGCTGACTATCTTAAGTAGTACTAGTAATGAGGATTCTAGTAAAAGAAATTGATGCAAGATTAAGTGCCCTGTGGCCTCTGCAATAACTGTATACTTTTTGTCTCCCTGATGTAATTCACACCAGGTATCTTCCAGGCCTAAGTCTATCAGACATTCGTAAGCTTGGCTCTGTCATTGTTATTCTGATGATCGACTGGGCCAGTTTTGTCTACTATAGGGTCAAACACACTATTCCTATCATCCCCTAACAAAACTCCATGAGCGTCAAATTTGGTCAGGAGTCCTGAGAGTGTAGAAAGGGAATCCTCTTTGGTGTTGGACATATATATTGAACATACTAATAAAATCATGTTCATATTTTCTAGTTTCACAAAGTAAAAGCGTCCACATTTATCTGACAAGGATCTCAATATTTTATGCATCAGACTAGTGTCTATCAGTATGGCTCCTCCACAAATTTTGTTGATTGAGGGTCTGCATTCTGGGTCTCTGTCTGTGTTCTAAGTCATCTACGGCTCATTGCAGTTCCCACGGAATCCTGTTTCAATTTTGTGGCACAAGAGGCAGAATGTTTACTTAGAAAATGCCAATGTTTGTGCCTTGGTTTTGAGTTATTGTGAGATTTCTTTGTCTTTTAGCATAATTGCCTAATTGATGTACATTGTGCAAGGAAATGGTTGACAGTGTTTCTGTGTTGTCAGGCATTTGTAAGACAGAGTGGAGTGGACAAACTGGCACTTTGTCTTTCTACTGTTTTACCTTGAGTTTAATGTAGAAGAGAGTGGTGGTAGAAAATTTAACAATACTAATATATTGAGGAGGATGGACGTTGCTGAATAATTTGGGTTTGTAAAACAGGTCTTATCCTTTGGTGTCTATGAAATACATTAAACTATTATCAGCAGACTCTATAAAACGCAAGCCTACAGTCTTACCTGATGCATAGTTGGAATTTGAGTATCCATGTGCTTCCAAGTCCACCAATTCATACATGCTCTGCCTTGGTATAACCTGAACGACTTCTTATCTCTACAGTAGATTGGTGTTTCATAACACCATTTTGACCCTTCCCTCACTTGTTCTTTCCTCTTTCTGGTGGCTTCAAATATGCATGGTAAAGGACAGTGTGGAAGTGGGTTAGTACTTTAATGCTTTTTATTTACCAATATCAAATGATAGATGTGCCTACACCAACAGAGCAGGCAGCTGTTGGGATCCTGTCCAAGAATTATAATATTCTATACCATCTCTTCTCCTGTGCACCATTTCCCCCGACTAACATCTCATACTTCATCTAAGCATGTTGGTAAGGATGCATGTGGCAGTGTTTAATCAGAAAGTACATAACAAGAAGCCATTACAAAATCCTCCTATTTTTGATGGTGTCTCATGCATCTGACCCTTCTGCAACTTCCAGAATAGTACAGTTCAAATTCTGGGTAGAGTCTTTGTAATATCGAAAGATCAGACAGTACAAGCGGTTCTTCATGAATTTAGAGTTTTAATGGAACCATGATGTCTATTGTATCCAGGTTCGTCAGCAGACACCACATTTCAACATGTTACCAAAAGTGTATAAGAATCTATTCAATCCACCATTTTGGCCAATAGTAGCAGCATGTGGATCCATACATTATCCTTTTGGAAGGTACTTAAAGAATTTCTTGCAACCTTTTGTACAGAAAACAAAATCATGTATTAAGGACACAACTAAATTTCTACACAAATTACAAAATATTTCTATCACAAATGAAAGTGACATTTAACTTTGCACCATTGATGTGAATTCTTTGTACACATCGACGACACCCCATAATGAGGGTAATGAGGTCGTGGAATCCGCTTTATTGCAAACAGATAATATCAGAGCATCAGTGTTTCTATTGGAATTCTTAAATTTTACATTGTTTCACAGTTCATTTAAATGACAATCTGAATATTATCTTTAACAAAATGGCACTTCTATGGCCTTTACGGGAGCCATCAGCTATGCAAAGATCTTCATGGCTAAATTGGGAGAATAATTGATTTACAATTATGACAACTGGATGAAACATTTATTGATGTATATAAGACACATAGACAATAAATGTATTGTCTGGAAAGGAGAAGTACAAATATTGGAGGATTGTATCAATGTTTTAAGTGAAAAGCATCACAGTATTACATTTTCCTCCAGCATAGATAAATGTTGCATACCGGTTTTGAATGAACAAACAGGAACATAATTTTACACTCCCAAAGTTTCCAACCCAAACCTCTAAAACAGATCTACCATTTTCACAGTTTACCCGCCTGAGGAGAAATACATCACACCCGGCATATTATGCTGAAATACAAACCAAAATATATGAATTGATTCTACGCTAGTGGTTACCCTAAAAACATTGTATTGATTAGTTCGGTTCAGAGAGTGGCAATGAAGCATAGAGCACAACTTTTGGAAAAGTCTATCAGAAATGTCAAATCATAATTCATGTCTTCAAATGTTCCACAAGTAGTTTAAAATCAAGAGAATAATAAGGATAAGATGGGAAATGCTACAGAAGGAACAGGATTTTGGTGAATTGTATAATGATTTTCCACTACATGTGTTTCGAAGATCACGCAATGTTACAGAGATATAGTGAACAAACCAAAAAAGTCTAACATCAGAAGTGAATTCAAGGGATCTTAAATGTGTTTACACTTCATGCAATGTAGTAATATGATACAGGTGACAAGGTTACACACCGACATAGCAGATATAAAATAACACTAAAACACAAGGTCACTTGTGACAATAAAATTGGTATCTATGTGCTCAAGTGTCCATTAGGATTACTATACATGGGAAAAACAGAACGTAAAACAAAGATATTGCTCTCTCAGCACAAACTCAATATCAGGAACCACAAAAACAAATCCAGTGTAGCTAAGCATTTCAGTGAGAATCATCACAATGTCACGTAATTAGGATCCCAGATATTGGAAGTTGTGGAGACCACAGAAAGTGTGGCTCTTACTGAGAGATTACAGCAAAGAGGAAATAATTGGATCAAGAGTTAGAATATACTTCAACCAAATGGAATGAATGATCCTATTGAAATTATTTGTTTCCTTTAGAAAGGAAATATTGCAAGGCAAAATATGCCACTGAATATTAAATGTAGGATAGAGCAACAATCGAGAGAGATCATATAGTATATTTTGTGCTCGCTGCCCTAAAATATTGTTTTGGGG
This sequence comes from Lissotriton helveticus, assembly GCF_964261635.1. Lineage (NCBI taxonomy): Eukaryota > Metazoa > Chordata > Amphibia > Caudata > Salamandridae > Lissotriton > Lissotriton helveticus. The sequence continues at coordinate 114,880,403 of NC_136071.1, forward strand.
TTTTGAGACTAAATTGCAGGTTCATTTGGTTTCACATGCTACCATATGTTTTAGGAGATGAAAATATGACACTCATTAACTGTTTCATACAACTGATGTAAAGTAACAGGTATATAATGGGTTATATAAGATTGTTAGATAACGTAACTCGCATGTAAGTTTGCGTGTTTGCACATTAAGTGAATGGATAGTTCACCTATTCAGCATGAAATAATCTAGACATTCATTGGTATTACATATGTAATCACACCCGAAGATAGAAACATCATTTCATCACACAGAAGATTAATTTATTACTATATGATCATTAGGCACAACTGTGAAGCATAATACAATAGTTCATTGGGCGATATACACAATAAACCAGGATATTTGGGGTAAAAGGGCACTTTATTGGACAGGTATGCGATATTCAGATTTTACAATAATGCAAACAAGGCCTCACTAGTACAAAGTCAATCTCCTAACACCCCCGCCCTTAATCAATTCCCCACAATAAAACTTCCCAAACATTGTTCTAACCATTTGGTCCCCTGCCTTCCTCCTGCCTCATTCCTCCCTCCCGTTTACTCTGTCTGAAGCAAATTTGAATGCCCCCCAACCATTCCTGCCTGTCTCGATCTCCTCAAATTCTGCCACCTGCCAAAGCGACAAGCCCCAGATAAAAAACACAAAATAAAAAATTCTATAACACATGACTAATATCACATGGAGGGTGGGAGGGACAGCTACAGCGCTTCAGCCCTATCTTAACTGCCTGGGCCTCACTGACTGACAAACTAATGGTCAACATTCTAAATGACTGAGCTCGCGCGATGCCAATCGCGCCATACTCGACCTGGCTGAACCATTCGCCCAAAGCTGCCCAGGGGTGGACATTCTGCGAATGCCACCCCCAGGAGCCCTCATCGGGCGATATACACTATACACCAGGCCATTTGGGGAAACAGGACGCTTTATTGGACAAGAAAGCAGATTTTCAGATTTTACAATAATGCAAACAAGATCTCATAAGTAAAAAGTCAATCTCCTAACACTCCTCCCCGTCCTTAATCGATTCCCCACAATTAAACTTCCCAAACATCTTTCTAACCATTTCATCCCCTGCCTTCCTCCTGCCTCATTCCTCGCTCCCGTTTACCTTTGTCTGAAGCTAATCTGAATGCCACCCAACCATTCCTGCCTCTGTCCTCAAATTCTGCCACCAGGAAAAAACCCTGCACAGGCGTTTTTCCTGTCCTCCCTTTCTCTCAGCCTCTGCTTATAACAACTATGTACTAATTCTGTTAGTAAGAAACACTGTCGTGAAACCAGTTAACCAACCTTATGTTCTGACTATGAGTCAGAAACTAACATGTGACCTCAAACAGGGGGGGAGACTGTTGCTTAACAGGCCACCTGCTAGTCCCATGTTTTTCATTCTATCAAGTCTGATAACTTCACTTTTATGTTCACAATATATAACTCATTACCAATGAAAGAAAGGTAAACCCGATCCTGCCGAAAAAAATGAAAATCATCTTTGGTTATGTCACAATGAGCCAACCAACTTAACCCATTGATGCTACAAAAGCGATGCAGCAAAATGACATCCTGGCGAGACTTTTTCCTTGTTCGCGATCAGCAACATCAAGTTGCCGTTCGCGTGCGTGGAAAATAAACCTCCTGGCGAGATTCTCAACGTGGGGAGGTCTGGTTTCTCATTGCTAGTGGGCGCGTATGCTCGCGACAGCTCGCGATGAGACTCTACCAGTCCGCGTTGAGAAAGCTGCCCCTCGAGTAAAAATCTCCTCGAGCGGCAGAAAACTACAGCTCGCACTGTGCAAGATGCAGTTTTCAATAATTGCACAGTGCCGGAGGCTTGTCCCCACTGTGCAATCATTGAAAACGGCATCTTGCAGAGTGCGAACAGGGTACTACGCAGTTGGCGTAGTGCTACGCGTAGTTCGCGTAGTGCGAAGTGCACTTCGCGTAGTTCGCGTAGTGCGAAGTGCACTTCGCGTAGGTACGCGTAGCGCTACTTCGCGAACTACGCCCAGCCCTAGATCATTTTCCCCAAGTGAATGAGTTAAACATCAGGGCATCTTTTAATCGATATTAATTTATTTAAACATGGCATTAATTGGTCCACTTCATACCCCCTCTGCCCCACCAATCGATTTTTATCTTGTCAGAGTGAAAACCTAGATTTTTCCCAAAATGTCTTCTCTCGGCTTGCTTCGCTGCCCACTTTATAAAAGAGTGTCCGATTATCCAAATGGTCTTGCAATCCCCGGAATGGCATGAAAATTGACCTAAAAAGAAAAACAAGGTTAATATGTTAGGAGAGAACCCTTAACCCTTACTGTTTTGGTACACACTCTTTTAGAATAGGCACCGTTTCTAAAGTAAACAGGTTTGGTTTCTCTATTAAAGAAGTTAACTGTTGTTTGCGATATATCAGAAATCTTGAAGTTTTAGAAATCTAGCTCATATTAACCTTGTTTTTCTTTTTAGATTTCCTCAATACTGCCAGCATATGGGACACCTTAAGGCAAGATTGATCTTGGTGCCTAAAAATGAAAGTGAACGAAGCGCCACATGGAGCCCTGAAATCAAGCTAAATTTTAACCCTACACAACTAACTGCCTAGCGTTTGGAGGATAACTTTAGCCCCTTACCCACCTGGTCTGTCTTGGATTTCTCAAGGAAAATTTCGATGCAACTTTGGAAACGTTCACATTTCTAACTTTAAGGTCCTCGGTATTAGGTCTGCCTAAAAGCTCTGAAATTCTAAATGCTCTGAAAAATAGCCAACACATGTATAACTTAAATAGCATGAATTTAAATAGCGAAAAATAAATAACAGGTAAAACTTGTAAAATTCTGTACAATAACTTCAGGGAAATAGGCTCCCGGATGAATTGTCCTCTCTTCTTCTCTTTCGCCTGGCTGAAGGCTCGTAGCCCCAAAAACATTTTCCATAAAAATGTATGCCTGCCATTTTACCAGCTATTGTTGTAGCTGAAATGTTACGCTCTATATTTTTCATGATGAATTGAATAACATCCTCTCTACGTTTTTGTAGGCCTTTAACGCTGTAAGGACTATAAGAGGCACCTGAATCAAGAAATTCTTCCCATGCTCTTCTGTAGGCTAGTTTGGTACTATCAGCCAGAGATTTTCCAATAAGTGCTGCACTTTCATTCTGCTAATTCCCATACCTCTTGAGGTACCTGAGTTTTCAGCAGATCTGCTACGGGCGCCAAACCATAGAATCTCTGCCACTGGAAACGAGAGAATGCAGCTGCAATAATATTATCTGCTCCTGGTAGATGTTTCACTTTAAAAAATTATATTATGCATCAGACAACCTAGTATAAATCTTTGGAGTAACTTCAGAAGATGTTTTTAGTTTACTTTTTGGCCAGTTACTAGATCAACCACTGTTCTGTTGTCAACGTGAAAAACAACTGTCTTATTCGCCAGCTTAGAGCCCCAAACCGCTGAGGCTACCAATGATGGAAAGAATTTCAAAAAAAGGTTATGCTTCTCTTTTCAGCTATCCACCTATTTGGCCATTTCTCTGTGCACCATCTGCCTTCCCAAAAAAAAAAAAAACGTTGGCTACTGAGGCGTCTGAGAAAATTTGAATCGACCATACAAAATTCTCGTCTGGTGGCCATATGGTAATGCCACTGAAAGCTCTCAAAAACAGCAACCAAACTTCAAAATCAGCCTCGTATCTGCTGAAATTCTGACTCTATGGTGAGGTAAAACGGCCCCAGACATTGCAAAACTCACTCTTCCGCAAAAGGCTCTTCCTGCTTTTACCACTCTGCAAGCGAAATTCAACTGTCCGAACAGATATTGGATTTGACTTAAAGTCAATTTAGGTGACAACTTAGGAGAACTATGATTTATTTTACTTTTTTCTACCGTAACCTTGCTTCCATTTTATAGCATCGATTTCAATACCCAGAAAAACTAGGCACCTTGCCGGACCCTCAGTCTTTTCTGCTGCTACTGGTACACCTAGGTCCCTAGCTAATGCCTCAAAGTTCTCCAAGGCTGCCTCACATTCCTGTATATCCGCTGCACCAATAAACAAGAAATCATCTAAATAACGAGTGACAACACCTGTCTTCAAAATGAATGCCTAGTAATTCAAAATCTAAAGGGTGAACTGGTAAAAGACGAAAGGCAGATTTGATATCGCACTTAACTAACACTGCATTATCGCCCACCTTCCTGATCAGTCGTAAATCTATATTAATTGAAGCAAACTGGACCATGGTGTCATCATTTGCTATGAAATCGTTTACAGAACATCCTTGTGGCCAGGAAAGTTGTTGTATCATTCTAAATTCAACTGCTGTCTTCTTGGGAACTACCCCCAAAGGCGATACAATGAGGTCAGGAAAAGGCCACGGAGAGAAAGGGCCAGCCATTCTCTCTTCTGCTATTTCTACTTGCAGTTTCTGCCATACTATTTGTGGGTATTTCTTTGCTGACATAAGATTCTTGGCAAATCTACAACACCTAGGCCCTTGGTAGCCCAATCTGAAACCTTCTTTAAAGCCCCATTCCAATTTAGCTACTTCCTCTTTGCGGGGATAGAATGTCAACCAAAAACTCAGAGTCTCTATATTCATTGGGGTAAAAGCCCTTGTAGCTAGACTGCAAATTGTTGCCACTCCCTCTACCTTGGCCAAAATCTCCCCAGCTTGCTTGTTCACCAAAACATTTCAAAATGGCGTACTTACCCCCACATTTCGAGCATTTGTGTTTATACCTGAAGGGGTTCTTTTGGCAGTAACCTCGATTGAAATTCCAGCAGGCGCCTGAGTGAGCTGTTTGTGGTTTGTTCCAAGCTCTCCCCCCAAGGTGGGCCTAGCAAGAAAAGGCCGATGGGAAACTGCCAAGCCACTAGCAGTGTGCATTGTAGGGGAGGTCTTTGTCGATACATCCACTGCACCCATAACTCATTATCAACTTCCCGCCATGGTTTGTCAGGGATAAGGAGTAACCTGGCTCTAAACTCTTCATCGTAGTGAAGCCAAGCGAAACTCCCAAATTCCATATGAGCTTTCCTAATGGTATCCATGTATTAAAAAATCACTACTGCTCTATCAGGAAACTTTTTGCAATCAACACTATCAAAAATCAAAAATGATGATGTCCACGTATCTATATTTGTAGGCACCCTAGGCCTTTTCGCCAGTTCCCAAGCCTCCTCTCTAGACCCCTCTTTTGATTGAATATCTCTGTGGAGTGGCTTAAACACATCTATAAATTCTCTCTTCCATATTCTTTCTGTGGGATTTTTACTCAAATAAGTTCCTAACGGCATGGAAAGTCCCATGAACGACAGCCATTTACAAACCCTCCAATTTCGATTTGTTCCCCCTTTTCTTTATTGCTTTTTTCAGGGCTACCTTTCACCCTGGAAGAATCAGCATCACCCCCCTTTTCTTCGTCATCATAATCTGGTTTATCATTAGTATGACGTTTACTTGTCTCGCTGCTTGCTAATAAGCGATCAGTCCCCACATGTTTGTCAGCAACATTCTGCCATTTTTTCTTTTTTAAAGTATAATCTCTAATCTAACCTGTAGCTCTGGATCCCACCTGTTCTTATTGCTTTGCCCATGTCCGTTGCAGGTTTTTTCTCTCTGTCCCAGTCTTGACTTATTTCTCCTCTTTGCGACCAAATGAAGCATTCCCCAATTATTTTTCCTGAAAAATCTGATGTTTGGACACATGTTTAGCATTCCACCCCCCAAAATCATTCTGTTACTCCCTTTGAAAACACCCCATTCTTTGTTATCATCAATTTCACCCTCCTCCAAATCTTAGACGTCTTCGTCGTCATCTACCACTCCATCCAAATGTAATTCAGAAATGACGTTGCTCTTACCCGGAAATTCACCATCCCCAACCCAACCATCATAAAACCTCCAATCAATTGTTCTTCTACTAAACAATGAATGTTTGGGATCCAACGACGACGAGAAGTTTGCACCAGCATCCTCCCACTCATCAGTCTGGAGACCACAGGACATCTTTGACCTGCTCAAGGACTTCACGCTGCACTTTGTGCCTTTGGGCAGCGTTCCTCTGGCCTGGGTCTGCAAGTCGCTATAACTTGTGGACTTAGTAGCGTGTTTATCTTTAGGGAAACCTGGGACCTTATCTGTATCACTAGGTACACAAACCGACTTTCCTGTAGTTTCTGCTGGATTAGGGCACCTACCTGGCGATGTACAATTCCTTCCTAAATCCATATTTACTAGAACTGCACTATTCACATGTCCCTCTGTCTTATTTTGCCCAGTTTTGTTGTCTTTCTTGTCTTCCACGTTATTAAAAACTTCAGCTGTTGATTAAACAGCAGGAGGAAGACTATGCCGTAGTACACTATCACCTGAACTGCTACATACAATATGAGATAAGCTTCTTTCCACAGAAACTGGCGAAAAACGACTTGCTTTAAACTTAGATGATTTGCCAGAAATATGAATGAACCTTTTTTCAGGGGCTTTCACCTGACAATTGTTAAAATCGTCTATACAATTCTTATTTGAAAAGAGCCCACCAGGGGGCAAAGCAGAGCTCACTGGCTTTGTAAATGATTCCCCTTCAATCATTTTAACTCCTTTAAGGAGCTTGCCTTTGACCACCCTGTGCGCCCGGCCCCTCCCTCACCTCAAGAGTCACAGATATGTTGACTGGCGAAGAGATAAGAGGCTTGTCACCTTGTTCCCCCTCTTTGCTTGACAAATTATTGGCACCAGAAGCTTTGGGTGATGTGACGCTAGACGAGCAGGGCAGAACTGCGGCAGATGCGCCGTCGGCTGCTGCTCACTTATTCCTCTCAAAACCCACCCAGGCTTGTGATAATACGCCAGGCTTTAAAAGGTCTTCCCGCCCGGCGTCACACAACACCTTCAAGGCCTCCCTAACTGCCGCAGCCGATTCAGCCATTGCAGCGTCAATAAACCAACACAATAATGACAGCAACAGCACTTCAGCCCTACCTTAACTTCCTGCGCCTCACTGACTGGTGAGCTAACGGTCAACGTTCTAAATGACCAAGCTTGTGCGCTGCCAATTGCACCATACCTGCCCTGGCTGAACCATTCACCCGAAGCTGCCCAGGGGTGGACATTTTGCGAATGACACCCTAAGGAGCCCTCATTTACACACTCAGCTATCTGTAACATGTACAGCACCACTGAAAAATGGCTGCTACACAATACTGAAATGCAGAGTACATACGTTATCATAGAAGGCACATGGTGTGTTACACAAAACGTGAGCACAGGGAACAAGTTCCCTGTACATGTGAGAGAAGCAGTCGTACGCGAAACTACACCGCACTCGCTGTAAGCAAGTAATCAGCGAGAGGCTACCCCGTAAGATTTTCTTCATATAGATACTATGTCTGAGTTCAGTGTAGACAGATTCCACCAGGTATATGTTTATCTAACTAACAAACACACTACAAGAATTTAGAAATCCATATTTCTCTTACAAACAGTTACTATCAAGTTTAAATTAGCTGAGTGGAACAGCGGGTCAGTTTGCATATAAATACAGTAGAAACACAAGCCTTGGGTTGTAATGTTGAATGAAGTGAGTTAACATCAGGCTTACTGAGAGTGATACTGTAAGTTTTAGCTGTGCGGTACAGTTATGAGTTGCAACAGTAGTGACATTAGCTGATTTATCATACACTGTTGTACCATTTTTTCCAATTGAATGTGAGGATGCACAGGTACATAAAATCAGCTAATAAGAGACATGCTAATGTAAATAAGAGCAACAAGATATTTGTACTGGAGTTTGAATTTACTTGGTTTGTTGATCTGCTCAATGTTATGAAATTGGTTGACTTGTATTGGTTGAATTATGTTTTTGGTTCATTGTAGATCTGTATAGATGTTCCCCGGATGAAGGACCTGGATGGTCCGAAATACATTGGAGCTACTAACTGAACGTGGAAAAATGATACAGAGTCCCAAATAACCTATTTACTTTGACACAATTTGATCAAAAAGGAAGTTTTGACAGATTAACAGTGATCACCACAGGGGACAATAGGAAAGAATGATAAATGTGTTGACTAATAAACAGAATGAATGCAAATATCAACACAGTGTTGGAGTTTGTTCAAAACCTTGATTGGGCTCATTGTTAGTGCACCTTAGGACTGTGCATGCAGTAGCACAGCTATTGGTGATCGAGAACTTTGTGTCCCAGTTTGGATGAACACCAAGGTAGCACAACACTATGATGATTCAAATTTTTTGAAGCTAGGAGTATCATCATTTCGAGAGTGCAAATGAGAGGCTCTAAGCTTTCATGATCTCTCTGTTGTGATATTGCCTCTATAATCCCATTATTAACAAATGGACCACCCTCATTTTTTTTATAAATATCTGCCCACAGTTCAAGTTGGCAGTTCGAGCTGGAAACTTGAAGATGTAGGATACATCCAGCTCAGAGTCAGAATAAGTGGGTCGACTTTGTTGATGTGTACTCGGGAAAAGGTTTCAAACTCCGGTTCAGTGGCTAGATTGTTAAGAAACTGTGAAAGTATTTCCAGCTTGTTCAACATTTCTAGTCAATACCGCAGACTTCTTTCTAACCTCTTGTTCCATTACAGGGAGTTTGCCTACAGTTTCCAGGCTGTTACACTCTCTCCTGCACAGAATCGTCAGAGGGAAAGAACGTCATGGGAGTGTAAAAACCTCCTGGACAGCAACTCAAAATCCTACTGGAACAGAGGCCTTAGAAGTACAGGTGGGCGTAGTGTGCATAGTGGGGATACGTGAAGGTCCGTGAAGTGGGGAGGAAGCTATGCCCACCGACAACCCTTCGCGTAGCCCCACTACACGCCGCCCGCCTCCCTCCCGAGAAATCTTGCGAGAAATTCGCTTTTGTCTGGAAGAAGTCGGCGAGACAGCAGAAAGAGGGAGCCCCGGGACCCCGCATGTCAGGTAAGTCCTTTTTAATTACTTGTAATCTGTTTAACATTAAATTGGCCATGTAGAAGAGGGCGGGAGGGAGGCGGGTGGTGGTCAACTTTGCTCCTCCATAGAGTGTGCGTAGTGGTGCCTACTACGCCTATTTTGTGAATCGCCAAGTAGGCAACACTAGGCACACTCCCTGGACGGAGCGCAGCACAGCGCCCAGTATTACTTAGAAGCGGTATTTGAAAGGTGCACAACCATACCTTTGGTGTGCAACAGCCACCCCGACATCAATGTATGTGTTGTGATTCGACCTGAGAATTTCACATTTCCTGTGGACACCTGCAACTCAAATTGGCACTTTGCATTTTCTAAATCAGCTGCACTGGCTTTGCTAATGCAGATATCTTAGAGGGTTTATTTCTAAGCCCCTTGTGCCACCGGTGCATCACTGTTTGTGACTCTCCGATGGCGCAGAAGCCTGCTCCAAATTTACCAGGCTATGCAACTTTTTTTGGATTAATGCTGCTTTGTACTTATTGTTCCCTTTAACACAGTTTTCTGCATTAAAGAGGGGTGCACTAGGTGTTGCTGGGGCATTCCCAGCAACATCCATGGCTTTTTGACACTGCCCCAGATTTACGAGAAATCATAACTCAAACGGGTTTCCGTCCGGGGCAAGGCACGGATACAGCCCTTATAGTGGTGGCGGAGGAGGCAAGGTGCATCTTAGATTCAGGAGGATCCGCTGTTGTGATCCTCCTGGATCTGAGTGCTGCATTCGATACGGTGGACCACGAAATTCTAATCCACCGCCTCGCCAGATTGGGCGTAACAGGAATGGCCCTGAAATGGCTCACATCTTTTCTGAATAACCGCTCCTTCAGAATCTGGGAAGCTGGTGTACTGTCCAAATCTACCCCCCTCCAGTGTGGTGTCCCTCAGGGCTTTTCTCTGAGCCCTACTTTATTTAACATATATATGGCCCCACTGGAGGAGGTAGTGGCTCCCTTCGGGATCAAAACAGTCACCTACGCGGACGACACTCAACTAGTCGTCTCGCTAACTCAACAAGAGGGATGTTTGGATAATCTTTCCGCTTGCCTGGCTGGAATATTCTCCTGGATGTTTAGTTCGCGGCTCAAACTTAATGGAGCTAAAACGGAGATCATGCTCCTGGGTCACCACTTTACATCTCTCCCTAAAACCGCTTTGCCCCCCTGTTTGGGTGAGTTGCCCATACCGAAGGATAAAATTAAAAGCTTAGGGGTGTGGTTTGAGCCTGACCTAACTTTTAAGACGCATGCACAGAAGGTTGCGGGCATTTGTTTTGGCCTGCTGCGTTCAGTGCGAAAAGTTCTCCCTCTTCTGCCCCCCCAGTCCAGGACACTTCTGATCCAGGGGTTAATACTATCCAGACTGGACTACAGTAACGCCCTGTTTTTGGCAGCTCCTGATGCCACCATCAATATCCTTCAACGGGTGCAGAATGCTGCAGCCAGGATGCTTGCGGGTGCCTCAAGAAGATCTTCGCCTAGACCAGTCTTGAGAGCACTTCACTGGCTGCCAATACGCGAAAGAGTCATCTTTAAATCGCTATGCATCACCCATAAGGCTCTTCAGGGTAAAGGTCCTCCGGTCCTCAGGAGCCTGATTTGCCCTTATAAATCATCTCGGGCTCTCCGATCGGACTTTGGAAATTTTGCTAAGGTTTCCAGAGTTAGGAAGGCTCGAACAGGGGGTCGCGGCTTCTCTGTAAATGCGGCAAAAAACTGGAACTCTCTCCCCAGTTGGATCCGTACCGAACCCTGTCATCTTAAGTTTCGAAAGGCCCTTAAAACATTTCTTTTTCCCAAGGACTTCTAATTATCGGTACCCTCTTCAGTCTGTTCTCTGTTCCATTTTTTGTTAGCGCTGGGACGCTTTCGGGCAGCCATGCGCTTTATAAATCAAATTTCATTTCATTTCATTTCATTCAGGTAGCGCCTAAAACATACGCCTCCCCAGGGGAGGCATAAGGGAGGCACAACAAGGAGAAATATCTTTATTTGTCCTCGTTTTTCCTTTTTCCTTTGGCGCGCACAGTAGCCCAGTGTGCGCCGGTGCAGGGGAAAAGGACAGGAATGCGCCATATCTGATAGATACGGCGCATTCCTGCTCTTTTTTATTGCCATAGGGCAGTCAGCAGGAAAGCCTGCGGCGCTGCCCTATGGCAAAAACTCACAAATGAGGCCCTTAATTGCTAACACCCTTCCTTTTTATATTATTACATTTTAATTTCCACTTTGCATGTTTTACACATGAAGATTTAAGTTTTGTACTTTCCTTTCCCAGATATAGATGAAATAGTCCAAACAAACAAAAATCATGAACTTTCATCAAAGGGAATGGAACTCTTGTTATTTAATACAGGTGATGTGGCGGGAGAAAGAGGTGAGTGGTTAGCATGACACGGACAAAAACATTTATAGCTCTTGTGGCAATAATGGGATCATCAAGTGGTGAAAACAGTGAGTGAGATCAGAACAGCACTTTTTCAAATTATGTTTCATTAAAAATCTCAGTTTAACGTCACTGGCTTCATTTATAAAATTACTAAAAAAAAATACAGAGAGTCTCTTACGCATGGGAGCTTAAGTGGTGACTCACCTGATCACTAAGCTGTCAGAGTTTGTTGTGTTTACACCATTTAATGGACTGCTTTTATTTTCAACCAACCTCCAGGGATTGTGTTCCGCGGTATGGAACCAATGCCATTGAGAAAGGGATCAGGATACTCTGGACTGCCTATTGAACAGTTCTTATTGAGTGTTTTACAATGATCTTTCAATCTATTGCATCTTTAGGTGGAACCCAGTGTACCTCCACAATCGGTATCTGAAAGCTGCTTGTTATAAGCGTCCCTTCCAAATACTAAATTGGTATACTATGTATTAATGTTTTGAGACTAAAATCTAGTTGCAAAACATTGAAAGGTACTGGGGGCTGAATGGAGGTGTTATCCCATTTGCAAGAGTGACCCCTTTGTGAATTAAAAAAAAAACTTTGGGGTGGAATAAGCAGTAGTCCACAGGGTCCTTGCCAACTCTCAAACAAATAAACAAAAATAACTTTTCTTTGTAAATGCAGTCCCCTTTCCTTTAAAGAAACATGCTGCACAAAAGCGATCAGAGACATGGTGTTCTGCTGACTCCAGCAGGCCACCATCATTGTGATGGTCACCAATCATAGTGAGTCACAAAATGGCGACCTACCTCATTAATACTCATGGTGTAGATCAGATTGCGACCTACTACAATTTCTTTTTTTTTTTTTTTAAAGAACCGACCTAATAGTATATAGGTTGGTACCTAAGATTCTTCATTCGTCATTTGAACAATGCAGCACCCACAAAGGAAGACAACGGAACTGAGAGCATCCTAAGGTTGCAAAATACTGATTGCAAATTGTGACCATGTGAAGATTTGTCATTGTTATTTGAACATTTGGCCCTTAGGCTGCTCTGAGTTCCGTTGTCTTTCCATGTGGGTGCTGCATTTGTGTGCTTATTAAGTGTCTTCTTTCCTCTTGTGAGGTGGACTGTGGGATCTCAGTCTTCTCTCTTTATTCATGACCTACTCTAGTGTATTAGTTCCAAGTTTTATAAATGGAATAACTTGTAGCTCAACCTCTGTTCTGCTTAGCTCATAATGTTTCAAACCATGTTTCATGTTGCTCTGTAATAAAAAATGATGAACATGTTGTGGTGTCATTGGTAGTTCTGTTTAATCTTGTTTCTATCATTATCTTCCTTTAAAAAGTCTGGGTTTGTTTGGGTTAAGGGACAGACATCACAAAGCAAAACACACTCACAAATGAGTAAGACAATTCAATTCAAATAATACACACCTACATCTACTTCTGAAATACAACAGGCTTAAATATACTCCATCCAATCCTTGAAGAAAGTCCAACACCACACATAGCATACAACTGGTACAGCAGCATAGCCCTAGAGACAACAATAGAGGCAGAAAAAATCCCTAACACTACTCAAATTTAGGAATACATTTAAAATAAATCAAAATAGACCAACATGTCTACAAAAAGTATTTTTAAATATCTACTGTTAGAATAGTTAAATTAAAATATTTGTAATTATAATGTAAATTATTTAATTTTTAACCATTCAGTTACATTCTAATTTCGTTTAATTTATATACTAACTTAAATAAAAATATACAAATCAAAATATACACATATTACATTAATTTAGATTATAATTAAACAGTATGTCAAGTTTCCAAACCGGTGTGTTTTGTCTTGAAAGAATGATAGTCCTAGCTGGAGAGGAGTTAGAGAAGGATGTTTTATAAATCAAAATTAAATTACATGACCATATATTAAAGTTTTGTAATTTTTTTTAACTCTCTATTACTTTCTATAGACAGATCTCTGCCACAATGGCAGCGATCTCAACAAACATTCAGAAAGTAATGAATGGTAACTTTACAGGACTAACTTGGGTCATAGGCATCCTGAGAAGTAGAGACTTGTAATTCTTAGAAGGGATCTATACATGAAATGCTCATTCAATCCATGAGGAGATCTCTGCATAGGTATAGGCGGAGATCAACATGTATACAGATCTTCATGTGCAGATATCTCCACAAATTAGCTTACCTTTGTAAATAGAGCCCCATGTTTCTAATACTGCACCTTCATTTACAAATCAAAGCATTCTGAGAAGTGTGATCTTGCTTGGTTCAGTTATCCAGTTGGACTACATATATCAACAATGATTTGTAGAAGGAAAGCTCAAGAATTGAAACATGTTGGGGCAGATTTCCAAGCCCCTTACGCCACTGTTGCGTCATTTTTTGTGATGCACCGGCAGCGCATTTAACAGCTACATATTTAAAAGGACAGGCAAAAGCCACCCTGCTTGGCTTTTCCTGTCCTTATACATATGACCCCTTTGCACGCAGCACTTTGCATGAAAGGGGCGTTCCATGGGTGTTGCTGTGGGTGTTCCCACGCAACACCCATGGTAACAGACACATTTCCAGATTCATAAGAAATCGTGAATCTGGAAATGCGTCTGAATGCTACTCCTCCCCAGGGGAGGCGTAGGGAGACGAAACGAGGAGAAATGTATGAATTTCTCCTTGTTGTTTTCCTCTTTCTATGCCTGCTACATTCTGCAGCACACCTAGAAAGAGGAAATCACCTCTGGTGATTGTTTATGTACAGAAAGGTGTCCCTTCCTGCACATAAACAATCAGTAAAACAATGAAGTTTTGCCTGTTCTATGTGTGCTAATGCAGCACACATAGAAGTTGAAAAACGCCATTTCTGATTGTTTATGTGCAGTAAGGGAACCCTTTGTGAACATAAACAATCTCCCCAAGATGCAGGCATCCTTGCACCAGGGTGCAAGGGTGCCTGCGGTGGCCCATGGCAGCAGTTTGTGTGCCAGCGCAGGGGGAAGAACAGAGGTGCAATGTATTGTTGTAAATATGTTGCATCCCTGTGCTTTGAAAGTGACATAGTGCAGCGCAGCCAATTGGATAGCAGCACTCACTAAGTCACTTGTAAACCTGCCGCATTGTATGGTGGACATGTGCTAGTTATGTATGATAATGCAGAATAAGTAAGCCAAGGCATACCTACTACACTGCATTGTTCATATTGTCGATCATTCCGAAGAGAGTAATAAGTGGTTGGGCATTCAGGTTGAAGTTTTCTATCACACAGTAAAAGGGATTTTGAAAAAGAAGGAAAGATTTGTATGGGCTGTGGCACTTCCATACATGTAGTGAAACATTTTCAATAAGATTTGGTGAATCTGTATATTTTTCTTCCTTAAGAAACCTTTGTAATTTACATAATGCTTGAATCCCCTTTATATCAATGTGTGCACAAATCACATAATAGCAACATAATACTGCCATAGAACGTACCCTATAGGTTTGTTGCACAATATTGTCAACCCTTCCACATGGATTGGTAGAGCACTGCAACATAATTTTAAAGTCCTAGTGCATAGGTACCCATGCACACAGACCTACTGGCATGCATGGACCAATGGCACAGGACAACAAACATACCTACACTGAGTGTAATATGGCAAGAGACATCAGGCAGCACTTCTCATAGGGAAATGACATACAAGCATAATTGCACCCAGGCATAAAGGTTACAATACACACACCAACAGACATACACACAGACAAAAAGGCAGGCCTCAAAACGTGCATACAAACCACAGACACCAGCAAATACAGACCCACAGGGGAACCTATGCACACTGACCAACAGACAGCTATGATTATAGATCATCAGGTGAACAGAGTTCCATACATTAGGAAAAGTTGCATTCTGGATACATAATGATGGTGTCAGACCGGGAAGTTAAGATATACAGGGTGCGGCCACAACACAGGAGCCTAGAAAGGTGCTGGAAGGGAGGAGTGCACCTGTATCACGACTGGCAAGGGAATACCTGTGACTGAACTGCATCATGTTCAAGGAAGATGGGGACAAGGATTCCAGGAGCAGGAAGAAGAAGGTCAAGTTTTCTGAAAAGGAGCTGGAGCTCCTGACAGAATAATGTGTGGCTTATGTGGACCAGCTATTTGGGAAGGCCTCGTTCACTGTTCCAGAGAGCCAAAAAAACAAGATATGGAGCAGCATCTCAGAGAAGTTGAACTCCTTAGGTGACACACAGAGGACCATCCCAGAGATACGCAAATGCTAGTTTCCCACGGAGACACTCATTGAGGGGAACACTGGAACCAGAAAGTGTGGTGGGAGTGTCAGACATTAACACTTCCAATCCTGTAGACACCAGCCAGGGTAAGTAAACTCCCCTTTACTTACTTAACATAACATAATGTTTGCAATTCCCCAAATAAAACATCACAGCATAAATAACTCAATTGTGATGCTTGCCCTACCTTGGCAATGCATCATAGGAGTTGTAGTACACCAAAGTTGCATGTTGTACTGTGTGCTAATGACTACACCACACCTATCTGTACATCAAAAACATGTCACAAACACATGATGAACAGTTACAACAATGCAGTGAATAGACATTAATCCTTTATTTACACTAACTATATACATGCATTTCCACATATTACACTTAGGACGTGTCTGAAACAATTGTGGCTGAAGAAGCTACTGACAGATGTGGAATGGATGACAGCACATTACCAACTCCTATGCCCATCGCTCTAACTCCTACTGCTATAAAAGCAACTGTTGCATCACTACCAGCCTTTGTGAACTGTGATGAGGGACAATCCCAAAGCAGGATCACAATAACATCGGTGGGCAGGACACACAGACAGTGTAAAGGACAACCAGCAAGACTCCAAAATGAGAATGTGACAGAAGACATGGCAGACAGTCCTCCTGTGTTTGTTGGCCTGGAGAAGTCCATCCTCTCTGTACAGTACCTGCAAATCAAACATATCAGGACTGGCAATAGGCATCTGCTAAAAATGTCAAACTTGATGCAGTAATTGCAAAAAGTGCAAGACCTGTAGATTGCTGCCATGGAGAATGAGAACTGTGTGCAGAGACAGAGTCACGGGCAGTCATCTATTTCATAAACAGATTGGCAGTAGCCCCAACAACTCTAGCAAAGAGGAACTTTAAACATACAGACTGACATGGAACATTGCTGTCAGGATGTTTTACATGGGCTAGTTCAAGTGACCACAGCCTTTGAAAATATACAGACCCACAACCTCTGTATCCCCAACATTATGGCCCCACCTGAGAGCTAAGAGGGCTCTAGCCTCTGCGGCACATCTATGCAGGAGGCATGCAGTACCAGGCTTACATGCTGAAACACTTCTGGCTCTGAAATGTCCACACTTCAACAGGCCAGTGTTGCTGACAAGGCACCCAACCCCAGAGGTCAGAAAAAGGTAATCCACGGAACACTCAGAGTTATAAGTCTACTGTTTTTTGCTTCTATTACATACTTTGACACAATGTTACATCCGCAATGGGTACTGTTGATTTAGGAGAGATACATTATTGTCACAACCTGAATAAAAAGTGATCTTTCAGTGATGCACCATGCATTACCATCATGTGTGACGTCCATTTCTTAGATGTCGTAATCACTCTTACCTCAAAAATAGTTGTTGCCAATCTCTGTTCATCATGCACGACTGTAGTGATATGTATTCCTTGTAACTAGGGTTGCATGTGCTGTAGAATGATTAATGGAATTATTACATGTCATTTGGAATGTAAGCATGTCATATGCTGAGAGTGCTGGTCAGTCCATGATTCTCTTTCAAGCTGGCAGCACCTTTTTACTACTGCTTTACATGTTTCAAATAAAGCTTTGAATTTAACTAAATCTGCGTTGGAGTCACTACAGATTTGGCGACGAGGGAAACTCTTCATCTTATTCAGATTTTTGCATCTACGATATTTTGGATTTCATCATATTCCAACTCTTATTTAAACAACAACTTCAACCTCATTAAGAATTCCGCATTCGCCTTGAACTTATACGCCTGCTGTGAGAACCCTGTCTGCGATGAGAACTCTGCTTGCGGTGCGAACCCGTTTCATTTTTACCTTTTTAATGGTTCCTCACCTTTGCACCCTTTGAATTCTTTCCGTTGCTCAACCGTTCGTGTGCCATCTTCCAGCAACGCAAGATTTGAAAGACGCGGCATCTTCTTCGATCTCCCTTGTTTGTTTACGTCACTGCCATTCTTCTTCTCTGCGTGTGCTACTGGATACGTCACTCCTGCTGCATTGTGGGTATAACCCCACGTAAGGTCACGTCGGCGGCCATCTTTGTTATACATTTTTTTCAGTCAGTTTCACCGGGATTTCTTCACGAAGCAAGTCGGAATTCAGGAACTACTTCGAATGGTATTTATTAAGAAATCGGAATTCTCAAGCCAATTTTCACGGTATTTTCACTGCATTGTTGTTCTGATTATTACATTTTAATTTCGAGAAAAGTTAAGGTGCTGCCTGCTACTATTTTGCTTCTCTCCTCAACAATTTCAATACTTTTTGTTAAATTAAAGTGTATAACTTTGACTGCTACAATATGCCCGACACTAGCGAAGCTACTGCTAGTGGGGAAAGGTCTATTCATGGATTGAACTTAAATCCACCCAGAGAGTTTTTAATTGTTCCTGGTGATCCTCCAGTTGCTTGGCTAGATTGGAAGGAGTACTTTCTGAATTACGTAGCCAATCTAGAGGATGTCAGTGGTACTCTTACACAAGAAAGAAAGAAAAGAATCTTATTGTTAGGTCTGGGTCCAGAAGGATTAAGAATTTATAACCAACTTGATAAGACAGACAGATCTTCTGGAGATATTGACGTGTTCAATGCAGCATTATTGGATATGGATGATTACTTCTCTCCTTGTGTCTGCATTGCTGTCACCAGACATTCATTTTTCCAACGCAAGCAAGAAAAAAGCGAATCAGTTGAGGATTACGTTTCTGCATTGAGAAAGTTAGCTGTCAAATGCAAATTTGCCCAGCTTCATGATGATCTTATTCGTGATCAGATTGTCATGTACACTAAAACCAAAACCATACAAAACAAGTTGTGGGTTGAAGGTGATGCATCTTTAAAAGAAATTATTGCCATGGTTAAAAAGGCAGAACTTTCTGAACGCTGTGCTAAAGCTTCTCTTTCCAATGACAAAAAGGAATCTGAAATTGTTAACAAAATTTCTGAGGGTAAAACTTTTGTTAAACACGACAAAAATTTCAAAACAGGGAGTATGAGAAGGGACACCTATGATTAAAAAAAAAGTCCTGATCCTGTTTGTTATAGGTGTGGGAGTCATTCTCATCTTGCTCATTATCCTAAATGTCCAGCGAAAAATACTAAGTGTTTAAATTGTGGTGTTATGGGCCATTTTGCAAAGGCTTGTAAAAAGAAAACCTATAAGAATTTCAAAAGCAAAATTGCATGTATTCAAGAAAATGAACATGATGTTAGTTCATCATCTGATGAGGAAGTGTTACAAGTACAGAATATAGTTAAAAAGAAGGTGGTTTTGAATATCTCGGATGTTGATTCAAGCAAACCTTTTTGTCATGTATCTTTAGGAGGAATTCTAACTCAATTGGCTGTAGATTCAGGTTCACCTTATACTATTGTCAATAAGCATGTATGGGAGGAAAAATGTATTAATCAAATTGGAAATTGGTTAGAACCCTCTGACATTTCACCTGTTAGCTACACTGATAACACTATTGAGATTTTAGGTTTTAGAGTTTTAATGTTTAGATTCAAAGGGAGACACGCTACATGTAAATTATATGTCTCTAAAGATGGACCATCTGTTCTTGGATGGAAGGATCAAAGGAGTTTACATATAATTTTAGATCCAAACAGCAAAGAACAGGTTTTGTTTCTTGCACGAGTGAAGACACAAAAAAGTGGGTAATGGATGAATTTCCATCTGTATTTATAAGGAACATGGGAAAACTCAAAGGCTTTACACACCAAATTAGATTAAAGGATAACGCTGTTCCTAAAATCCATAAAACTAGGAATATTCCTGTCATTATTAAGGATGAGGTCAAGTCTGAATTAGACAAATTGCTAAATTCTAACATTATTGAAACTGTAGAAGCTGCGGAATGGGTTTCTCCGTTGGTCGTCGCACGCAAGGCCAACGGAAAGGCCCGTTTGTGTGTGGATTTGAGATATTTGAACAGCCAGATTTTGGTTGATCAATATCCACTCCCATGTATAGACGAGATGTTGTCCCTCACCAAAGATGCCAAGGTATTTTCCACTTTAGACCTATCTGCAGCCTATCATCAGGTGGTACTTGACCCTGAGAGTAGACATCTAACATCATTTGCCACTCCCTTTGGTTGCTTTAGGTTTAAAAGAATACCTTTTGGCTTAGCCTCTGCTGCGGCTGTATTTCAAAGGTTAATGACTAACCTTTTTGGACACATCAAAGGTGTAATATTCTTCCAAGATGATATTTTGATCATGGGAAAGAATAAGACTCACCATGACAATCTTCTGAGGAAAGTGTCGAAAATTTTAAATGACAATGGGTTAGTGGGGGAACTTAGCAAATGTAAATTCTCTGAAAGGTCTGTTACGTACCTCGGACGTGAGATTTGTGATGGAGGTATTAAACCCAAAGCGAAGTTAGTGGAAGCCATTGTAAACTCACCTGAGCCCAAGTCCAAGGAGGAGCTCAGATCGTTTTTGGGTTTAGCTGAGTTCTACTCGAAATTTGTTAACCAATTCTCACAAGAAAACCTTTCACATGCAGGTTTTGATGAAGAATAAGTCACCTTTCGTGTGGGATGAAAAGTGTAAATGTGCATTTAAAGAAATTAAAGCAGCCATTGTTAATGCACCTATGCTGCAAGGATTTGACCCCTGTGCAAAAACGTATTTAACAACTGATGCTAGCGGGGTTGGTTTGGGAAGTGTTTTGTCACAGGTTTCTGAGCAAGGCGGTGAAGTAGTCATAGCTTTCGCTTCGCGTTCCTTATCGCCTTGTGAAGAAAAATACTCTGTGATCGAGCGTGAAACATTGGCTGTTGTATGGTCAATGGAACATTTTCGCAAATGTATTTGGGGTAAACAATTCACCTTACGTTCCGACCATAAACCCTTAACTAAACTTCTTACTACGGAAGGTTTGAGTAGAGCGTCAGCTAGGATTGCAAGGCTGTCAATGAGACTTCAGGATTATATGTATACCATACAATATGTACCTGGGGCGAAAAATGTTGTGGCTGATTTTTTAAGTAGGTTACCCTTGCCAATGAGAGAAATTGATCGTAACTCGTGGAATGATTATTGTGTTGCTGGAGTTTTTTCTAGTACACAAGGTTTATCAAAAGAGGAATGGGAATCTGAATCTATCAAGGATGTTACACTAGAAGCAGTCAAAAACAAAATCAACCAAGGGTGGTTTGTCCAACCTAAAGCTGAAGTCCAGTATAAGCCATTCTGGGAGGTCAAAGATGAACTCAGTGTTGAGGATAATTTCTTGTGTCGTGGTGATAAACTTGTGCCGCCGTATGGTGTGCATCAAAAGATTATATCTTTAGGGCATGAGGGACACCCAGGTATTGCCAGGACCAAGAAGATTGTAAAGGCCTTATACTGGTGGCCTGGTATTGACATGGAGATTGAGAGGTTGGTGCGTGATTGTGTTCAGTGTGAATGTTCCGACAAAAGTCAAAAGACACTCAATCCCCCAATGTCATCTCTTAGTTGTCCTAAATTACCTTGGGAGGATTTAGCTTTAGACATTATGGGGCCAATCATTTGGCAAGATGATTCTATTAAGCATATTCTGGTTTTAGTTGATTTATTTTCCAGATGGATTGAACTGAAGGTTGTTGATAGAGTTAACACTGATGCGGTCATAACTTTTCTGGATGAGTGCTTTATCAGGGAAGGTCTTCCTGCATCTATTTTGACTGACAACAGGTGTTCAATTCAAGTCTGAGGCTATGAAAGTCTTTATGGATTCTACAGGTATTAAACAAAGATTTTCAGCGGTTTACCATCCCCAGGGTAACTCAGTTGTCGAGAGAGTTAACAGAGTTATTAAAGGAACTTTACAACTTGCCAGCAAGAATAGGAAAGATATGTACAATGCATTAGATAAAATGTTATGGTCATATAGAATCACTATCCATGAAACTTGTGGTGAAAGCCCTTTTGGTTTGATGAGAGGCAGATTTCCTTATTCCAAGTTAAATCCTGTATGGATGGGCAGGAGTAGAGAATACATATGGAATGCTGATAGAGTCATTGACAACATATGTAAATCTCAAATCAAGAGCAAATCTTACTACGATAAGAAACATGGAACTAAAGACACTCATGTTAGTGTTGGTCAATTAGTTAGGGTCAAATTGACTAGGAAGGTTGGTAAGCTGCGACCTCGTTTTTCGGATCCTAGAACTATAACTAAAGTTATGCGCAACACTGTTATGTTGGATGATGGATCGATTCATCATTTAAGTAAGATTGCTTTGGCCAGGATGTCTAATTCTTGTAAAACAAAGTAGGAGGAGGTGGTTGATGTTGGTGAATTTTGGTGGTTATCTCCAGTGGGACAGTCTGATTCAGGTTCTGTTTCTTCCAACCGTGATGAAGTTCCATCTAATGGAATGATTTCTCAGCCTTTAGCTCCACTGAGTGACTCTGAGGTCTTGGAAGATTCTTCTGAGACTTTGCTCCCATATTCTCAATCTTCCTCTTCCCACACGTTTTCAAACCATAGTATTGATCCTTCACAGATTCCAAACAGTGTGGATTCATCGATTGATAAAGTAGTACATTGCCAAGCTTCCACCAAATGTGGAAGGAAAATTGTTGCTCCAAAATTCTTAAAGGATTATGTTTGTAAATAATTATTTTTCCCTGTTTAATTTCTTGTCTTCTTTGTGTAGTGTAATTTCTTCCTTTTTGTTGTTTGATCATTCTGTATATTTAAGGAGGGGGATGTGTAGTGATATGTATTCCTTGTAACTAGGGTTGCATGTGCTGTAGAATGATTAATGGAATTATTACATGTCATTTGGAATGTAAAGTAAAGTCCACATTTGTAAAGCGCACAATCACCCGTAAGGGTCTCTAGGCGCTGGGGGCCGTCGGGAAGATTAAGCGAGCTATTGCCCAGAGTCACATGGTGCTGGGCTAACCTGCCGCCGGAGCCGGGGATCGAACCGTGGTCCCCAGATTCCAGCGTCAGTCGCCCTGGCCGCGGCGCCACACCTCTTCCATGTCATATGCTGAGAGTGCTGGTCAGTCCATGATTCTCTTTCAAGCTGGCAGCACCTTTTTACTACTGCTTTACATGTTTCAAATAAAGCTTTGAATTTAACTAAATCTGCGTTGGAGTCACTACAACGACCCTCTGTGGCACATGTCCCATCCTGCTGCACCTGTGGTGGCAATTCATAATCTGAATTTGATCCATCCTCGATGGTGATGTTGAGCAGATCCTTCCTCCTGGCGATATTGTGCAGTATGGCACATGTGGTGATGAACTTACAGCACGTCTCAGCTCAATACAGTAGCGCTTCGCCAGTCTTATGGAGGCAGCGGAGCCTAAACTAGACAGTACCCCAAAGGTACTCACAATTATGAAACGTGTTGTCCTGTGTGCCCTGTTGTACTGCCTTTCACTTTTGTCCTTGAAGTCAGGTATGTTGTGAGTATCCAGGGACTCAAGGCATATTCATTGTCTCCATTAGAGTATGGGAAGGAAAACCATTAGGTCACATTACACAAACAGTTCTGGCCACTGTATTAATTGAATCAGCAATTCTCTCACCTAGCTAAAAAATATAATCGCCAATTTCACCCTGTAACAGTCGGTTTTTTATTCCACTGTGTCGGAAAATGAATGAGTCATGGGTGCTGTCTGGGAATCTGGCCACAAGGTCAGTTATGATACAGGAGGCATTACACACTACCTGCACATTGAGTGAGTGTGAGTTTTCCTGTTTCTGTATATTAATTAATTTGCCTAGGAGGGACATATAGCAATACGGGTGCCATCAACACAGCTAATGACATTGGGGAACTACCCAGTAGAACATTAATTTGGTCTATTGCAATAATTGGAGGGTATATGGCAAATATATATATATTGGTTAACTTTGCTAGCCATGATGTCCAGAAGCCTGCAAAAGAACCTGTAAAAGACCCTTTGTGACACCCCCGCCACTGCTATACTTTGACTCCCTGGTAATTGCCAGACTCTAGAAGGTGTAGACAACACAATACCTGCACATGTGGTGGGATTGAATTGCTTCTGAGTGTTGGGCTCTGAAGGTGAAGTTGTAACTCAGCAAGTATTTCCAGGATAACTGCACTACTGAGTCTGTATCTCTCGAAAATCTCCTCCTCTGTCTCATCAAACAGGGTGACCCTCACCCTAAATATCCTCTCCTGTCTCCTCCCTCTTTTCTGCCTGGCAGCCAAAATCCTCATCCTCCTCGCCAAAACATAGTGTGCTGCAATTCTGAAAAAGACAGATGTATTTTGGGTGCCTTTTTATAGTTTGCACCTGGTTACCACCTCATCCAGATGAATGTTAATTGCATTTCCTAAATGGACATTTTGCTACTATTCGCAATTACGAAATCCTTAGCACATGCGGTTAGCGATTCGCTGTTTGGAAATCCCTATTAGCGAGTTCCTAGTTAGCGATTTCCAAAATGCAATTTCTACTAGATAGAAATCACATTTGGCACCACTTCAAATGCCTTTCGTATGTACTGAAATGGTATTTTGCATTTCCTAACGGCCCGAACTTGCAATTCGCACCACTAGGAAATGTAAAATGTCTTCGTATATTTGGCTCTTAGTTCTGTAAAAAATAAATACAGCATTACAATATATACTCTCCTGAATAAAATATAGAAACTAAATAAAAATTATAAAAAATTAAAAATTTTCTGACGAATGCCATAATTGTGAACACATGGAAAATGATATGTTTGAACAAAAACCACACCTTTTCACTTTAGTGAGTGATAATGCCTTACAAGTGATGCTAATCAATATGCATTAATGCTAGTGAATGATTTCTGTAAGTAACATTGTTCACATTCTGTGCATAGCTTATGCGAAGAAGTAAAGGTGGACAAAACCAATATTGTTATTTAAAATCTTTTTGTTTGTCTATGAATAACCGGTGCTTTTTATGCTTGCGGTATACACTAAGGAAAACATTAGCAGTTTTTGGTATACATAATTTGGCTTCCCAGTGTTGTTATGTGTTAACAAACACATCATTTTTCATGCAATAAAACATGCAATACAAGAGAGAAATGTGTAATATTCCTGTCATGTCAGCACTCTGTTTAAAACGCAGGTGGTGTATGAAATGGAAATGTATTTGTTTTAGCAACTGCTGTGCAATTATATAATTGTGCGCTTAAGAGGCTCTTAACTTCAGCAGTTTCAATTATTGTAATGTTTTCAGGATTAATGTCAAGTGACATCACTTCCTGAGATATTCTGTGCCAAAGACAGTGTGACGTCACTTCCTGTGATACCATTGGGTTAAAGAATGGTTATGTGATGTCAATTTTGCTACCCCAGGCATTTTGTTGAATTGACACCCATGTTTAGTACCTGAATGCCTCAATCAACAACTGAAGGGAGACCAGTTGAGAAAGTGTCTGTCACTGAGCTGCACTAATTATGATGTGTTTTCATATCAATGTTGATTCATTTGAGGTACTTTTTTTAAATGCAAACAATATGAAGCAGAGGTCAGAATATGTATTAAGTCCGATACATCTCTATTTTGTATAGAATACTCCACAGCCACACAGTCACGTTTTTACAGCGTCCATCCCTAAACATCTGTTTGCCGGTGTGCATGGGTGGTTGTATCACAGCATGTCTGTTTATCCTTGTGTGCAGAAGTGCCTATAATTAAGTTTAATATCCATCTTCACGGATGAAGAAAGTCGGAATTTGTTACAAGGCGTTTACAAAACATGGAAGAACTTTTTAAAATAAACAACACCCACAAATGCCATTGATGAAGCAGACATTTCAGAAAAGGACCAACTGGCACGTGCACTGAACGAATTACTTACAGAGAGCGCTTCAAGCAAGGCACTCCAGTTGTGATGAATATGTCTACAAAAAGTACCTGCTATGAAATTCGAGAACCCTCAAATTTCAATGTAAGTTAAATGTAGGTTAATCTTCTTACTGAACTTTCGAAATGGCATAAATTAAGGTTGTGGCCCTATTATTTACTGTGTTTCGCTCAAGGGAAAGAGCAATGTATAGGTAATGCCATTTCAGAGAAATTGGCTCCTTCGGATGCTGTGTCTGATCACAGAGTCTGCCTGCTCATTATGTGCATGTTGGGCTGTATCACACGAAGGGAGTGCTGGTGGCGGCCACAGTTTTGGGCTGACTGGTTTCTTAAGTGCTTAAAGCTGAAGCAGTGCTATTTTATCACCTACAAAATTGGTAAATGGTTGCTTGTCACACACACTGACAAGGAAGTGCGGCTTTGTACAGAAAAATAGCAGAGGCGTTTGACATATCTAAAGTCAACAAACACAAATAACACGATCGATAAAAATGCACAAAGTAGCATAATACACAACTAAAACATGACATGGCACATCACAGCAAAGCAGTCAAGCAGAAACTACAATACAGCAAAACAAAACCATACTGCAGTAATGGAGCACAGAAAGACAGCAGAACAAAGGAACAAGGAAATATATCACCAGCTCAACAAAATGCCACACTCACATGTGCACAAACGTTCTTGTCATGCATTACTGCCTAATGAATGCTGTTTTCATGCTACGGTGGTAAAACGTGTTTAGAGCAGGCACTACTTTAATAGCGGCAGTCACATTTTTTTGTGATCCAGCCACTGTGTACTATCCTTTTGCGTGTCATTTGCATACGGCGTATGTAGCATTTTTTCTTTTTTATAACACAAGATCACATTTGTCTCTCTGCTTGCTCAATATAAAGAAAATGTTACATAGATATGTGAACAGTTTTATTCAAGTTGCTAGGATCCGGGTGTAAGAGATGGCAAGTAGTGTTAGATGGAGGTGACACATTAAAATACTTCTGACTTATAATTTTGGATTATGAAAAAGCTTTAGCATCTATGCCATAGAGAACATTCATTCGGTCTCCAAGAAGCAAGATTGTCCATGTTTTCAGAAGTTGCCAGGTTATCTTTTAGCTGTTAATCCCAATATTCAAATATTTAAATAGGTGAACATTTGACCAAGATATTGAGAAGTGTAAACATCTCCAAATATATTAATTATTTCACATGCAGATGTTTGAGTGGTTTTAGCTTAGGAGATTCTAACTGGACACTCCAACTCCTGGTGTGGGGAGGTTGTCATGTACAGGTGCCACACTGAGTGGGGGGTGTGAGTCACAGTATTGATTGATAAAATATTGACCTGCTATAACGTCATATCCAATGAATCGACCAACAATATTGTGATTGTGAAGGTAAGTACATACAGCTAAGTAAAGATTTATCTTGAAGATATGTATATAAATTGTCAAGGCACAGATGTATAGTTCAGAAAGGTAAATCTAGATTTTCCTTCATATACTTATCTTCACAATGTTGTGGTAAGACTTAGGGGCATATTTACAATAACTGGCGCATCCCTGCTGATTTGCAGGGATGCGCAATTTATTGTGCGCCACAGCTCCGCCATCATGGATGCATCGCATTTACAATGCGGTGCACCATGGTGCAAAAATGGCACAGATGCGTGAAGCATCTGTGCCGTAAAAGTGGTGCATTGCTAGAGTTGCGTCGCAAGCGCGACGCAGCTCCAGCAATGCTCTGGGGGCCCTATCTAGTTAATGCTGCGTCAATCCTTACGCCTGCTTCAGGCAGGCGCAGGGTTTTGACGCAGCATGGGCCTAAAAGTGACTGAGTGAAATCTTGTAGATTTCACTCAGCCACTTTTAGGAGGCGTTCCTGTGCCGGAACACCCCCCCCCCCCCCTCCACAGGAACGCCTACATGTGGCGCAGGGCATTACAACGTGACGCATCTCCCAGATGCGTCACGTTGTAAGTACCCCCGCACCTTAAAGCAGGATTTGCGCCGCCGCTGCATCACAAAAGTGACGCAAAGGCGGCGTAAATGAGGCGCAAGGGGCTTGTAAATCTGCCCCTTAGAATTTTGCGAAAGCAGCATATCTGGTGAAATTTCACAATAATCAGTGCAATATACAAGAAGAAAATTCTGCAGTGCAGAGTTGGTGGTTATCCATTTGCAAATTACTCTCTTTGCATAAGTAAGGTGGTATATGAGCGGAACGTTCTTTAAACACATTATTGTATTTCAAGTTTAAGACATAGTAAATCTATTTTTGGCACTTCAGTGGTAGTTATAATATAAATGTATTACAAAAAAATGTAATTCAACTGGTTCTATTCCTGCTACTAATAATAATAATTTTTTCTCACAGCTCTTCACCCCAGAGGTTACCTTTTTGTAGACTGTAAATAGAAGGTGTTATTTCTAAATTCAATGGGACTTGATGAGAATTAGGGCCGGATAGCACAACTTTTTGACCAGGTCTAGCACATAGCTTTGGTGGTAGGTAAGGTGTGCTTGGTGCAAATGCCTTTTACAGCCATGGTAGGAAACCAGATTTGTGTCAGTGATAATGTGTGACTAAAATGTTTGTGCATATTTGACGTGTTGCACTTTGTTGTATTGGTGATGTGCAGTGTTGTTTTTTACAGTGATGATCATTCTCACTCTAAATAGGGTGGGCGACCACCTCTGTGACCAAATTGTACCATGAGGAATGGATTGCTGGGTCAATGGAATTCACCAGCAGAGCCAACTGGCCCTTTTCCATTGGAAACCCAGTAGTGACCTCAGTTGTAAATGTCCTGAGGAACCACAGGTTTGGCCTGGAAGAAGAACTGCTCCCACTCCATCAGACTCTAAATGACCTCTAAGTATTTACCACACCCTGTGCTCACCTTATTTGGTTTGGTGCTACATTAAGACCACTGCAGGCAGGAACCATGTATCTGGGACTCCCAGCAGCCAGGAATGACAGGTACACAGTTGATAAACAGTCCTGAGTGGCAGTGGTGAACAGGGAAACACAATCCCTCGCAGTTCAGTAGGATCTCTGCCTGCAAGCAAAGGGCTGGGCTTCAGCCAAATTCAGGAAGCTTTACTCTTCTTTGTAGATAGCAAAGATTGCCACCTTAGTTTTCCTGCCTAGTCAATGCACCTTTTTTCCATTTCTAGCATGATCGCTCCCTCCCATAAATGCTGGGGTACTAATCACTCTGTATCTCTTGTGGAATTGGTGTGGCGCAGCGCTCAGGGCAACTGACTCCGGAACCCGGGGGCTCACGGGTCGATCCCTGGTGCCGGCAGCAGATCAGCCCACCACCATGTAACTCTGGGCAGTAGCTCGCGTAATCTTCCTGACGGCCCCCAGTGCCTTGAGACCTTTGGGTAATTGTTTGCGCTTTACAAATACTGGACATTTACACAACACAGTTAACCATAAGGATACAACAAGGGGACTCAAATCAACAAATGAACACATGTAACCCTATCAAGCATTATTGGCGCACCTAAGACCAACTCTGATTCAGACCACTCAGATCCCTGCCCATACTCCAAACCTTGACCCCCCCCAACACTGGTAACCCTCATTTGACCATGCCTACAAGGGCATCTGTGCCTTAAACCAGCTACTGGGTCTTGAGGTTTCCATACTGAACAATCTACAGTTTCAGGCTGCCCGTTCAGCATGGCTATAGGCAGGGCCATCTTAAAAGCATTATAGGCCCACGGGCAAAGCAGTGCACTGGGCCCTGCCCACACAACCACACACAGGAATACAAATTTAAATTATCGGCAAGCAGGCCCTGGTCTGTGCATAGCATGGGACCCCTATGCTCGTGGGACCCCCCGGCAACTGCCCAGCGTGCTGATGCGTTGAAACTGGACTGCCTGCAGATGGTCTGTGACTTCCTTCCTCCTCTATGGCCCACTGCACTTCTCACCTTACTACAGTGTACAGTCACTTTATGGAAAAGAACAATCTTCCCTGCTCAGTTTTGCATTGTTCACCTCTCTGGCACAGGTTTGATTGCCAGACTCTCCCTGCATGCCTGATTTGCAGAAGACTGAAATAACTCCAACCCCAAGCCATTTCCGGCCTGCTTTGAAATTGTAAAGGAGCCAAAAGTACAAATTGTTACACGCGTTTTTCAGAGGAAAAATGAATGTAAAATTGATTCTGAGTGGGAATGGAATATCAAATGCCTCTTGCACATTTCCATCATGCCTGGAAAAGGACACTGGTCCTGGCTTGAATAAGAATGAGCTCATTACTGCTCCTCGTTGGCTTTCATTTGGGAAACTCTCAGTGACTGACAGGACATAGTTTAACAGTCTCAATTTGTGAATATAGATCTCATCCACAGGGGCCTGGCAGCACACAAAAGGTTTGCTGTCTCTTTTTCTCTTCCCAGGAGAAGTACATTCACAAACACATTGTTTCGTACAGAATTGATAGCAGCAGCCTGGCAAGTACCTGGTGCAGTAAATACCAGATGTTAGTGACGTAGGAAGGAGGGGGGTATGGGGGGGGGGTGGAGTGGCGATACGCCCCAGGCGGCCCAGGCCGCTCTTTCGTGGGGAGGCAATCGCCACACCTTTCCCCGCTCTGCAGTGTGGCCGACGCGGGGTGGCAATCGGCGGAATCTCGCCAGCACCCACCCCCGCTCTTCATTCCGGCCACCACAGAGCAGCAAACGCAGTGATTGAAGGGCTAGATATGCCACTGCCAGATGTTATTATCAAGCAACACAAAGGTACTCATTTGTAGCAATCTAGGAATGATAAAAGGATGAGACAGGCTTCTGAAATGGAATGAGGCTGGATTCTCTTCATACTGACTCGCTAAATGTGCATCTCAAATTTTGTAATCATTAATGCATACTGAGCAAATGTTTATTAAAAAGACAAATTAAAAAAAATCAAAATTATTAGAGAGGCTGGTAAATTCCTGCAGGTTTGACATGATGAAATTGATATTGAGGATATTACATGGGTGTGACGTTTATCAAATAATTGCTTGTATATCACAATATCAAAACATACAATATGGAAGAAAAATACTGTAGTAAAAATATAGTATACCAAATATTGGCTTTTAATATATGCAGATATAGACATGAAAAGATTCTTAAAACAATATTATGAGCAAAGTATTTACAAGAACAATATAGAAATACATGAAATGCAATCCAAATGAACAAAATATCAACAACAACAAAATGATGTATCACAACATAGTCAAAGTAAATGTTTAAAAAGAAAATGGGTCAAGGTCAAGACTGTATTGAATATGGCTGGGGCTGAACTGGGGTGGGAAAGTGAGCTAAAGAACGATGTTGGATTCGACCAAGATCTGTGACTGGGAGTGAGTGTCTGAAAAGTTTCAGCGCTCTGTCTATCATCTCCTCATGTTTGCTAAAAAGAAAATGAATACATTGTTTAGAAAAAGGGTTATGAAACATTAAAATAAAGTTACAAAAATAAATATATGTAATCTTGAAGAATAATTTCCAGTGCTACGTTTTAATTACTATTGCACAACATCCTGGGATGTGTAGTGTTGCCACACGAGAATGTAATCAGTTCCTCCTACACTCTTCAAAAATTGTTTTTAAAAAAACCTAAAAATAAAACTTCATACATGTAATAGCAAACAATAATATACTAAAATTTCACAAAAATAAAACATAATAAATACGTAGGTAAAAACATTTAATTTAAAAGTAATGTATCACAAATCAGGCACCTCTGAAAAATATTTTAAAAATAAACCTGGCCAAATATATTCAAACTAAAATGGTTAAAAGATAAATTTTAATGACAAGTTAAAGGCTATGAAAAGGGTACCCCACCAACAATACTTACTTGACTGAAGCCTGACTAAGAAGAGAAAATAAACCGCAAAAAGGAGAAAATTAAATAAATCAACACACTAGAGGTTAGTGTTCTTAAATATTGCCTAAGTAAATTAAGTATAAAGCAAATAAATCCTCCAGCAATCTAAAATACATCATCGAACTAATTCTAATAAACATTCTAACAACCACTTTTTTCCCCACTACTGATACATCTCATAATGCAATTAGAATTGTGACAAAATGTTTTAGTTACAGAAGATGAAATGTTGCAGACAATGCACACCATTAAGAAAGGGTGAACAGCGTTTACAACGCAACTTTTACAACAAACTACCTTTACCACGCAACCTTTACAACGCAAGTCGTTACAACGACTTGCGCTGGGGGGCGCTCTAGGATAGGGAATATTTTAATTTACTATCCAACACCTTCCCTACTATCCACAGGGACTGGAGTTGGAATAGTAAATTAAACTATTCACTATCCAGCGCCCCCCCAACGCAAGTCGTTGTAACGACTTGCGTTGTAAAAGTTGCATGGTAAAGGCATGCGTTGTAAAAGCATGCGTGCTAACGACATACATCCTTAAGAAAGCATTCCCACAAAAGAGATAACCAAAAATCGGATTTTTTTTTATTATGAAACACACTTTAAAAATTACATCCTTTTGTAATGTAAAAAAATTGCATTTCTAACAATTTTTACTTGTTACTATGTCACTAACAAATTAAAAATATCTACAAAGGCATGTAAATACTTTACCTCACAGAAAGGTAAATAACTGTTAACCTATCTTGGCTATTGACATTCCCAAGAAAACACTATTCATGAAAGAATGCAATGGAAGTTCACCAATTACTGTTCTAACACATGGTTTGAACAAAGCAACTACATTTAATTGCTATAGAAAAAAATAAGGGAACACCTTCAATTGAAATAGAAGACAGAGGTGAAGTGGGTGATTTTAAATTAGTAATATCTACCTCTGCTGCACCTATAGTAATTGCACTAAAATACAATGTTCCCACATTATAGTGAGGTTAATAGGGCCAGTGCATAAACGCTCCAAATTTTAAATGTTCACGTTTAAAGTTGAAACTTTTTTAGATGATGAATTTTAGCACATTTTGCTTTGAGCTTGAATGAGATAGTGTACTTATAAAGGTTTTGCTTACAGATACATTTTATTTGTAGGCACATTATCATACCACAGTACATTTTGTCCAAGGACCAAGTACACTGCGCAAACTGTCCTTGCATATTGTTGTCTGCTTGCAGACAGCTCTGAATTGGTAGAATAAACAAAGACAACAGAATCTGAACTCAGCCACAGTGTAAATGGATCCGGATTTCATAATATCAAGTGCCCTGATCTTTTGTTCGGCAGAGGAACATTTCTATGGATGTCATGGTTGCCCATGGATGAATTCCAGCAGGTTAATCTCATCACCATTCCGAGAGGGACCCCAGCCTGTTCTACACCAGACTGGCCTCCAGATGAAACACACAGGTAAATGGGAGTTAGATCACTCCAAGGTATCTGGCAAAAAGCACATTTGTCCTATGCTCTCTAGGATAGGTAGTACTAGGTAGGAGCATAATTATATGCATTCATATAATCAATGCAATCGTTGTAATGGTTGAATTATTTATCTGTTTCACAATTCTTTAGATGCTGGTTACAATGCTCTGTTTTCTTCTATTAATCACCGCAGTACATGTATTTTACACAAGAATTCAACTGCTTCAATAAATGTTTGAAATGCCAATTTGTGTATTTTGTTTCTCAATTTCCATGATTTCCTTGGGGGTATTAGGGTTGTCATATTTTGAGGTTGCAGACACCATAAGTTACCCTGTGAGGTTTAGGGGGTTCAGATGGCACACTGTTAGGTAGCCAAGAATCCAGCCAACATAATCTGATGGTATGAGTGGACTTAGTCCTCATAGTTTTGATGCTTATACTGCCCAGACGCACAGTCTTACTGAATTAGTAGGAACTGCACAACATATCTGAGCAGCTATTTGGACAAATGCCCACTATCCATAATCTAAAAAATAACAAATTGCAGAAAACAACACACATTGGAAACGTCAAAAGGTCTTGTCTATGGTATGTTATATCATACAGGGTTCTGTAGCGCGCTCAAATACTCAAGAGTGTCCTGGCACGTGCGCAGACAGTGAGAAAGTGGGCAGAAAAAAAGAAAATGACTTAACCATTTTGAAGAGGTAAGTTTTTAATGTTTTTTTGAAGAGCTTGAAATCCTGAGTGTGCTGAAGCTCCACAGGAAGGGCGTTCCAGGCAGCCGCGGCTTTCACAGAGATAGACTGGCCACCTGAACGCACCCTTCGAAACCGTGGGATGATAAGCCGCCGCTGAGTGGCCTAACGAAGAGGGCGGTCCGGCGTATACAAAACAAAGCGTCCCCTCAGGTATGCTGGCCCTTGACCATAAATGGCCCTATGAGATAAAATGAGGGCCTTAAATAGCACCCGCTGGGCCACTGGTTGCCAGTGCAAATCACGCAGATGCTGCTGGACACTAGATCTCCGCGAGATGTTAAATAGGAGTCTAGCCACGGCAATCTGTATGATCTGGAGTCGCTTAACCAGATAAGCCGGGATGCCAATGAACAAAGCATTGGCATACTCAAGGAGGGAGAGGATGAGAGCACGCACTACCATTTCTTTGACCTCCCTCGGAAGCAAAGGAAAAAAGCTTCGAAAAGCCTTGAGGGTACCAAAGCATACTCCAGTAAGTTTTTTAAAGTGTTCTTTAAACCTTGGGTTTTCCCCAAACCAAACCCCCAAGTTTTTTGCCGGATCTCCCACAGAGTTGGGGCGAGGCACATTGGGAGGCCACAACGATTCTCTAAAGGTGGCAGGGAACTGACCATAGAGGAGTACTTCCGATTTTTCCTCATTGCACTTAAGTTGGGCAAGTGCGAGCCAGCGGAAAACCAATGAAAGGCAGGTCTGAGCAGTCTTGGTATCCAGATCCGAGCCCTGCCAGGTAAATAACAGCTGGGTGTCATCAGCGTAGGCTATAATTTTCGCACCCAGTTCCTCAGCTAAAAAGATCAAGGGGGTCCGGTAGATGTTAATCAGCAGAGGGCTTAAAGTTGACCCCTGAGGCACTCGAGTAGAGAGTTTCCTGACAGAGGACGAATAGGGGGGCACCCAGGCCTGCTGAGTGCGGTTGTCCAAGAACAATGTTAACCATTCCAGAGCAGGGCCGGTGGGTAGGCCAATGTGTTTTATTCATGTTGTACACCAGCATGGCTGCTGTTCAGCATGTCTAAAAGTTAGTGGTGTAGATAAGAGTGGAGTGGAACGGAATGGAGTGTTGTAGAGTGGAGTGATGTAGAGTGTCTTAGAATGGATGGAGTATACTGGCATAGAGTGGGTTGGAGTGGCATGGAGTGGGGTGGAGTGGCATGGAGTGGCGTGGTGTGGAGTGTTGTAGAGAGGAGTGTCATGGAGTGGAGGAAAGTGGTATGGATTGGAGTAGAGTGGAGTAAAGTGTTGTGGAGTGGAGTTGCATAGGCTGGAGTAGAGGGGAGTGCTGGAGAGTGGCTCAGATGAGAGTGGAGTGGAATGGAGTAGAGTGTTGTAGAGTGGAGTCATGTAGAGTGTTGTAAAGTGGAGCATATTGGTGTAGTGGGTGGAGTGGAGTGACGTGGAGTGGCATAGTGTGGCATAGAGAGGCGTAGTGTGTAGTGAAATTTTGTAGAGGGGAGTGTCATGGAGTGGAGGAAATGGCATGGATTGGAGCAGAGTGGAGTAAAATGTCATAAAGTGGAGTGGAGTGTTGTAGACTGGAGTAGAGTGGAGTGGTGTAGAGTGGAGTGCTGCAAAGTGGCGTAGAGTGGAGTGGTATAGAGTTGAGTACCAAGTAGCGCCATAGAGTGGAGAAAAGTGGCGTAGGATCTAGTGTCATGTTTTAGACTGAAGTGTCATAGAGTGGAGTAGACTAGAGTGGAGTGGGGCAGAGGGGAGTGGAATAGAGTGGAGTAGAGTTGCATAGAGTAGAGTGATGTGGAGTGGAGTGGGGTACAGTGTCACAGAGTGAAGTGGCGTATAGTGGAATGATGGAGAGTGGAGTAGAGTGGACTTGAGTGGCATCAAGTGAGGTGGCATAGAGTGCAACAGAGTGTCATAGACTAGAGTGGTGAAGAGTGGAGTTGCTTAGAGTAGATGGGTGTAGAGCGGAGTGGCATAGAGTGGATTGGTTTAGAGTGGAGGACAGTGTCAAAGAGAGGAGTGACGTAGAGTGGAGTGGTATAAAGTGGGGTGGTGCAGAGTAGAGTGTCCTACAATGGAGTGTGACTAGAGTGGAATGGCGTAGAATGCAGTAAAGGGCCAGGAGTGGCATAGAGGTTAGTGGGGTGTTGTAGAGTAGCACAGAGTGTAGTAGAGTGGAGTGCTGTGAAGTGGTGTAGAGTGAAGTGGCCAAGAGTGGAGTAGAGTAGAGCCAAGTATCGTAGAGTGGAGTGAAGTGGTGTAGGGTGGATTGGAATAGAGTGGAGCTGCATAGAATGGAGTGAAGTATCATAGAGTGGTGTGTCATAAAGTGGAGTGGCATAGAGTGGTGTGGAGTAGAGTGGAGTAGCGTAGATTGGAGGGGTTTAGAGCGGCATAGAGTGGAGTTCAGTGTTGTAGAGTGAATTAGTGGAGAGTGTTGTAGAGGGAGGTTGATTGTAATGGAGTATCCATGGTGTGGTAGTATAGTGTTGTTTCAGCGAACACATTTTCAGTTGAAATGACTAATATATTTGCACAGACATACAGTTTTACTGATAAACCTTTACTGCAAATAAATGATAATGTGTGGAATTTGGCATCATCTAGTGTATTGATTAGTTTTTATCCTATTAAAATATTTGTTGCCATCACCCTTCAGAATAAAATAAAACAAATCTTCATTTTTGCTTTCGTGATTCTGGTGTATCCTGAAATATTTGTACAGTTCATTTATAGGCATTTACATTTTTCAGTGTGGTAGGAAAACTACATATATCCACCTTTTTACACACCTAGCAAGATTGTCACAGAAATCCTCTCATTTTGTAGCCAGAGAAAGAAAAGTGTGCACCAAGCTTCTTGGAAGACAGAGCCTAACATTTGACCTCTATCTTTGAATGCACAGCAACGGTGACATGATAAAAACAAAATGTTAAAGCCTGTTCATTGCTAATTCACTTCTGACCTCCAGCATGTCTATTTCAGGGGTGTTTCAGTACCTCCTCCTTCCCTACTTCCAGTGCCTATGACATGGACATGAAATTTAGAAGAGGATAGTTTAAGATATGCTATTATTAAAGAGCACTGACCAAAATAAAAAAGCTTGTAGATAGAACAATGTTCCTCACAGTTATGCAAGATTGGTGAACTGGTTCTGGCAGAGATAAGTAAAATCAGTCAATAAGAAAGGAGGAAGGAAATTTTTTCAAAGAAATACAGCACAATTTCTGTTTCCTGAACTAGCATACAATAGCGAACTGAAAAAACATATACTCTTGTGTAATGCTTCACGAAAAATAAAAATATAGTTCCCAGAAAGCGAGCAGTCGTGGAAGAATATAAGTAGCCATTCAAGGTAGACGTAAAAAAGCTATACTCAATGGGTTGGAATAAAGACATGCTAGATAGCCTAAAACAAATAAAGCTAGCAACCAGAAAAATTGCAACTGTGAGATGCAAAACACAAAGCCAATGGCAAGCAATGGTCGAAATGCTTACCCAGGGAAGCTTTCAGAATGGCTTAGGAGTGGGCTCAGGACTGGAAAATATTATAAATGCATTACTAGAAAAGGGAAAAGAAACCGGGAGCCGGACACAGAAGGACAAAGGATATAAGAAGAACACAAGCTAAGACAATAACGGTGCAAAGAACAATAGTTAAAAAAAACATGAATAGGTCACCTATTCAGTCCTAAGCCCACTATGTATGACAAGATATATCTGATGAGAAATATGGTCCTTCTATTGATCTTGATATTGACCCTGATGGGTATATTGTAAATAAGATGAAATATATAAGTGTTTAAAAAAAAAATTTAACTTTTGCAGATTGCCGTTGTTGTTCTTCCCCCTCCCCACCACCACTCTGTGCCCTGATAAAGGTGTGGCCCAAGATCCGGCCGAACACCGAAACGCGCGTTGGCGCTTCAAGATTGTCCCGTAACTTTGCCATCTAGTCTCGATTTTTCTCTGAGACCCTACAGGACTTGATTCATCTTTGACAACTGGCAATTGAAGTGTGATACGACTCGAATGAATGTAGAATGTGTGAGTTGCGTGAATTGGATATGACTGACTGAAGGGATGTGTGGGATGCGGGTTGAATGAAGTGATTATTTATTAGATTAATGTAAGTATTTTCTATATCAATGTTAAATCCATATATGTGAAAATCAAATAAACATGAAGTATATCTCCTTCACTTATTTGTCGTGGATGTCTTGATTTCAGCTGGTCTAGTGGGCTCATGACTGATGATATAAAATTGGGACTCTATTAGAGCCAATACCCTTATCCTTTTGGGCAGTACATTTCGTGTGTTTAACTAATTTCGAATCTCCTGCCTGTCTGCCCTCTAATTACCTTTTCAGGGGGCCCCTTTGTTATATTGGCCTCCTGATCTGAGCCATAGGGACATAAAATGCTCCCCAAACAGCTCCCGGACCCAGCTGCAGCAAGGTCCTGACCATAAAGGGATGCCTCTCAGGTCCTGGACCTTTGGTGTGGCTTACGGGATCTTTGAAATCAAGCTTTTGGGCTCTTCACAACTGCAAATCAAACAGGCCCGTACGCACTGGGACAGTGCCACAGGCACCAAAAATCATCACATGCCTCCTATAGCCCATCTTTTCGTTCAGCAAGCATCGATCGCCTGTGGAGAACGCCTGCCTGTCTGAGAGGCCCGGGCTGTTCTTCATGCTACACTGACCACTGCCAGTGATGCTCTCATTGCTCCTGGCGACCCTCTCAAATGTGAAGGGGACTCTTGGCACAAAATGTGGGACGGAAAAACTTCAACAGGACTGATCTGGGACTGTATCTGATCCATGGTCCATTGCAGTTAGCCTGAACTTTTGATTCTGACCCGTCCAGCGAAACCAGATAGCCCCGGCTGATGCTTTGTGCTTTTAGGCGCTATTTTTAACTTTGTTCTTAAAAAATTCATTACTCCGGTTCTACTGATTGGATTTTTGTTGTTTTCATCATCATTAAATTATCTTTTAGTGTGGTGTTTTCACTGTTTTACTATTTGAAGTGTTGCTCAAATACTTTACCTCTAAGTTAAGCCTGACTGCTCTCTGCCAAGCTACCAGGGAGTGAACGCAGGTTAAGTTGGTGTTTGCTTTTGCCTTACCATGACTATTATTGTGGTTACTACTTGACCATGGCTTCCTTCCCAGGCACCCCAGTCAACCAGTAACCCAATTTCTAACAGTGATAATTAAATAAGAGCAGATTTAAAATATAATTAACATTAATGGGCATAACATCGGCATAAATCCAGCTTTGGCGCCATTTTTCAGTGCTGTGGTAGCTGGCATTATAAAATAAGTCTGACTAAATACCTTAGAGGGACTAAACATTGTGTCTGCTGTTTAGACTTTGAATATTGTTGGAGGGTGAAGAGAATTATCTGAATGCAGAATCTTGCTTTATGTAGTAGGAAGTCGTCACACTAGCTCTCCACACCTTTCTCCATTAAAGGATTTTCTGTATTATAGCTTCCTGACAAAATTAGAATATGGTCGATGTAGTAAGAATGTTCAGTAGAAGAGTGTCTGGGGTGTACGAGTTGGATCAATATGGTGCTATTATTGTGGCATGTGCTCCCTAATGGAATTATCGAGTGTGCCTGCTATCTGGGAGGGATGGGCAGATTTTTAGGTCTCTGCCTAGCGTACACTGCGCAGCAGTGTTCGCGCAGCCTGAGTCCTTTTGGCAGGGTTCTCGAAACAGACCTGGAAATACCACACGCTCGTGCGTGTGATTTTCTATTTGCGACCTGCTATTGGCCTTTCACTGCTTCCTGTTTTGTAAAGTAGAGACCAATAGGCCAGAGGCGGGCGTGTAGCTCCACTCCTGGCCTATTGGTGTCTGTTACGTGCATTTCTGACATATGTTTTCAATTATCGCGCCCGTGGGTGGGCGCGATAATTGAAAACATATGTTTTGCCATGGCGCGCACGCGCTTCTGAAACCTATTGCTTTACTTGCGACTTTGCTTTCGCGATCGCTTAACCGTTTCAAACTGCACCTGCTCCAGGGACCTGCTAGGCTGCAGCCGCCTGGGTGTTACCGAGCTGCCCGCCCCGCTGCCTTCCTGGGCTGTTAGCATGTAAGTACAGAGGGAGCTCTGTCTACTTGTCCGTGGCACTGCCGCGAGACAATCCTTACCAAACAACCAGCCTCCTCAATAATTCCACATGACTTCTGAATACTGCCTCGCTGCATCTCCTGTCGTGCAGCACGTAATCGTTACCTCCCGGCGTGCAGCACCCCGGTATACCGCAGCCTCCCAGCACCCAGTGGCATGCGAGACCCCGCGTACCCGTCATCCGTGCAGCACGCCCTGAACTTCACTGTTCTGAACGATACTAGGCACTGCTCCTCG
Organism: Lissotriton helveticus; assembly: GCF_964261635.1. Taxonomy (NCBI): domain Eukaryota; kingdom Metazoa; phylum Chordata; class Amphibia; order Caudata; family Salamandridae; genus Lissotriton; species Lissotriton helveticus. The sequence goes on from NC_136071.1 coordinate 114,920,482, forward strand.
CGTCGCACCCTGATAAACTACACATGTGTATGCTGTGCTGCATCCTCTGCTATTGGCATGGTGTGTTCTATCCTGTGCTATGCTACCCTTTGCAATACTACTCTCATGTTGCATCCCATACCGACCTATTGGTCGGCCCCCATGCCCACCTGTCGCGCTGCACCCTCTCCAGTAACATTCTATGCAGCGCTCTGTTGTAGCCACGCTGTCCCACACGCATTGGTGCATGAATAGCCTTGTATTGGGAGAGATTTGGTAGCCCTGCTGCCAGAGTCTTAGAATTCCCAGGGCATTGCAAGAAACCGGGTCCATTGTTTTGCCCTAAAACTCTCTCTACTCTTCACTACTCTCATGTTGCATCCCATCCCGACCTGTCTGCCCCCATGCCCACCTGCCGTGCTGCACCCTCTCCAGTACCATTCCATGCAGCGCTCTATTCTAGCCACGCTGTCTCACACGCCTTGGTGCACGAATAGCCTTGTATTTGGTGAGATTTGGTAGCCCTGCTGCCAGAGTCTTAGAATTCCCGGGGCATTGCAAGAAACAGGGTCCATTGTTTTGCCCTAAAACTCTCTCTACTCTTTACACCTGCAGCTGTAGGTGTCTCTGATTATTAGTAAATTCAGGTGCTTTTTAACTTCCAGTATTACGTGGTTACTTTCCAGAAGTCGAGCCTGACTTCTTAATTAATAAACTCAACTTTTTATATATATATATATATATATATATATATATATATATATATATATATATATATATATATATACACAAAGCTCACGAGCGTGCGATAAATGTAGTAACTTTTAAACGTAATCAGTATTTCTATTGTATAAGAGGGAACAAATATGGTTTTCAATGCATGCCTGGCCTATTGCGTTTCGATTAGCACTTGCTGATTACTTTAAATAGTTTTGTTTACTATTAGTAGATTTTTTAGTGATCATCACATTGTGCTTTAAGCAGATATTAGAAAATGACAAGTAATGAAATGGAGCAACAGAATCTGGAAGCAGTTGAAAGCTTGGTCCGAATAACAATTTTAAGCTGTTTCAATAACTTAAGGTAGCGGAGTTACAATTTAGCAAAATACATCTTTATTTGTACACAAGAAGCCTTTGTGCTGTTGACTGAAATAATAGCCGGGCTCAATAGTACTGTTGTGTTGGTTTGTTTACATATCTTCCCACTCCACCGAGATTCTTTCATGTTTTTAAGTGCCCCGGAGCAGTCAGAGTGGTGTTGATGTTTGGGATTACTCTGTTCCAGTGGTTTGCTTGTTGTATTTTTAAATAAACATGGTCTGTAGCTTTTTGTTTGGAATGGCAGACATGCGGTTTTGTATTTGGTGTGAAGCTCTGCTTGCAGCTGGCAGTGTGTCACTGCGTATTTGGTGTGAAACACGGCCTTCTCCTTGCAGCTGGCCGTGCCACAGTCAGTGTGTATTTGGGGCGAAGTAGCTCACTCCATGCCCTCTTTTGCAGCTGGCAGTGGCACTGTGATTAAGTTATGTGAAGCTTGGTACTCCTTGGAAGGGGCAGTTTCACTGTGAGTAGTTAGTGGAAGCATGGTCCCTGGCCCAGCTGTTTGTTGACAGTATTACGCAGTTTATTGGAGTAGGAGCCCGGCTCACCCATAGTCCTCTCACTGCGGCTGGCAGTGTCACGGTGTGTGTTTGATGTGAAGCACGGCCTCTCTCTACGGCTGGCAGTGTCACGGTGTGTGTTTGATGTGAAGAACGGCCTCTCTCTGCAGCTGGTAATGTAACGGTGTGTGTTTGGTGTGAAGCATGGACTCTCTCTGCGGCTGGCAGTGTCACGGTGTGTTTGATGTGAAGCACGGCCTCTCTCTGCAGCTGGCAATGTAACGGTGTGTGTTTGGTGCGAAGCACGGCCTCTCTCTGCGGCTGGCAGTGCCATAGTGTGTTTTTGATGTGAAACATGGCCTCTCTCTGCGGCTGGCAGTGCCATGGTGTGTTTTTGATGTGAAGCACTGCCTCTCTCTATGGCTGGCAGTGCCATGGTGTGTTTTTGCTGTGAAGCACTGCCCCTCTCTGCGGCTGGCTTGTAGTGTAGTTCCTATATTCCCAATAGGCTCTGCGCATTGGAATAATATCTTCAGTAGTATAGACGTAGGACGGAGGTTAACTAGGTCTTCCACTGACTATATTAGACTTAAGTTTTGTGTGCCAGCTAGCTCAGAGTTCACTAGAAACTTTCTTGAATAAGCGAGGAGGAGTTTAACCTCCCTGGATAGACAAGAAGGGATTTAGTTTCTGACAACCATAAAACATGACAACTTTGCTCTCCCTGAATAAGAGTGTATCTCTAGAGTCGTGTGAAAACAAAAGACAGCTATTTTACTCAGTCAATACGTGCGTACTTAGTTTCACCAGATTTGCAGAGAAAAAGAGAGACGGGCGTTTTTCAATAAAAGGTGTTATTTATTGAGCAGTCTCTTTCCTCATACAAGAGAAATGAATTGCTACGATTGCAATACTTACAGTTAAGTAAAGTGCATACAGTAAAAGCAGGATTATGAAATAATACTGTAAAAGCATTGATATGGTTTCTTAGCCATATGATACCTTAAAATGGATAAAATAGATACATACATATATACATTGACTAATCGTACTCAACTGGTGCTTCTAACTACGCCTACCCCGGTGTACCTGACCTAAGCCTAATATATGGGAGGGAGTAAGTAAGTAGCAGTTTAAGTTAAGTTTGGTTTGCCAAGAATCTGACTCAAGAATTCTCTGTAAGGGTTTAGTCAGTTCAGTACCTGGGATTTAGAAGGCAGGAGGGCTGGTATCTCTTTCTCAGGACTCGATATCCCAGTCACCCGCAAAGGTGGGCTGGAAACGCTGGAAGCTGGATTTCTCGGCAGGAGAAAAGACAGCATCTCTCTCAGCGCGTCAAAGGGGAGGGGCAGCGTCCGTGGGCTCTCGCATCAGCTGGGCTCTCCGGCAAGTAGTCGCTGCTCCAGATTCACCACCACGTGTGTTTGCTTAAGGCAACGTTGGTATATTTATACCTGAAAGTTGCCGGGTTTGACGTAAGAATGGACATAAGACGTCAATAAAGATGTCACTAAGAACTGGTCGTTCTTACAGTGCTCTACAGGAGTTCTCGAACGGAATAAAAACAATCGCAGGCGGGGATTTCCCAGGTTACTCGAGGTTTGGATTTGTTTAAGAACTCGGTGTGCTTTCTAGGGGGCTGGAGGAATAGTGCTTGCTTAATGTGACAGCATGCGCTATGACTAATATATGAAACGGGTTTCTGTGCCGCTGTAGGGATATTATTGATTTATAACCGGGCAAGGGCCAAGAATAGGAATATCGATACAGGTACCTAGATAAACACACTACACCCACTCCATGAATTCATGTCCATAATTACTAATCTAAGCAATAGTAAACATATCTAATAGTGCATGTGTATACCGATCCACCCCAAAATACATTATTTTGCATCTGAAATGGTATATGCGAGATACATGAAAAAAACGAGTATAGGTACTGTATGCTTTCAAGCAGCGTAATCATTCAAAAGGATGCACATTTATATCAGCATGAATGATTTGCGAAAATTTACACATGAAACGCCTCTTAATACAGAAAAAAAAAAGCGAGACCGCTTCATCACATATAAATACAGTTATTTGTAAATATGCTAGAGGCTGAGGTAATGTATTGTAGAGTTCCTAAAAATAGAAGCTCTGTTCTCTAAGAATAGTTCTACTTTAAGCAGAGGATGAGTGCCAAAAAAAAGTAAATATTTTGGAATCGGGAAAAAAGTTTTCGTTTTCAGGGGAAGAAGAAAAAATAGTTCCAAATAGTCTCAGTAGCTTTGTTTTACAAAGCTGACGGCCAAATTCAGAGTTCAGGGAACGCTGTGTGCTTGTTTGCTTAAAGTTATTCTTTCTGTTCGGGGGAAAACATCATTTCAGACAGATTTTCAGAAAAACAGTCTACTGCCTCAGGTGAAAGTTCGACCAAGTTGGAGAATGTCGCTACCATACAGTCGCAAGCATGATCGCTTTCATCGATGTTTTGATCAGCATTGCTTACAGAAGGTTGTACCTGGTTGATGCTGCTCTCGTCTTGTACTTCACTACCCTTTAATCGTAGTGGTGAAGTTTCCACGAATGCCGTCATCAGGATCGGTAACCGCTGGGGACAACACGATGCATGAGCCTTTACTGGACTTAGCAAAGTATCTGTATCCAATGGTACTTCTGATTGTAGTGAAAGACAGGTGTCCAACACGCATTCTTCTCCGCATAGCATACATCTTAACACAGGTAAGATACAATTCTGCCAGATAGGTCGGAATGAAAGAAACCAGGTCATATTCAGATCTCTTAGCCGGGCTAAATCAAGGACTTTAGTTATGCAGTCCCGATAGCGTATAGCTAGGACCGTTTCTTCCATTGATGCTGGAGTATTGTCTGTGACATGGCTTGCCATAACGAAGCAGGAGTAGCAAAAATAAGATGCCTGCTACGAGTCCCAACAGGAGTGGAAGTCCGCCAAAGACAGAATGGACAAAATTAGGAAAAATACACAGGACTGCTTTGAAGGGTGTTAACAGTCCCGAAAAAACGGTCTTAAATACACTAGCGATACCATTCGTATCAGAAATGTTTAAGATTTCGTTTAGCATTTCTGCGAAGTGTAGGGGGCAATTTGTTGATAATAATGCATGTATCTCTGTCGTTGTCCTTGCAACTTGGAGATCATACGTTTCTTTTGATGACGTCAAGTGCACTGGCGTCTGTAGAAGCACAGTCTTCATTCTGCTTAAAGTATCAATTCGAATAGAAGAGATATTCAAACTGGGCCAAATATTTCCCTTCCTGTCTGGAGTGTCGTTTGGAAACAATACTCGCTCACAGCAAGTGACCATGGAACTCACGCTTACTAGATAAGTTTTTCCTGGCAGCAGGCCACAACATCTGTGATCCACAATTAGAATGTAGCTCCCGTTAGAAAGCCGTCTAAAGAATGGCTCTATTCGAGTTGTAGGTGTGCCAAGCTGGTGACATGAAAGGTTATTTGAAGTCCCCTCACAGGCCCCATGCAAATTTATGCCCTGACACAGAAGTATACCACTTAGTGATTTTTCACAATTATTACCACTAAGAAAACACTCTGTCCTTTTTCACTATAACATGTGTGTGTATAAGGTAATTCCCAGGTTGACTTAATGTATCCTTCACCCAACCTTTCATACTGGCCTGCCTGTATATACTTTTGGCAGTATCGAAATTGGAAAGTTGTTATCGGAATAGTTATGATTCCGTGTATTATCCATTCAATGACAGGTCGTTCTGACATTGTCAATGGTAATCTCTCAAGTTTTTCAATGCTCAGAATTGTATATTCTGCTCCCTTTTGTGCCAAGCTGATTTGTGTATCAGTAAGGTTAAAGATAGTGAATAACGACGTTGTGTTGATTAAACGCCAAGGCACATAGCCTGAACGCAGATTTTGTAACGTCCAGCCAAGCTGTACAATAGAACGCCATTGAGACTGACCATGTTGTAACATTAGTAAGTCCTGCTCTATTATATCGATTGCAGATGATACAATACTGTCCAGTGAATATATTCTGGAAGACAGAGTCATTAACCCATTGTCCACAACAGAAAGTGATTTTTCCAAATTACTATGGTCAATTTTCCGTATTCTCTCTGCTGTCTCAATTTGAGTTACTTTCCAAGCTTCGTTGTAAGCTGCATATATAGAGGCCGCTATGAAACGTTTTTGATGCTGTTTGCGTGGTCCCATAATGAAATCACGCAAGTCAACACCCTCTTTAAGTAAAGTCAAGTGTTGCTTAATTTCTACCAGTGTGGATGTTCGTAGCCATTCGAGGCAGAGTTTCCCTACACTGTATGTAGTTACAATCCCTGGATGTTGTCTCTGGGAGTATCTAGGGTCTGGCCTGATCAATTTGAACCCCTGTATTTTGTTCAGGAATCTATCTTGACAGTTGTTTGTGTCTGTGGGCCAGATCAACCATTTTTTCCAATCAGGATGTGTTCTGTTTTGGTTTAAAATATGGGATACGTCTATCTCAACATCTGTAGTGCTATTACTGTCAGGTGTTGGCTTTGGAATAGACGGTTTGTTTAAGTCTTTATTTTTGGCTAGGCCAAGACAGGTTGTCTGTTGAATTGTGTCATTCAAAAATATAATTTGTTCTGGGATCATGCAGGCTCTGAATAATGATTCTATACCTTGGACGTGCCAATCTCTTGTACCCCAGATGGTTTTTGTTTCAATATTATTGTTCCAGAAATCAAAACCAAATGTATTTATTTTTTCAAAAAATTTTTCTGAATAGATTAATTTTGTGTTTGTCAGCATGGTTTTCATTCCTGTCTTATTTAACAGTTTGAAATAAAACGTTTCTGCATCACTTGTGTTAAACCCTGAGAAGTATGAAAATTTATCATAAAATGTTTTTGAACTGCCTTTTGGTGGAGTTGCACAATGTTCCCATTGATTATAATTAAACCTTTCTAGGTTGAGCAGATGTATGCAAATAATGGTTAGCATAGTGATTGTAACAGTACATCTGGTCATAATTAGTTGAACCCTGCAAATAATCATGTTCTGTAAATTTAGCTGACATAACTAGGTCTGACATCATATCATTAATACTTTCAAAGTCCCAATCATCAGAAAATGTGCTCGGTTTTCCAAAGTCACTTAATGAAATCTTAAATTGGTGTGGATACTTCAGGAGCTCGACCGGGCCATATATATCGTAATCAGTTTTGTCCCATGCTACCCCACCGGGTATAGGATTAGCTGTGAAGTTTACTGAAGAAAGTTCTCTTTTCTCGATGTGTGAAGACTTGTGTGGTTTTAGGACTAAGTTGATTTTCTGACTTGCTGTGTCCATTGCAACATATTTTCCTTCAATGAAATGTCCCAAGCATAGTACCATGATGAGCCAAAGTAGGAGAAAAAATACACCTAGTACCACCCAAAATTCAATCCATGGAGAAATCAGATAGGTTGCTTTGAGTTGATGAAAGAGTTCTTTGGCTTTGTCTTTAAAAGTCTTTTTTGCTGTCGGCTGTTCCTCAGGTTCGCTTGGATCCTCAGAAAAGTCATCGAAGTTGATGAAGTAGCCTGATGCAGTTCTGTCAATTGTTTCAATTGCTTCTGGATTTCTTTTTGCTTTTGGAATTTTCTTTGTTTCATTAGCATAGTCTGTGGCTACATCATTGTAGATTGGTGTTTCTTGACGAATTGTAGTAATTTGGGTTTCAAAAGGCATACGTTCCATAGCTTGGTTGCTTAGTCCTTGTTGATTCACTGTAGGTTTATCAAATGTGACTAGTCTCTCAGTTTTGTAGTGTGTTTATATAGGGACCTATATCGATACTCTTATTTCTGACCCTTGTCCGGTTAATAAATCACTAATATCCATACAAAGGCACAGAAACCCGCTTTCAGATTAAGTCATAGCGCATGCTATCACATTAAGCAAGCACTATTCCTCCAGCCCCCTAGAAAGCACACCGAGTTCTCAAAACAAACCAAACCACCAGCAGACCTGGGAAATCCCCCGCAGCTATTGTTTTGATTTCGTTCGAGAACTCCTGTAAAGAATGTAAGAACGACCAGTTCTTATGACATCCTTACTGACGTTTTATGTCCATCCTTACGTCAAACTCAGCACCTTTCAGGTATAAATATACCGACGCTGCCCTAAGCAAAGACACGGTGGTGATGAGCTTGGAGCAGCGCTACTTGCCGGAGAGCCCAGCTGATGCAGGAAGCCCCCTCTCTTTTGACGCGCTGAGAGAGAGGGTGTCTTTTCTCCTGCCGAGAAATCCAGCCTCCCGCGTTTCCGGCTTGCCCTCGCGGGTAACTGGGATACCGAGTCCTGAGAGAGAGATACCAGCCCTCCTGCCTTCTAAATCCCAGGTACTGAACTGACTAACCCCTTACAGAGAATTCTTGAGTCAGACCCTTGGCAAAGTAAACTTAACTTAAACTGCTACTTATTTACTCCCTCCCACGTATTAGGCTTAGGTCAGGTACACCGGGGTAGCCGTAGTTAGAAGCACCAGTTGAGTACGATTAGTCAATGTATATATGTATGTATAACTTTTATCCATTTTAAAGTATCATATGGCTAAGAAACCATATCAATGCTTTTACAGTATTATTTTATAATCCTGCTTTTACTGTATGCACTTTACTTAACTATAAGTATTGCAATCATTGCGATTCATTTCTCTTGTATGAGAAAAGAGACTGATCAATAAATAACACCTTTTTTATTGAACACGCCCGTCTCTTCCTTTTCTCTACAATCTGGTGAAACTAAGTATGCACGTACTGACTGAGTAAAATAATTGTCTTTTGTTTTCACACAACTCTAGAGATATACTCTTGATTAGGGAGAGCAAAGTTGTCATGTTCTATGGTTGTCAGAAACTAAATCCCTTCTTGTCTATCCAGGGAGGTTAAACTCCTCCTTGCCTATTCGAGAAAGTTTCTGGTGAACTCTGAGCTAGCTGGCACACAAAACTTTAAGTCTAATATCGTCAGTAGAAGACCTAGTTAACCTCTGTCCTACGTCTATACTATTGAAGATATTATTCCAATGCGCACAGTCTATTGGGATAATAGGAACTACACTACATGGCGCCCAACGGTTTGGATAGGCGATAAATCTAACGCAAGGCATTAGAGTAACTCAGTTGTTCTTTTTCACACAGACCCTTTCTCCCATAAATACTCCAAAGACGTCTGGAGTGGGTCAAAGGTTAAATCCGCCAAACTTAGTAGGAGGAGACTCCTATGTATAGTTTTTGGTTTATTCAACGTTGAAGGATACACTGTTCCAAAATATTGTGCTCCTAATCTTTGTTTCCTTGGAAACCTGCTCTGCAAAATCTCATTAAAACAATGTCAACTAACGGCGACAACAATGAAACCGGGGAAACTGCAGTAAATGCAGATCAACGGGGTTTCGATGTTACAGGGTTTAATGAAAATTAACCAGGTGCAATCATCATCCCGGTCAACATAAGAAAAACTATAACCTTAAAACTTATAGAAAACGGACTGACATCGAGAGGTGGTACAGTCATATTCGTAATTGAGGCACATGAATATCGGCAGACAGAGTTATTCTATTCATGGATAAACTTTCCAGCAGCAAACGCTGTAACAAAGGAATTCCACTATTACAAGATAGAGGAACCTCCGGATGAGTACACCCCTTTCGAGGAGGTGGAAATACCACTAAAATACCAAGAGCACCTGCTCTGGTTTAAAGGCGCCCTAAAACATAATGATCACATCACCAGGCTCGGTCCACTAGGTAGACCAGGAGCAACGTGGCCGGTTCTAGCCGGATACACACCACATCCAGACATTGAAAAAATGTCAATACCAGAACTTTTAGCACAGCTAAAACAACTGATTAAAATACACAGACAATTAGTCCAATATGTAATGCGGACTTCAACAGTCCAAACAGCTATTAAAATTCCACAGCTGACCCCTCATCAGGGGAACACAAATAAAATCACACCACAGAACATACAGTCCTGTCTAGGTAAAGTACCCATTAAAAGGGAACAAATTCAATTCTGGTTAGCACAAAAGATCACTCAAATAGAGGCGGTATTTCCGGATACCACCCATGTTGAGAAACACAGAATTCTGACTATCTGTCTTCCAATGGGGATCGCACCACATGTGGAAGACTGTGACACTTGGGGCACAGTTTTTGCTTCCATTTATACAAAAACACATGGTGTTCCGTCCATAGCGGTAATACCAGAGGTGCTAAAACAGATTCAAAGTGAATACGGTCCAGAACCTGCTTTAACTCTGGGTATGAAATTACTGAAAGACTTCAAGCAGGTCTCGGCAATATTACTAGCCAACATAAAGGGGGAAGCAGCAACTGTGGCGATCTGCCAAAGGTTGAAAGAAACAGATATAGCAGACCAACCATTTGAACTTGCCAGAATCATAGAAAAATCCTATGAAGAACTAGGAAGAGATAGTTTGGGTGGGAAACCAGTGAAACCCCAACTAACTGAAAATCCTGATGAATCATCTGGAGACAGTGGACACGATTGAATACATTCAAGTGGAAAGTGCAGATACCAGAGTTAGCAAACCTCATAAAATATATGAAATAACATTACGTATAGAGGGAGATAAGACTAGGAAAATAAGGGGTCTATTTTGGGATAATCTCTCCAAAGGTTATGACATCCTTCTAGCTGAAAAAGACTGGCCACCAGAGTTTGTCAGGGAGTGCCCTCATGGCGAAGAAATGATTATGCCTGCCTTCTCAAATCATATTCCAATTCATAAAAAATATACACTTGCAAGAAAGTGGGCAGTAGCCCAGGCTCCTGCTCTATATACAATCATGTGGGATGGGATGAGGACTCTCCTCTTCACAAAATCCAGTTAAAATCTCAACCAACTGCACAGAGGCAGTACCCAATGAAGCAAGAAGCTAAAAAACAGGTCAGGGAGATCTTAGATCAACTTGAATACCAAGGTGTGATTGAAACTTGCACCTCACAAATGAACAATCCTTTGTTTCCTGTCTCCAAACCTGATAATTCATATCGTCTAGTTTTGGACTACAGACACCTAAACTCATGTTGCAAGACCTTTGCAGTACAAAACTCACACAGTGCAGCACTAATGAATAGCATAGTGCTCAAAAAATACAAAACAACATTAGACATCTCTAATATAGCACCAGAAGGCAGATATTTGACCGCGTTCTCAATTAACGGCTCGCAGAAAAATTTCTGTTGTTTGCCACAGGGGTTCAAGAACAGCCCAGGATTATTCTCAGCGAGAGTAACAGAGTTACTACAAATATATGATGATGAGGCATTATCTTATGTCGATGACATCTATCTAACAGATGATGACTTGGATACTCACTTGAAAAGAGTGAACACCATAATACTTGGGTTCGCAACAGAGGGTTACAAATTCAACTTCAAAAAGTCAAGAATTGCCCATCTGACTGTCCTGTTTTTAGGATATGAATTATCAAGTGAGGGCAAAAGCCTGGCTGACAATTTCTTAGAAAAATGTGCTGTAATCCAAGCACCAAGAACGCTGAAAAACTTACAATCAATTCTAGGTTTCCTGAATTTCGGAAGAACTTACATTATAAATTACGCAGAGAGGGTTAAACCTCTCTATGACCTAATAAAACCAGATTTTAAAAGAATCAATTGGACTCAAAAACACACAGAAATTTTGAGATCTTTACAAACGGACATGTTAGTTAAAACAAAACTACAAACACGCGATAACACACGCAACCTTGTGATTCGAGTCATCCGAGGAAGATGCGGATTCACATACCTAACCTCTAATGAGGGAGAAACGGTACCAATAGCATACAAATCCCATTTGTACACAGAAGCTGAAAAAACATTCAGTATAAAGGAAAACATTGTACATGCGGTCCAAACAGCTATAGCAAAGGAAAGAGCCCAGGCCCAAGGCAGAAGGATTACTGTTATAACAGCAGAATCAGCTTTTGAGGAATTAACAAGCCCATGTAATTTACCTACTATGGCATTAAATCCAAAATGGATACAATGGGAAAATTCTCTTGCTACAGACAAAGTGAAATACTATTTTGACCCGGAAGTGAAAAAATTTAAAAATCTAGAATATGAAAGAGAATATCCTCTGCCAATCGACATTCTGCCCATACGACAGTACGCCTGTGTAATATATACAGACGGACATGCTCAACCCTCAGTTTGGGGAAAACTAGCCTATAACGCCACATGCGAGATTGTAAAAAACGTGTGGCGCGGAGGTAAATTGAGACCTCTGGTAACAAAATCACACTCGGTAGAAAATAATTCAGAACAACAAACTGAAATAATAGCGTTAAAACTGGCGCTAGATAATGCAGATCGCGAATTCCCGACACTAATAGTGTGCGATTCGTATTACTGCGTCAAATCATACAATAACGATTTACAGAAATGGGTTCAAAACGGTTACAAAGATGACACAGGTGCCACAATCAAGCAAAAATCGCTTTGGGAACAAGTAGTTCTTTTACAGAATGAACTACCAAAGACTCACGTGATACACTCACTGAGTCATCAGCGTGTAGGCGTTCACGTTGCAGGGAATTCATTGGCTAAGACAGCCACAGCGGAAGCAACTAAATCGGCTTCCGTAGCTACAAAAAAGCGTTCAGGAAAATACATTGACGGGGAAACAATGCTGGCGGTGAAAACGTCATCAAAAGGCGACTACTCAGCGCTACCCATCAACTATCCACTCAATTATACATACATAATCGATGCAAACTCCGTTCCTTTTGCTCAAATCCCTGGAGTGGGGGATAGAGTAATTCCAAACACGAACAGGAGAGTCTTGTTAATAGCAGACGCACATATGGGTGAGGGTCTTAGACACCTTAAGCTTAAGGATTCTCTGGAAGAATTACAATCAATATACAGGTGGCCAGGAATGAGCCTGGAACATCACATATTTGCAAAAAAGTGCCCAGACTGCAACAGAGATCGCAGTGGCGACCGAGACGGTATGTTACCATGGCGTTTCGCTCCAGATTGGATTAAACAATAAAACCCATTATGAATAATGCGTCATATTAACATATAGAGACTATTTTTCACTTATAATGTAGACCCCAGCTCTCGGCTGACGTCTGAACTGTTATGAAAAGATTTGCGAGTCTTTATCGGCACATACGCAATTGGCATGCTACATTCTGACCAGGGTCCTGCTTTTAGCTCTCGAGCTTATAAGGAGGCCATGACCAGCATGGGCATTGCATTGCGGTACTCTTGTCCCTTTCATCCTGAGGGAAACGGAATTGTGGAAAGAAAAAACCGTAACATAAAGCAATCTATAACGGCAAAGGTATTAGGTTCGGGAGCTGGGTGGGTCAAGCATTTAATAAGTGTCCAACGTAGTCTTAATAATCTGCCAAGAAATTCCCTGAGAGGTCTCACTCCGTACGAACTATTGTTTGGGACTAGAATGTTAATCCAGGACCTCGATAGTCAAACTTCAGTGGTTAAAGAAAAATGCTTTGATATCAAAGATCGTTTGGCTATTTTACAGGACTTAAATGAAAAAAGAAAAGACCTGAGCAACATAAAATTGAAACAACAGCCAACAACCACTGAAGAGAAACCACCTGTCCCAGCAAGGCCTGTCTGGATTCCAAAAATCGGGGATCTGGTCAGAGAGAAGATCGCAGTAAAGAAGGAATTTGGGCCTTCTTACAGAAAAACAGAACCTGTCTTGGCTATCAACGGGACAAGATCAGTAGTATTACCGCCCCTTGCTGGTAAAAAGGAGAACCGAGTTGTATCCATCGACCTGGTTAAACCACAATCATGTGGCCGATAACAAGTAGTAGGCCAAGTGGACTCCCAAGAAGTAGCAGAACACCAAAGTTTGCTACAAATACAGAGGATCAAACTGAGAGACTAATCACCTTTGATAAACCTACAGTGAATCAACAAGGACTATGCAACAAAGCCATGGAACTGAAACCTCTTGAAACCCAAATCAAATTCTTACATCAAGAAACACCAATCTACAATGATGTAACTACTGACTATGCTAATGAAACAAAGCAAATTCCAAAAGCAAAAAGGAATCCAGAAGCAATTGAAACAATTGACAGAACAGCATCAGGCTACTTCATCAACTTCGATGATTTTTCTGAGGATCCAAGTGAACCTGAGGAACAGCCAACAACAAAAACTTTTAAAGACAAAGCAAAGGAACTTTTCATCAACTAAAAGAAACCTATCTGATATCTCCTTGGATTGAAATTTGGGTGGCACTAGGTGTATTCGTCCTCATACTTTCGCTCATCATGGTACTATGCTTGGGACATTTTATTGAGGGAAAATATGTTACAATGGACACAGCAAGTCAGAAAATCAACTTGGTCCTAAAACCACACAAGTCTTCGCACATCGAGAAAAGAGAACTTTCTTCAGTAAACTTCACAGCCAATCCTATACCCGGTGGGGTAGCATGGGACAAAACTGATTACGAAATCTATGGTCCGGTCGAGCTCCTGAAGTATCCTCATCAATTCGAAATTTCATTGAGTGACTTTGTAAAAGCAAGCACATTCGCTGATGATTGGGACTTTGAAAGTATTATTGATAGGATGTCAGATCTAGTGATGTCAGCTAAATTTACAGAACATGATTATTTACAGGGTTCATCTAATTATGACCAGATGTATTGTTACAACCACTATGGTCACCATTATCTGTATAAATCTGCTCAACCTAAAAATATTTTTAATTATAACCAATGGGAACATTGTGCTACTCCGCCAAAAGGCAGTTCAAAAACATTTTATGAAAAATGTTCTTATTTCTCAGGGTTCAACACGAGTGATGCAGAAACATTTTATTTCAAATTGTTAAATAGGACAGGAATGAAAACCATGCTTACAAACACAAAATTTATCTATTCAGAGACATTTTTTGAAAAAATTAAAACATTCGGTTTTGATTTCTGGAACAATAATATTGAAACAGAAACGATCTGGGGTACAAAAGATTGGCAAGTGCAAGGTATAGAATCATTATTTAGAGCCTGCATGATCCCAGAACAAAGTATATTCTTGAATGATACAATTCAACAGACAACCTGTCTTGGCCTAGCCAAAATTAAAGACTTAAACAAACCGTCTATTCCAAAACCAACACCTGACAGTAATAGCACTACAGATGTTGAGATAGACGTATCCCATATTTTAAACCAAAACAGAACAAATCCTGATTGGAAAAAATGGTTGATCTGGCCCACAGACACAAATAACTGTCAAGATAGATTCCTGAACAAAATACAGGGGTTCACATTGACCAGGCCAGACCCTAGATACTCCCAGAGACAACATCCAGGGATTGTAACTACTTACAGTGTAGGGAAACTCTGCCTCGAATGGCTACATACATCCACACTCGTTGAAATTAAGCAACACTTGACTTTACTTAAAGAAGGTGCTGACTTGCGTGATTTCATTATGGGACCACGCAAACAGCGTCAAAAACGTTTCATAGCGGCCTCTATATATACAGCTTACAACGAAGCTTGGAAAGAAACTCAAATTGAGACAGCAGAGAGAATACGGGAAATTGACCGCGTTAATTTGGAAAAATCACTTTCTGTTGTAGACAATGGGTTAATGACTCTGTCTTCCAGAATATATTCACTGGACAGTATTGTATCATCTGCAATCGATAAAATAGAGCAAGACTTACTGATGTTGCAACACGGTCAGTCCCAATTACGTTCTATTGTACAGCTTGGCTGGACGTTACAAAATCTGCGTTCAGGCTACGTGCCTTGGCGTTTAATCAACACAACGTCATTATTCAGTATCTTTAACCTTACTGATACACAAATCAGCTTGGTACAAAGGGTGCTGATTATACAATTCTGAGCATTGAAAAACTTGAGAGATTGCCATTGACAATGTCAGAACGACCTGTCATTGAATGGATAATACACGGAATCATAACTATTCCAATAACGACTTTCCAGTTTCGATACTGCCAAAAATATATACAGGCAGGCCAGTATGAAAGGTTGGGTAAAGGATACATTAAGTCAACATGGAACTTACCTTATACACACACATGTTACAGTAATAAAGGACAGAGTGTATTTCTTAGTGGTAACAATTGTGAAAAATCACTAAGTGGTATACTTCTGTGTCAGGGTATAAGTTTACATGGGGCCTGTGAGGGGACTTCAAATAACCTTTCATGTCACCAGCTCGGCACACCTGCAACGAAAATAGAACCATTCTTTAGAAGACTTTCTAACGGGAGTTACATTCTAATGGTGGATCACAGATGTTGTGGCTTGCTGCCAGGAAACCCTTATCTAGTGAGCGTGAGCTCCATGGTCACTTGTTGTGAGAGAGTATTGTTTCCGAATGACACTCCAGACAGGGAGGGAAACATCTGGTCCAGTTTGAATATCTCTTCTATTCGAATTGATACTTTAAGCAGAATGAAGACTGTGCTCCTACAGACGCCAACTCATTTGACGTCATCAAAAGAAACGTATGATCTCCAAGTTGCAAGGACAACGGGTGAGATACATGCATTGTTATCAACAAATTGCCCCCTATACTTCGCAGAAATGCTAAACGAAATCTTAAACATTTCTGATACAAGTGGTATCGCAAGTGTATTTAAGACCGTTTTTTCGGGACTGTTGACACCATTCAAAGCAGTCCTGGGTATTTTTCCTAATTTCGTCCATTCCATCTTTGGCGGACTTCCACTCCTGTTGGGACTAGTAGCAGGCATTTTATGTTTGCTACTCTTGCTTCGTTATGGCAAACCATGTCACAGACAAGACTCCAGCAACAATGGAAGAAACGATCCTAGCTATACGCTACCGGGACCGCATAACTAAAGTCCTTGGATTAGCCCGGCTACGAGATCTGAATATGACCTGGTTTCTTTCGTTCAGACCCATATGGCAGAATTGTGTTATGCCTGTATTGAGGTGCATGCTATGCGGCGAAGAATGCGTGTTGGACACCTGTCTTACACTACAATCAGAAGTACCATTGGATGCAGATACTTTGTTGGGTCCAGTAAAGGCTCATGCATTGTGCTGTCCCCAGCGGCTACCTATCCTGATGACGGCATTCGTGGAGACTTCACCAATACGATTGAAGGGTAGTGAAGTACAGGATGAGAGCAGCATCAACCAGGTACGGCCTTCTGTAAGCAATGCTGATTGAAACATCACTGAAAGCGAACATGCGCACGACTGCATGATAGCGACATTTTCCAACTTGGTCGAACTTTCACCAGAAGCGGTAGACTGTTTTTTCGAGAGTCTGTCTGAAATGATGTTTTCACCAGAACAGAGAGAGTGACTTTAAACGAAATTGCACACAGCGTTCCCTGAACTCTGAATTTGGCCTTCAGCTTTGTGAAAACAAAGCGACTGTGAACTATTTTTTCTCATCTCCCCTGACAAACTGGAACTTTTTCAAATCCAAAAATATTTCCCTTTTTGCACTTATCTTCTGCTTAAAGTACAACTATTCTTAGAGAACAGAGCTTCTATTTTTAGGAACTCTAGAAACATTACATTACCTCAACCTCTAGCTTATTTACAAGTGATTGTATTTATATGTGATGAAGTGGTCTCGCACTTTTTCTTCTGTATTAAGAGCCATTTCATGTGTAATTTTCGCTAATCATTCATGCTGATATAAAATGTGCATCTCTTTTTTGAATGATTATACTGCTTGAATGCATACAGTACCTATACTCATTTCGTGTATTTCGCATAAGCCATTTTTCAAATGCAAAAAAAAAAAAATGTATTTTGGGGTGGTTCGGTATACACATGCACTGTTAGTTATGTTTACTACTGCTTAGGTTAGTAAATATGTACATAAATGCGTGGAGTGGGTGTAGTGTGTTTATATAGGGACCTATATCGATACTCCTATTTCTGACACTTGTCCGGTTAATAAATCACTAATATCCATCAAAGGCACAGAAACCCGCTTTCAGATTAAGTCATAGCGCATGCTATCACATTAAGCAAGCACTATTCCTCCAGCCTCCTAGAAAGCACACCGAGTTCTCAAAACAAACCAAACCACCAGCAGACCTGGGAAATCCCCCGCAGCTATTGTTTTGATTTCGTTCGAGAACTCCTGTAAAGAATGTAAGAACAACCAGTTCTTATGACATCCTTACTGACGTTTTATGTCCATCCTTACGTCAAACTCGGCACCTTTCAGGTATAAATATACCGACGCTGCCCTAAGCAAAGACACGGTGGTGATGAGCTTGGAGGAGCGCTACTTGCCGGAGAGCCCAGCTGATGCAGGAAGCCCACGGACGCTGCCCCTCCCTTTTGACGCGCTGAGAGAGACGCTGTCTTTTCTCCTGCCGAGAAATCCAGCCTCCGGCGTTTCCGGCTTGCCCTCGCGGGTAACTGGGATACCGAGTCCTGAGAGAGAGATACCAGCCCTCCTGCCTTCTAAATCCCAGGTACTGAACTGACTAACCCCTTACAGAGAATTCTTGAGTCAGACCCTTGGCAAAGCAAACTTAACTTAAACTGCTACTTATTTACCCTCCCACGTATTAGGCTTAGTTCAGGTACACCGGGGTAGGCGTAGTTAGAAGCACCAGTTGAGTACGATTAGTCAATGTATATATGTATGTATAACTTTTATCCATTTTAAAGTATCATATAGCTAAGAAACCATATCAATGCTTTTACAGTATTATTTTATAATCCTGCTTTTACTGTATGCACTTTACTTAACTATAAGTATTGCAATCATAGCGATTCATTTCTCTTGTATGAGAAAAGAGACTGATCAATAAATAACACCTTTTTTATTGAACACGCCCATCTCTTCCTTTTCTCTACAATCTGGTGAAACTAAGTATGCACGTACTGACTGAGTAAAATAATTGTCTTTTGTTTTCACACGACTCTAGAGATATACTCTTGATTAGGGAGAGCAAAGTTGTCATGTTCTATGGTTGTCAGAAACTAAATCCCTTCTTGTCTATCCAGGGAGGTTAAACTCCTCCTTGCCTATTCGAGAAAGTTTCTAGTGAACTCTGAGCTAGCTGGCACACAAAACTTTAAGTCTAATATCGTCAGTAGAAGACCTAGTTAACCTCTGTCCTACGTCTATACTATTGAAGATATTATTCCAATGCGCATAGCCTATTGGGATAATAGGAACTACACTACAGTTTGAACCTCTTGATTTGTAGCAAACTTTGGTGTTCTGCTATTTCTTGGGAGTCCACTTGGCCTACTACTTATTATCGGCCACATGATTGTGGTTTAACCAGGTCGATGGATACAACTCGATACTCCTTTTTACCAGCAAGGGGCGGTAGTACAACTGATCTTGTTCCGTTGATAGCTAAGACAGGTACTGCTTTTCTGTAGGAAGGCCCAAATTCCTTCTTCACTGCGATTTTCTCTCTGACCAGATCCCCAATCTTTGGAATCCAGACAGGCCTTGCTGGGACAGGTGGTTTCTCTTCAGTGGCTGTTGGCTGTTGTTTCAACTTTATGTTGCTCAGGTTTTTTCTTGTTTCGTTTAAGTCCTGTAAAATAGCCAAACGATCTTTGATATCAAAGCATTTTCCTTTCACCACTGAAGTTTGACTATCGAGGTCCTGGGTTAGCATTCTAGTCCCCAACAATAGTTCGTACGGACTGAAACCTCTTAGAGAATTTCTTGGCAGATTATTAAGACTACGTTGGACACTTATTAAATGTTTGACCCACCCAGCCCCTGAACCTAATACCTTTGCCGTTATAGATTGCTCTATGCCTCGGTTTTTTCTTTCCACCATCCCATCTCCCTCAGGAAGGAAGTGATAAGAGTCCCGCAATGCAATGCCCATGCTGGCCATGTCCTCCCCCCAAGCTCGAGAGATTAAAAGCAGGACACTGACCATAATGTAGCATGCCAATTGCGTATATGCCGTTGTAGACTTGCAAATCTTTTTATAACAGTTCTGGCGTCAGCCGACAGCTGGGGTCTACATTTTAAGTGAATCTAGTCTTAAATAATTATGAAAGGGACGCAATTTTCCTGGGTATATTTCATTGTTATTCTTATGATATCTAAAAGAAGGGCATTGGTACTTTTCCGGGCATTTCGCCACTGCGGTCTCTGTTGCAGTTTTGACAGTAAAATGCAAATTTGTAGTTTTGCAGGCTCATTCCCGGCCACCAGTATATTGATTGTAATTCCTTCAGAGATTCCAAGATCCCTCGATGCCCTAGACCTTCACCCATATGTGCGTCTGCTATTAACAAGTTTCTCATTTTTGTGTTTGGAATTACCCTATCCCCCACTCCAGGGATTTGAGCAAAAGGAACGGAGTTTGCATCGATTATGTATGTATAATTGAGTGGATAGTTGACGGGTAGCGCTGCACAGTCGCCTTTTGATGACGTTTTTACTGCCAGCATTGTTTCCCCGTCTATGTATTTTCCTGAACGCTTTTTTGTAGCTACGGAAGCCGATTTAGTTGCTTCCGCTGTGGCTGTCTCAGCCAATGAATTCCCTGAAACGTGAACGCCTTCACGTTCATGACACAGTGAATGTATCACGTGAGTCTTTTGTAGTTCTTTCTTTAACAGAACTACTTGTTCCCAAAGCGATTTTTGCTTTATTGTGGCCCCTATGTCATCTTTGTAACCGTTTTGAACCCATTTCTGCAAGTCGTTATTGTATGATTTGACGCAGTAATATGAATCGCACACTATTAGTGTCGGGAATTCGCGATCCGCATTATCTAGCGCCATTTTTAACACTATTATTTCAGTTTGTTTATCTGAGTTGTTTTCTACAGAGTGCGATTTTGTTACCAGAGGTCTCAATTTTCCTTCGCGCCACACGTATTTAACAATTTCGCATGTGGCGTTATAGGCATGTTTTCCCCAAACTGAGGGTTGTGCATGTCCGTCTGTATATTTTATACAGGCGTACTGTCGCATGGGCAGAATGTCGATTGGCAGAGGATATTCTCTTTCATATTCTAGATTTTTTAATCTTTTCATTTCCGGGTCAAAATAGTATTTCACTTTGTCTGTAGCAAGAGAATTTTCCCATTGTATCCATTTTGGATTTAATGCCATAGTAGGTAAATTACATGGGCTTGTTAGTGCCTCAAAGGCTGATTCTGCTGTTCTAACAGTAATCCGTCTGACTTCGGCCTGGGCTCTTTCTTTTGCTACAGCTGTTTGAACCGCATGTACAATGTTTTCCTTAATACCAAATGTTTTTTCAGCTTCTGTGTACAAATGTGATTTGTATGCTATTGGTACCGTTTCTCCCTCATTAGAGGTCAGGTATGTGAATCCGCATCTTCCTGGGATGACTCGGATTACAAGGTTGCGTGTGTTATCGCGTGTTTGCAATTTTGTTTTAGCTAACATGTCTGTTTGCAATGATCTCAAAATTTCTGTGTGTTTTTGAGTCCAATTGATTGTTTTAAAATCTGGTTTTATTAGTTTATAGAGAGGTTTAACCCTCTCTGCATAATTTAGAATGTAAGTTCTTCCGAAATTCAGGAAATCTAGAATTGATTGTAAGTTTTTCAGCGTTCTTGGTGCTTGGATTACAGCGCATTTCTCTAAGAAATTGTCAGCCAGGCTTTTGCCTTCACTTGATAATTCATATCCTAAAAACAGGACAGTTAGATGGGCAATTCGTGACTTTTTAAAGTTGAATTTGTAACCCTCTGCTGCGAACCCAAGTATTATGGTGTTCACTCTTTTCAAGTGAGTATCCAAGTCATCATCTGTTAGATAGATGTCATCGACATACGATAATGCCTCATCATCATACATTTGTAGTAACTCTGTTACTCTTGCTGAGAATAATCCTGGGCTATTCTTGAACCCTGTGACAAACGACAGAAATTTTTCTGCGAGCCATTTATTGAGAAAGCGGTCAAATATCTGCTTTCAGGTGCTATATTTTGACAAAAGAATCCATTAGAGATGTCTAATGTTGTTTTGTATTTTTTGCGCACGATGTTATTCATTAGTGCTGCACTGTGTGAGTTTTGTACTGCAAAAGTTTTGCAACATGAGTTTAGATGTCTGTAGTCCAAAACTAGACGATATGAATTGTCTGGCTTGGAGACAGGAAACAAAGGATTGTTCATTTGTGAGGTGCATGTTTCAATCACCCCCTGGTATTCAAGTTGATCTAAGATCTCCCTGACCTGTTTTTTAGCTTCTTGCTTAATTGGGTACTGCCTTTGTGCAGTCGGTTGAGATTTTAACTGGATTTTGTGAGGAGGAGAGTCCTCATCCCATCCTACATGGTTTTTATATAATGCAGGAGCTTGGGCTATTGCCCACTTTCTTGCAAGTGTATATTTTTTATGAATTGGAATATGATTTGAGAAGGCAGGCATAATCATTTCTTCGCCATGAGGGCACTCCCTGACAAACTCCGGTGGCCAGTCTTTTTCAGCTAAAAGGATGTCATAGCCTTTGGAGAGGTTATCCCAAAATAGACCCCTTATTTTCCTAGTCTTATCCCCCTCTATACGTAATGTTATTTCGTATATTTTATGAGGTTTGCTAACTCTGGAATCTGCAGTTTTCACCTGAATGTATTCATTTGTGTCCACTGTCTCCAGATGATTCATCAGGATCTTGCGAGCTATGCTCACTTCTGCTGCGCTGTCTAGCATTGTCTGAGCCCACTCTCCGTTTTTCAGCTGTGTCCTCAGTATCTTCGGCATGTTTGATTACTTTGATACTGGCTACCTTCTTTTTCGGAAATTGTAATTTTTTATTTTAATGAGCAGGTTCCTTGTCTTTGGACTTGACGTGCTCTTCCCTTTGTTCTGACCGTCCTCTTCTTTCCGATTTCTGCGAGGAAGTCTGAAAAGATCGAGAGGGACGTGTATCAATATCTTGATATCTATCAGGTTTCTTTAAATTATCCCTATTTCTAAGGTTGTATCTTTTCTCAGAGGGCTCCCCCTGGGGAGACTTGTGTCCTTGGTCCGGAGATATTTCTCTCCGCCGAGGAGACCTTCCTCTGGACTGGAATCTTTTTTCTTTGGGAGTGGATTGTTTATTTCCATCCCAGCTCTTTTTTGGAGTGTTTAGATTATTTCTAATAAATACTTTTTCAGGATTTTCAGTTAGTTGGGGTTTCACTGGTTTCCCACCCAAACTGTCTCTTCCTAATTCTTCATAGGATTTTTCTATGATTCTGGCAAGTTCAAATGGTTGTTCTGCTATATCTGTTTCTTTCAACTTCTGGCGGATCGCCACAGATGCTGCTTCCCCTTTTATGTTGGCTAGTAATATAGCCGAGACCTGCTTGAAGTCTTTTAGTAGTTTCATACCCAGAGTTAAAGCAGGTTCTGGACCGTATTCATTTTGAATCTGTCTTAGCACATCTGGTATTACCGCCATGGACGGAACACCATGTGTTTTTGTGAAAATGGAAGCAAAGACTGTGCCCCAAGTGTCACAGTCCTCCACATGTGGTGCGATCCCCATTGGAAGACAGATAGTCAGAATTCTGTGTTTCTCAACAGGTGTAGTATCCGGAAATACTGCCTCTATTTGAGTGATTTTTTGTGCTAACCAGAATGGAATTTGTTCCCGTTTTGCGGGTACTTTACCCAGACATGACTGTATGTTCTGTGGTGTAATTTTATTTGTGTTCCCCTGCTGAGGGGTCAGCTGTGGAATTTTAATCGCTGGTTGGACTGTTGAAGTCCGCATTACATATTGGACTAATTGTCTATGAATTTTAATCAGTTGTTTTAGTTGTGCTAAAAGTTCTGGTATTGACATTTTTTCAATGTCTGGATGTGGTGTGTAGCTGGCTAGAACCGGCCACGTTGCTCCTGGTCCACCTAGTGGACCGAGCCTGGTGATGTGATTATTATGTTTTAGGGCGCCTTTAAACCAGAGCAGGTGCTCTTGGTATTTTAATGGGATTTCCACCTCCTCGAAAGGAGTGTAGTCATCCGGAGGTTCCTCTATTTTATAATAGTGGAACTCTTTTGTGACAGCGTTTGCTGCTGGAAAGTTTATCCATGAATAGAATACCTCTGTCTGCCGATATTCGTGTGCCTCAATTACGAATATGACTGTACCACCTCTCGATGTTAGTCCATTTTCTATGAGTTTAAGAGTTATAGTTTTTCTTATGTTGACCGGGATGAGTATTGCATCCGGGTCAGTCTGTAGGAGACTATTGTCTTCCTCTAGGAGCAGAGCTGCTATTCTAGCTGCCTCCCTTTCTTCTTCACCGTCTGACATTTTACTGACAGGAAGGTTTTATTGCAGATTAAGTTTTCAAGGAATCAAAGATTAGGTGCACAATATTTTGGAACACTGTATCCTTCAACGTTGAATAAACCAAAAACTATACATAGAAGTCTCCTCCTACTAGGTTCCGGTGGATTATAACCTTTGACCCACTCCAGACGTCTTTGGAGTATTTACGGGAGAAAGGGTCTGTGTGAAAAAGCACGACTGAGTTACTCTAATGCCTTGCGTTAGATTTATCGCCTTACCAAACCGTTGGGCGCCATGTAGTGTAGTTCCTATATTCCCAATAGGCTCTGCGCATTGGAATAATATCTTCAGTAGTATAGACGTAGGACGGAGGTTAACTAGGTCTTCCACTGACTATATTAGACTTAAGTTTTGTGTGCCAGCTAGCTCAGAGTTCACTAGAAACTTTCTCGAATAAGCGAGGAGGAGTTTAACCTCCCTGGATAGACAAGAAGGGATTTAGTTTCTGACAACCATAAAACATGACAGCTTTGCTCTCCCTGAATAAGAGTGTATCTCTAGAGTCGTGTGAAAACAAAAGACAGCTATTTTACTCAGTCAATACATGCGTGCTTAGTTTCACCAGATTTGCAGAGAAAAAGAGAGACGGGCGTTTTTCAATAAAAGGTGTTATTTATTGAGCAGTCTCTTTCCTCATACAAGAGAAATGAATTGCTACGATTGCAATACTTACAGTTAAGTAAAGAGCATACAGTAAAAGCAGGATTATGAAATAATACTGTAAAAGCATTGATATGGTTTCTTAGCCATATGATACCTTAAAATGGATAAAATAGATACATACATATATACATTGACTAATCGTACTCAACTGGTGCTTCTAACTACGCCTACCCCGGTGTACCTGACCTAAGCCTAATACATGGGAGGGAGTAAGTAAGTAGCAGTTTAAGTTAAGTTTGGTTTGCCAAGAATCTGACTCAAGAATTCTCTGTAAGCGTTTAGTCAGTTCAGTACCTGGGATTTAGAAGGCAGGAGGGCTGGTATCTCTTTCTCAGGACTCGATATCCCAGTCACCCGCAAAGGTGGGCTGGAAACGCTGGAAGCTGGATTTCTCGGCAGGAGAAAAGACAGCGTCTCTCTCAGCGCGTCAAAGGGGAGGGGCAGCGTCCGTGGGCTCTCGCATCAGCTGGGCTCTCCGGCAAGTAGTCGCTGCTCCAGATTCACCACCACCGTGTGTTTGCTTAAGGCAACGTTGGTATATTTATACCTGAAAGGTGCCGGGTTTGACGTAAGAATGGACATATGACGTCAATAAAGATGTCACTAAGAACTGGTCGTTCTTACAGTGCTCTACAGGAGTTCTCGAATGCAATCAAAACAATCGGAGGCGGGGATTTCCCAGGTTACTCGAGGTTTGGATTTGTTTAAGAACTCGGTGTGCTTTCTAGGGGGCTGGAGGAATAGTGCTTGCTTAATGTGACAGCATGCGCTATGACTAATATATGAAACAGATTTCTGTGCCGTTGTAGGGATATTATTGATTTATAACCGGGCAAGGGCCAAGAATAGGAATATCGATACAGGTACCTAGATAAACACACTACAGGCTGTGCTGTGTTTTTGGTGTGAAGCACAGCCTCTCTGTGCGGCTGGCAGTTCCATGGCGTGTTTTGGGTGTGAAGCACGGCCTCTCTCTGCGGCTGGCAGTATCACAGTGTCACATACACGCCTGTGTTGTGAGTGCCTCCCAGGGTACATGCGCTCTAACACTATGGAGTCTCAAGGCGAGAGCGGCATGTCCTGTGCCCTGCCCCAGCACACTCTGTGTGTGTGTTTGTGTGTATGTGATGTGAGAGTGTGTTCATATGGATGTGTGTATGGGTGTGTGAGAGAGCGCAAGAGAGTATGTGTCTGTGTGCATACCCAAAGGCGCACACTCACCAGTGCACGCTCCTCTCCTTTTATTTAAAAGGATTCCCAGCTCGAGGCGCACAACCACACACACAACCACACACACAACCACACACACAACAACACACACAGCCACACACACATAGCCACACACACACAGCCACAATCACACACACACAACCACAACCACACACACATAACCACACACACATAACCACACACACACAGCCACACACACACAGCCACACACACACAGCCACAACCACACACAAACACAACCACACACACATAACCACACACACACAACCCCACACAACCACACACACAACCACACACACAACCACACAACCACAACTACACACAAAACCACACATACAACCACACATACAACCACACACACAACCACGCACAGAACCACACACACAACCACACCATCAGTGCACACTTTCACCAGGCACAGACACCATCAGTCGTCAGTGCACGCTTTCACCGAGCACACACCACCAGACGTCAGTGCATGCTTTCACCAAGCACACACCCACCACTAGCTGTCAGTGCACGCTTTGATCAGACACACACCACCAGGCATCATGCACGCTTCCACCAGGCTTACACACCACTAGCCATCATTGCACGCTTCCACCAGGCACACACACCACCAGCCGGCAGTGCACACTTCAACCAGGCACACACACCACCAGCCATCAGTGCACAATTTCTACAGGCACACACACCACCAGCCATCAGTGCACACATCAATTGTTAATGCATCCACAATTAAGTATTGTAGCAATCGCAGTATGGCGCGCTTTACTTTTAAACATATTCATCTAAAGCGCAGCATGCCACCATTGCTACAAAAATAAATACACTTTTTTTGGCCTACAATTTATAGACTTTTGTTGCAGTTGGTGTTGCAATATTTAGCAATGCCAATAGCTCAAACTTAATTAACCCGAGACCTATTGCATTGTAAATGCTTGTTTAATTTCGCTGGCGGAATTGGAGGAATTCAGTAATACTGCTTTACTCATGTAACACGGAATTACTAATAAATTGCACCACTCCGGCAGCGGAATTAAACAGCACTGGATCGTCAGAACCCCATATAATTTTAAGTATTTTTTCCAGTTCCAGTACTGTGTCTCAGGTATATACTTCAGCAATGCTTGCTCTGATTTTGTTGCCAAAAAAGTATTTTTGTATAGAACAGTGAGGGGACAGGCCGCCATGGTGGGACTAGGAAAACACTGGACATGCATCGTAAGTGAGTGAGAAGATGGAGAAAAGAATAAAGTGGAGGAGAAGCCTTTAGAAGGAGCAGAAGGTCAGATTGCCTAGTGCCTGGAAGGAGAAGCAAAGAAGGGAGTCCTCAGAAAGGCTTGCACATACTTGCCCTGTTATACTGTGACAAGCTGCTTTCCTGTCTCCTGCAGCTCCCTCCACCTGTCAGACGCAGGTAGCAGCTGAAGTGTTCTCAGTGCTTAGCGCGAGAAAGTCTTTGTAACAGAGCTTTAGACCAGTGAGTCATGCCTGATGTCCATCCCTGATTCATATCTTTCAACGTTCAACTTTCAATTCAACTTTATTTGGTTTCAGAAGTATAAAACCATAAAAGTTATCTTCACTTATTAATTTCATAAAATCACATCTTTTTACCTGTCACAAATGAAATATCATATCATTCTATTTCTCTTCCTGCTGTCCATTCATTTCTTTTGGTGTCCTACAAGGTATAAATAACGCACCAACACGAGTCCTTTTCAGGGCGAAGCAGTTCTGTTACAAAAGTGTACGAGTTTTCCACTTTCTCATTCAAGAAAGTGTCTTCCTATAAAGTGTGTGCCAGAGAAAAAGGAAGCAATCTTTTCATTCTGCACTCAGGCCTCTCTGATCGGAGTTCTCAGATACTGGAAATCTGGGTGTGGTGTGCAAAACGTAATAATTTGAGGATGAGGACATTTTACGCATGGAAGAGAGCTTGCTCAGGACCCTAACCATCAAATTGAAGGTGTATTAGTGTTATGGTCTAGGGGCCGATTCACAGAACTAACTTAAGACAAAATCCTAAACTTACGACTTTTGGTATTCACAGAAGTTAGGATTTTGTCTTAAGTTTGTCTTAACCCCTTCGATGCTCATGACGGAACGGTTCCGTCATGAGCATCGGTCGCGCTGTGCTCATGACGGAACCGTTCCGTCATGACCACACCCGCAATTGGAATGTTCAGCACAGGGGGAGAATCGCCGCCGCAGGCAAGGTGTTAAGACAGACTTAAGACAGACTTAAGTTAGGATTTTGTCCTAAGTCTGTCTTTAGTCTGTCTTAAGAAAAACAAGACAAAATCCTAACTTCTGTGAATACCAAAAGTAGTAAGTTTAGGTCTTTGTCTTAAGTTAGTTCTGTGAATTGGGCCCTAGTTTGTGTAAATCAGCACTAGGTTCTCTTGCTTGGTTTTACACAGCGGAATCTCTCAGAATTTTAATGTAATTCTGCGGAATTCTGCAGAACTCCGCCAATTCTGCCCATTCCAAGCAATAGGAACCGTGGACATTCATGAATATTTCTTCACTTCTCATGTGACACAGTAATGCAGAGGAGGAAGAGACAGGACACAATGCATCATATTGCACATCATTTGAGACTAGACCCGTCCACCAAGAGTATGGGTGATGCAGCAGTCTGAACTGACCTTCCTGCTAGGAAGCAAACGAAATGTCCTGCTATTGAAAGTCTTGGTGTCACCCCCATACGGGATACAGGAAGTAATCGCTTGCAAGGTGATGAACGAACCAGTCACACCTGCAATCCTGGTATACTCTCTCCAGTACAGACAAAACAACTGTAGCCATGAGGGCCCTAGGTCCGAGCTCCACTCTACCCACCTACATCCAGTAAATCTACCTTGCAGTAAATGCACAGCCTTTCCTACCAATACCCTATGACAAACACAACACCCAGTTGCAGCAGAAACTTTAAATGTTGTCTCTTACTCCTGCTTCGTGTACAGGTTGCATGCCCAGAACTGTTGCCTAAGCCAGTTGGTGACTAAAATCAGCCAATTCTCAACTCTTAGATCTGCAGCCAGCCACCCTTTGTGTGACTGCTTCCCATTCCCTTTTCAGACTATCCGTTTGACTCCCTGTGCTCATATCCTTTGCCACACAGAAAGACAGTAATTGAACTGTCTGTAGCCCAGAAGTGAGGTTTGGACTTCCTAATTTCGATATTGTGTAATGCGCCAGTAGAACAATTAGCAACTCAAACTTTAAATAATTAGGTACTTGATCCTAACTACTTTGTTAATTAATTTTGGAAATGCTTTAGCTTGGATATATATATATGTATATATTTCACCTCCGAAAAAACAAAGTGGCTAACAACAATCTGTCCTACATCAAGAAGCCGGCATGGCTGGGCTAGTAAATTCGGATTACGAACTATGGAGGGACGTACAAAGCCTGGCACGGGAGGACGATTCTGTGTCAAGAACAGGGAGTCAAAGGTTCAGGGTCAATATGGAAAACAGGCAGCAGCAAGTAGATGGCACTAATGTCAAGCCGGTTACACCGTTTAAGCCCAAGTCCAAATGTGTCCCAATCATGGCAAGGGACTCTATTGACCTTTTTAATGAACAGATGGTTGCACAAATAAAGAAACTTAACTTGTTAATAAATAGTTCCAAGAGGAGATATACAAATCAGGACAGAAAGTATCATCAATTGATTGATAAATTAAAGGATAACCATCAAATTATAATACGTAACTCCGATAAGGGAGGAAACATCGTGCTATGACCACTTAAAGATTACCTGGAAGAGGCACACAACCAACTCCATCAGGAAGAATGCTATCGTCGGATTACTCCTCACAAATTGAAGGAGACTCAGGAACAGCTATTTTCACTACAGCTTGCATGGAGGAGTCAGGGTCTTCTTAGCTGGGAGGAGTTCAAGTACCTTAAGAGAAATTATCCAACTACCCCAGTAATATACTTTATACCTAAAGTTCATAAGGACTTAAGTAGACCACCAGGAAGGCCCATAATAGCCGCATGTGACGGCTTACTTGAAAACATGTCCAAATACATAGACTTCTTCCTTCAATAACATGTAAGGGGGCTTAGGTCCTATGTGCAGGACACTAGTGACTTTTTGAGAAAAATCCGGGATATTGCATGGAAAGAATCATATTTGCTGGTTGCACTTGATGTTGCATTCTTATACAGATGTATCAGAAATAGAGATGGTATGAGGGCGATAGAATACTTTTTGAAGAGAAGACCTTTGATCTATGCGCAAAATACTATCATGCTACAGAAAATTTTACTGTTCTGTTTGGAGAATAATTTTTTCTCATTTGTCGGGAAACTGTTTCAGCAGATACAGGGAGTCGCAATGGGGGCCAGCTTCTCCCCCAGCTATGCCTGTTTGTTCATGGGCTGCTGGGAGGAGCTGGTCCTCATGCGGTAGCATGAGCAGGTATATGAAACTAATATTGTGATATGGCTACGCTATATTGACGATTTGTTTATTGTCTGGGATGGAGAATTGGAAAGTGCTACTGAGTTCATTATTACATTGAATGACAACTCAATCAATCTACAGTTTACCAGTCAAATCAGTAAGGATGAGGTCACATTCCTAGATGTAAAACTTAATGTGGTTGGCAACAAACTAATGACAACCCTTTTTAGAAAACCGACTGCGGGGAATACCCTTCTCCATGCAACAAGTGCACATCCGCAGCATTTGATTAAAAGCATTCCGTACAGGGAGATGCTGCGCATTAGGCGCATATGCAGTGAGGAGGATGATTGTAAGCAGAAGCAGGAGGCAAGCCGTAAGAGGTTTCTGAGTAGAGGGTACAGAGCACAGGACATAGAGATAGCAGTTGCCAAATCTAGGAAGATGGCCAGAATGGACCTCATGCAGTACAGGGAGGAAAAGAACAGCAAACCTGGTATGGAGGAACCGACTAGGTTGATCTTGTCCTACTCTCGACAGGAAAAACAGATAAGGGCCATTGTAAAAAGAAATTGGCCAATTGTGAGAGGGGACCCAGGGATCAGCAAGCTTCCACCCAATTATCCGGCTGTCACTTTTAGAAAAGCAAATAGCATGGGCAGTATACTTACCAGCAGCAACCTAGATACCAGAGTGAAAGGCACATAGTTGATGGCAAGAAAAGGATTCTTTAAATGTGCAACTTGTAAAGCTTGTCAACACGGGGGGCGTGGCTACTGATGCGACCAAGAAGGCCGCGTCCGCTTACAGCTCCGCGGTCGGGCGATGTTCCCAGCCCCGATCCTGCTGTGAGAGAGCCTCGCCACATGCCTGCACCATCCTCCTGTGGCTGCGAGAGTGCGGCGGTGTTTGATGCCACCATAACTTCCGAGGCACTTCGCTGGACGTCGCCGGCGCCCGATGACACCGGGGCCCGGAGCAGGCCTGCCTTCCTCCACTGTGGTGCCGTCAAGGATGGGGTGAGTCTGCGCCCCTTACTGCCCCCTTCCCGATTGCTTTCCCCGCTCCCGCCTGCCCTGGGACCTACTCTTGCGGCCCACTTGGTGTTCGCCTCTCTCCTGCCCGGCCCCCGCAGCTAGTGCGGCCATTTTGGCCTTCGGGCCTACCGCGCTACCAAAAGCCGGGGCCTCGAGTAGGGGTGCAGGCCGGCCCGGAGCGTCGGTTGCGGGCGGGGTGATCCAGGGCTGGGGGGGTAGGGGTTAGGTGGTGGACTTGTGGTGGTGGGCGGTTGGGCTCCCCCTCCTCTTGGCGCCTTGGGGGTGCTCCCAGGCCGGCAGGGTTGCTGGCCTCTTTGGCCCTCCTTCCCTTCCGGTTTGGGGCCCCTCTGGGACTCACCTGTGGCCTGATCACCCAGCTGTTTTAGTGGCTACCTGGGCTGCTTGATTCGCGACCTCCCCTGCTTGATGGGCCTGCTTCTGCCTCAGGTCCTGCCGGACTGGCTGCTGCGCCATTTGGTTATTTTGCAATCGGAAGCCTGCTGACCATTTCTTGCCACTGCCTTCTGACGCATGGCTCTCTCCTGGCTGTCCCGCCATATCGCCAACTCTGCCTCGCCTCCCTTTGGCGATACACTGGGCCTGCCTCATTGCTGCTCCTTTCTGGTGGGGCTCATTCGTATCCTGGTTTAGTGCTTGCCTGGTGGCCCGGATTTCACCGCACCTTTCATTGTGCCTGAGAAACTGCCCACTCCGGTGTCCCAGCTACTTCACCGAGATCAGTTTTTTGACCCTGCACCTGCCCTCCTGCCTGGTTGCACCTTCTTGCCCGGTGTCACACTTGAGGGTCTCGTAGACTGGTCATCTTCCTTGCCGTTCTGGTGCTACTTGCTTGACACAATGGTCAAGAAGGAGCCTAGGCAGCCCAAGATTCAATTTGAAAAAACTCTGGGTGCCACCTCGGATTCCGCTCGCTTGCTCGGCCACAGAGACTGACTCCCTCAGGACGCGACCGGCTCGGCCCCCTTGGCCGCTGACATGCTTGCCAAAATGAGAGCAGGCTTCAAGGCTCTGGATGCCCGGTTTGATGACCTTGACAAGAAACTTGCTGACATGAACGCAAAGGTCCAAGGCCACGATCGTAGGCTAGATGTGGTTGAAGCTAGGGTTTCTGATATTGAAGATGGGGCCTCCTCCTCTCTGAAGCGGCTTGAGAGGGTCGGGAAGATCCTTAAGGAAGTGGCTATAAAGAATGAGGATTTGGAGGCTAGGGGGCGCCGCAACAACATTCGCATTCTCAAAGTGTCAAGGCCATGCTTAGAAATCTGGGGCTCCGATACGGCATGCTTTATCCAGCTCGTCTCAAGGTGGACATTGATGGCAGGCCTAGGATCTTCGACACTCCGAATGCTGCACAGGAATTCTTTCGTGACATCAAGAACTATGCAAGCGAGGCGTCGGGTGGCTCCAGATCCACTTCTCATCCTCAGCAGGCATCACAATCCAGAATAGACCTCTTTTTCCCTACAGGGAATGGCTGAGTGCAGGGTTTTCCTTTTCCCTTTTTGTTAATTGGCCCTGTGGCGTGTCATTGACTTTGGCTCTTTCACATGTTTTCATGTTTTTCGCTTATTTTGCTGCTTCATTGTTGGGTTGCCCATCTGGCGTGGCGTCGCCATGCCCCATGGTGAATACCTCCATGGTTTGTTTTTGGGGATTTGATGTTAGGGTGTTCCTCTTTCTGGCAAATGAGAGGTTGGGTGGTGGGTGGAGGGTCGAAGGGGGTTTTTGTTTTGTTTAAGGACGGATATTTCAATTGGCTGAAAATGAGGTTTGCTTTATGTGATGTGATGCATTTTTACACTGACTTTCCTTTTTTGTCACAGTATAGATGGTACAGTTAGGAAATGTGCCCGGTCCTTCCGGGCTTTCGTTATTAACGTGGAATGTGCGTGGTTTGAATAATAATAGGAAACGTCGACAGGTTTTGAACTATGTGGCACGACATAAGACAGATATCCTCTTCATGCAGGAGACCCACCTGGCGGGCATGGGTGCTAACTCAATAGCTTCTGCATGGGGCCCGCACAGTGTTGTATAGCTCCTATATATCCTTATATCGTGTTAAGTTAGCATAGGTACATTTGAGATTTAAACGCCATTTTTCCTTTCTTGCAACTTCTGCACACGACCCTTAATTGTTGACTTAGCTTTCAACCTAGTGGTTTGCCGTGGTGTATGTGAGAATAATATGTTATTGCTCTGATATCAGTTTTGTTTAATAAACCATGTCTGCACGGAGAGTGCTGAAGTTTCAGGAGCAACACGATAAGTAATTGTTATGAGGTCTGATCTCCACGCCTTCATAGTCATAACACAAGTGCAGCCTTTGCCAACTTGGGCTTGAGGCGGGATTGATATTGCTTTGCACGAGAATTTGTTAACACACTTGATGCGGTGCACATGCAGAGAGAGCTGGTGTATGCTGATGTGATTCCTTCATGCTAGGACACTAAGGTATGGGCCCGCCCTAAAACAACCCAAAGAGACCTTCTTAGCTAATAATATAATATATGTGTTAGGGAGGGTGAGATATAAGTGTTGTTAACTCTTATTCATTACAGCATGTTAACATGCTGTCACCATTCGCTTTTTATGTCTTAGTAAGTATGCTGATAATTTTGCTACTGATAATAAGTATACTTGTATTATCTAAGATACTGCGCCTGAGAAGACGGCATTAGTAAATAAACATTTCAAATGCACATGTGTCTTCTTTACTCCATGTTCTGGTTTGTAATGATAATATAACGAAAGAGTGTTCATGAGTCCCACGTACCCTGAGGTACTGTAAGTTCATGTTCTGGTTTGTCTAAACATTGGAAGTTTGATATGTCCAATGAGACACTGTAGCTAGCTCGGTAAGGGGTGAGTTGGTTGCTAAGGTAAGTTTTGGGACACCCTAATTTGCCGAGGTTCCACTCCTCTGTGCACAGTTCTGTGTGAGTACAGAAACCCTGCGACATGGCGCCCAACGGTTTCGGTGGTCTTATATCATGACACTCGAGTAGTTTATCGTTCATGCCTTAACCCCTTCACATCCGTTTCCGGAAAACGGGGTGTCGGTGAAACCTACCTATTTTTTGAAATAGGTCTTTATTCAAGCTTGATTCTTTCTTAAACGGTTTCTTTGAATTACTACCCAGTTGTGCTACAAAGTATTCTTTGTGTTTTCTTGTTTCCAGTGTTGTCATGGCGGCGGTGGCTATTGCGCAGCATAGTCGCGTAGCGGTTCGCAACCATCTTCAGACGTACCAGGTCCCAGTAGATGGGATGGCTGTAATTTTCGTGGTATGTGCAGATCCGGCATTTCCTTACGAGTTGTTTTACTCTTGGGTTACGTTTCCGGCTGTGGACGCTAATTCTGGTTTGTTCCACTCCTACACCGCCTCGGATGTCCCGGCTGAGTATACGCCGTACAGGGCATTGGAAATACCTATTGATCATTGGCAGCATCGAGTTTGGTTTGATGGCGCCCTCCCCCACTCTTTGTCCGCAGCGAGGTTAGGTCCGCTCTCAATTCCAGGTACGAATTGGCCTGCGTTGGGTGGCTTTACCCCGCACCCGAATCACGGGGCTTGTACCCTAGCAGAAATTCGCAGGCTACATGTTGTTTCCATTTCCGTGATTCGTGCTTTAGTGCAATACATCGGTCGACATCTTCCTGGTGGTCCCCAGGGGGGTGCGGCCGCTCCCGTGGATCGAGGCGGAATGCGTCTCAATCCGGTGATGGTTAATTCGGTTTTTGGTGCGCGTCCAGTTGACAACGATGACTTCCCATTCTGGCTAGCAGAGAAGTTTGATCAACTTGAGGCGGTTTTTCCGAATTCTACTCCTGCTGATAAACATAGAATGTTAACGATTACTCTACCGAAGGATATAACTCCTGAACTTGTTGACTGTGAAAGCTGGGGAAAAACATTTGCGGCAGTTTATACAAGGTGCT
Source organism: Lissotriton helveticus (assembly GCF_964261635.1). Classification (NCBI taxonomy): domain Eukaryota; kingdom Metazoa; phylum Chordata; class Amphibia; order Caudata; family Salamandridae; genus Lissotriton; species Lissotriton helveticus. The sequence goes on from NC_136071.1 coordinate 114,955,736, forward strand.
TCGGCACCCCGTCTATGACTGCCCTGCCTGAAATCATTAGACGTGTTCAGAATGATCACGGTCCAGAGGCAGCGGTTGAATTGGGTATGCGCCTGTGTGGTTCTTTTGAGATTGTAAGTGATCTCATTCTCTCCAATGTTAAAGGAGATGCAGTTAACTTTCAGGTGTCGAATGCTTTGGCTGCTCTGCCCGATGCCGACAAACCCCGCCAGTTAGCAAAGATTGTGGTGGCCGCTTATAAGACAATTGGCCGCACAAGTAGAGGTCTGAAATATTTTCCAGTAAAGGAGAAAAAACAACCTCAGGGACAATCTGCAGTGACAGATGTCCAGCCCAAGTCCAAAAAACAAAATTGGCCTAAGAAACAGACACAGGGGAAGAAGAATACACAGACTCAGGATTCTTTTCCTGCAGTACAAGCACCTGCGCCGACAGAAAAAGTTTATGATTTGCGCGATCGCGCGATGATTAAATCACCTGATCGATTTCAGGGTTCTGATCAACGCTCTCCTCGTTCCTTTCAGGAAACATCGGCCCGAAGACCGGTGGAGGAGGAGGGGGTGGACGTGGACGTGGTGGCCAACAAGGACGTGGTCAGTCCCGCCAGACGGACGGCGCAGTGAAGCAGGAGGATTCTACGCCTAAGCGTCCGCAGTTTGCGAAAAAGAAAGTCGCAGCCTTAACAGCGCATAGATATGCCACAGATAGTGAGAACGCGGCTTCGGAATCTGACGTGGGCTCTGACCTTGCTGGACAGCGCGGCGGAGATTACCATAGTCAGAGAGGCGCTCCGTCCACTACTGAGGGTGACAGCGACTGAAGTGTTTGTTGTAATAGAAACAGCCGATACGAGATTAGCTCCCCCTGAAAGACTTTTTGAAATTGTCCTGTTAATTGAAGGTGACATACAGCGTACTGTCAGAGGGGTGTTTTGGGAGAACCTTTCGTCTACGTACGACATTTTGCTTTCCGAGGCTGACTGGCCCCCACCTTTTGTGCTCGCAGCGCCGCGAGGGGAGGAGGTAATCCTTCCCAGTTTCGCGCACACTGTCTCGACTGAGCATGCGCAGCATTTTGCAGAAGAGTGGGCTCGGGCTCTTGCACCGGCTCTCTACCGCAACCAATGTGGTTGGGACAAATTGTCCCCTTGCCACGAAATTCCTTTGCGGTCTGAGCCGCAGCCTCAGCCTCAATATCCCATACGGCGTGAAGCTAAAGCAGCCGTCGCAGAAATCCTTGAACAATTGGAATATCAGGGAGTTATTGAAACGTGTGTGTCACCAATGAATAATCCCCTTTTTACTGTGACCAAACCTGACAGATCATATCGTTTGGTATTGGATTACCGGCATTTGAACTCGCATTGCCGTAACTGTGCAGTACAGAATACTCACGGCTCTGCCCTAGTGGATAGTCTAGTGCGTAAGCGCTTCAAGACAACGCTTGACATTTCCAATGGTTTTTATGCCCACAGACTGGATGACTTTAGCTCCCAGTGGACAAGTTTTACGTCCGCTGGGGTGCAAAAACGCTTCCGGCGACTCCCAATGGGCTACAAAAATAGTCCTGGAGTCTTCACCTCCAGAATAGTCACTCTGTTGGAGGGAATCGATCCAGATGCATGTTCTTATGTAGATGATATTTATCTCACAGACGACGAGATTTGGATGCATCTGTGTCGAGTGAATTCCGTAATTTGTACCTTTGCTGATATGGGTTACAAATTTAATTTTGCAAAATCGCACATTGCAGAACACACGGTGTTGTTCCTCGGCTATGAGCTGAACAATGAAGGTAGAGGTTTGGCTCCTCACTTCTTGGAGAAATGCGCACAATTGCGCGCTCCTACAACACTGAAAAAATTACAGTCTTTGCTGGGTTTTTTGAATTTCGGCAGAACTTACATTCCGGAATATGCCCAGCGTATCAAGCCGTTGTATGCTTTGATACAACCAACTTTCTCAAAATCATGCTGGCTGCCTGAGCATTCAGCCATTTTGCAATCCTTGCAGGCTGATCTGCTCGCTTCTAAATATTTACTGACTCGTGATAACCACACCAACCTAGTAATAAGAATAATTCCTGGGACGGTGGGTTTCACATACCTCACTTTTAATGAAGGTGACACAGTACCTATTGCTTACAAGTCGCACTTGTACACTTCGGCTGAGTTGCGGTTTCCCACAGTGGAAAAGGTTTTAACTGCTGTACAGATGGCAATTCTTAAGGAACGAGCACTGTCTCAGGGGAAACGCATGCTAGTGGTAACACCCTGTCCTCATTAGGAGGCAGTCACGAAAGCCAGTGTACCAAATTCAAAAGCTTTGCACCCTCGGTGGATTCAGTGGGCTGCGTCATTGTCATCCACGGATGTCATGTTTATTTTTGACGCCTCCTTACGGTCGCAAGAGTACTTGCAGTATGAATTCGTTCATCCTGCTCCTCTGGCTATGCGACCTTTGGAGGACTTCCATTGCATCATTTACACTGATGGGTCGGCGCAGGTTGCGCATGGCTCTAAACATGCCTACGTTTCCGCATGCGCCATTGTGGTCGGTGCTATGTTGAATGATGAGTTCATTTCCAGGGAGGTGCACACGATGCCCCTGGGCGATTGCACCGCACAATTGGCAGAGCTTCGTGCTCTATTACTAGCGTTAGAGTACGCGGATCCAAGTGTTACAACTCTGATTGTAAGTGATTCTTACTACTGTGTTCAGTCTTACAATGAAAACTTGTTCTTTTGGATTCAAAATGATTTTCATGATTCCAAGGGTAGCACAATAAAACATAAAATGATCTGGGTTCGAGTGGCAGAGCTTAAGGCTAAGTTGCCACTCGTTTTTGTTATTCATACTCTCGGTCATCAGCGCGTAGGAGTTCACGCTGTTGGCAACTCGCTTGCTGATGAAGCAGCGAAATCAGCAGTATCTACATACTTAGTTGCAGCAGTTACTAGGTCTAAAACCAAGATTGATAGCGACATCTTGGCAGCGATTGCTGCCTCTGAGAAGGGAAGTAAACATCCTGCGGGATTCCCTTCGAAGTATAAATACCACTTAAGTCCCGAAAAGGTTCCTTTTGTGACAATTCCTGATGTTGGGGAACGGCTGATTCCCAACTCGGATCGCAGAGCAGACTTGATTACAGCGGCTCATGAAGGTGTGGCGTCTGCGCATGCGGGCGTCTCAGCCACTGTAACTCAATTACAACTACGTTTCTGGTGGCGGGGACTGTACAAACAGACGCGTGATTATGTCCTTCTGTGTGACATATGCCAGCAGATTAAACCTTCCACTGCTACGCGTCCGCCACAGACTCAGTTGTACATTTCTAATAAACCGCTAGGCTGTGTTTATTTAGATCACTGCGGTCCTTTTTCATCTGATACTGCATATAAGTACATCTTAGTAGCAGTTGACTCATGCACACGCTTTGTGTGGGTATGGCCACATCGCAGCGCTGATTCACGGACTGTCATTAGAGATTTGCGTATCTTTATAGGGATTTTTGCCTGTGGTACCTTCCATTCGGATCAGGGTCCGGCTTTCGCCTCTAAGGCGTATAAGGATGCCATGACTTCGATGGGGGTCCAAGTCAAGTTTTCGTCACCCTACAGACCTGAGGGTAATAGTGTAGTTGAACGAATGAACCGTGATTTAAAGCAATCTTTGACAGCCCGAGTTATAGGCACTGGCAGAAACTGGCTGGCTCACCTCTATGGCGTGCAGCGTGCTCTTAATAATCTCCCTAGAAGGTCTCTGGGTGGGCGGACCCCATACGAGATGCTCTTTGGCATCAAGATGTACGTCCCTGACCTTGACGGTCTAGACTTGGTGGTTCGCGCCACTTGCTTTGACGCAGATGAACATTGCAATGTTTTACAGAATCTACAAAAGACCAGAGACAGTCTTGCAAAGGAACATTTGCCCTCCACGTCGGATGATGCGTTGCAGATCCCGGTAGCTGGCTGGTTACCTCAAGTTGGCGAACTGGTTCGAGAGAAGATCGATAACAAGAAAGAATTTGGTCCTTCCTATCGAGCTCCGGTTCCCGTCCTTGGAGTGAAGGGCACAAGAACAGTCATTTTACCACCACTTCCTGGTCGTAAGGAAAACAGGTTTATTTCAATTGACAATGTCAAGATACACAGAGTGGCCGATTCTTCTTAGCATGACACCGGCTGTTTCCTGTCCTTCCATTGTGAGAAATTCAGTTATGCCCACTGCTTCTAATATTGAACCTGAAGTGGCCATCGAATTACCTGCTGTTTCCAGTCCATTACTAAATAATTTACCCGGAACTAACGTTGATGAGTTGGACTATACATACCCCACTGATTTATCCATGCCTGACCTGCAAGCTCGTTTAGCCACGGAATCCAGATTTTCATTTGACTCTGCTTCCCTTGCCTCGAAAAAACCCTCTCAAATTGCAGTATATGCTAGCCTGTTTAAAAAACATTTTTTGATACCTCCTTGGACATACATTTGGCTGGTCCTTTTTTCGGTTTACCTTTTTATGTCAATTGGTTTTGTGTTTTATTTTTTTCGAATTATGAATGGACACTATGTCGAGGAGAGAACTTGCATTACTCATTTAAATGGAACTTTGGCCCCACTTTCCTCTTCACATTCTACACACAGATTAAAAAGAGACTTGACTTTGGTTAACATCACAGCATGGCCTGTTCTGGATGGAATCGCGTGGGATGCAGTTCGTTTTCAGATTCATGGCCCAACGGAAGTCGTTAATGTTCCTAATGTACTAAGAGTGAATATGGGGGATGTGGTGAAACAAAACATTCGGTCTGATGATTGGGATGTTAATGCTGTGGAAAGTTTGTTTTCTGATTTGAAATACTATGCTGCTTTTGATGCTGAGGATTTATATTTGGAATCTGCTAATTATGGTGAATTGTTCTGTTACCAACATTATGGCAATCACTTCTTACACAAAACATCTTCCCGAAGGGATGCTGTTAATTTTACTCAGTGGGAACATTGCCCGGCACCTACACAAGGGAGTTCAGAAACGTTTCTTAAAAAGTATACTTATTTCACTGACTTTAATCAGTCCAATCCCGAGTCCTTTTATTTTAAGTTTCACAAACAGCCACTGTCCAAGGTTAGACTTACCGATACAAAATTGTTGTATTCGAAGGCCTTCCTAGATCAATTAGTTACTGGGGGCTATGAGTTATGGAAGGAAACAATAGACCTTAAATCGGTTTGGGGTTCAAGGTCCTGGCAGGTACGAGGCACTGAGGCTTTGCACCGTGCATGTCTCATCCCGAATCATATGTTGTTTTTAAATGAAACCATTTCCCAGACCACATGCTTTGGATTGGCTACATCTAAAAGGTTAAACACCCCGTCTTTCCCGGAGTTGGAGGAATATGAGGATTGGAGTAATTTTACTCAATTGTCCATTAAAGATATACAGGCTCTGCTTCTTAATTCCTCCTTTAACATTTCCAGTATGAATCCTAAGGGTTGGCTGCTTTGGCACCGTAGTGCTGATTCTTGCCAAAAAAGATTTTTAAATATAACTGACGTTTTTAAGACTGTTAGATCTGATCCCCGGTTTGATTTGAGTCATACTGTCACCTCTTACTCTGTGGGCAAGTTGTGTCAAGCTTGGCTGAAACATTCAACTTTACCTGCGGTTAAGTATCACCTTTCCAAACTGAATGCAGACGTGGATTTGAATGATTTCATTAAAGGCCCAGCTAGTGGCAGGTCGAAAAGGTGGTTATATGGGGTTTACAATGAAATTTGGAAACTGTCACAGATTGAGGCTGCTTCACGCCTTAGGGCTATTGATCAGGCGAATCTTGAGAAAGTGCTTGCAGTTGTTGACAATAGCATTAACGTGCTTTCCTCTAGAATTTACACATTAGATAATATTGTGTCGTCTGTTGTTGATATTGTGCATGATGAAGTGTCAGTGTTATACCATGGTCAAAATCAATTACGGTCAATCATGCAGTTTGCATGGACACTTCAGACTCTGAAAATGGGTAAAGTTCCCTGGGGATACATGAACGTTTCCTCTTTATTTGCACCGTTTAATTTGACAGACAAACAACGCTTGCTTTCAATGCGTGATGCTTCCTTTTCTATGCTACATATTGAAAGGTTGGAATCTTTACCTTTTTCTGTGGCAGAAGCCACTGCTGCTACGTGGCTTATCCACGGTTTAATAACACTGCCTTTTGCTTTATATAAGTTTTCAAATTGTATGAAATATGTGCCAATAGGTCGTTTTGAACCCTTAGGTAGCGGTTTTCTTCATGAGGTCTGGTCACTCCCATACACATACAGATGTTTCAAGGATGAACAGGAAGTTTATCTAACAGGGGATGAGTGTACTGAGACGCCAGATCATTCTTTAATGTGCAGACACATACAGTTACACGGTTCATGTAACAAGGACCGACCGAATATGGCTTGCGTTTTACAGGGCACGCCAGTTCCTGCTATCATCCCCACGTTTAAATTGTTAGAGAATGGTAGTTATTTAATGCTCAATAATGAAAACTGTTGTGGGTTAATTAAAGGTATAGCTTTCATAGTGACAGTAAGTGAGCGAGTTATTTGCTGCAGAAATGTTCTTTATCCTCCCACACGTGAACATAGGGAGTCTTCCATTTGGCCACAGATACCGACCTTGGGAGCAGAATTCAGCGGCATGGCTAGAATAAGAGCTCTATTGTCCCAGAAAGAGGTGGCCTTGAGCTCGGCCCGTGAAACTTTCGTGCTTCACATTGCTAACACCCGTACGGAGGTTCAGGCTCTTTTAAATACTGATTTGCCTTTGCATTTCGGAGCCATGGTTCGTTCTATCTTTAACGCATCCTCCACAACGGGCCTAGCACATTTTTTTAAAGTTGTTAGCAGTGGTCTCGTGACTTCCTTTGAGAAGATTTTTGGAGTCATCCCTGCCTTCTTCCATTCTATTTTTTCATCCTTGTTTGGAGGATTCCCGTTTTTCCTTGCATTAGCGGCTGGCGCTTTGGTGGTTTTCTGCCTTTTTAAATATGGATGCCCTTCCTGTGCAAGACCACGCGCAAGTGCTACTGACGCGGTTTCGCAACCGCATGCTTGATTATTATGGCACACTGCCGTTGGCGACTCTAAGCACGGCGTTTGGATTATCTTTTCGGTTCTCCTATTTTACCTGTGTCCAGCCTGTATTTCGCTGCCTGACCTGTGATTTCCTTTGGGCCATTGATTTGTGTCTCTGCGGACCGATTTCTTCTGACGTCGATTTTGATCAACTGATGAGTCCTATCATTGCTCACGAGTTGGTTTGTTCTGACGAAAGGATTATGGCCTTGGCGGTGGCACATGGACTAATGGGTCCCTGGGATGTGTTGTCGGCAGCGCAAAATTTCTTGGAACGAAGTTTTCTTGAAAACCCACCGAGCTGTCCTCTGATGGTTATAGAGGATCCGGTGCTGGGAGATCACGTATGTTCCTTTCATCTTTTAAATTGGATGGCTGAACTGTTTTCGGATGAGGACAGTGACTTCCTCCTGGAGGCTGTTGCAGCTTACTTTTCATATACAGTCTTATCATAAACACTGCCTCAAATTGACATGCTGATTGATAGCATTTCCTTGATTTTATTGACTTTTGGTCAAGACATTTTATTTTTGCTTGCCTATTGGCTTGAGCCACATTATACTTGTGGGCTATTTTTTAGCATTAGTTTTTATAATTGAATTTTTATTCATGCTCGTTTATTGTTGGATTCTGCTCTCATGTGATGGCACTTCTGTTATCTTATTTAGTCCGTTCTCGGATCATGGGGGGGTGTTGTATAGCTCCTATATATCCTTATATCGTGTTAAGTTAGCATAGGTACATTTGAGATTTAAACGCCATTTTTCCTTTCTTGCAACTTCTGCACACGACCCTTAATTGTTGACTTAGCTTTCAACCTAGTGGTTTGCCGTGGTGTATGTGAGAATAATATGTTATTGCTCTGATATCAGTTTTGTTTAATAAACCATGTCTGCACGGAGAGTGCTGAAGTTTCAGGAGCAACACGATAAGTAATTGTTATGAGGTCTGATCTCCACGCCTTCATAGTCATAACACAAGTGCAGCCTTTGCCAACTTGGGCTTGAGGCGGGATTGATATTGCTTTGCACGAGAATTTGTTAACACACTTGATGCGGTGCACATGCAGAGAGAGCTGGTGTATGCTGATGTGATTCCTTCATGCTAGGACACTAAGGTATGGGCCCGCCCTAAAACAACCCAAAGAGACCTTCTTAGCTAATAATATAATATATGTGTTAGGGAGGGTGAGATATAAGTGTTGTTAACTCTTATTCATTACAGCATGTTAACATGCTGTCACCATTCGCTTTTTATGTCTTAGTAACTATGCTGATAATTTTGCTACTGATAATAAGTATACTTGTATTATCTAAGATACTGCGCCTGAGAAGACGGCATTAGTAAATAAACATTTCAAATGCACATGTGTCTTCTTTACTCCATGTTCTGGTTTGTAATGATAATATAACGAAAGAGTGTTCATGAGTCCCACGTACCCTGAGGTACTGTAAGTTCATGTTCTGGTTTGTCTAAACATTGGAAGTTTGATATGTCCAATGAGACACTGTAGCTAGCTCGGTAAGGGGTGAGTTGGTTGCTAAGGTAAGTTTTGGGACACCCTAATTTGCCGAGGTTCCACTCCTCTGTGCACAGTTCTGTGTGAGTACAGAAACCCTGCGACAACAGGTTCTTTTCTACTTACTCGTACTCGAGAGGTGTGGCCATTTTTGTACAAAAAACAATTCAGTTTGCACATTGCTCCACACAACGGGACCCCGAGGGCCGGTTCTTGATAGTCACTGATCTGCTGATGGGACATAGGGTTTCCCTTGTGTGCATATATGGCCCGAACACTGACTCTCCTTCTTTCTTTCAGTCCCTGTTGACCTGTCTTCTCGCGGTGGATACTGGGCTTTTGATACTGGGCTTTTGATACTAGGTGGGGACTTTAACCTCCTTTTGGACCATTCTAGAGACAGCACTGCTTGTACCCCTGACTCCAAGCCCCATGCCCGTCTAGCTCTTCGAGAGATTTGCACGCATTACTCCTTGTTAGACGTAGAGGCCCATTTGCAGGCACACCATCCTGCCTTCACCCATTACTCTGGATTCCACAACACCTAGACCAGAATTGATTATTGGCTGGTCTCCGCCGGGGTTGCTGGCTGGTTGGGGTCGGTTCGGATTCTCCCACACACTCTCTCCGATCATTCCCCGGTTCTCCTTCAGCTCTCTATTCCCTGTGCGGGTGGTTATGAGCGGCAGTGGCGCTTTCCCGGCCGGGCCTTGATGGACCCCGTTTTCAAAGAGGAAGTCAGACAGGCTATAGAAGACTATTTTGACCTGAACACTGGCTCTGTTGACACGTGGGCGGTCTTGTGGGAGGGCTTTAAGGCTTATGTGAGGGGGGTCTGTATTTCAAAACATGCCGGAGTCCTCCGCGATCTGCGCTCCACTTTGGATTAGATCGAAAAGAAAATTGCTGCTACTGATCGCGAATTGCTTATCTCTCCCTCTGACTCTCTTGCTGCCCGCCGGTTGGAAATGTGTGTCGAGTTTCGGGAAGCGGCCGAGAGGGAATTATTGTTCCTTAACAAACACTGTGTGGCGCGGCGGTACGGGAAGGGTGATCACCCGGGCCGCTTATTGGCCAACACACTGCGTCCCCCCAGGGGCCCCACATATATCATCTCTATGACCGGACTGGACGGTTCCCCCGTCCATTCCATCCCTGCGGTCAGCGACCTGTTTCTCGCTTATTATAAGACCCTTTATTCCTCACGCCTCTCTGGGGATTCCGGCGGTCAGGGAGATTATTTATCCGAGGTGGCCTTGGTCTATCTGGAGCGTTACATGCAGGAGTTTCTTCTGCCCCTCATCATGTCGGATAGTATCGTGGAGGCGATCGATGCCCTGTGCGCGTCCTCTGCCCCGGGACTTGACGGCTTTTCGGCTGACTTTTATAAAGCTTACAAGGACCTGTTGGTGCCGCGCTTGGTTGAGGTCTATGCCGAGGCCCTGGAGGTGGGTATCCTCCCTCCGACATTTCGAGAAGCGGTGATCATTTTATTGCCCAAACCCGGGAAAGATGCTATGCAGTGCAGCTCGAACAGGCCACTGTCCTTGTTAAATTTAGACTACAAAATCCTAGCCAAAGTTATTGCCATTAGATTGTCTCTGTTGAAGGAATTTGTAGTCTCCCCTGTACAGTTGTGCTTTTTCCACATAGGTCTACCTCTCTTAATCTTCGGACATTATTCACCATGCTGTACCGTATTGACCCCTCCATGCCAGCCGCCGCAATTTTACTTGATGGGGAGAAAGCCTTTGATTCCCTTGAGTGGCCTTTTTTCCTATCAGTCATGCGTCGGATGGGTATGCCGGAATGCTTTGTGGCCACTGTTACTCTTTTATATACTAAGCCCACGGCCCGGCTGCGTCTGAACGGCACTTTATCTGACCCTTTCCCTCTGTCTCGTGGCACTAGGCAGGGTTGTCCCCTATCCCCTCTCCTTTTTATTCTAGCCATGGATCCCTTAGCTCGACATTTTCAAGAGAACCATCTCCAGCGCGGTTTGCAATTCCGCACAGGCCCTCTGTTGCTCTCCATGTACGCGGACGATATGGTGCTGTATGTCCGACTTCCTCGCGATAATCTGTCACCGTTGTTCCAGGAAATCATATGATTCAGCAATTTTTCCGGGCTCCATATTAATTGGCACAAATTTGTCATTTTGCTGCTTACTGCCAGCACCGTTCCTTGGTCATTCGAGTTTCCGCTTGAATGGTGCGATGATTCTATTAAGTATCTTGGGATCCATCATTCATCTTGACACCGCATCGATGATCCGTCTCAATTAGGGCTCCGCAATTGACGCATTGGAAACACAGGTCTCCCGATGGCTCCGCTTGCCCCTGTCCATGGCCGGCAGAATTGCAATCATTAAAATGATAGTTTTGCCCCGGTTTTTGTATTATTTTAATAATATTCCTATTCCTTTAACTAAGGTCTTCTTCACACAGCTTAGCTCTATTTTGATTCGCTTGATCTGGGGAGACAAGAACCCCTGTGTCAGTTGGAGGGTCTTGAATTTGCCACCGGACAGGGTGGGGCTGCATGTACCGGATTTTTATTTGTATTATTTAGGCGCGCAGTGCTGTTACGCATGCGCCTGGTTCCATCCGGACACACGCATCCCATATTTGAGGCCGGAGGCGGATCTGGTTCTCCCAAGACGGCTTCTTACGATTCTTCCCACCGGTTTCCACTACCTGCTGGGCTTGGATCAGATTGTGTAGACTTTTGGGATGAGATCTTTTATATTCTCCAGCCTTGCCCATGCCCAATTCCTCCCTTCTTCCTATTACTGGGGAGACTTTGGTAGAGCGCACTTTGGCGAGGTTCAACCTATGCACCCTCGGAGACTTGTTCCCGTACGGGCATGTATTCTCCTTGACGGAGAAGGCTCAATTTAGCGATTGCTCCTTTATGGACACTTTTATTCTCACCCGATTACGCTCTGCTTTAAGAGCGGAATTTCCCTCCTTCCCTTTGGCCCCCGCCGACACCCCTCGCCTCACCTTGATGATTCAGAGTCCAAATAGTGCACACCTGATTTCCAAATTGTATAAACAGTGTGGTACTCTTAAACCAACAGTTAACTCAATGTTCAGGGCTGCTTGGGAGCGGGACCTGGGCGGACCTATCTCTGATGACCAGTGGGCATATTGCTGTAGGACCACGACAGACGTCTCTTTGAATAGTCGCCATAAGTTGCTGCAGTTCAAATTCCTTCGCCGGATGTACTTCACCCCGGCCCACGCACACAGAATTGACAATTCCAGGCCACACCACTGTCGGAAATGTCTGGCCCCCTTTACTGGCTTTGCACATTTAACCTGGACTTGCCCTAAAATACACCAATATTGGCTAGATATCCACTCCACCTTGGGTGATATATTGTCCATGCTTCTCCTCCCTTTACCTGAGATTTCACTGTTGGGTTATGTAGTGAACTTTCCTAAGAAGGTTCGTAGGTTAGCTGCGCTGGGCTTCCTTTTGGCAAAACGGGAGATTGCATTGCTATGGGGCAGTAGACGCGCTCCTACCCTCCGCTCCTGGTTAAACAGCCTAGCGTTCTGCAATGTGAACTGCGAGGAATTTAGCACTTTACTCCCCAATTCTTCCAGGCCAATCGATATCTGGGGCCCATACAGGGATTACATATCCAGGCGCGAGGAGTGGCGGGTAGATGACTATATCACATTATGTTGGCTCCTTGTTTTTGTTCTTGACTGTTTATATTGTTTTCAGATATGTCATGTGATTGTTTTTTTCAGTATGTGTATCACATTTGTTGTTGTCGCTGCTTATGTATCACATTGCTTTTTTTTGTCATTATTATTCGGATTTATATTTCAATTGAAATGTTTTTTTTAGAATCATCACAAATGTCATTTTATGTCAGTATATTGCAGTCTCATTGTTATTGTGTTTTGTTTCTTTTTTCTTTATGTAAAATGGAAAATAAAGTTTAAAAAAAAAAATGCTTGTCCACACAGTATAAATACCACCAGCTACACAACGGCATGTAACACCAAGCCTCGCAGCATAGAACAACATCTCACATGCAAAACAGAGTATGCTATATACATTTTAACATGTAGCTGCAATTTACAGTATATTGGAAGCACAAAGTTACAGGCACATAAGAGAGTCCTACAGCACAAGCGAGCGATTACTAATAGTGATGATAGTTACCCTTGATAGGTGACCGCCCTGATCCCCATCAGAAGCGGACACTCACACGCTGCTCTCTACGCTACCTGCAAATCCCCAGACTGGTATCGTAGCGCTACTCCACAAGAACCGATATAGCCTGATTGAAGTTAACTTTGTATCGCTGCGCTAGACTGCCGATTTAGATCATCGTTATCTGTTAAATTATTATCTTTGAGATCTGCCATTACGAATAGAATTGCAGCGCTAAATTGCCATAGAGCGCACTAACTCTGTTGTGTCTTGTGCATTGCTGCCTATTTAATCGTCTGCAGCGCGCCCACTGTGTGCATACCCTATCGTGTCTTGGCTTTTTGGCTAACAGCCATTTTCTAGTTGTTGTTGTTACCCCCTGGCCGGAAATACAACACGCACCCGCCTCCCAGCTGCCCCTCCCTCGCCCCCGCCCCCTCCACTATCCATTTATGACAGATGATATTTCGTGCAGCGTTCACGCGCAGCGGTCGCGCCCCATGCGCGCTGAAGGTGCGCCAAAGGTAAGCCCGTCTACGCCCGTCCGCGCCTGGACCGCGCCCAGCGCCAGACCCCCTGGCCCCCGCATCACCCACCCCGCCCGCATTACTTACGACGCCTCCACCCTCCTATCACTGAACCCCGGCCGACTCCCTAACTGCGCCCAAGCAGCACCAGGACACACCCATGGACCCTTCACCTGCCACTCCTGCAAATTCTCCTGCATCAAGACCCACACCAAACCCTCAAACACCAAACAGATATCCAACACCAACCACCTTAACTGCATCCTTCTCAACACCCGCTCGGTTCACAAACACGCCATCGATCTTTGGAATCTACTCGACACCATCTCTCCGGACATAGCCTTCCTAACAGAAACCTCGGCTCCAGACATCGCCATAGCCATCCCGGACGGCTACAAGCTCATCCGTAAGGACCGCACCATCCAAACAGGAGGAGGCATCGCCATCGTCCACAAGAACACCTTCCGCGTCTCAACCAGCTCAGAAGACAACCTCGCCATCGCCGAACACCTTCACTTCCAGATCCACACCGACACCAAGATCACAATCAGAGGCACCCTCCTCTACAGGCCACCAGGACCTCGTACAAAATTCAGCGAAGACATCACTGACTTCATCACCCCACACGCCCTCCCCTCGGAAGAATACATTTTACTGGGAGACCTCAATTTCCACCTGGAAAAGAGCAACAACAGTAACACTACCACCCTTCTGGACAATCTCGCCAATCTCGGACTCAAACAACTTGTCAACACCCCAACACATAACGCAGGACACACACTTGACCCTATCTTCACTTCCAGCAAGCATATCTCCTTCACTCACACTACACCCCTCCATTGGACGGACCACAGCTGCGTCCACTTCATTTACAACAAGACCACGACCCACAACCACCCTCAACCGACTTTGCGAAGAAATTGGAACAAAATCACCATCGACCAGATCTCCTCATCTCTTCTTCAAAAAACCCCTGCCTACTCAACGAACCCTAACCAAGCCGCTATCAACCTCACACAATGGCTAACCCAAACCGCCGACAAAGTAGCACCCCTGAAAAAACATCAAATCAAGCAAGAAAGCAAGAACGCCCCCTGGTTTAACGATGACCTTAAGAAATTCAAGAAGCTCTGTCGCTCCCTTGAGAAAACTTGGAAAAAAGACCCAAACACTACCACCCTAGCCGCCTTCAAAAACGCCACCCGCAAACACCACCAACTAATCCGGACAGCCAAGAAATCAGCACTCAAAGACCGACTAGACAACAACGCTCGCAACAGCAAGGAACTTTTCAACATCATCAAAGAATTCACCAACCCTACCGCCAGCTCCAACGACATCACCCCCTCTCAAGCCCTCTGCGACTCCCTCGCCTCGTTCTTCCATGACAAAATCGCCGACATTCATAACAGCTTTGACAACCAACCCGTAAACCAATCCACCCCTCTCACCTCCGAACCTGTGCCTCTTCCGAATAACCTTTCTGACTGGAACCCAATCACCACAGAAGACACCATTCACCTGATGAACTCCATCCATTCAGGATCCCCTACAGACCCATGCCCCCATCACATCTTCAACGAAGCTAACTCCGTTATCGCACCCCATCTCCGAGACGTCATCAACTGCTCCCTCAACTCCGCCACATTCCCAGAAAGCTGGAAACACGCCGAACTCAGCGCCCTTCTGAAGAAACCCACAGCTGACCCCACCGAACTCAAAAACTACCACCCCATCTTGCTCCTCCCATTCCCTGCCAAAGTCATTGAGAAAGCCATCAACAATCAACTCGCCGCCTTCCTCGAAACCAACAAATCACTCGACTCCTCACAGTCTGGCTTCCGAGCCAAACACAGCACCGAGACCGCCCTCATCGCAGCAACAGACGATATCCGAACTCTACTGGACAACGGAGACACAGTCGCCCTCATCCTCCTTGACCTCTCTGCAGCCTTCGACACAGTCTGCCAAAGCACCCTGATACAACACCTCAGAAACATCGGAATTCAAGGAAAAGCATTGGACTGGATCATCTCGTTCCTCGCTGGAAGAACTCAGAGAGTCCGCCTCCCCCCTTTTAAGTCAGAGGCCTCCGAAGTCATCTGCGGCGTCCCGCAAGGATCATCACTCAGCCCCACCCTCTTCAACGTTTACATGAGCCCCCTCGCAACCATCGCACGTCAACACAACCTCAACATCATCTCCTACGCTGATGACACTCAACTGATCCTCTCACTCACCAAAGACCCAAACACCGCCCAAACCAACCTACATGAAGGGATGAAAGAAGTAGCCGAATGGATGAAGCACAGCCGTCTAAAACTGAACTCGGACAAAACGGAAGTCCTCATGTTAGGTGCATCCCCTTCCGCCTGGGACGACTCTTGGTGGCCAACGGCCCTAGGAAAAGCCCCCATACCGACTGACCACGCACGGAACCTGGGCATCATCCTGGACTCCTCACTCTCGATGACCAGACAAGTCAATGCCGTCTCATCATCATGCTTCAACATCCTACGCATGCTCAAAAAAACAATTCACTGGATCCCCACCGAAACAAGAAAAACGGTCACCCACGCACTGATTACTAGCCGCCTAGACTACGGAAACACCCTCTACGCCGGTACCACCGCAAAACTGCAGAAAAAACTCCAACGCATCCAAAATGCTTCAGCCAGACTCATACTAGACATCCCTCGCAAAGACCACATCTCCGGTCACCTGAAAGACCTGCACTGGCTCCCCGTTAACAAAAGGATAATGTTCCGTCTCCTCACCCACGCACACAAAGCCCTCTACGAACTGGGACCGGATTGCCTCAACACGCGCCTTTCCTTTTACACCCCCACCCGCCAGCTGCGATCGTCCAACCTAGCCCGTGCCGCCGTCCCACGAATCCACAAAGCCACCATGGGGGGAAGATCCTTCTCCTACTTAGCGGCCAAAACCTGGAATTCCCTTCCCATCCACCTCCGCCTCACTCAAAACCACCTAGCCTTCAGAAAACAGCTTAAAACCTGGATATTCGATAAGTAAACCTCCCCCCCTTCCTCAAGCGCCTTGAGACGCTCTGGGTATGTAGTGCGTTATATAAATTCTGACTTGACTTGACTTGACTTGACCCTGTAGCAAGACACTTTAAACAAGTCCATAATAATGATTTGAAACATCTCAAATTCTTCGTCATAGATGCAGTTAGTCCACAGAAAAGAGGAGGGGATAGAGCGCTAAAATTTAGAAGAATGGAGACATCTTACATATTGGAGATAGACTCTAAGCACCCCAGGGGACTCAACACTAGTGAAGATCTGCACACATTTCTGTGACAGATAAGTTTTGATATGAACTGGTAAAACGTATTTATACTGTCAATATTTTAAACATATGTTGGGTGTTCTATTAGTCCACTTTTTGTATAGAGAAATATGCATATATTTTTTTTTTCTAAGGAGGATATTTATATATTTGTATATAGAGGTAAATTTTAGGACTATTCATGTATTTAGAACTGCAGCCAGCCCCCCTTTGTGTGACTGCTTCCCATTCCCTTTTCAGGCTACCAGTTTGACTCCCTGTGCTCATCTCCTTTGCCAAACAGAAAGAAAGTAATTGGACTGTCTGTAGCCCAGAAGTGAGGTTTGGACTTCTTAATTTCGATATTGTGTAACGCGGCAGAAGAAGAATTAGCAACTCAAACTTTAAATAATTAGGTACTTGATCCTAACTACTTTGTTAATTAATTTTGGAAATGCTTTCTTAGGATGGTGATAATATAGGAGAATTAAAAAGGAAAGTGGCCCTGTGGGACGGGTCACTGTGCCCTGTAAAGGCTAGGAGAGACGTGCATTCTGCCCCCTCCCCTTGAAATAGAATACGACATTGGGATGGGGTCCTCTTGCCTGCAAAGGCTCGGGAGGTGAAAGCACCTCTCACTTCCCTTTTAATGAACGTTGGCAACAGTGATGGAGTCTCTGAGTCTTTTCAGCTTAGGAAGGGGGCCACACACCCCTTCTCATAAAAGAAATTTGCACTGAAGTTAGGGTCCCGGGCATAGCCCCCTCCAATACGGATAAAAAACATGAATAGTAAACGAGCTGCAATTCAGTATTCACTGCTCCTAGGAAGAAGCCTTCCATAATACTGTAGACATTTTAGCATGACATCTTTCCTTGCTTGTGCTGCCCCTAGAAGACACAGGGGCACACCAATTTTATTTTAATGTTGTTGGGGCTGCAGGGACTGCAGTAGCCCCCAGCAACATTAAAATAATAGTAAGTCTCCTGGGTCATGAAATCAATGACTGAAGGAGAGCTTAGCATATGTTTTCAAAGCACTCCTAGCCGGAGCTCCATGCTCTTCAGCTGGATTGCGGAGCCTCCTTGTAGTTGGTGCCAAAGCTGCACTTTGTGGCTTGAGAATTGTTTTAAAAGATTCAACAACCTGATAATTTAAAAAAAAAAAACTAAAAGGGAAGTTATGATTAGGTGGAAATGTCTGTCAAAACATTCCATTTTAAACTAACAAAGCCACACAAGCTCACCAGGTATAGCTATCTCAAGTAACTGTACCTTGTGCCCTGAGGGACTTATAACTCATGCCCTCGTCATGCACTCCTTATGACCTCACATATTACATCACACTTGACAGGCTCTTTGAGATCAATGATAGCATGACAGCAAGATCTGAAATGACATCATTGATGACAAGACTGCGCATGACGGGCTGTGAGTCAGTTACTTTAGGACACGAGTTATAGTTACATGAGATAACTTTAACTTGTGAATTTCAATCATTTTATTGGTTTAAACTGGCATGTATTAACTGACATTCTCACCTAAATATAGTATCCCTGTATAACAATTTTTAAGTGATAATCACTTGTATTAACTACTGGGCTGTGCGAATTAATGAAATGTACATTTGATTATAACTATTGGCAATTTTTGGACAAAAATAATAGGTGTGCTTTATATGGACTGATATGCTTACCTATTCAATAAGGCAATACGCCCACTTGACCTGTTAACAAAGTCAGTAGGTCTGCCTTGCTTAAAGTGGCATCCTTTAGATGGTAATATCACATAAGCAATTATGTACAACCGTGAGGGTTTGGGTGGTTTAGGGACCAGGCCCTACACTGTACTCCCCACCAGCCTCAACCCCACACCAGAGTTTCAGGCCTTGAGGCCAACCGCACAATGTACACGGCCAGAGGCTGGTACATTAGAAACACCCTGGAAATTCCCTTAATAAAACGATGTTTAAAGTGATGTTACGGTTAGGAATTATAAATATGTCCTACTTTTCATTAAGCAAACCTTAAAAAGGGTATATGGAAGTTATAATTAGGTGAAAATGTCAGTTAAAACATATAGTTTGATTTAAACTAACAAAACCACCCAAATTCACCAGTTATAGCTATCTGAAGTAACTATAACATGTGTCCTATAACTCACGCCCTTGTCATGCACTGCTTATGACCTCATAGATTACATTACTCTTGACATGTTCTTTGATATCATTGATAACATGACAGCAACATCTGAAATTATGTCATTGATGACAAGACTCTGCATAGCGGGGGGTGAATTATAGTTACTTTAGGGCCCGAGTCATAGTTACTTAAGATAACTGTATCTTGTTTATTTCCATAGTTTTGATAGTTTAAAATGGTATGTTCTAACTGACATTCTCGCCTAACTATAACATCCCTTTAACCTTTGTTTTCCAGTGAATAGATAGAAATTGTGATATGTTCAGTTTAAAATGGAACACGGGCATGGATGGATGTGTGTTTGCCTCCCACTCCTTGTAGCTGTGTCAAAATAAATTGAAGTTTTTAAAAGGGTTGCGGGCCCGCCTCTTTGAGACTACCATGCAGGGTTTGCCATGGCAAAGGCCGCACTCAGAGCGCAAACCTCGCTCTTAGCAATAATCTACCACCGTCACCATGGATGCAGGTGCTTCAGGCAGCGGAAGCACTTATGAAGTACGAAAGTGCACCTACATTGCAGGCAATTTTCTCTTCACTTGTACATTTCTCTTCCCTCCAGGAGGTGCTTTTCTCTTTCCTTTGCAAACATCTGACAGGCGCACACAGCACGTTCAGGCATCTTTCCTGTGGTTCTTCCATGTTTGATCCTTTCTGCTGCTTATTTTTTGCTGTACATATTTTCCTATGCTATTTTAGCACTGTCAGTAATACGTTTGCATGTATTGGTTTATGTGATATTTATTTCTTTACCTATTTATTTATTTACTTACTTATTTATGTATTTATTCACTAACGTATTTATTTATTTATTTATTTACTTATTTATTTTCAGTACAGTTTCGTAGGACATAATCTCCTTGAACATCTTTCTCCTATCCTGAGCTTGAGTTACAGCGTGTCCACCATCAGGTCGGTGCATGGCCACCACTCACTCCTTGCTTGCTACACCTCCACACAATTATTCTCAGGATTCTTGGAGCAGCTGCAGCATGTTTATAATTATATCATGATTAAACTACTCCTCACCAAAGAATTATGGCATGGATAAAAAGACTGCATCTCTCTTCACCTGAAGATTTCCAGTCTTTTCCCCTGCCAGGAACCTTCCCTTTTCCTGACCAATCCTAAACGAGCATCTTTGCTCCGCTCTGGGCTCTGTCCAGCTCTTTACTAGGCTACCCACCCTGCAAGTAAACTTGTCCAATCTGAGAATTTCCATTCTATGATGGGAGGGCCTGTAAAATTCAGAAGGGTTAGGATACCACTTTGTGAAGCTCTGTTATTAATGGCCTCATGCTACATATATGGTAATATTTCGCTTTCTAGGACTACAGTTTTGATGGATATAATTACAAAATTCCGTAACCCTAAGGAAGTTCATTGAAAATATGTATGACAGGAAAGATTTTGATTTTAATGGACTACTGGGGCTGAATTACAGAAAGTGCCCTGGGGGCAAAACAGGCATGTGCACCCTCCGGGCACGTTGGTATTACTGAAGGGGTGACAGATGCTTGTGCGGCCCCTTTTGTAATACAGATAGTGCTGGTGCACATGTAGCGCCAGTGCTATCTCAGGAGGGTGTGCCCTCATTTGGATGGGGGTGTGGCCGCTTACAAATGAGGAATATCTTTACCTCTGCGCCTGCGGTGTATTATGGATGCGGGCGCATAGGCAAAGGAGCTATCAGAAGGCGCACTGATAGCAAAAAGGTGGCGCACTCTCAGTGCGCCACCTTATGACAGCCCTCTGGAGGAGTGAAATGGGGTACTATGGACCCCAGATATCCCCTTGCAAGCGGGTGCAGTCACTCACTGCACCGCCTGCAAAGGGATCTCCAATCCCCCTTCAAAGTGCAGGAGCATTTTTGAAGCAGCAATCTCCGTATTTCACTTGAATGCGCCAGGGCCGGACTGAGAACCAAAACCGGCCCTGGCAAAGTGCTAGGCCGGCCCCCTGGGGGTGCAACCGAGCTCTATGGCTGGTTTTCGGCCGATTTTGTTACCGGGCCGATTTTGCAGCTATGCTGCAAAATCGGCCCGGTAACAAAAACGGCCCCCAGGGGCCCAAAACCGGCCCCCACCCTTACGGCGCACCGGGGGATTGCCCGGTGCCCGCAACGGCCAGTCCGGGCCTGTGCTGCACCCAGGGCAGCACGAGTTTGGGGCTGCCCCAGGGGCAGCACAGTCACTGTAATAGGGTGCACTTTCCCTGTCTGGGCAAGGCAGGGATATTATGGTAGTATGCTCGTCCTGAAGAATAACAATTTCGGAACATTTGGATGTTTTCAGAAATTGAAATTTTGAGCAACTGAATATCTTCAATTATACTGAGCACTCAATTTTGAATTTTATGTCTAGTGATTTGATAAGCGCGTAACCGAGGCGTTTACTTTGTTTTCTCAGCTGGCAGATTTAACATTACAGAGTCCGTTTTTAGGTCTCGTGACCTATCAATGCGCATGCGCATTGAGAGAAACAAGACTATAGGTGCTTTAAACAAAGTTTACCTAACTGTGGCGATTTGGTGCTGTGCCCGTGGCTTTTAGGTCAATGCGCAAGCGCATTGACCTAAAATGCGCGTGCACATCATCAAATCGCCGTCTGTTCCCTCAGCCGCACTCCTCCCACACCTTTGAAGTGAAGCTTAGCTTCACTTCAAAGGCCCCGGCTGCTTCACACCCTCATGCCGCTCTCCCCGCTCCGCCCCCTCCCCTGCCCGCCGTGTGCATTTCTCCTCCCCCCCCTCCCCACAGCGCCTTGGTTTCCTCAGTGACTTTACGTCCTTCTAAGCGCTTCTCAAACTCAGCCTCTCTCCTTCCCTTCACAGCGCTTTGGCTTCCTCAGTGACTTAATGTCCTTCTAGGCGCTTCTCGCGCTCAACCTCTCTTCTTTCGCTCCAGCACCCCTCCACAGTTCCTTGGTTTCCTTAGTAACTTTACGTCTTCTAGGCGCTTCTCGAGCTCAGCCTCTCTCCTTCCCTTCACAGGGCCTTGGTTTCCTCAGTGACTTTACGTCCTTCTAAGAGCTTCTCAAGCTCAGCCTCTCTCCTTCCCTTCACAGCGCTTTGGCTTCCTCAGTGACTTAATGTCCTCCTAGGCGCTTCTCGAGCTCAACCTCTCTCCTTTCGCTCCAGCACCCCTCCACAGTTCCTTGGTTTCCTTAGTAACTTTACGTCTTCTAGGCGCTTCTCGAGCTCAGCCTCTCTCCTTCCCTTCACAGCGCCTTGGCTTCCTCAGTGACTTAATGTCCTTCTAGGCGCTTCTCGAGCTCGGCCTCTCTCCTTCCCTCCAACCCTCCTCAGCGCCTTGGCTTCCTCAGTAACTTTGGGTGCTTCTAGGCGCTTCTCGAGCTCAGCTCCTTTTCTAAAGCTTCGAATAAATTTACTTTTTACAACATTCGGAAAGGTCTAGGGAAAGCTTTGGAAGTTCACATCATCCTTCCCCACTTTGCCCTTCTCCAGCAGTCTTAGTCCATCCTAACCACAAACCCGACCCTTTCTCCTAGCCTCTGTGTGATCTTGGGCGCATCACTCGAGCAACGATAATGGATGCAAGAAGTTCAGCTTGTTATAGCTATTTTGCCTAATTTATGATGTATGGTGTTTGACAAGTTTTAAGTTTACTTCTTTTAAGCTGCTCACAAATAAACACGTTTTTCACTGCTGATTTCACACGCAACGCCACTCACACACGCAACTCATCCACGCAACCCCACTCATCCACGCAACCCCACTCATCCACGCAACGCCACTCACACATGCAACGCCACTCACCCACGCAACACCACTCACACACGCAACGCCACTCACACACGCAACGCCACTCACACACGCAACGCCACTCACCCACGCAACGCCACTCACCCATGCAACACCACTCACCCACGCAATGCCACTCACCCACGCAACGCCACTCACCCACGCAACGCCACTCACCCACGCAATGCCACTCACCCACACAACGCCACTCACCCACGCAACGCCACTCACCCACGCAACGCCACTCACACACGCAACGCCACTCACACACGCAACTCATCGACGCAAGGCCACTCATCGACGCAACGCCACTCACACACGCAACGCCACTCACACACGCAACGCCACTCACACACGCAACGCCACTCACACACGCAACGCCACTCACACACGCAACGCCACTCACACATGCAACGCCACTCACACACGCAACTCATCCACGCAACCCCACTCATCCACGCAACGCCACTCATCGACGCAACGCCACTCATCGACGCAACGCCACTCATCGACGCAACGCCACTCATCGACGCAACGCCACTCATCGACGCAACGCCACTCACACACGCAACGCCACTCACACACGCAATGCCACTCATACACGCAACGCCACCCACACACGCAACGCCACCCACACACGCAACGCCACTCACACACGCAACGCCACTCACACAGGCAACTCATCCACGCAACGCCACTCATCCACGCAACGCCACTCATCCACGCAACGCCACTCATTCACGCAACGCCACTCATCCACGCAACGCCACTCATCCACGCAATGCCACTCATCCACGCAACGCCACTCATCCACGCAACGCCACTCATCCATTTGCAAAACCAAAAGGTCAAACTCTTCTATTGCGAGACCTATTGCATTTTCAATGCTTGTTTACCTAGCTACGCTCCAAATGAAAACTGCAATTGGGACACTGGTCATGACTGACAGCATGAAGAGACAACCAAATTTCTGGATTTTTCCTTTTTTTTAAATACAGACTTGGAAACCGAATGTGTTACATCTGTACTTATAAAAGTAAGTATAATCTAAAAATTGGGAATTTTATTAAAAAAATTACATTTATTTATTTTTTCCTTTCACTAAAACTGTTTCAGCTACCGTTAGAATGCTCCATGGTTCTACATTGAGGAAATAGCTTCAGTCCAATGTTCAGCGGTGCTTAGAGGAATATTTCTCCACAGTGAGTGTAAACAAATGATTCTATTCTTGGAAGAAGAAAGTGAGTAGAAGTGCCTCTACTTATTGATCACGAGGTCGAACAGGCTATTCAGGTTTTACTTTCATCTAATCCACAGTCAGCCTGATCTCACTGACCTGAGGATAAAACAGTGAACATGCTACTGTATGTCCCTATTGCACCATCCCAAACTTTGTTATCTCCTCATCTGACTTTCCCCTCACAGTCATCACTCCATCAGTAAAGGCTCCTCCCACCAGAATAATCACTAGGCTAAAAATGAAATATATCCCACCCATCCAATATAGCAGTATGCTCCTTCCTGTCACCTGATAAAAAACAGTAAGCATACTGACCTCACATTTTGGGTCAGATGTACAAAGCTTTTTTGCGATTCGAAATGGTCCAATTCACAGAATTGGGCCGTTTGAGACAGCAAAAATGTTTTTTAAATGTTCAAACAAACAGATTGAAGTTTGGAAACAAATCGCAATTTGTGTTAGCGATTAGGTATTTGGAAGGGGCGTGTTTAGGGCATCCCTGACAAATATTGAACCGGTATGGTATGTATTACTGTTTTGCCACTGAATTCCACAAACTCTACAGCACACTTGAGCCCAAGCCTCATAGCTGGGGAAACGCAGGATAGCCATGTTCTGGAAGTCCCAGACCCCCCTTCATATGCCCAATGGCTCCTGCACTTCCAATCTTACTCTGAACATGCAGAAACCTACAACACAATCCTCGAGACCTCAGCACATATGGGCATCCCTTTAGTCATTTCTGACAGGCCTGAATCAGAGACCCCAAAGACCCTCATGGGAGAGTCACCTGGCGGCTTGAGCCAATGTTCACACTATTGGAGCACACCTGTTACCTGAGAATGATGCTATGGGCAGACCCACTATTATAATGGTGTTTGCAGATAATGTTGTAGAGAGCCTGACTGAAATCCCCTATCTACATGTTATATATTCTTGCAATAACAGTGACAATATACTGTATGCGCTTGTATTGTTTGACTTATAATAAAATGTTAAAAAAAAGAATTGCATACAAACATTTCAATATATACTTTTGTACATCTGGTCCTTCGCTTTTTTCCTTTTTCCTTCTGATATGGTCACCAGTGGTGGATATTACCATTTGAAAATGGTAGGGCAGAAAGAACAAAGGTGAAATAGAATGAGTGAGCACACTTACTTACCTAGCTCTTGAACGAAAGGTTCGGTAAACGAGAGAGGGGTTGTTTCTGACACAAAACGTACTATTGCACTAAACACAGTCTATTCTCAGTGCAGTACAGGAAGTAAGTAAATGTTGGACAGGAATGCTTATGCCTGTGTTTGGCAAAGTAGGCCTAGAAATAAAATAGAAATACTGGACTTCTCCCGTGCTATAACAAAAAATGAAAAGGGAGTTGATGCCGTACATTGGTTAATTTTATTATATTTTGAAACAATTAATTGTAATTGTAATTGTAGGGTTACTTATATAGTGCAAGCTGTCACCCTGCAGGTATCCTGGCGCTTAGACCAAAACAACTGACATGCAAGCAAGCCAAAGCATCAGAAGAAGAGGAGTTATTCCTTATGAAAGAGCCAAGTTTTCAGGCTCTTTCTGAACTCGGTCAGGGAGTCAATTTGTCTGACACGCTGTGGTAGTTAAACATCAGTTGCAACTCTCCAGGTGCTATTTGACTACAGTACTTAGCAACAACTGTATTACCAATCTCAAATAAGTTGTACATAAAGTACCCAGTGTGGTGTATACCTGCCAACTCACACAGTGCCATTATGTGACACACGATATCGGACAACGTCACAGGGTCTCCCACAACCAGCAGATATCACACGGTGGCAGGCAAACAAGCTTAAAAGGGAAACATCCTTTACAACGCAACTTTTACTCCGCACTACCATTACGACGCAGCTATTACAAAGCAAGTCGTTACAACGACTTGCGCTGGAGGGCGCTGTAGGATAGGGAATAGTTTAATTTTCTATCCAACACCTTCCCTACTATCCACGGGGACTGGAGTTGGAATAGAAAATTAAACTATTCCACTATCCAGCCCCCCAACGCAAGTCGTTGTAATGACTTGCATTGTAAAAACTGCGTTGTAATGGCATGCGGAGTAAAATAATGCGTTGTGATGACTTGCATCCGCTACAAATGACTGTAAATAGTGGTTTTCCAGCTCGTTTTCTGAGGCTTTGAACTGCCGTCCATGAAGGGGTGTAAAAACACCCCCACAACATCGGCGCCAGCCTTGGAAATCATTTTTGATGTTTGGAGGAGGGGACTTGGGGGCAGGGTGATGTTCAAAAGTGCCTTGTAGGTATACTTCTTATCACGAGGCCCAGGCCCTTCCAGGCCCCCCCTCCTGACATGATGAGATTGTATTTCAAGTTGGCAGGTATGGTGGTGGCATTTAGAAGAGGCTTCTGAGCGTCCTGAATGATCAGCTGCACCACAGCAAAGTCAAAGGATAGTCTGTCATCTAAAAGAAATTGAAGGGGGACTCCATGATGCTGGACAGAGCTTCGTTGTACACCGCCCTATGAGACTCAATTTTCTCATGACAATCAAGGTCTGTTTATCGGTAAGCCTTAAAGGAGATATTCCTTTACATGTGCAATGGTTATCGCATTATTGCTTGGCAGTCCTATAGTGCTCGGGGAATGGGTATGGTCAGGCGTGTAATGTCCATTCGGCTCAACGGAGTTCAGCCCCCCCGTTGTGTGTGTCAGCCCGGGCTGAGACAGCTTCCCGGGCTGGCTGGTCTGGCGACCGTCTTTTTGCAGCCGCACCCGAGTACTTCACAGGTCTTTAAAAGACCATTTACTTGTTAACTAGGCTTTGTTGTGTTTTCACCCCTTGTTGGAGCCCCTGCTGGAAGAATTAGCCCCCCCCCCCCGAAATTTTATCAGCCCCCCTCCCCCCGAAATTTGCTAGTTGCGCCTCTGGGTATGGTAGCCAAGCCCTTATTAATTGTAAGAGTAAGAGAAACATTTTATAGGCATGTGCTGGAGTCCGTCATTAGTTTTTTGTTTGTAAGCGCAAGCAGCTCAGAAGCTTCCTTTCCAGTAGCCACGCTATGATTGGCCAAGCGGTTTGGAGGCAACAGTAGTGTCTAAGGAAGTGGCGGGAAGCAGATGTAGAAATGCCTATTCTGTTAGCTGATGGGTTACGCTTAGCTGAGCAACCTTATTCCCGGAAGTGGATGATTGAGTTCTCCTCTATTACAAACAACTGGTAGAATGGAGTCAGCTAAACTTGCTCCTAATCACTATAGTGTGGAAGAGGAAACCAGCCAGCGGTAAAGTTGGGGGGAATCTTCAGTGGCTATTTCCGCTTTGGCAGACTTGAAACAACTGATACAGGTGATGGTTGAAGCTGGTTTTAAAGCTATCACCTGTTTCCTCTAAAAAGCCCCCCGTGTAATCCCCAGACCTCGATGATCCTGCTGTAGAGGAGTAGGTCAAGGTGAGATTCTTCTGGGGGTCAGAAGTCTAGTAGGTTCTACAACACATAAGAACTAATGTGGCTTTTCCTGAGTTTCCTGGACTGGAGGAAAATTAGGATTTTTCTTTAGTTACCAAAAGAAAAAACCGGAGTTTTTCCCTTTGCACAAAGCCATCAAGACTTTTATGGAGTCCGAGAGATCAGACATTGACAAGCACGCATTCCTTTGATTTTTGGAAAGGAAATATCCATTGCAGTGGTTCTCAGAAGAGTTTTCAACCATAGTTATGGCAGATTCCCTCATTGCAGGCCCATATGCAAGTGTCTATAATTACTGAGGATGCGGTTCCTTCACTTCCTGTGGATCAGAGGGTTAATGTAGCAAACAAAAGAGCCTACGCGCTTTAAATTTTTCGATCTGGTCCGCCAGGTTTGCCAGTTATGTCGTCCAATCATTCATTGAGGACTTCCTAAACCATTTTGCAGAGAATGTGAAAGAATGGGTCTCAACTCCTTTAGTTTTATGGTGTCAATGCATAATGTAGGTCATAGCTCTTGCATGTACCCCCCCCCCAGCTCTGCATGCTGCTCCTCTCACACATACCACCCCCACCTACATCTTCACGTCGCCACTCACATTCTTTCTATCTTCCATGTACTTCTACATCCGAACCTCTGTGTATGTTCATCTGCACCTTTCTCCTAGCTCATCCTGGTATCCCTTGGTACTGCACCTCTCACAGCTGCCCTGTTCCTCTGCCACGCTCCGGGCTATGATGCAGCCTGGATTATTCTATCTGGCACAGGCTCTTAGGAAACAAACGTCAATATCAGCTGCCATGAGCACCCTCTACCCACTGCCACTTGAATGCCAACTATGCTTTTGGTATGATATTCATTGTTCATCCAAAACTGACATTTTGTGGCCATACACTTGGGATTCTGCCTGGGCAGGTTCTCCACGGGTCTGTGCAACACAGCCCAATGGAGAACATGCCAAGTGCACTTGATGGTTTGGCTGGCCCAAGAGGGCCGGCCAAACCGTCATGGCACTTAGAGGAGTGCAAACCACTCCTCCCTGCTTTAGCATCAGAGTCCCACATATAATTATAATAACGTCCTGTTATTATCATTTTTTTTTAAATGTTTGCACTGCTGAAATAGTAGTGGTACTATGCTCCCCTGCCTTAGCGGAGGAGCCGCCACTGGGCATTTTCTCATTGAACCAGCCCAAAGCAATACATTGTGTGTATTTTAAATGAGAGGTATGCCCTCTAATTCAATTAAGATGCCTCGAAGTCAAGGGAAATTTCGTGTAATTGTCATGATAGGTTGTGAAATAAAAAAAACAATTTCACATAATCCTATCTATGTATGTCTTTCTCTGAAGAACGGTGTACCTTTCAACGTACGAGCTATTACATATAATCCATTCCCATTCATAAACTAGTTTCTAGGCGTTTAACTTAAGCCTAATAAGATATTTAACATGAATACCTCTGTGAAATGCAAGTGAATAAGTTTATCATTTGAATGAATTACCCATTCCTTATATTTTGCTGAGGTTATGCATACTAGTGAGCTCTCGAGTGTCAGAGGGAAGACTAGGAAAATCACAGACAAATATGCTATTTGTTATTTTGGGTTGTATCATTTTATTTTTGTTTATTGCATCGTTTCCAGGGCCTATTAGCACATTCACTAAATGAAAGCTGTTTTTTTCAGAACTGAGCCGACAAACATCAGACCTGCAACAAATTTCCACTCTCTGAGTGCAACTTTGTTGTAGATCTGATGTTTGTTGGTGTTTGATTTTATCCGATTACTAAAGTGTATGTTCAATGTTAAGTTGCCGAATAGTTTGTTTAAATTAATGTAAAGGTGTCAGAACCCCATTCATAGAGCCATGTGGCCAGCAGGAGCAATTGGGCCCAGCAGTGGGGGGTTGAGGTATTTTACTCCTGATGTCCTCCTAGTACCCAACCTACTATGGATTCCGACCAACTGGGCCAAGTACCCCTTCAGCACATGACTCTCAGGGTTAGCGTGGTCTGAGCAGTCCAAGGCTCCCTTTGAGCGGGAGGTGGAAACATGGGATGGGATACGAGCTCACAACTAAAGATGCGGCAAGTAGCAGCAATAAATGATTGACCAGTCAAATACTTACTTTTGTGATAAAAGAGACAATTTATTTTACCACTACCAACACAAAGGGAAATATAACATTCACAAACAACTATGCAGTCCCTCTGAGGTTGGGGCTATAGTGTTTCTTTGGACGGTTCCCCAGGTCCCACTCCCTCCTTGCTCCCAAAGATAGTGATTATTCCCCTTTCCCTATAAGCACCATCCAGGGTAAGCCCCACTAGTAGTCTGAGTCTCAACAGTCCACTCTGAATCTATATTAAAATAGTATTATGTTTCAACACCTGAAGCGCTATCTAGCTAGCAAGTTCCCCTGTGCAGAGGTCCAAAATCTGCTTTAATTACACCTGCAGGATTGGAGCTACTGGAGTTCCTGAAAATGCCCCCTCCGCTGTCATTGTAGCAGCAGCTGCTGATTCATGTGAGTGCCCTGCACACTGCCCTGTCGGGCTGTACTCCAGGGTTATAGATTCTGCACACATGGTTAAGCCACCACAATGACCAACAGTTCTTTGCAGCTCATCTTTGCAGGGTAAATCTCTGGTCCGTCCCAAGGTGGGGGGCGGTCATGCGTAGGTCCTGATGTGAATCCTTTGTCCCGGAGTAGGTGCGCAGGGGTCCCCTAAGCCTCAGTTCTATGGAGATGATTCAGACCAGACCAACATCATGCTGGTATCTGTGACCCCCTCTGGCATACGGTGTCACCGTACCCTCCCTGCACATAGGCTCCGGAGTGATCGGCAGAGCGATGCCCTCAATGGCAGCTCCTCCTGGCATACAGGTTTGCGGCCCACCACAGCTCAAGGACTGTGGCCCACACAGCTTGGCAATCTTCTTGCAGTGGCTCCTCCTGACATAAAGGGTTGCAGGTTCCTCATTGCACACAGGTTCTGGTCCAAATGTGGTTTCAAGTATTTTGAGTTTATGTTGAGGGGGTATGCTTCCTTTTGCAGTGAACACTCCTCTTACTTCTTTTCTTCTTGAACACAGTCTGCCACAGCAGGAGAGACTCCAGATCTGATAGCCCTACAACATAGGCCATGGGAGAGACTATAGTTCACACGTGGAAGTCAGCCACAGTGATATATCTATCAAAAGGTTAGCCCAAGGCCTCAGCCTGACACTTAATTATGCTCCATCAGCCTGATCTCCTTCCTTAGTTGTGCCCAGGCCCGTTCATTGTGACAGCGGAATCAAATAACACCCCTTGAAGTGTGCTGGAGAAGCCTGAATCTCCCCTCTCCACAGTGTGTCCCACCTACCTTACAGGAATGCCCCAATGCACTAATCTGCCCCGAGGGGATTCCTCTTACTCCTCTCCTCATGTTTCACCAGGCAGCGCTGGGTCTTCCAAAATGGAACCCAGGGTCCTCTGTGCATTATACTACTCACAGGTGCACATACACCAAGTGCATGTATATATCATGAACACACTGCACAGAACAACACACTTCATGTACTGTACCACTCGTAGGCACACATACACCTAGCACATTTTCTTAACCTACACGCACCGGCCAGTGATGCATTACCTCTGTATTGTACTGCTGACTGGCACACATACATGTACTGCATGCATATACCGTACACACATATATACCCATTACATGGACTTGGTATACATGCACTGCACAGTACTGCATTATCCCTGTATTGTACCATTCCAGGGCATACATACACCCAGTGCATGCATTTGCCACACACACACTGCACCGCTCTACATCCTTCATGCATAGTACCACTTGCGGGCACACATATGCCCAGTGCATGCATACAATCACTGCACAGTATTGCATTATCCCTGTTTTGTACCATTCACAGGCACACATACACCCAGCACATGTAAATCACACATGCGCTGCGCAGCACTACAGACCAAACCTGTTGTTGGTCAAGGGTAAGTTTATCACACTGCAGCAGAACTTTGAATGAATGAGTAAATAGGCCTCAATCCAGTGACACAGGTTAAATAGGACCTGTTCACTCCTACTGACCACTACATGGTATGCTGCTACCACCACATTAATGCTGCTTACCTCCTGGTGAAGGCTATAGCCTTCCACCAATATGAGGGTAACACTCTGGACACCCCTCCCAGTCCAACAAAACAGCAATCTGTGAGACATGCCTATGTCATGGCGCACAACCATGATACATGCTAGCCTATGACAACAAAAATCAGCATTCGGGATGCAGAACAATTGCAGTACTCAGGGCTGGAGTGCACGTTCATTACCATGTGGAGGACTTTTCTGTCCCAACAGAATGTAAGTTGCATTCCAACTTGGGAGACATTTATAGAGTTTTATGTGCCTGACCCGATGCCCAACAATTAAGTTTTTCCTGCACTGTATGTTTGGATATCCTTTCTTCAGCTGGAAGAAAGTATTGTTAGTGTATGCATCCCATTCTTGGCATGTAATTATGATGCATTGTTATGTTGGTGTATTTTAGTGGTTCATGAAAGTTTTGCTGGGATGCAAGGGCTTGTGCCAAATATATGATGTTGGTTACGCGTGGTGCACATGACGGTGTAAGGATTATTTAAACATGTCCTGAATGATGATGAGCATTGTGTGGAACAAGGTTGCATGCCAATAACCTTGAGTGGAATGTGTCGCTGGGGAGCTAATGAAAGCCTCATCAAGGCATGCTATCATTGGTGCATGTTAGAAATTGGAGTATTAGTTGAGGCAGGTATGAGTACCCACCTAAAATAATAATCACAATCCTTGTCAGAGTGAACCCCTGAAGTCTCTAAATAAACATGTGCCTAACCCTCTCATAGCTTGATACAAAGCAGTCAGGCTTAACTTAGAGGCAATGTGTAAAGTCTTAATGCAGTACTCACTGATGTAATAAAATATAAACACAAAACAAGAAAACTCCCTAACCAGTTTAGAAAAATAGAGAATATTTTAATACATAAAATGACACCAAATGACAAAAATCTAATAAGTAGAAACAGAGTTATGATTTTTTTAAGTTTAAGGTTTAAGCTCCAAAAAGCATTACATGCCAGCCTCTGTCATCTGGTTGTACTTATCCAAGATAAGGGTATGGTTTAAGGCCAACAGTGATGGAGCACAGGTCTGATTCAGAGGCCAGGCTTGTCCCAGTTAAAAATATTACCTTATGACTTAGTCAGGAAATCCTCACCGGGGCATGCCAACAATCTGTGACTGAAGAGGCGTTCACATTGTCGTATAGCCTCCGGACAAAGTTTTTTTGAAGCTGTTGACTTTGGCCAGAAAGCTCGCGCAGTAGGAAATAGAATTTTGCACCCAGAGAACGTCCCTTACAGATTGTATACTTTTTGTGATTTCTAACTTTTGACTTAGTCACTTTTTTGGTGGTTGTGATGAAGCAAAGCTTCGCATATTTTGCGGCTTGCCGAAGTCAAGAACCTCGTTTATGTGTAATAAGGTAACAAAACGTATGTTTTACTAACGTTTATTTTTGTTTAGGCAAAGATTGCGAAGCTTGCCTACGTGTATTTCTAATACATTTAACCCGTGTACTTTAAAATGGCCGCCGCTTGTATTTTAGTTACTGCGCATGCGTCAGCCACACTCACGTGTCCTGACGCGTCTGCAGAAGTGGAGGGAAATTTATGCGCATGCGTAATCCATAGCTGTGCCCATCATGTGGTACTGCTCGTGCCACTGCTCTTGTGCCCGTATCAATGTAGCTAACATTTAAACCGCATAAGTATATTTTATGATGATAAGTAGAAAGTACAAACCCTGTGATGTGTTTTCATGATGACATTATTATGTATTAATTTGTTTTCGCTTACTTTTCATGTACCGCGGGGAATGGGGGTCTGAGTGAAAGGAGAGCCATATTGGAGGTCCCTTCTGCGCCTGCGCAACTTTCGGCAGCACAGTAGACCTTGACTGATGGAACATAGCCAGTTGGCAGCGATGGGCGAGATGCTCCTGAGAAAGTCACCTCTGCCCTGCGAGAACAGCGAATGTGGCTCCTTATATGTTACATTGTAATGTTGCGCTACTGTTTGCCGTGTAGCTTCTCATGGGAACCCCAATCTTACTAGGCGGTGCCCAAACATGCAAATACAGGCTTGAAATGTTGAATTGTGATTGGTGTGTTACCCAAATTCTACCTTAGGACCAATCGAAATTGAGGGATTCTGACACTTTGCAACATTGGGGGGTGGTACACTGTCACCAAACTGTATATCTACCCTGGGTTCACCTAGGGAACCGTCCGACTTGTCTGGTTTAGCTGACCTGTCACTGACCCATCGTACTCAATAGGTGACTGAAGATACAGAGCGCTGCGGAGCACTCTGTCCGAATTTGACCATAGACTAAGGTTCTACTGAACCTTAAAGTGCTGGCGAAGCACTTTGCTGGGAGTTCGCTGACCCAATCGGGGTCTTGATCGATAACTGCAGAGCGGGTGGAGCGCAGGCGTTGCTTCCGAACTGTGGGTTCCGGTCCTGTCCTGAGAGGTCCTGTCCTGAGGGTTTGCTGTCCTGTCCTGAGGTCCTGTCCTGATTCCTAATCCGAGGGTATCCTGTCCTATCCGGGGTGTCCATTCTGCACCTGCTGTCCTTTGAGGGGTATCCTTCCTTGAGGGTTTCCTGTCCTTAACTGACCCGTGGCCAGGGTTTGGTTTCCACACCTTTCTAGGTAAATATTGCTCTGAACCTCTTAAATCTTGCACCTTCTGAATTTCTAACTTTTGCTTCAATAAAGTTTACCATTGCATTTGATATTTTTCCATGTCTTTCCGCAACTATTGAAAGTCATTTGCATTTTTCCATAAGTTTGTTCCTATGTCTTCTCACTTGTTAGAAATTATATTTTGCATTGCAGTTTGTCATTTTCTGATATGGTCTAGAACCTCATTGCCTAGATTGTTTAAAGGCCCGTTCACCTTAAGTGAAGCGTGTTACTCTTTATAGGCCCTTCTGTAGTTATACATACATAGTCTGCCCATGCTTAAATATTTCTGAATAGCATAGTATCTTCTCGTTACATTTTATATCAGTATTTCAATGATTACTCTGTCATTATTTCTTTACAGTTATATCATTTATATTATCTTGGTTATTGATTGCCTCATTTTGATGTACCTTATACATGAAGCAAATGAACTTTAGATAAACATTTTAAAACTTCCCGTTGTCCGTGGTCATTTCAAACAGTATTTTGAATGTTATTGGTTGGGTTTGTATTTTGCTGCCTTTCCTTTTACAGCTAGCTCCCTGATTCATTGTGGTCATTAGGTACCCGCATCGGTGGATGGTAAGTCGGGTGCACTGAGAATTAATAGTAGGGAACACACACACAAATTGGTAGAGCTCGTGAAGTCACCTGGTCGATGTATATGGTGATTTTGAAAGTATATGGGCCCTGAAGCCGGAAACGGCGAAAATTATTGGTCGGGTGGCCTCGCGCGCTCTATCTATCTATCTATCTATCTATCTATCCTCCTGCGGGGAAAGGCCACAGGCTGTAGTTAAAGAGGGCTCCACCTGGCTAGATGCCTTCTCCATGAAGTCCTGCTGGATCGGATTTGCTGCAGTGTAGCAACCTGAATCTATAACCCAGCGGCGATGCACCTTGGTCAGATCAGCTTGGCAGGTTGGTACATGTCATCCGTCAGTTCTCAAAGTGAAAGAAGTTGGAAAAACATTTCCAAGTCCCAGATTTCAGGAAACCTTAGGTGGAGTACTCTTTGACCAATTGACCATAGTCAAGGGGCCAGAACCTTGGGGACAAAACTTGGGGGTCAAGACTCACTCCAGCAGAGGCCAACAACAGGGTCCTGGACAGGTCCAGTTGTAACTTGTCAGTTGGGAATGCAAGAAAAAGCCACTTGAAGCCTGTTGTATCCCTGTAGTCCAAAATTGGGTCAGCCTTATATGCCTTGGAGTCCATCATTTGTCCTGGGTGCAAGATCCCAGTCTGCAAGGCTCTTCTCAAGTCACAGACAGTAGGTCCAGTTCTCTTTTGTTCTTCCACAGGTCCAGAAGTTATCTGAGGAGGGTACTGAGGATGCTACATTTATGTCCAGTGCCAGTCTATGGGTGGGGGAAACTCCTGGCCCACCCTAACCAAGGGGTAAAAGTTCCCAGAGGTTACCCCACCAACTCCAGCAGCACTTCCTGTGTGTTATACTGTAAACTATCCCACAGTGCCCTTCTCTAACTAAATCCAACATTGCAGAATATTTCTTCTCCTGTGCAGATCTCCGTGTGCCCAATCAGAGGTGTGGCTCTAATAATGGTCAAACCCTCCCTTTTGGTCACTCCAAACCAGTTCCTGGGGCATCTCTACTTCCACTGGGATTGGTGTCTGGCAGGCTAGCAGGACAATAGAGGGGGCAGACCCAGGTGTGCGCTATATCTGCCTGTTATCCCTTTGCCTTAGCAAATTCGACGTAGGGCGCAGTCTAAGACCGTGTATTAACTCGTGGTGTTCAAAACATTCTGTTTTGTAGCTGACTAGAACCTCCACCACTTTAACTACATTAAGCACCAGTGACAGGTAAGCTTATGGAGAGTATGTGGTGGCTGAATGACAGTTGAGAGTCTCTCTTTGATTTTAATGTTTGACTGATAGAACCTTTACCACTTATTGTGTCTTTCAGATTAATTGTGTTTGGTCCTGAAGAGAATCCTTTACATTGATTTAGGATTCGAAACGCGTCGACCGAGGTGGTAGTCGGGTGTGGCGCCAAGTTTTGGCTCTAAATCAATTTATATATAATTTGGAGTGATTAGAAACGATTGCGAAATAGCTTTTTGGTCTTTATTACTGTGTTGATCTATGGAGCTCACTAATTGTATTATACCACTCCTATGATTGTAAATAGGTTTGGCTCTAGTTCCACCATAAAAGACAGCAATCTAACTTCGGCGAATATGTTGTAATAAACTGACACCAATTACCACCACGTATTTGAAATGTTTTGATATATGTTCACTGTCTTGTGTACACGTGTCTTATGTCTATCTGTGTTGTTATTATTGTGACAAACCACTTTTACATTTTTGTCCTCTTGCCCCCCAAAGAACTCTATTCCTCGTCTATCATTAATTATGATGATAGTGTGATGTTGTAAATAGATGTACAGACATTTACATGTATAAATTTCTCGTTTGAAATCCAAAAAAAACAAATTAAACCACAAGTAAAAGTAAAATAAAATATAAAACATTTTCGAATTTTCCATGAAGAATTTTGACTGAAAAAGTGGTCTTTTTTGAGGCAACGACTAGGAGTGTCTTATTCAACTGGTTGAAAACTAGTGCACAGTATTGGCATTTTTCTTGTTTACTACGTAGTGGCGCAGCCTTACTGTGCTTATCGCCAAACCCGTTTAGTTTCGTGGCCTTTCCTTTTACAGCTAGCTCCCTGATTCATTGTGGTCATTAGGTACCCGCATCGGTGGATGGTAAGTCGGGTGCACTGAGAATTAATAGTAGGGAACACACACACAAATTGGTAGAGCTCGTGAAGTCACCTGGTCGATGTATATGGTGATTTGAAAGTATATGGGCCCTGAAGCCGGAAACGGCGAAAATTATTGGTCGGGTGGCCTCGCGCGCTCTATCAGTTTTACTGGTAGCAGAGGTATGGTTAGGGACTAGTTGAGAGTAAGGC
This sequence comes from Lissotriton helveticus, assembly GCF_964261635.1. Taxonomy (NCBI): domain Eukaryota; kingdom Metazoa; phylum Chordata; class Amphibia; order Caudata; family Salamandridae; genus Lissotriton; species Lissotriton helveticus. The sequence goes on from NC_136071.1 coordinate 114,992,793, forward strand.
AGGGACTAGTTGGTCTAGTCAAGTCGGAAGCTGCTAGTATATTGATGCTGCTAGAAGAGCGGCTGTTCTAAAGAGACCTGATCAATCTCTTGTGAATACGCACGAATAATATCTTGTAAAAACAATTCATGAATTTCTGTATTGTTATTATTCTTGTTCTTATATTGTTATATGTATTAATCCATGCATTTGTCAACCGTTTAGTTCTGTGTTGTCCGAACTCCCCGGGGAATTGAAAGGGCAAGTGGTGAATAGAATCCATTGTCCTGAGGTCACAGGCTCGAGGAAAGTTAGGTGCAGGTTTAGATAACCGGGAAGCACTAACTAGGGTTTTCTGAATACATGTGTGAATAAATGTCAGTAACGGGGTTCATTGGCAAAATTCCCATAGTGGCGTAACCTAGTAAGGGTCACATCGGAAGAGTAGCAGGTTCCTCGGAGCTAGCGTGAAAGCAGAGGGGTCCGCTGGGAAACCTTAAACTCGGAATATATCCCGGAAAGAAGTGGATGAGTTTAGGGGAATAACAGGTTCACCGATGCTAAAGTGAAGGGTAGGCGGAAGAGATCTACTCGCAGTGTGTGAAAAGTAAATGGAAGTAGTTTACTTGCAGTAAAACAAAGCGTTCCTATCTAGACACTTGAGCACTGTGGCGAATGTGTATTTGTTGTAAAATAACCAAGCACTGAGCACTTTAAAAGAAAGAAAGTTTCCGTTACCTTGTGAAGGGAGGGAGTCAGTCGCGAAGCGCCTCTGACGTCACTCTGTGCCGCGCTGGGATTGGTAGAAGCAGCGGGCGGGTAGCGGAGCTGGAATTGTAAAGGAGGGGTGAGCGCCAGAGCGTGGGAACTGTATCATGAAGGGGCCGCGCACCCATTGGCGGAGATTATTCAGAGTCGCGCACCCATTGGTCGCACGGATTTCTGAAGCGCGTTCTGATTGGAGGTAGTTTGTAAACAAAGTTTAGCGTAGAAGTCGTATGTGGCACTCGCAGACTACCGGAACTCGACCTGATCCAAGGCACCTAGGGTTTGAAAGGGATCAGTGGAAGACTAATAGATACGATATTATGTACGGAACCAAGAGAAAATTGTCCCTTGTAAGTAAGGTGAAAATTATTTTAAAACGAACAAACCGATTAAATCTAGGGAAGGTGTTCTTGTCCCACCACCCAATACTCCTGCCTCATTCATGATGTTTGACCGAGGGTACAATACTTGTGTGTGGTTGGAGAATTGGGTGAAGTACACAAAAGATGACGGAGTATTGGCCTTTCCGTTAGATGGTACTTTCAATGGTAGGATCTTATTTAATTTAAGAACTCGGATGAATGAACTGCATCCCAGACCGAGACTAACGCAGTATGAGGCATTAGAGGAATGGGAGATTGAGGCTTTTGAAAGAGAGAGACCCCGAATGGACAAGGGTTTGACCAAGTGGTACCCCAGGCTGAAACAGGAGTCCAGGGATAAAAGGATGAAACAGTGGAGGCAGAGCATGATTGTTGAGGGTCTGTTTCCCATGATGCCGGCATGTCATAACCCTGCAGCGGGTGAGAAAAGTACCGAAAAGTGTAAGCATTGGGGGGCCCCTGGGGAGTCAGATGATGAACTGATAGATGACATCTGTACCAGAAGTCCGCCACCTTATAACGAGGGAACCCGACCTTCCAGTGTAAGAGATGCTCCCCGACGCCACTTCCTCAAGGAAGAAGACAGATCCCTAGGACTGGGAGGGGGTGGTCAAGTATTGCCCTATTTTGAGAAACCCGAACCGGCGGAAACAAGGGATATAAATCCCAAAGTGCCCGCAAGCCAGGAAGAAAAATATTCACGTACGAAAGTTTTCTTTCCCAGACCCTTGTATGAAAACGAAGAGAAACCATCGAATTCAGGACTGCCTTTTGTTCAACCTCCATATGAGGAAGAACGCAGGTCCTTTAACACTGGAACTTTATTCCCGAAACCAAATTATGGTGGGGGACCAAGTGAAACGCATCCTACTGCCCCGAGTTTTACTCCTCCATTGACCCCACAGATATTACATGACACGACTTTAAGAAGGATACTAGTGGAAAAGGAGCAAGAGGCCCTAGCTAGACAAAGGACAGAAATAATTCAGAAAATCTCCCAGTTAAATACCAGTCCTGAGGCATTGACTATTCCAGTAACTATTGGACCAGTGGTCCCGTTATACGGAAATGGTCAGGGAAATCCGATTACTCCAGTTATGACCCCAGTCATGGTACCCCCGAGACAGGAACCGATAATCATAGATGATCAGTCCAGTGAGTGCGAGTCTGAAGTTGCGTTCTTGGACTTGCCAAACAAACCGACCGGAAAGGGAATGCAGCAGAGGCATAACCCTTTTAATGCGAAAGAAATTAAATTAGAGTCAGCAACAGGTACTAGGAGTGTCTCTCTGGTAACTCCGGATGAAATTGAAAGTTGGAGTCGCGAATTAGAGAAACAGACTCCGCAAACGAAACCTTTAGACCTCTACAAGCTGAGGGTGGAAATAGAAGAATTAATGGCAGGAAATGTGGGGTTGGATCGATTGAATACCTACTCTGAAGAAGAATTGTCGTTTATATGTAAAAGCTTTACAAGGAACACCAGAGTGCTCCACGAAAAACTGACCGAAACCGCAGCTAGTATGGGGGTAGATATCTCAAAATCCAAGCCCTTGCAGAAACCGTACAGAGCAGACTTCTCAGACAAAGATATAGAGCATCTGAATGTGGCAGGAAAAAAGTTGCAGATTAAAGAATTATTGGGGGTACTGCAAAAATGGGGAGACGTGGAAAGATGGAGAAGCAGGTGGGCGAAAAAGAGGGAAGAGGCTCGCTCCCGACAAGTGACTCCTGAATTTGCTTTAAGGGAGGTAGAGAAACCTGAGCAGTTATGCCCCATGCACGAAGTACCTGGAGGGAAATATGTGCATGTCCCCTGGTCTAGACAGGATATTGTGTCCTTTACGAACGATTTTCCAAAATTACGAGAGAAACCAGTAGACTGGTACAGGCAGGTGGAAAGGTTCGTGAAGGTACAGAAATGTCTGTGGAAAGACCTGGATGGGTTTTTCGACATTGTGGTTCCGGTAGATTTATGGACCCAGTGTAAAATAGCCATAGACTGGCCTACTGAAGAGTACCCAAGAAATAAGGAAACAGGGGAGCCATCAAAGGATGTCATGCGAAAATATGAGCAGGTAATTCAGCATTTGAAAGAAAAGGTGCCCGCAAAAGAAACTGATTGGACAAAAATAGATAGAACAACACAGGAAAGGGACGAGACAGTGCACTCCTTCTATGAGAGGTTATTGCAGGTATTTAAAACATACAGTGGTATTGATAACATCGATTTGAAGGACATGACGCACTTTATTTACAGGTTTGTAAATGGTTTAAGACCTGAAATTTGTCAGTGGATAAAAGATAATAAAATCTGTTGGCATACAAAGAAAATGGATGAGGTCCTACGGTACGCTAAGTACTGCGAGGACGAGATGGCAGAAAAGAAAAAGGCCCTTAAGGAAAAAGTGATGTGGGCTCAAGTAAAGCTCGCAGAACAGCAGGAAAAACAATTGAGTAACATGGTTAAAAATGCTGAGAACAAAAGTCCTGGGGGAGGGGGTGGAGGAAAGCCCCGGCCCAAATTTAGCAGGGAAGAGGCTATGAAGAAATTTCCCTGCCATCAGTGCGGCGAAATTGGACACTGGCGAAACGAGTGTCCCCAATTGACAGATGATAATGCAAAAACACCTGATTTAACTCCACAGACGCAGAAAGAAAGACCAAGAAAGACTCAACCCCAGGTAAAAACAGTTCAGGTGCCTCGAGCACCCAAGCAGGTATACAGGGGAAAACAGGGAGAGGGTGAGGAGATAGAAGTTTGGGAAAGCGGTGAGAACAGAAATACAGCAACTTCGCAGTATCTGCTAAATGATACCTTCCTTTGTAATGATCAGTACTGACGGGGCCTGAGAGGGGAGGACGAGGAGTGCGTACTTGGCGCTTCCTTGCCGGTAGACCAGTCTGGACCATACATTGAAGGAAAGGTTGACGGAAATGATGTCACCTTTCTGTTGGACACTGGCGCTACCCGTTCTACTGTAAGAACAGTGGACGTTCCAAACCTACCCCTCTCGGGAGAAAATATCCAAGTAGTGGGTGTATCTAATCAATTGATTAGTACTCCTGTTACCGAACCAATGGAGATTTCAATTGGAAATTTTAAACAAATGCATAGGTTTGTCGTCTGTGACACCAGTCCAGTGAATCTACTGGGTCGTGATTTGCTGTGCAAAATGAACTGTACCATCTTTTGCACCCCAAAAGGTGTTGAAATTCAGACCCCGGATGAAGATGGCATTTATAAATTATTGTTACTTAGACCTGATTCAGAAATTAAAAGATTGACCCTGCAGGACTTGCCCCAAGAACTCCAGGAAGCGGTAAAGCCAGAGGTGTGGGATTTCACTGGAAAAGATGTGGGATTAATGAAAGATGTGGACCCCATACAGATAGCCATCAAGGACAATGCAGTATATCCTAACACTAAGCCCTACCGAATGAATGCTGAAGTGAAAGCAGGTGTCACTCTGGAAATACAAAAATTATTAGAAGGAAACATCATACAGGAAGTGATGAGCAGCCCATGCAACTCACCGATTATGGGCATCAAGAAGCCTAGTGGCAAGTATAGGGTAGTACAAGACCTGAGAAAGGTAAACAAAATTGTAGTTCCTTGCTGCCCTATTGTCCCGAACCCAGCAGTGATATTGTACCAGATTCCTTGGGATGCTGAGTGGTTCACTGTGATTGATTTGTGTCATGCATTATTTTCGATACCCCTGCACCCCGACAGCAAATTTCTTTTCTCATTTGCCTTCGAAGGTCACGTGTATTGCTGGAACCGGGTCCCTCTGGGGTATACAGAGAGCCCTTCTATCTTTAATCAGATCTTGAAAAAATGTCTAGAGACTTTGATCTTACCTGGGAACTCTGTCTTAGTGCAGTACATAGACGACCTTCTACTGGCGTCTAAAAGTCATAGGGACTGTGTAGTTGACACCATTGCCCTCCTAAATCATCTGTGTGAGAAAGGGCATAAAGTGGCCCCTGACAAACTACAGTTCTGTGCAAAATCAGTGAAATATCTAGGACACCGGATAGAAAAGGGTGTCAGAAAAGTCACATCAGAAAGAGTGAGAATAATTCAAAAGATGCAGTTGCCCCGTACTCAAAAAGACGTCAGAATGTTCCTGGGTGTACTAGGATACTGCAGGCAGTGGATTCTGGGATTTGCAGTCTTAGCCAGGCCTTTGATAAAAATGACCACGAGAGGAATGCCAGACATTGTAGAATGGGACGATGAAAGCCTAATGGCTTTCACAAGACTGAAAAACTGTCTGTGTACAGCCCCTGCGTTGGGAATGCCAGATTATTCCAAAGAGTTTGCCCTGTTCTGTGACACTCGCGATAATTGCGCATTGTCAGTCCTGACTCAAGAACATGGCACGACCAGAAGGCCTGTGGCCTATTTCTCTGCCACCCTGGACCCAGTAGCTGCTGGGTTACCAGGCTGTCTGAAAGCAGTAGCTGCTACCTGTGCAAGTTTGGAACAGAGTGAGTCCATAGTCATGGGACATCCTGTGACTGTGTATGTTTCACATGGAGTGGTAATTCTATTGACCAGAACTAAAACGCAGTATCTCACCCCTAGTCGGCTGACTAAATACGAGAGGATTCTTGTGGGTGCAGCAAATGTAAGCATTGTTAGGTGCGGTATTCTGAACCCTGCCACTTTACTCCCCGACTCCCTGGAAATGGAAGGTGGGGATGATGATGAACATGATTGCATTGATCTGACAGAGTTCAGCACCAAACCACGCCCAGACATAAAGGAAACGCCATTGCCTGTGCATGACATGGAATTATTTGTGGATGGTTCCTGTCTAAGACATGAACTAGGAGGCCTGAGTGCTGCCTATGCTGTAGTCTCCTTAACCAAAATTGAAGAAGCAGGTTATTTATATAACATAAAGTCTGCACAAGTAGCCGAATTGATTGCTATGATAAAAGCTTGCAAAATTGGGAAGAACATACGCATAACAGTGTATACTGACAGTCAGTACTGTTATGGAGTTGTGCATGACTTTGGCCAATTGTGGCTACAGAGGGAATTCCTGACTTCCTCAGGTACTCCCATTCGGAATGCAAAAGTTGTTCATGACCTTTTAGAGGCCATCCAGTTACCCAAGGAACTGGCAGTGGTAAAATGCGGTGCTCATAAGAAGAGCATGGACAAAGTATCACTGGGAAACGATTATGCTGATCGAGTGGCCCAATGGTGCGCCAGAGATCACTATATCGTTAATCCTAAACGAGGGGGAATCGGAGCCAGCTGCCAACTTCAAGTGTTTGAGGAAGTGCCTACTTGGGATGAAGTGAGAGAGTGGCAGGAGTCGGCTCCTTGGCAAGAAAGAGAAAAATGGAAGGAGGATGGGTGTAGACCGAGACGTGTGGATGGTGTAATTTTGGGCCCACTGGTATGCCTGTGTTACCCCGACACTTGCTTGGCACAATGGCAAGATTAATACACGAAGGATCACACATTGGTAGGGATGCCATGATTCTGGTATTTCAACAGACTTGGTACAGTAAGAAGTTCAGGAAAGTAGCAGAGTCCCTCTGCCAGAGGTGCCTGTCATGTCAACAGATGAACCCAGGCAAGAGGACAATGGTTGAACTGAGCAAAATTGGGAGATCAGGGGGTCCCTTTGTAAGGATACAGATTGATTTCATCACCATGCCCCATTGTGAAGGGAAGCGATATGTCCTTGTCATTGTTTGCGTATTTTCAAAATGGGTAGAAGCTTACCCTACTCCCCAAAGTGACGCACTGACAGTAGCGAAGTGTTTACTAAAAGAACTGATACCTAGATTCGGGGTGCCATTCATTATTGAATCAGATAAGGGTGGACATTTTCAGAATGAAATACTGGCTGAACTCTGTAAGGCCTTTGGAATAAGGCAGAAACTTCACTGTGCATATCATCCAGAGGCTTCTGGAGTAGTGGAACAAGTAAATGGAACTATCAAAAACAGACTAGCAAAGCTGACTGATGCAACTGGCATGACCTGGGTGAAGGCCCTGCCCCTGGTCCTGATGGGACTGAGAAGTGTTCCTGACCGCAAGACAGGCCTAAGTCCCCATGAAATCATTATGGGAAGAGCGATGAGACAAGCATGGGTGCCAGGAAGCAAACTGTTGAGTATTACTGATGATTTGGTGCTTGAATACTGCAGAAGATTGGGTGACCAAGTGCGTTCTATCTCTCGCCAGATTGGAGACGACGGCATCCTCAATCCAACGACTCCTCTCCACAACTTGGTTCCAGGAGACTGGGTAAAAATAAAGAAGCACACTCGATCAAGCTGTCTGGCACCAAGGTGGGGAAAGAAACGCCAAGTAATCCTGGTAACAACCACTGCAGTGAAGGTCGCAGGTATTCCCCAGTGGATCCACGCTGGCCACACCCAGAAGGTATTACCAGACAAAGAACCTGAAGAAGAAGGGCATCCAGCAGAGGACTCTGCAGGAGCCAGACCAGAAGCAGCTGACAACGAGCAGCCCAGCACCAGTCAGGCTGCAGGAACAGCAGACGTTGGCCCAGGAGTAGTTGACTACGAACTGCCGAGAATCCAGCCTGCTGAAGAGGTCCAGGAAGCTGAGCCAGGAGTAGCTGATGACGAGCTGCCAAGCATATGGCCAGAAGAATGGATACCGATGATTGATCTGACCGAAGATCCCATCCGAACAAGAGAGCGACTTTGTGAAGGTAGAGAGTGGATTAGTCAGGAAAAGCAAGGCACAGGCGAAGAACCTCAGCCGCCTGAGATTCACATCAAAACTGAGGAAGGAGAAGGTCAGACAGGGACAGAACAGGTGTTCGATACACCTCCACTAACTCCTGATGTGGATAAGGGACAGCTTGGACATAGAGTGATAGTTCGAGCAGAAGAAAATCAAGAGATCGAAGTGCTTGAACAGGATCAGATAGGGTTAGAAGAACGGGTTCAGGAAACAGAAACAGAAACAGAAACAGAGACAATCGAAAGCCAAAAACAAAATATTCCTGAACAAGGCCAGATTAGTAACCAGGCAGAAGAATTTGATGCTAGCCCTGGAACTAGCCAGATAGGGGAGGAAGAAGAAGAAAGTGAAGCAGAATTGCCACAAGCGAAAGAGAACAAGAGGATAAGAGAAGAAGGTGAAGTTCAAGTACCCACTAAGAGACTAAAGAAAAGAAACAACCTTGAGCCTAGGTTCGTAAAGAGATTAAGGCTAAGGATAAAGACAGTGGAAGAAAAATGTGCAGAAGCAAGGAAAAGTGCACGGATAGCAGAGCAAGAAGAAAACTCTTCCAAAAGAAGGAGTGAACGAATAAAAAGACAAAACAAAAAGTACAAGTCTCCTGAATGGACACTCGTTCTGGAAGAACTTGAAGATCTTGATATAACTGACATAAGCGACGGAGAGCCCGTCCTTGAGTACTCTGCTGAAGAAGAAGACGAACCACCGTGAATTTGCACAAAGTAAGCTAGTTGTGTAAAGACACAAAGAGGGGTCGAGAAACTTCTTCTGAGCCGAAATGTCTGATTCAACTGTGAATGGTAGACCTAGTTGCAGTCGTTTCAAGACGTGCTGCAAGGTGTGTATATGTAGTATAGTAGTACTAATAGTCATCTGGATAGGACTAACAATCTTTATACCCTTTACTGTAAGTAAAGATACTAACATGGTCCCTACTGAAATTGTAAATACTGACAGTGAGGAGTTGACAACACAGAGTGTAGCGAGACATGAGAGAGCACTGAGGCAAACAAAGCAAAACTTAGAAGCATCAGATGAGGGAGGACTACATTATCATGGAATTAAGAACAGGACACACTTAAATGTTTTTGCAAACTTGTTAATACACTATGTAGAGACTATGGAAATTGAAGATTGCTATGTCTGCATGAAGCTACCTACTTCTGTGGCTGAAGGCGTGACATACCATCACTTGCCATTGACATATGGAATCTCCTGTAGCATTTTAGCTAGTTTATTTTACAAAAGAGGACCGTTACAGTACTATTACTCTAATAATGACGTAATCTTTTCTGAACTTCCTATACGTGGGAACTTGAATCCTGTACATACCAAAAGCGACACCATAAGATATATGGGAGACTACTTCTTGACTATAGGTAACATTGACATAGCTGATGCACACAGAGATAACTTGACTTGTTCTTTGCGTGAACAGGAAAAGATGTTCCTGAACATGGCAGAGAAAAGAAGAATTAAAATACAAAAGAAGGCTAATGACGAAAGTCAGAAAAAGCCAAAGTGGGCAGAGAACATGGAAGGCACCTCAAATGGTGGGGCGGGACCTGCTCTGTTGCTGGATTTTGAAAAGAAAGGCAAGCTATGTCTTCACCGCGAGAAGACTAGCTATTATAATAATGTTTTCATTGGTTCCAGTGAATGCGAACATAATTACAAGGTAATTGGAGGTTGGGGTTTCAAAAATGGGTCAGAGCCTGTGTTTCCTGGAATTTATTATATTTGTGGGGACAAGGCTTATTTCAAATTGCCGGATCACTGGTATGGAAGTTGCTATTTTGGCATTGTCTTCCCGAAAATATACCATGTGAATGGAGGCGCTGGAAGCAGTGAAAATACTAATGGCTTAGTGCGTAGTAAAAGAGAAAGTATAGGTGAAATTATGGGTAGTATTTTCAGTGCACTGATACCTGGAGTGGGAGTGGTTCTGAACACTCACAGAATTTGTAAATTGTCTACTATAGTGGATGTCTTGTCTACTGAGACAGCTCATGGATTTCTGCTGGTCAATACCGAAATGGTTGCGATCAGATCAATGGTTTTGCAGAATCGACTTGCTCTTGACACCTTATTAGCGAAAGAGGGCGGAGTCTGCCGGATGTTGAAGGCGCAACATTGTTGCACTTATATTCCGGATAAAAGTGTACAGATCAAAAGATATGTGAAAAACATTACTAATTTGACAAAGGAACTCAAACCACTCGAGGTTGATAGTGCCTGGAAGAGACTGGTAGATGGTCTCTCAAATGTAGGTCATTGGCTTGCTAGCGTAGGTAAAAGCTTATTGTTCAAGATACTGATGCCAATTGGTATTATAGGTCTTATCATATTTCTCATTTTTATCTGTTGTAAATGCCGCAAGCGCACCAAGAAGCACGAGGTAAATGCAAGAGGGTTGAAACGGAGTGTGGATGAGATTGAATTGGAGGAAGTGAATGATCAGATATACAAAAAGGTGAAGACTTCTCACCCTACTAAAACTGAGAGAGAAAAGTTAGAACGATTGCTGGAAGAGATAGAGCTATACAAAGTGTGAAAGAAAGTTGGCATCTGGTTCCATTTTTTGTGATGATAGTAAATATCATCAAAGAGGGGATTGATGAAGCAAAGCTTCGCATATTTTGCGGCTTGCCGAAGTCAAGAACCTCGTTTATGTGTAATAAGGTAACAAAACGTATGTTTTACTAACGTTTATTTTTGTTTAGGCAAAGATTGCGAAGCTTGCCTACGTGTATTTCTAATACATTTAACCCGTGTACTTTAAAATGGCCGCCGCTTGTATTTTAGTTACTGCGCATGCGTCAGCCACACTCACGTGTCCTGACGCGTCTGCAGAAGTGGAGGGAAATTTATGCGCATGCGTAATCCATAGCTGTGCCCATCATGTGGTACTGCTCGTGCCACTGCTCTTGTGCCCGTATCAATGTAGCTAACATTTAAACCGCATAAGTATATTTTATGATGATAAGTAGAAAGTACAAACCCTGTGATGTGTTTTCATGATGACATTATTATGTATTAATTTGTTTTCGCTTACTTTTCATGTACCGCGGGGAATGGGGGTCTGAGTGAAAGGAGAGCCATATTGGAGGTCCCTTCTGCGCCTGCGCAACTTTCGGCAGCACAGTAGACCTTGACTGATGGAACATAGCCAGTTGGCAGCGATGGGCGAGATGCTCCTGAGAAAGTCACCTCTGCCCTGCGAGAACAGCGAATGTGGCTCCTGATAAGCGTGGCTCAAATCCACCTGAGCGACTTACCTCACTCATCTATCATTCTCATATAATAAGCCAGCCAGGCAGTGGAGAAGAATAAACAAGTAATTTTATTAGGCCACAAACTCCCATATGAGAGGGCCCTGTCTGACCTCACTCTCTAAGAGTGTGGTGAGAGGACTGACTCACATCATCACAGTAACACATTATAATACAAAAAGGCAGAGTAAAACACGCCCATACTGGAAAAGTACTGGACCCCGGAGAGGATAAACAATGGCCTCATACAAGAGGCATCTGCACCTGGAATTGCAACATTCTCTCTTCTGACTCCAAGGACACGGAGCCAGGCCTTAGCATCTCCAGCACATGAGAACAGAGTGATAAGGGGTTTCGCTAGTAGTTTCAGTCACAGTGAGCTGAGAGACAAAACTGCTGACATGTGGAATATTCCTATTCCTACGGGAGGGGGATGAGCAAGTGCAACTCGCACAGAAAGAGAAATGCTTCAAAAATGGTGGCACACAGGCCAAGCTAAGAATAACTGTAATAATGTTGCACGCATAAATGAATAACAGTAGTTAGACACATTCTGCTAACTCATAAGCATAATGTATGCAGTGGGCGGGGCATGGAGAAATGAAACCTATCAGACCCTCCTTTTAGCAGACTGTGGCTAACTTTATTAACTAAAAGGAGAGCCTTTACATCAAATTCTAAGGGCCAGGACACTATACTGTTCAAAAATATCATCATCAATAAGCATTAGCCAGTGAATTTCATGAAGTTCAACAGCATTGGAAACAGGATGTAGTCTTGTTGGCCTACTGGAAACTCGTATATTGCTGGCACACATGGAGCAACAAGGGGGAAGGCAATAAACACAGAGGCAGCAAGTCAGTAATACACCTATATTTCCTACAACCCAGTCGGGGAGTCAGGAAATCAGGCTGTTGAAAGAATTTCACCCTACCAATCAAAGTGTACCAGCCCACGCAGCTATTCACAGGTGTCAAGGGAAGTGCCAGTAACCTGTCCTTCTTATATGCAGCGGAAAGGAGTAACCCACAGACCCAGCAATCTGTCACCTTACACAGCATGGTCATGGTCACAGAAGTAGTGCAGCATGCTATAGGGCAGGAAATGCAGAGGCAACAAGTAAAAGAACAACCCCTGCCATACCTACTAGGACAATAATTATTCTCTGGGTGTGAGGCATCCTCCTTTTTTGACTAATCTAAATACATCACACTTTAAGTCATGAGCAGGAATTAATGCAAATAAGATCAAACCGTCATCATCAAGGAAAACACCCTATTGAATCCAATACTGAGGGCTCACTTGCATTATCAGCTAGGACCTATATCTAACATCCTTGGAGTAAATATTTTATCAGGCTGAGAAATGTGTTTTACTAAACCACTCAAAGTATACTAACCCTCACAGCTGCTTCCATAGGGCAAGAATACAAGCAACAATTTTCCACCTTTGTGTGTGTGTATGAAGGCAATTACCCACACACCCAATAATTGTTTTGCTGTTCTATGAATAACATGTGTCAGGTGCAACATTTGAATACTACATCATATTAATGAACTTCCCAGTGCTCCTCTTCGTGAGGATCTAGAGTACCAATGATATCATCAGGTGGCGTTGAAATACTCATGAAGGTATGTGTCAAGCAACAAAAAACTAATTCTCTAAAGAGAAATATGAAAGCAACAGTAAGGATACAAACAAACTCAATATTAAATTTGTAGACCATGAGAAGCAAAATGATCAGGGACATCTGGACAAGGAGCCGCAGGGGCTGCTCCTCCATGGGAATAGGAACATTCAAAACACAAATTTTCCTAGCTAAAATGTCCAAATTAAACTAAAGGAAACAATCTGCAACACAGCCAGCCAGAGGGGGGTCTTCTCCCTGTGTCCATCTGAGCCTCACAGGTAAGCTCGTATTATCCATCAAAAATTCAAAAATCATCTGCGTTGGAGCTGCACTTGCTAGCAACTCAAATGGAAAACAATCTTGGCCAATGATGCAAAGTCTTTCTTGCAGAATTTTAGCAACCACCAATCCAGGTAGTGCCCTCTACAAATTCTGTCCAGTGTCTCGCTCAGTACACCAGATATGAATCTAACAGATACTAAGAGCACTGTATCTGTACCCTAAGACTAAAGTCTCTCCCTATCTCCTACTTTTCTTCTCCTGGTGCACCGCTCTTCTGTCGAGGCCATAGATTGTATAAAGTGTGAGCAGGTACCTTAGCAGACAAAACTGTAGATTCCAAAACAGATGGGGAACAGGGAAACCTGAAGCATAACCACTGGAGAACTGGCGGCAGCCTTTTGCACAGACAGAACTGCCTCTCTCAAGTATTTCTGAGAAATCAACCACTGGAGATCTGGCGCAAAAGCGAAGAGTGAGTCCTCCATCTCGGTCAGGCCTGCCCTTTTCTTACCCAGGAATCACACACCTACAGCAGCTTCAGTGGTACCTTGGCTCCAAGCTAAACTTCCATTGGTATCTTCTGACGACGGGACTTGACTTGCACTTGAAGTTGAATCCGATGCTTGGGTCCCCTCTAGCTCGGGCTGTGTGACTCATTTCTATTGATGGACAGAACAAAGGTCTTTAGACAAGGCATATGAATAAAATTCAAATTCAAAGAAACCAAATGAGGTCTATTCTGTGCTTTCATATTTCTTTACCCATGTCAATTTGAAGGTGAACACATTGTACCTATCAATAAATTTGTGCACTGACATTAGGTAATACATTACATATCTGACTTTTCGCTGTATTACCTGTAGATGGACGTATTGAATTCTAAGAGAAGAGAAAAAATAAAACAAAACAGACATGTTGTATTCCCCCATTTGCACTTGAGGAACAGCAAAAAGGGAAGTTCAAACCGCTCTTCCTATAGCGAGTACACAGCGTCTACTTTATGAACCTTCACTGTTGTGCAAAACTTCAAACACTTCTAATATTCTTTTTCTTTACTCAAAACAACTATATATTTTTTTTTGCTCATGACCATGCTCACATATTACTAATTTCTACAAATCTTTCATTTCTAAAAATATTTGTGCTGAGGATCACACATCATCTTTTCACTTTTTTCACTATTTAGACCATGTAACATTTTATTTAGGGGAAAACCTGTTCACCAGCTCTAATAGGGAATATCAGCTGAACTTTACCGGCTAACTGATAAGAGACTTGTACACCTTTACTTAGTGCTGCACAATAATGGTGTTGTTACCTAGGAATGTGACACAAAGGTACCGACCTATTGTTCCCTTCAAAGGTCAAATAAGGAAACACTAGTCAGGAGGCAACTCAAGACCTGGCTGTTCGAGCAGTAGCGGACCCCTTCCCCCCAAGCGCCTTGGGACCCTCCCGGGTGAGTAGCGCGCTAATTCTAAAACTCTCAGTTTACCCAACACTTGTAGAACAAAACTACCCACGTCTAATTCCCTTTTTTTTTTTAGATCAAAGCAGGACAGGAGGGAGCAATACACATGTTACCTAGTTCTAATTTATATGAGAGCTAGCGGGGAGCTAGCTCCAGCGGGAAGCTAGCCTCCTCCCCCATTTTTACAGAAGGAAATCTGAAACATATTTCACTTCGGTCAATACCATCAACCACTGGGTGTAGCCCTGAGCATAAACAAAATTCTAGGGGATACGTAGCACTTTTGAGAGGGCTAGAACATCTTTTAGCACATGTAGAAATGTCATTGCCATAAAATGATATGTGTGCCTATTAATATCAACGTATCTGAGGAAGAGTAGTAAGGAAATGGAACTGGAACTGGGACACAGCTGAAGTCCCCCATAACTAGGCACTATGCGACATTCATTAGGGAAATGGCGGCAAATGGAAAATCTATAAATGAACAAATATTACTGAGGTAATGGTCAGGCTTGTGACACAACACCATGAGTACACCGTAGAACTCTCGTATTTTTCCCTCCATACCCCTTTTAACCAAATAGACAAACACTGCTGAAGTGTTGTCTGTGAAATTTAGGGACCAGAACAAATTCCCCATAGAGGAGCTTGTTCTAGTATCACTAATAGAATTATCAAAAAATACAATACAGAGACATACAAAAAATAAAAACAAGCATACCAAGGCAGCAGGTATACTTGCTGTGTTAAGCACAGATAGCATAGAAAATTCACTGTAACGCATGCAAATGAGCTGTGACACACAACACGATGCCATGCATTTCATGTATAGTGAGCCTGTGACCAAAAACCCAGCATGCTGGCCTACTTAATTTATCAAGCTTAAGATCGATCAGCATACCATCCACGCAGAACAGAGCAAGCAATGCACAATAAGCCAAAGAAAACATAAAACACACAATGGCACAAAGGCCACAAAAGGAAAACACAATATTAGTTACTGAAAGGACTATATTTTTTTCTCATGCATATCATGCATCATGCGGTGTCAGTGCACACGTAATCTGTCCAGCACAAAGCTGCATCAATACTCACCGTAACACGCAGATAAAAATATTTCCCATTGCACTGAAACGAAACAAATCAAAACACACACAAAAGAAACAACAACACAGAAAATATTGGACAAAAAAAAGCAACCACTTAGTAAAAATACCTTCCACAAATACTTACCGTAAAACCTATGCTTGGAGCACATTCACACCAGTTCACCGTTCACTTTCCATTCTGAAAACCCTGTCTGCTGTCTCACATAAGAACCATTTCTAACCTCTTCAACCATCAGCCATGAATATAAAACATTAAGCAGCATTGAAAATCACATGACAATCTGGTAATGGCATTTAATGCAGCATCAAAAGGGAAAAATATATATAAATTTACATTCACATCATTCACTTGTCATAAGCCAGGAATTTCCATATTTGCGTAAAAATTTTTACATTCTTGTTATTAAAATACCAAATATTTCTGCATAGTTATCTTTCGCTGTGTAAATGAGCCCTCTTATAACCAATGCCATTTCTTAACTTTAAACAAAAGGGTGCCATAATCTCACCTCCAGAACATACTAAATACTCCAGTGCACACTAGCAGACATTTGCACACTCAGCGGGTGGGGCACTGGAACAGGGCCCTCTGTAATGGTGTCCCATGGACAAACTGCATACAAATACTGTTACACACAGACATTACACACATATATACCTTCCCACCAGGCCGCTCCTATGAGCAACACAATCAATATTTTTACTTGCCCTCGCATCATCAGTACTCTCCACTGGTATCCACTAGCAAAGACACTAATCAGTATGCCAATCAGGGACCCCCCAACTCAATTATTATTGAAATAGAAAAAATGTTATACTAGGACATTGTCCAACATTGAAACAAAAATCAACACCAAAAATGGACACAACAGGCAACCAATAAATCTCTTTTTACTGTTTGCCATTAAACTGCACACAAATTAATCACTTACTGAATACCATCCAAACAATAGCAGTAACACTCACTAACATATTGAGTAAATTAATTTTTCTCAAAACAATCCTTATTTTCTCAGGCTGGGCCATGTTAAAGTGCAATGTTCTATGTCCAAACGAAATGACCTGTTGAAAGTTATTCATAATTTTGTTCCTCATTCTAAATCACATGTGTTCTGAACAACTGCATTATACTTCAGTCTAAACCCTCATAATTATGCAGACTCGCTGTTGCTGGCTCCAGCTGTGTATCTCTGCTTTCTGTGCCAGGAGCAGAGTCTCCTAGCCCCCCCCTTAATCTTCTGCCTGCACTCCTCTCCCGCTCTCCCGGTGCTTCTGCGAACCCATTGGAATGTGGTTATCACACAAGCTTACATCTACTGTGCTGTGTTACCAGCATCTATATTTTCATTGTACATAATCTTCCCAGCTCTGCCCACACTCTCTCCCCTTCACTTAACCCTTCCAGAACCTAATAATATTCCCACACTGTTATTCTAAATTGTGGGCTGAAACACATTCATTCGACAAGTCATGTTTAAAACTAACTAAATAACTGCATTTCACTTTCACCGTCTGCTAAGAATTCTGGGCTGCTAGCCAGCCTTCCGCCTCCCCTGGCATTCACCACCAAGGTCAAATCTGCCTCGCGCTCGGGTCTGGCGCTGACAAAGCCAATAAGTCCTTCCTAACTCTTTGTAACATTCAATAATTTAACACTATTTCGGCAAATACATTTCTCATTCTATTTTTTTTTGTTTTTCACTTTACACTCTTCCCACATGCTATTAATATACATTCTAATTACTGGTAATCAAATCCCTTTTACTCCATCTTCTACTGTTCACAAATTGAGGGAATGGAAGAAACCAAATTCTTTTCCCATAGAGCACAGCCCTGCATGCACTTTTAAACTACACGAAAAACACACTGATAGTCAGGCACATCCATCTCAGATAGCTCACAAGGACCAGACAATCTAACTTATGCAACAAGACGCACTCACTTCATGCAAACAAACATTTACACAAACAAAAGGCGGCTCACAGACTGCTCTCAACCCAAACCAATTATAACAAAATAAAACATGTTACATGAAATACATACCCCATCCTCTTAATCACTGCTCACATTGGCTCACTGAGCCACTAAAAGCAACTTTAAATGTACACATTTTGTCTTCTTTTAAAACTAAAATTTCCTCTTTCTGCCACAACCTTAGGGAATCAAACATGCTCTGACAGCAAGCAGTGCCTAGCAAACAATCTCTCTTGCAAGTGATCTATCTTAACTGCATCAGAAATATTAAACAAAATCAAGAGTCTTCTACAGGAGCGGGTTGGCTCTTGGCCAATCTGACATCAGTTGAACTGCAGCAACACCTAAAACATTGCAACCTAGTGAAACACGGTATCTTGCACACTCAATCAAACACCACCAAACTCACTCAATCAGATACCGCCAAAGAACCCACACATCTCCTGGCACAAAAGAACCAAACAACTATCTCCACACAACCACACACGCACACGCACTTCCTATGCATTGAGTCCCTGCCAAACACGTGTTACCATAATGGGACAAGGCCCGTCGACCAAGTCCTGGGGAACCTGGACCCTACCGCAGACCGAACAGTACACTAACTGTTCTGAGCTTGGAGGACACATCCGCCACCCGGGTGGCACTGCAGACCATTGCGCACTTTACCCCGGAAGATCTGGGACTCTTCCCTCAAACCACTCACACCAGGGGTTTGGGTCCTTTCCCAGTATTTAACCGTGGTGAGCCACACTCCAGTCTCAGTACTACCCGGTCAGATGCTCTAAAACAGACATCCACCCAATACCCTCATCACCAATAGTCTGTCAGAGCGCCACTTGCACTCTGAGTTCCCCGGAGCACACTAGCCCCAGGAGCACACCGGCTCCTCCAATCACCAGAGACACACCGGTCTCAGAGACACACCGGTCTCATGGAGCATCCCAGCTCCCTCAATCAACAGTCGGACCACTCACCTTCTGCTCGCAGAACCGACCTCCACCGTTCTCCACTGCCGGCTGCTGGGACCAACACGGTCAGCTCCAAGGTTCCGCCTTCTGGACTCCGGCGTAGGATCATGGACCGGGACCTCTCGATCAGCAGGGTGGGGCAGCGCTGCGAGAACCAAGCTCGGCATCAAAGTGGGTACCCAGACCCACCGTGCCGACCAGGGGGTCTCCGGCCTTCTGCTACCCACTTACGGGTGAGAAAGGTCCTAATCGCGGAGTCCCTATTCGGGCTGCCATCTGATAAGCGTGGCTCAAATCCACCTGAGCGACTTACCTCACTCATCTATCATTCTCATATAATAAGCCAGCCAGGCAGTGGAGAAGAATAAACAAGTAATTTTATTAGGCCACAAACTCCCATATGAGAGGGCCCTGTCTGACCTCACTCTCTAAGAGTGTGGTGAGAGGACTGACTCACATCATCACAGTAACACATTATAATACAAAAAGGCAGAGTAAAACACGCCCATACTGGAAAAGTACTGGACCCCGGAGAGGATAAACAATGGCCTCATACAAGAGGCATCTGCACCTGGAATTGCAACATTCTCTCTTCTGACTCCAAGGACACGGAGCCAGGCCTTAGCATCTCCAGCACATGAGAACAGAGTGATAAGGGGTTTCGCTAGTAGTTTCAGTCACAGTGAGCTGAGAGACAAAACTGCTGACATGTGGAATATTCCTATTCCTACGGGAGGGGGATGAGCAAGTGCAACTCGCACAGAAAGAGAAATGCTTCAAAAATGGTGGCACACAGGCCAAGCTAAGAATAACTTTAATAATGTTGCACGCATAAATGAATAACAGTAGTTAGACACATTCTGCTAACTCATAAGCATAATGTATGCAGTGGGCGGGGCATGGAGAAATGAAACCTATCACTCCTTATATGTTACATTGTAATGTTGCGCTACTGTTTGCCGTGTAGCTTCTCATGGGAACCCCAATCTTACTAGGCGGTGCCCAAACATGCAAATACAGGCTTGAAATGTTGAATTGTGATTGGTGTGTTACCCAAATTCTACCTTAGGACCAATCGAAATTGAGGGATTCTGACACTTTGCAACATTGGGGGGTGGTACACTGTCCCCAAACTGTATATCTACCCTGGGTTCACCTAGGGAACCGTCCGACTTGTCTGGTTTAGCTGACCTGTCACTGACCCATCGTACTCAATAGGTGACTGAAGATACAGAGCGCTGCGGAGCACTCTGTCCGAATTTGACCATAGACTAAGGTTCTACTGAACCTTAAAGTGCTGGCGAAGCACTTTGCTGGGAGTTCGCTGACCCAATCGGGGTCTTGATCGATAACTGCAGAGCGGGTGGAGCGCAGGCGTTGCTTCCGAACTGTGGGTTCCGGTCCTGTCCTGAGAGGTCCTGTCCTGAGGGTTTGCTGTCCTGTCCTGAGGTCCTGTCCTGATTCCTAATTCGAGGGTATCCTGTCCTATCCGGGGTGTCCATTCTGCACCTGCTGTCCTTTGAGGGGTATCCTTCCTTGAGGGTTTCCTGTCCTTAACTGACCCGTGGCCAGGGTTTGGTTTCCACACCTTTCTAGGTAAATATTGCTCTGAACCTCTTAAATCTTGCACCTTCTGAATTTCTAACTTTTGCTTCAATAAAGTTTACCATTGCATATGATATTTTTCCATGTCTTTCCGCAACTATTGAAAGTCATTTGCATTTTTCCATAAGTTTGTTCCTATGTCTTCTCACTTGTTAGAAATTATATTTTGCATTGCAGTTTGTCATTTTCTGATATGGTCTAGAACCTCATTGCCTAGATTGTTTAAAGGCCCGTTCACCTTAAGTGAAGCGTGTTACTCTTTATAGGCCCTTCTGTAGTTATACATACATAGTCTGCCCATGCTTAAATATTTCTGAATAGCATAGTATCTTCTCATTACATTTTATATCAGTATTTCAATGATTACTCTGTCATTATTTCTTTACAGTTATATCATTTATATTATCTTGGTTATTGATTGCCTCATTTTGATGTACCTTATACATGAAGCAAATGAACTTTAGATAAACATTTTAAAACTTCCCGTTGTCCGTGGTCATTTCAAACAGTATTTTGAATGTTATTGGTTGGGTTTGTATTTTGCTGCCTTTCCTTTTACAGCTAGCTCCCTGATTCATTGTGGTCATTAGGTACCCGCATCGGTGGATGGTAAGTCGGGTGCACTGAGAATTAATAGTAGGGAACACACACACAAATTGGTAGAGCTCGTGAAGTCACCTGGTCGATGTATATGGTGATTTGAAAGTATATGGGCCCTGAAGCCGGAAACGGCGAAAATTATTGGTCGGGTGGCCTCGCGCGCTCTATCTATCTATCTATCTATCTATCTATCCTCCTGCGGGGAAAGGCCACAGGCTGTAGTTAAAGAGGGCTCCACCTGGCTAGATGCCTTCTCCATGAAGTCCTGCTGGATCGGATTTGCTGCAGTGTAGCAACCTGAATCTATAACCCAGCGGCGATGCACCTTGGTCAGATCAGCTTGGCAGGTTGGTACATGTCATCCGTCAGTTCTCAAAGTGAAAGAAGTTGGAAAAACATTTCCAAGTCCCAGATTTCAGGAAACCTTAGGTGGAGTACTCTTTGACCAATTGACCCTAGTCAAGGGTCCAGAACCTTGGGGACAAAACTTGGGGGTCAAGACTCACTCCAGCAGAGGCCAACAACAGGGTCCTGGACAGGTCCAGTTGTAACTTGTCAGTTGGGAATGCAAGAAAAAGCCACTTGAAGCCTGTTGTATCCCTGTAGTCCAAAATTGGGTCAGCCTTATATGCCTTGGAGTCCATCATTTGTCCTGGGTGCAAGATCCCAGTCTGCATGGCTCTTCTCAAGTCACAGACAGTAGGTCCAGTTCTCTTTTGTTCTTCCACAGGTCCAGAAGTTATCTGAGGAGGGTACTGAGGATGCTACATTTATGTCCAGTGCCAGTCTATGGGTGGGGGAAACTCCTGGCCCACCCTAACCAAGGGGTAAAAGTTCCCAGAGGTTACCCCACCAACTCCAGCAGCACTTCCTGTGTGTTATACTGTAAACTATCCCACAGTGCCCTTCTCTAACTAAATCCAACATTGCAGAATATTTCTTCTCCTGTGCAGATCTCCGTGTGCCCAATCAGAGGTGTGGCTCTAATAATGGTCAAACCCTCCCTTTTGGTCACTCCAAACCAGTTCCTGGGGCATCTCTACTTCCACTGGGATTGGTGTCTGGCAGGCTAGCAGGACAATAGAGGGGGCAGACCCAGGTGTGCGCTATATCTGCCTGTGACAGGGTAGGCATACTTTGAAATAATTAGGTTTTTGGGCTCAGTCCAAATGACCAACCTGTGAACCATTTCACACCTAATCAAGGAGTCATTCAGCTCCTTGTGACAGTGAACCCAGGCAGAATGGCACATTGGACTCAGACAGGAATAATGACAACTTTCTAAAAGTGCCATTTTCAAAATAGTAATATAAAATCCGACTTGACCATTCAGTTGGATTTTATATTACTATTAACATGAGCCCTTGAACCACATTTCTAGCCACTGCCAAACTGAAACTAAGCACTTCAAGGTGTTATAGTGTAACTCAGTCTTTTCCTATGGGAGAGCCAGTCTTGTCACTGTGAAAAATTAATTTGGAGGTTTGTCACTGCCAGGGCGTGTAAAACATTAAATATACATCTCCTCCTTTTTAAACGTAAGTTTTTTAAAAGATGTTCTAGGTCTTGCTAAAGGTTTAATTTGCCAGGTCAAAATGACAGTTTTAAACTGCATTCCCAGGCTGCAGGCTAAGGCCTGGATACATGTTTTATAGTGCTACATTAGAGAGTGGCACAATAAGTGCTACAACCAACAAGTAGCATTTAATTTACGGGCCTTGGGTATATATAGTACCAGTAACTAGGGACTTACAAGTAAAATAAATGTACCATATCGCGAGCAGGTCAATTTTAGCATGTTTAAAGGGGGAGCTCAAGCACTATACCACTGGTTAGCAGTAGCAAGGTGTGCACAGTCCTATGGCCAACAAAAACAGGTTCGCAGCTGAAGGAAAAAATCTGGGGAATAGTACGATAATTATAGTAATTTCCAACAGTATAGTATACACAATGACACGAGGGCAATAGGCTGAGAGGCTCATTGGAACCAAATTATGGCTATATTTTACCACTCACTCCATGTGCAAAGGGTCCATCTCTTTGCTTGCACTGTAGCCCATGGTACCCCTGCTACACCAATGAACCTGATTATGGGATATTGGGCAAATCTTGGGGGTTTATGATAAGACTTTTTAAAATGTACTGTTTATGAGTTTTGTGACAAGAGTATTTTAAATGTTCATCCATTAAGGGACTTCTGACATCTTATCCTTGTTCACCTCCTTGGCTTCTTATCTGGGCAGGAGACATGGTCAAATCAGCAACTTTCATACCTCAAAGCCGTCAAAGCAACTCAGTTCACTTCCCTAATTTTAATGGGAGTCATTTTCTTTTCTTGGCCCAAGGAATTTGTATTTCCCTCTCCACTACAATTTGATTTCTCTGTCAAAGGGTCCTGTGATGCATTTCACCGTTTCTCTCTCCTTTCACCAGAAGGGGCTACCAGAGAAATAAGGGATTAGTCATTTCTGAATGTCTAGCTACAGGTCATGCTAGAGGCTGCAGCCCATCGGACCTCAAGCTACTTGATGCACACCACTCGTTGGGGCCATTAGGAAAGGGGGTGGAATAGCAGGAAGACACAAGTCAGTGGGAGTCCCATTAGTGGAGATCCATCAGTATCTGGTCATGCACATGAGCACGTTCAACAGCAGGGCCTCATCTCCTATTCTTTCTGTCTGCTCACCTATTCTGATGAGATGACCTTACACCATTTGGAACATCAAACCCTACTCCAGCGTTCCCACACAAATGTTGCAACCCTTGTAACCCTATCACTGTGGTAAAGCAGGACTATAGCTTCTCAGTACACAATAACACCAGACCTGGAATTGAAATATGGCTGGAACATGTATCCCTCTTATAGTGTAGCAATACCATAATGCACAAGACACACATTCTCAGAAGGTGACAGCACTGCACTGAGTGAAGAGAGAGGTGAACAGAAACGCAGTGTCCCTCCTTAGCCCATAACCACTATTCCAATGTGGTGATTCAACACATGTAGACAACTTTCTCTGTCATCCTCTCATCTCTGAGAGCCCTCAGCCAAGTCTAGTCAGTTGACCCAATGAAGAACATATGGTCCCAATCTAAAAGCCAAACATAGCAACAAAAAGGAATCAATGAGTTCTCTATGTGAAGGCTGACCCTCCCCAGCATCGCACCAGCATTTCCCTGCAGACTCTCACTATGACAATCCCCGAAGAACTCCCATAAGTTCAGAGACAATCGGGACCAACCATCCCATCCCCAACAGACCCCTTTTTCTCTATCCAATCAGCTCTGTACCACAGCACATTCCACCTGCATACGGAACAGGAGAATCAGACATTGCACTGGCATGCAGCCCTTGCAAAGTAGGAAGTTGCAATGTGACCTGCATATGCTCAGGCTAGCCATGAAGCCTGTACCTAGAGTTTAGGGAGAGCTCACATAGCAAGTCACTAACGCTTTCTGGGAAGCTGCACTCTCCATGGCTGGAAATTGGAACCCCCATCACAGCAGGGCCTCTCTACCGGCACCTCAATCGAATAGAGACATTGTGCAATAACCACCCCTCTGGGCCTCATTGATCCTCCTAGGCCTATAGTGTGATTGTAACCCTGACTTTACCATACTTGGTGATAAGTGAGGCTCTTAACTTGAGTGGGGTATGATCAGGACCACTGGAGTTATGGGGCAGTGGAAGGTCAAATAATGTGGCAGGGTTGAGTTAAATATGCAGTAGGAAAAGGCAAATTATGTGTCACATCTTGTGAAAGTATTACTTCATTATTTTGTCATTTTTAAATTCGTTAACACTATCTAGGCATCAGTTGCACCTCATTGGTACCAGTTTAACACCCAAATATTGTAATAACCTACAGAGGGGTGACCAATCAACATTTGCATAGGGCCTCCCACTGTGCGGCAATACATGTTGCTGTGCTCTGCAGGCGTAGTGCATTCAAACACTGCCCACATGCATAGGCCTAGCTTATGGTTGGTGCAGGAGCTCAAGGGTCTGAGCAAAGACTGATAGCAGTTGTTCCAACAACTCCCGCTCATGCTGCCCATCTAAGGGAAACCAGTGGACCTCAGAACCTGGTCCATAATGGCTCTGCTCTACCTCGCAGCACAGAGGGATCTGTCTTACTAGGAGTTCATTTCCCTAGCCCTCTCTCCCACCTCCATGATACCTTAATGCAACATTGGAGAGCACAAGTCAATGTTTTGTCATGGCAAGCTGGGGCTTGTTCACCTAGTCAAGACACAAGGATACAAGCTCTAAACCGGAAAGGCATGGCAATATTATGCTAGAGGATACCAATTTTTTACCAAAAAGACCCCACTGTGCCATTGATGGGCACCATTGCCCTACATTCAGATTGTTTGAATATGAATGCTGCATTTACCAAATGATTGTACCTGCTTATTACAACCATGGATAGGTTTAACTTATAACTGCATTAAATTACTCTTTCACTGATGTGTTCTTTTCGAGATTTGCTGAATGGTGCAGATATCTGTGCAATTCGGGAACAGGGCACTTTGTATGTGGAAATGTGTTGGCATTTGTTTTTTTGTATAGGCACATTTTTATTAGCATTCATAATAAGACATGCATAACAGTATTAAACAACTTACCCCCACCCTCCCTTAAATCAAGTCCCCATTACAGTATGTATACAACACATACTTATACTTAAATTACATTTTTACCCATTTTCTTTCCCAGAATCATCAATCTTTTCTACATCTTTAAGGAAATATAATTCATGATCACATGCAGAAACGTTTTCAATTGATCCTCTTCCGTTCCTCATAAGACTATGCAATACTGCACTCTCATAACCCAGTCCTGTACTATTTTTACACTTTGTAGGTCTTGAAAATCCACCCCATCAGACAGACCATGGAATTACACTCAATTGATCTCTTTGTTGCCTCATTTATACAGAAAATAACTTCTTTCCAGTATTCTACTAATGATGCGCAAGACCATACCATGTGCAGCGTTTCTGCACCCTGTTCACTACATCTCAGGCATACCACATTTGTCTGATAAATTAGAGCTTTTTTTCTGGAGTTAGATACGCTCTATGCAAGTCGAAAAATCATTTTGAATCTCACATTTCTAGATACACTGTATTAATTTCCAAGAATTTTAGACCATTCCAACTCTGGTATTGGATGTGCCAAATCCTCCTCCCACTTTTCTCTGAGGCCAACAAGAGGCGTTATCATATCACTTCTTATTGCCAGATAAAGGCACGTCACCGCCTTCATACGACCTCTCGTGGTGACATTTGAGGACATTTGTTTCATAAAGCCATTCCTGGGAGCTCAGCACCCGGCTTCCCGTGTCAACGTAGACAAATAATGAATGAATTGCATCTTTGGAAATAAAATGCAAGGTATCCATTCTGGAAAAAAAATGTGTAAGTGATTGCATGCCTTTTGCCTGTGTCACATGGAAATGTCAAGCAAATATATGGCGCTTGCCAAACCTCTCACTGGGTGCCAAGAAAAGAGCACATACTTTTATCTGCTGAAAAGAAAGGTATCCCCTAACGGAGATCATTTGTCACTTTACTGTGGCGAGCCTTTGAAAGGTTATTTTCTTTTGAATGGGTCGGAGTGCATGGCCTACTGATATTTTCCATTGGCGTGCACTTGGATATAAAATCAATATTTTTCTCTTTTTCTTCACGGTACTATCATCTCATGTTTTCATTATAAGGTATTGTAAGACCTCTGACCTCCAAGACAAAGTGACTTGCGCAGTGTAAACTGGTGGAGTGAGCGCCACTCCCCTGCTGCCAGTCAGCAGCAATGCCCCTCCCCCAAACAGTGCTTGGGCTGGGAGCAGTGAAAAATAAGACAGAAATTCAATTTATTACAGTTTTATTTTTCACTTTTGCTGCACTGTCAGCAGGACGCTCCTCAGCCCTAATGGGGCGAATGCGGCTGCTCTTTACGAGTGGCACACTGTGGTCATTCACACAGTTTTATGTTCCATTTGCAGTTTTACCAGATGCTGCTTCCCACCAGGAATTGGCACGTGAGGTTTTACACTTAAACATGGTCGCACTGCGACAGAAAATAGGTCCAGGGAGCATATTAAAAGTGCTAAAAATGTGGACCATGTTTGCAAATTGAGGCAGTTTTGAACTTGTGAGCACATGGTGTATGTTTTGCAAGGTATGCAATCTGTATGGATTGAAGCTTGCTGCAGGCAATGTTTGTGGTAATATTAGCCCGTCCTTAAAAACATCTAGTGGGGACTGTATCGTAGTTAATTTCAAACATCCCCAACACGTGGCTACAGTTTTATTAAGAGCAGCTTCCTTAGTTCACAATGCAAACAGTGTGTGTGTACGTCCCCTTGGTTACTTTATACCCATCTGATTAAATCCCCTCCGAATCGTGGGAAAACTGGTCCATTTATCCCTACTCAGCCTCCGGTTCCTGAAGCAGCATATCGATACAATGTTGATAGTCATGGCATGAATGGGTTCAATGTTGTAACGCAGAATAGATTTGATTTACTCTCAGGCCTGGAGGCGCGCGATTGACGTGAGGAATCTGATGGACAAGTAACAGAGACACTGGTTGAAATGGGACACGGGGAAAGCACGCGGGCAAAACTGAATGGGAACAATGTAATTTCTTGGAACATTGCTGGATTGGGTGCTAAAATGGAGGACTGCAATTGGATTAGGTATATCAAGCAGTTTCAGGTTATCTGTCTGCTGGAGACTTGGTCAGTCGAATGTAACCACTTTTTGGAAGGTTACAAAGCATTTTATGTTTCTGCAATAGCAACAACTAGGGGAAGACCAAAGGGGGAATGGTTACGTGCATCTCTGTTGCGTTATCGTGTAAAATTTGCAGAGCCATGGCAAGCAATTCTGGTATTATGGGTCTAATTTTAATGGGAGAAAACTGTGTGTCTGGTATGGTCAATTTTTATAATGCTGTCAATCCATGCTCAGTTAATAGTCAGATATCAGTACTGAATGTTTTTATTAGAAATTCAATGAGGGATTGTATTCATAATCTTTTGATAATGGGTGATTTTAACGTTCATCCATGTGGGGATCTTCTTCAGAAAAGTATCTCGGATTTGCATTGTCCGCGCTTAGAGGGTATGCATTTGGAACACATGACAGAGGGGGAATTTTTTAATGATCTACTTAATGACTTATATCTATCATCGACTATAGGACTGACGGACCCTACAAAGTGCTTTGAGATTCCATCTTTCAAGGGGCATGGTAGGGGAACTTTTATTGATTATGTATTAATAACATCGCCAATGCAGTCCTTTGTGGATTCCTTTGCCATTGAACACAGTGAATTCAGTGATCATAACCCACTCACTGTTCACTTGAAGGGTCCCTGGATAGCTAATGTAGGCCCAAATCTCATTTCCGGTAGGGTAAGCACAACTGACGGGAGACGTCGTCTTAGATGGACTAAAGTTACCCCAGATTTGTTGTATAAAGATATTAAAACCATCTGTGCAGATGAAAATCTGGTCTGCACACAAGAAGGCCCACAACCGCGGAAGGTTCTTGAAGCCTTCCAAAGTTTGTCGGTTAAGGTGACACAGTTATTGTCGGTCCCAGCAAAGAAATTAGAATCTGTGGGACCTAAGTGGTTTAATCGTGATTGCTCTAAAGCAGCCAGAAATTTAAGGTTGGCACTAGCAGCTAAACCGAGAATAAAGGAGACAGTTCAATTGTGTCGTAAAGATTATAAATCTACCATTACCAAACACAAGGAATTCCTAAGAGAGGAGGCATGGAGAGAGATTCTTGCCCCTTCTACCTTGCGGTGTAGCTCCAGATTCTGGGCGGTAATGAAGAAACCTTTCCTGGTCCAGGTACCGGGTGATGGCCTGGAATGCTAGATATCAAAGGAGGAGTGGGAATTACACTCCAAGCAACTATATTGTAGCTCGGTGGATGAAAGGCCCATCTCCGCCCCGAGTGATAATGGCCAGTTGATTAGTTTTTCTAGGGGGGAGGTTATTGAGGGCATTGAGGGACTAACAGCTGGGAAAGCTCCTGGTCCGGATGGGATTCCTCCAGATTTATTTAAATCTGAGCCAAGTTTCTGGGCAGCTATTTTAGAGTCCGTCTTCAACACTGCAGCAAAACATGGCTGTCCACAATCATGGGGGGTCTCTACGATTGTCCCGGTCTTTAAGAAAGGGGACAAAAGTAGCCCAAATTGTTATAGGCCTATTTCATTAATAGACTCCATGGTCAAAATCATAGGAAGAATCCTACTGCAGAGACTTTCTGATTGGGTGTTGGAAAATAATATCATGTCCATCACGCAGTATGGGTTTTGTAGTGGCCGATCAACAGTGACGCAGTGTCTCAACCTTTTTTTAATACTTAGCAAGTACACTGCGGCTCATAGGGGCACCATCCACCTCGCCTTCATGGACTTGTCCTCAGCCTTCGACTGTGTAAACAGGGGAAGGCTATGGCAGTCCATGAGGGTGAAGCGTGTAGATAGTGGAATTGTCAATTTTCTGGCTGATTTGCATAGCAATACTAGAGCAAACGTGAGATACTCCCAAGATCTGAGCACAACAAATAATTTTGACATCAGAAAGGGTGTCCGCCAAGGTTGTATCTTGGCCCCCTTTCTTTTTAAATTTTATATTGATGATCTTGATAGTGTGTTGTAGAATGTACAGTCTGACTGCCCTAGAGTTGGCAGGTGGGGGATTCCTGTACTTTTATACGCAGATGATGCGGTTTTAATTTCCAGAACTGAGAGGGGCCTTCAAGCTTTATTAAATGCTTTTAAACTGTTCATGACGGATAGAGACCTTATGGTCAACAACTCGAAATCATTTGTCATGCAAGTTGGCCAACAACCAAGAAGGAACTTTTCATTTAAACTTGATGATGTAGTGATTCCCATAACAAAAACATTTTCGTACCTTGGGGTCCTTTTTGACTCTAATCTTAATTGGGGTCCTCATCTTGCAAAAAAGAAAGGGGAATTGGTCAGGGCTAATGCCTCCATCTTCAATTTTGCATCGAAATTGGGTAAAAAACCTATCAGTGCCATGCTGAAACTTTATAATGCAAACTCGGTAGCAACTGCTACTTATGGCAGTGAAATTTGGGGGTACACTGCCGGTGAGCAGTTACAGATTGCTGAAAACTGTTTTCTGAAGCGTATTTTGTGCGTTCCTGCTGGCATACCTAATCTCTCAGTACATGAAGAGTTAGGGACACAATATTTAAGTGACACTTTCTCCTTACGCCCATTAACCTGTTGGCTAAAACTGTGGTCAAATCAGGATATACCATTGACACATCTGATTGTGAGCGATTACATGACCCAGGACAAGGCAATGGGTTCCCCTTGGATAAAATATGTGAAATCTAGCTTTGCTAGGGTTGGCCGTTTGGAATTGTTTGAACACCCTAGTAAGATTGTAAAGGGTGATCTGGAGGTAATTAAACGGGACTTCCTTTTGGATAGGAATACCCAGAGGGAAGAAGTAAAACTCCAGAAACAAAGTGTGAGAAAAGTTGTCATGTTGAAAACGTGTGAAACTGCAGAGCCGTATCTGTTGGACTCACTGACCTCTCATGAAAAGTTCCTGTTAACAAGGTTCAGGTTAAATCTTTTTCATCACCTGCTGATTAGACCAAAAACTGAAGTTTTTGATAAATTGGCAGCACCCTGTGGTTGCGACGGAAAGTCTCCACAGGATATGTTGCATTTTATATTTTTATGTAGATTTTATGAATATCCACGCAGGCGCTATCTGGTAACTCTTTTAAAAAAAACTTAATTTTATTCAGATCAGACCGGCCTTAATGTATTTACAACTTTTGTATAATGACAGTATTCTCCAAATTATTGAATTTTTAAAACTGACTGTTAGGCTAAGAAATTGTTTGGATATGTAATGGTTTCTTGAGATGAATGCACTATTCACTTTTTTCCCCGTTGTAAAGATGATACCGCACTTTTCCACTTATGGCACTTTATTTGCTATGTGTTTACAATGAATGTGTTTTTAACTGTTCTTAATGTATATGTACTTTTATGGTTTGTGTAAAACCGAAATAAAGTCTTTTGAATTGAATTGGTAATATTAGGACAAATCAACAGTAAAAACCATCCCACAAGACAATAAAACAGCCCTGGATTTGTTTTTTTAATGGCCACACACCGACCCCTCATGCCAGCCCACCGGGGGCTGCCTTATTGCACTATAACCAAGTCCGACTCTAGCACCTGAGAATACTGAAACAAGTATTAAGCCTTGCTTTTTTGGTTGCCTGTTATAGGCAGGTGGAACATCAGTACTATGGAGCTTTCCAAGTATTCTGCATTGAATGTTGTTAGAAATGGGTTCTCTACTTGGCAGGGGTTTGCCCCCTGGAATAGTGTAGAGTCTAGTGGCATGGAGTGAGTGGAGTGAAGTGGGGTACAATATAATATCAGAGTGGAGTGGGTTGAAGTGACGTGTTGTAAACTGGAGTAGTGTACAGTGTAGTAGCATACAGTGGAGTGCCATACAATGAAATAGCATACAGTGGATTGGTGTAGAGTGAGTGGAATACAGTGGAATAGCCCAGAGGGGAGTGTTGTACAGAGTAGAATACAGTGGAATGGCTTAGAGTGGAGTGGTATAGAGTGGAGAGTTGTTGAGTCAAATAGCGTGGAGTGGTGTAAACTGGAGTTGTGCAGTGTAGTAGTGCACAGTGGAGTGCCATGCAGGGAAACAGTGTTGAGTGGATTGCCGTAAAGTGGAGTGGCATACAGTGGAGTAGTGTACAGTGGAGTGGCGTACATTGTACTGGTGTAGAGTGGAGGGGCATAGAGTGGAATTGCATAGAGTGGAGTGGGGGGAGGTAGAGTGGAATAGCGTACAGTTTAGTAGCATACAGTTCAGTAGCGTACAAGAGAATACCATAAAATGGAGTGCCGTAGAGTAGAGTGGAGAGCTGTACAGTGGAATAGAGTAAAGTGCAGTGGCGTAGAGTGTAGTTGGATACAGTGGAAGAGCGTATAGTAGACTGGGTACAGTGGAGTGGGGTACAGTGTAGTGGCATTAATTGGAGTGATGCTCAGTGGAGTGGGGTAGAGTGTAGTTTCATACAGTGGAATAGTGAACAATAGAGCGGCACGGAGTAGAGTAGCATAGACTGGAGTGGTGTAGAGTGGTGTAGAGTGGAGTGGAGTGTGGTAGAGTGTAGTGGCA
The DNA here is from genome assembly GCF_964261635.1 of Lissotriton helveticus. Lineage (NCBI taxonomy): Eukaryota > Metazoa > Chordata > Amphibia > Caudata > Salamandridae > Lissotriton > Lissotriton helveticus. Next base: position 115,024,821 of record NC_136071.1, read on the forward strand.
TACTGTGGAATAGTATATACTGGAGTGGGGTACAGTGGAGTTGCCTAGTTTGGAATGGCATACAGTAGGGTTGCGTAGAAATGAATGGCCTACAGTTGAGTGGCATAAAGTGGAGTGAAGTACAGTGTAAAGGTGTAAAGTGGAATTGCATACAGTGGAGTGGCATAGACTGGAGGGTTGTACAATGGAGTGTCATAGAGTGGAATTGCATAAAGTGTAGCATCGTGGAGTGGAGTTGCGTAGAGTGGAATAGCGTGGAGTGGAATAGCGTAGAGTGGCGGGTTATACTCTGGAGTGGCGTACTGTGGAATGTCGTAGAATGGAGTGAGTGTAAATTAGATTGGCATACGGTGGAGTAGCATGCAGTGGAGTGGTGTATAGTAGAATAGCATTTACTGTAGTGGCTTACAGTGGAGTGAAGTAGAGTCAAGTGCCATATGGTGGAATAGGGTAGAATGGAGTGATATAGAGTGGAATGTTGCACAGTGGAATAGTGTAGACTGCATTAGCGTACATCTGAGCGGCATAAATTGAAGTGGCATAGAGTGAAGTGGCGTAGTGTGGAGTGGTGTACACTTCAATACCATACAGCAGAGTATCCTAGAGTGGAGTAGCGTATACTGAAGTGGCATTCAGTGGAGCGGCATAGAGTGGAGTGGCGTGCAGTTGAATGACGTACAGTGCAGTGGTCTTTACTGGAGTGGCGTAGAGTGTAGTACAATAAAGTGGAAAAGAGTAGAGTGCAGTTTCGTATAGTGAAGTTGCGTATAGTGGAATAGCCTAGAGTTGAGTAGCATATAGTGGAGGCGAGTACAGTGTAGTGGTGTGCACTGCAGTTGTGTAGAGTATAATAGCAATCAGTGGAGTAGTTTAGAGTGTAGTGGCGTAGAGTGGAGCGTGGAGAGTGGCGTGGCGCACAGTGCATTAGCATAGAGTGAAGTGGCATAGAGTGTAATAGAGTAGAGTGGAGTGGCATAGAGTGGAGTTTCATAGAGTGGTGTGGGACAGGGTGGAATGTGGTACTTGAATCAGGCATAGCGTGAAAGTGGGTGAACAGATGAAGATGTAATGTTCCAGGAATATAGATTATGAGTTCAAAATGCTAATGTTTGGTAGTAGGTGAACATAGTGTAAGTAGTGTTAAAGGTATGTGTCAAAATACTAAGTAATTTATTATGCCACAGTATGCCGAGGTAAGTATTAAGTTTTATATTTGTACCCTACCCATCACCACTTTATAACAGTGATAATAGTTAAAGAAATATATTTATAATGTTCTATATATTTTTCCAGCAGTTTAGGGAGAACTTTAAGTAGCACTGTAATTTTTAGGTATAACTGTAGTACTCAGTAGACTTTCTTGTACAGATTTAAACATGCTAAAAATTGAAAATACGGTATTGTACACTATATTTGTAAAATATAGTGTAGTACAGTGTATTTCGAATTTTTAACATATTCCGACTCCAACCTAAGCAACATTCCCACCCCAAACTAAACAACAGTAGGGACAATGTTGAAAAATATGCAATATATACATTATAAAATCAATACAATTTATATTATAAGTAAAAAAATTGTTTTACAAAAAAATTGATAAACATCCCAAACTCTATAAAATTACTTAAAACTACTTTACAAAGTCATCTATTAAAAAAAAACAGTTGAAACATTATTTAGCAATCAAAACACCACAGGAATTTACAACAAAATACTTCCCACCTATTCATCTGCAATACTAGCAACCCACAAAAAATGTGAAATGATACTAGAATCAATTAAATAGTTTACATAATTAATAACATGCTGATCCAATTACAATAAATAATGAACAATTTCCTAAAACATTAAATATTTAATTATTTTAAAAAAGCATACGAATAGAATTAACCAATTGGAAAACCAACAGTTTTAATAATGCAAATAAATAAAATAACAAATAAATTATGAAATGAAAATAATTTGTAAAGCGTGCTTAACCCACAGGTATCAAGGCGCTGCACCCAAGGAATTCCAAAGCCCTCTCCAGGATCCCTGAAAAAGAGACAGCAAGACTAGACAGCTCTAAGCTACAAACAATAAGAAGAAACAAATAGGATGCAACAACTGATCTAATACATCATGAAAGAACCGGCCTAGGACGTGAAAAGTACGGTTTTTAAATGCATTCAAAAGGCGACTAAAGAGTTGGTCTAAGCGATACATTAAGCAGGATGTCCCATAATTTAGCAGCTGCCACAGAGAAGGAGTGAGTGCCCATATTGCTTTTTGAAATTTAGGAACTTACATTTTTTGCCAGAGGCTGACCTCAGAAACCTAGACGGCCAGTACAAGTGAAGAGCGTACCTGACTGCAAGTGCTCCTTTATCGTGAAGTGTTATTTAACATAAAGAATAATCTATTTAAACAATGACATTTCCAAATTGTTAAAGATGAGTAAAAGAAATTAAAATATAGATGGAAATATCTTTCCACCCTACTCATGCACAAACCCCACAACCCACCAATAATTTTTGATAAACTCAAAAGCAACACTTTAACAATATTACCAGAGCTGTAAAACAACTACTAAAGCAATTACAAACAACTATAATTAACATATTAATAACGTAATTAACAAAAAATAAAACATTACAGCATATTACAAAGTCAATATTATATACAACTACACGAAAGCCGTTAAAAAGTATGGGTCTCTTCTTTGGGAAATAGGCGTAGGCCAGCGTCGCAAGTCTTCTTGCTGCTCTGCCCTATGTCAATGTGATAGGGCAGGAATGCACCGTATTTATGAAATACGGTGCATTTCTGTCCTTTCCCCCTGGGCTGGCACACAGTTTGCTGCCTAGCACCAATGCAGGCACACTTGCACCATGGGGACATTTTTTCTGCATTGCATGCAGGATTGTTTTTGTGCAGCAAGGAGCAACTTCCTGCAACAACAAAAAAAATGATCTTGAGAGGGGTTTTTCTCTTTCTGCCCACATGGAAAGAGGAAAAATCAAGCAGAAATACAAATAATTCTCTTTGTTACACCTGCTCTGGGGAGGCATAGGTATTGGCTCTGCCCTAGGTTTACATGATTAAATGAGTCTGAACCACTTTAAAATCCATGGGTGTTACATGGGAAAACCCACCACAACATCCCATGGAATGTGTCCCTGGCGCAGAGTAAGGCAAATCGTGATTTATGAGGCCACTCTGCGTTGATTTGTAATGGGCTTGTTCATCTGATGTGCCACACTCCTGCTCCCTACTGCGTAATAGAGAAGCTGGTAATGAGGCAAAGATTCTACGTGATGAGCCATAATTTAATCATGTCACGTCTGCGGGACCGCAATCACTTCACAGTCACTCCACCAAAATGCACTATTCATGCAGCGTTCCCAGTGTGAAGCAGTTCTCAGCAGCAGCAGATAAAACAAATCCACTCCAGTGATCAGCATGAGAGTCCATAGAAGCATGTTTCCGTCGAGAGGGAAAGCAGGGGGCTGCCGTACAGCGTGGAGAAAGAGAACAAGCGACACTCCACAAATACACAGCGCATGCAATGTGTAGGCAGAGCAGCATCAGTACTCTAGACTTTACTTTTTATGGTCTGGCTTGACAGCATAACTGTCGGCAGACAATTATATGAGAATCACCAGGAAAGAGGATTTGGTCCTCCCACATGTTGGGATCCAGGAGTACATGTTTTGATTGGGCAGAAGTTGCATACTTCTGCCAAAAGAGTGTTTACTCGCCACACAACTGTAATCATTTTGATTATTTACCAGCTGCCTGAGCTTGAACTTTCAGGGGTACATACACACATGCTATTGTGATGCTATTAAAGTATCTTCAAAAACTAGATAACTTATGGCCTTTTTCTCTGGCAGCTGCACAGATGGGAGGAGGGCAGTAATTAACGTACATGAATCTTTAGATCTGGCTTAACAGTGCATTCATAAGTTAGACATATTGGCATTGCTAATGCCCGTCTTTGTCCATTTGGGAATTTTTAAAACATGCTGACGTCGCTTTAAATGCAATTTATGAACTGGAAGTGACAAAAGTATCTCTGTGTCAAAAGCAGTGACCCACTAACCTATCTACATAAAATACAAATCTGTGATCTGCATGTTATATAATGTGGTTTGTGTCACACACTAACTCTCTAAGGTACTTTATGAACCGAAATTGTGACTGGACAGAACACAGAACTCTCCTCCTGGAACTGCATTAATCATCAGAGTTAGCATACCTTTGCTATAATCCAGGGAAAAATGCTGTGCACACAAAGATCTCTGCAGCAGATGTCTTACCCTGTAAGTGATTTTAAAATGTAGCCTCTTTATGAACAATTATTCAAGCTCAAATCTTACTGTCTCATTTGTCCTTGTTAGCAATTTCTTTGTGGCAGATTAAAAAGAATTTTTCATGACTTTGGCCCTTGTGACTCCACTCCCTTTCCCAGACGCATCTTGACCTAAATTTATGGGTTCCCGCAGTAAATGTTTTCCAATCCCAGCATTGTGTATATTCAAAAAAGATTTTCATATATGCTGATGATCTCGTGCATGCGATCTCATGCTTTGAGAGCAAGGTCACACATTTGAGATATGACTGGCACACTTATTCTACTGCAAGAAAAAGTGCTGGAGTCCTCTAACTAGCTCATAGTGTAGTATAAAAGAGTATTTTGTTTAACAACAGTATAATTGCAATAGTACAATTGTCATAAAATGGAAGTGTATTTGTCCAAGAGAAAGGTCACTTGTGAACCATCCCTTCTTGTGCACAGTATTGTAAGAAATTGGGTTGTTGGTTGACTGGGGTGTCAGCAACCACAGTCCTTAAGAGCCACAAGCCAACCCTAAATTAACCTGTGCTCAACCCTCAGGTAGCTTGGCACAAAGCAGTCAGGCTTAACATACAGGATATATGTAAATTAGTTGTGCAACACTTCAAATAGTGATAAAGTGAAAACACCATACAAAAATGATCCCACACCAAGTTAGAATATTAGAACTGTCTTTAATAAACAAAACAAGACCAAAGCGACACAAATTAAATCAATAGAACCCGAGATATGCAATTTTAAATATTACAGTGAAAATAGTGACAAAAAGCACAAAGCGCCAATTCTAGATATCTGGTTGCATTAGACTGGGACAAAGTCACAAGTTGAGGCCGGACACGATTCAGTGTGAGCCAGCTACAGGGACCCAGTTAAGCCCGCTGAATAAGATACCTTCAATCCTAGTTTCAGGAGCATTGCGTGGATCCGCGTTGAATATGCGTCATGCAGCAGAAGCGATGTGTCGGTTCCAAGATGAGTGAGGCCGCTATGCGAGGTCCTGCATTGTCATCGAGGATTCCATCGATGAGGGCATGCAATGCGAAGTGCGGCATCGAGGATGCATTGCGCAATTGGGGTGATGCATTGGATCCAAGGAGCTGCGAGGCTGCAATGGGAGTCCGTTGCTGTCAATGAAGCTGCCTTCAACAAGGGATACAAGGGCCTGCACCAAGGATGCAACATGCAGCAGCAGTTCCAAATACAGGCTGGTCTGCGGAGGTGATGACTGTCTTTGCGATGGCTTTGTTCGCCATAAGTTGGCAGGGTATGCTCAGACGTGAGTCCCTTGCTCACTTTGCCACCTGATTCAAGCAAGCCTGGCTGAAGACGGCTGAAATGCCAGAAACCGGTCTAGGAAGCTTGTTTCCGGTCCAGGGAAGGCATGGCTTGGCAGTTCGGGCTGGACTGTTCCCATGAGGCACAGGGTCAGACTGATTTGCATATGGCCATGTCTGAACTGGGGTGGCAGAGTGGGCTAAAGAACGGTGATGGATTAAACCCAGATCTTTTGACTGGGTGTGAGTGTTTCATTAGTTCAGAGGCTCCGTCCATCACCACCCCCTTTTGTACCGCTTTATTCACCATAAGTTGGCAGGGTATGCTCAGACGTGAGTCCCTTGCTCACTTTGCCACCTGATTCAAGCAAGCCTGGCTGAAGACGGCTGAAATGCCAGAAACCGGTCTAGGAAGCTTGTTTCCGGTCCAGGGAAGGCATGGCTTGGCAGTTCGGGCTGGACTGTTCCCATGAGGCACAGGGTCAGACTGATTTGCATATGGCCATGTCTGAACTGGGGTGGCAGAGTGGGCTAAAGAACGGTGATGGATTAAACCCAGATCTTTTGACTGGGTGTGAGTGTTTCATTAGTTCAGATGCTCCGTCCATCACCACCCCCTTTTGTACCGCTTTATTCACCATAAGTTGGCAGGGTATGCTCAGACGTGAGTCCATTGCTCACTTTGCCACTGGATTCAAGCAAGCCTGGCTAAAGACGGCTGAAATGCCAGAAACCGGTCTAGGAAGCTTGTTTCCGGTCCAGGGAAGGCATGGCTTGGCAGTTCGGGCTGGACTGTTCTTATGAGGCACAGGGTCAGACTGATTTGCATATGGCCATGTCTGAACTGGGGTGGCAGAGTGGGCTAAAGAACGTTGATGGATTATCGCCATAAATTGGCATGGTACGCTCAGACGTGAGTCCCTTGCTCACTTTGCCACTGGATTCAAGCAAGCCTGGCTGAAGATGGCTGAAAGGCCAGAAACCAGTCTAGGAAGCTTGTTTCCGGTCCAGGGAAGGCATGGCTTGGCAGTTTGGGCTGGACTGTTCCCATGAGGCACAGGGTCAGACTGATTTGCATATGGCCATGTCTGAACTGGGGTGGCAGAGTGGGCTAAAGAACGGTGATGTATTAAACCCAGATCTTTTGACTGGTTGTGAGTGTTTGATTGGTTCAGATGCTCCGTCCATCACCACCCCCTTTTGTACCGATGGGTCCAAGACACACAGCAGCGGAGAAGTGTCGATTCTGCTTGGGGTTGCGCTGCACAGCAGAAGAGATGTATTGGTTCCACTGGATCCATAGAGGCCGGGAGAGCACTTTAAGTCCACTTCCAAAGGTCCAGGACTGGGGTGGCCACTTGGCAAGGTAGACTTCCAGATTGCAGAGTACAGGTTCAGGTACAAGGCTGCTGGAAGCCTGTTATGTCCCTGAGGCTTCAGATCTGGAGTCCAGACAATTAGCCCTTGAAGTCACTCTGGGGATCTGCGTTCAAGAGATGCAGGTCCAGTCCTTCTCACCCAGGCAGGAGGGCAGAAGGCAGCTGGTCAGCATAGGAGGGCAGTAATCCTTCAGAGCAGCAGTCCAGCAAAGTGGCTGTACTTTCAGCAGCACATCAGTCCTTCTTCCTGGCAGAGTAGCCATAGGTCCAGTAGTATATTAAAGAGTTATTGTTTGAGGTCCAGTATTTATACCCAGTTTATGCCTTTGAAGTGGGGAGAAGCTTCTAGAGGCATGCCATTGAAGTGCTCAGGTGCCCTGTACTCCCTGTTCTTCATCCAGACTAACTACAGCGGGTATGAAGTCATTTGTGTGGAGGCAGGACAAAGCCTATTCAGGTGTAAGCAGGTCTGTGTCTAGCTCCTTCCTCCAATTCTGCCAGGGATGGCCTATTGACGTGCACCCAAGTTCCTGATAGTGTGTTGCTGTTTAAGAGGCACACACAATTCTTCTGACACACCAAAAAAATAAACTCAGCAAGTTTATTTTTTGGGTGTCAGAAGAAATCTGGAATTTGATCATTAAACATGGGACCGTTTAGGAGTTTGTGAAGGCGCCTCTGGTTTTTGAATTGTTTAGAGCTGCATCAATAATTTATATAGTTGTAGTGTTTTAGGCAGCTCGGGTGGATTTAAGCTGGGCAGGTGGTGATCACGTCGAGTAAAGGAGAAGGTTAATTGGGGAGGAAGGGCTTAAGTTGGGTTTAAAGGACAGGTGTTTGAATGCTGAAGGAAACTCCTTCTGCGAGGAAGAGAGGAGGACGGATGTTGTTTAGCAGGTATGTGATGGGGATATGAAAGAAGATGAGGGGGAGAGATTAGAATGAATGAAGTGTGATGAAGACGTTTGGTTAGGTACGTTATGATGAATTGTGAAACAGACACGGAAGGCTTGAGTGGGAGGTTGTGATGTAAAGGAGAGTTGAGAGTAGATAAATAGAACGTTAGGTTTGCGAATGGATATGTGAAGAAAGAGGGTGGGATGCATGTTTATGATAGTTGTGAGGTGAGAAGGGCAGAAGGTTAGAAAGGTATATGAATGATAGTTTTAGGAGAGGGAGGTTGTGGAATTGGGATGTTGGTAAGGGGCATGAAGGAAGAGACAAGTACACGGGAGGGGGAAGAAAATGAGGGTATAGTCGAGGTGGTCATTGTATAGGAATGTTAAATAGACCAAAACAGAATCAAATTTGTAAACGCAATATGAACACGAGTGAGACATGGATGTTTTCAGTATTATTGAATTGCATGAACTTTGTTTCAAATGGGTTGCAACTGGCAATTATGGGATTTTGTATATACAGTGGCGCACTGCATATTAATGCTTGTTCAATTGTTATTTTCAGTTACCCCTGACGAAGGGCCCCTAGAGGCCTGAAATGTATTGTGTTTCAAATAAACTGTTTTTGATAAACTCTGCTTTTGTACGTATTCCTGAAATGAGAGGTTCGGATGGCCCATCTTGAATATGAGAAACACAGGAAATGGCATTTCCTTGCATGTGGATTAAAATTGTTTGAAGAGGTTAAAATATGGAGCAAAAAGGAATAAAACAGATGATAAAGAACAAAGTTAATTGCAAAGGCAGCAGCAGCTGTGGCAAGGTTTGGGGCACTAAAGGTGTCCCAGTATGATGTGGTTTAGTGTACAACGTGCTGTTGTGGCTGGGCACGTCCTCATCAAGCACGCTATGTTAAACTTGGAAGGACTAAAACAGGAGGAATCTGATGTCAGCAAAGGTGTGGAACCCGCTCACATATGATGTTCTAAAAGGTTTACTTTGCCAGGTTGACATGGCAGTTTGAAACCGAACACACAGGCTGCAATGGCAAGCATGAGACAGGTTTAAAGTGTTACTTCGGTAGGTGGTACAATCAGTGGTGCAGGCCTAATAGTACCAATTCATTTACAGGCCCTGGTCACTCATAGTGTCACTTTCCTAGGACTTACAAGCACATTAAATATGCCAATTGGGCATAAGCCAAATCTACTATGTTTTAAGGAGAGAGCACAAGCATTTTAGCACAGGTTAGTTGTTGGTGGCATATATCATTCTTTCACCTTTAGCACGTCTTTTCATTTATCATTCTTTCAAATTTCCGTTTCATCTTGGCGACCACTTGGCAGTAGTAGATTGCATGTCACTTCATAGCATGTTCGTCACGTTCATATTGTTATCATTTATATATGTATCTGGAGTGCTTAATCTGGTCCTGTCTGTCCCTTGTTTCAGACCCCTGACGAAGGGTCACGGTTGTATGACCCGAAATGCATTGGGTGAATTGAAAATTGACACGCTATTACCAACATCGCTACATAAGAATGTAATTATGTACGCAAGGAAATTTTGTTGACATATGATGTCGTAAATTCACATTTGAAGCATTTGAAAGCTGCAAATAAAACTCATGGAACTTGGATTAGAAACCTGGTTGTTTCAAAGTTGATTTTGCGCTCAGCCTTGAGGATAGATGACTCTATCCTCATCATTTAATTATATTGCAAGGCACGATTTGACTATGTGCGACGACCAGAGCGCATTCTCCATACACGGAAAATATTCAGCATCAATAATTGTTCAATCGGAGTGCACGGGGATAACATACTTTCTCATTGTTCATCCTGTCAACTCTATCCCTGGTTGCACCAAACTCTTAAAATGCAGTTAGACGACATAGCCCTTTTAACCACCAACAAAGCCGAAACTTCAGGTTACACCGCAGAAGCAGCCCAAGAAATGTACGGGCTCATACAGGAGACCAGACGAATCACTCCGCAGAAAACCACCACAGCCCAATTATTGAGACAATTTGAATATATGAGCAAAAAAGAAATAAACCAAAGGTTCATGCAACCACACTTATCCACTATCACAAAAATCAAAGAACACCCCGGGTACTCAGGATAGCTCTCAAACCAATGCTTTGCAAAAACAGCAAGAAATTTCTCGAAAAATGGTATCAAATATTAAATAAATGCTCCCTGGATTTGATCCTATTGATAGTCGAGGAACTTTCAAAGGTGCTTCTTGAGATCGAAGAAGAAATCAACACTCTTAAGGCAGAAATGAATAAAATCCCTGATCTTGATAAAACATTGGAAGACATCAACCAAAAGTCAGACCGTTACGCTAAAGAGGTGAATGAAATAAAGTTACGCAAATACCGTCGTGACACTTTGGACTATAAGCTTGAAGAGGTGTATACTTGGGCGGAAATTTACAATAAGAAGAAATGGCAACCTCAGCAACAACCTCATAAACCTGGTACAGCATCTTCACAGGAAAGTGTCGTTTCTGATTCCGAGAATGCACAATCTAGACCACCTATCAGTACCAGCACTAAACAAATCACTAAACCATCCACCAGCCAAATTACTTCACAACAACCGTCTTTTTTAGCCATAAGTCCGGCAGCAAATGCCCCTCCGACAACAAGCAAAGAACAAGAAGGGCAAAAAGAAACAGAAGAGGAGGTAGCCAAAAGGACCAGGAGTCAGATGCAGAAAACAACCTAGTAATAAATATTTCATCAAAACAACTCACTAAAGCACATATTCAGCTTTTGAATAAAGGTACCACATTTGTACCCACATATAGATCTAATCCTGGTGAGACGGAAATAGCACTTTTCAAATTCTTTAGAAACTTGAAATTAAGGTATTTCTTTAAGGACAGTGATCAAACAGCAATATCAGAATCATGGGATAAGGATTTTAAACCGCCCAGTACATTTTGTGCACCCACATCGCATAAAACAATCGAAGCATTTGAAAGAGCGGTCATCTCAGAAGTGCAGAAAATGTCTTTCAGTAAACCTAACAAAACAAATTTATCAACTAAAGAGTGGAACACGCTCAAAAATTTGAGTCAAGATAAAAGCCTCACTTTTCAAAAAGCGGATAAGGGCGGCGCTCTTATAGTCATGGACACTGAATTCTACACAGGGAGTGTTAATAACCATGTTCATAATCATGACATTTACCTACCATTGGAAGGAGACCCTACACGAGAGTATCAACTCGTCTTGCAACAAATATTGGATCATGCATTAGCCATGAAATGGATCAGTCAAAAAACACATGCTTTCTTCAATTTGAAATATCCTAGAAGACCGCAACTATATATGTTGCCCAAGATCCACAAGGTTCCCACCAACCCTCCATTTAGACCCATTGTCTCGGCGTGTGGGTCCATCTCGGAACCTATTGGTACATTTATTGACACATTTTTACAACCCCTGGTGCAAAACAGTGAGACATACATCAAGGACACCACAGCTTTCTTGAACATGTTGAAAACTGTTGATTTACAACAAGGGGGTACATATTGGCTTTGTACCATCGACGTTATTGCGTTGTATACCTCTATCCCACATAAGGAGGGCATTGAAGCACTGGAATGGTGTTTATGGAACAGTGATCTTGAAGAGTATCAAAAAGTTTTGATTTTGGAACTAATGCAATTCGCATTATATCACAGTTATTTTGAATGGAAAGGCCAGTTCTTCAACCAATCGAATGGGACTTCAATGGGCTTTGGGGGGGCCCCCTCATATGCGAACATTTTTATGCATAAATTTGAGACGGACCACATTCTAAGCAATCGCACTTGGACTGAAGGATTAATCATGTTTAAACGTTACATCAATGACATCTTTCTAATTTGGCGAGGATCTAAAGAACAATTGGAAAGGAACATAGAGACACTAAACTCTCATAATGAAAGGATCAAGTGACATGAGAACTAAAGTTTTTCTAAAACCTACTGACAGAAATGCAAGCCTTTTATTTCAAAGTTTCCATCCTGATTCACTAAAAAAACATCTTCCCACTTCTCAATATATCAGACTCAAGAGGATCACGTCAAGTGAAGATGATTTGCAACCCTCGCTTAAGCAACAAACTGTGAAGTATGAACATAGAGGTTATCCTCCTGACATTTTGCAAACTGCTTTGGAAAAAGTGCGAAACATCAGCAGAGATATCCTATTAGAACCTAAAGTCAAAAGCGTGGAGCAAAAAACAGTCTGTGTGATGAAACACTCTACAGATTCGAGCAAAATCAAGCGCATCGTCAACAAACATTGCCACTTAATACAAACTGAACCTGATTTGAACAATTTATACTGTGATAAAGTCACATTTGCATTCTAATGATCTAAAAACCTAAGAGAGCTACTCAATACGCCAAAAAAGGAGAAACAAATATGGAAGGGCATGTCAAAATGCTTAAATTGCATACACTGCAACAATGTGATCACTGGTAAAATCCTTATGCATCCTACCAAAGGTTATCCTATTGAACTGTACCACTCTAGCACTTGTGATACCTCTAATTGCATCTATTCCATTAAATGCCCATGTGGCAAAATATATGAGGGACAAACCGAACGCAAAATTAAAGTCCGCATCACGGATCACAAAAGTAACATCAGACTTGCGAATATGAAATCTTCCTTAGCTTGCCATTGGAAAGAAGCTGGTCACCAAATTTCCCAATTAAAATTCATGGTTCTCGAGACCATCTCGCAACGCCAAGACTTGCATCCAGTCAAACAAAGAATTCCAACTATCCGATTGGTTTGAATGATCGGGTTGAACATTCGTGCTTTTTATGATTCAGCATCTATGCAGCATTGACTTCTGAACAATACTGATCCCCATGATATACTAAATTTGACATGCCTTTTCATTTTCATTTTTCAATTTTAAAAAATGCAATCTAATTGGGTTTATCATGTTTATTTGTTCTCTTATGTATGCTTTATCATATGTGTTTTATCGTGTACGCCACCATTGTTTTTGTAGTACATTATGGCTCTACAGCTTATAGCATTCTGGCGAGTTCCGTATTTCCTTGTTGTGATGTTTCAATACTCTTGTCACATGATGGGGGTTGGTTCGGGTACCTATCCCGCTATTGGTTCACATTGCGATCACATGATGTTCAACTAGCCTATGATATGCATGGTTGTAGTAATGTCGGTATCCGGCTGAAATCCTCGAGTCGCGTTAGCGTCCGTTTTCTCGTAAGTTTTGTAATAATGTTGCTCGCTTATCTTGCACTTTCTATCTATTTTGTTATATCATTTCACGCTGGTGCGGGTAATTCGGGTCTTTCTTGCATAGTCGTATTTAGTTCGGTTGAGCAATGGTGCACTGGGTGCACGATGGGTTCAGTTTATTTGGTGGCATATATCATTCTTTCACCTTTAGCACGTCTTTTCATTTATCATTCTTTCAAATTTCCGTTTCATCTTGGCGACCACTTGGCAGTAGTAGATTGCATGTCACTTCATAGCATGTTCATCACGTTCATATTGTTATAATTTATATGTAACTGGAGTGCTTAATCTGGTCCTGTCTGTCCCTTGTTTCAGACCCCTGACGAAGGGTCACGGTTGTATGACCCGAAATGCATTGGGTGAATTGAAAATTGACACGCTATTACCAACATCGCTACATAAGAATGTAATTATGTACGCAAGGAAATTTTGTTGACATATGATGTCGTAAATTCACATTTGAAGCATTTGAAAGCTGCAAATAAAACTCATGGAACTTGGATTAGAAACCTGGTTGTTTCAAAGTTGATTTTGCGCTCAGCCTTGAGGATAGATGACTCTATCCTCATCATTTAATTATATTGCAAGGCACGACTTGACTACGTGCGACGACCAGAGCGCATTCTCCATACACGGAAAATATTCAGCATCAATAATTGTTCAATCGGAGTGCACGGGGATAACATACTTTCTCAAAAGGTTTACTTTGCCAGGTTGACATGGCAGTTTGAAACCGAACACACAGGCTGCAATGGCAAGCCTGAGACAGGTTTAAAGTGTTACTTCGGTAGGTGGTACAATCAGTGGTGCAGGTCTAATAGTACCAATTCATTTACAGGCCCTGGTCACTCATAGTGTCACTTTTCTAGGACTTACAAGCACATTAAATATGCCAATTGGGCATAAGCCAAATCTACTATGTTTTAAGGAGAGAGCACAAGCATTTTAGCACAGGTTAGTTGTGGTAAAGTGCACCAAGCCCTAGACATATACATAAAGGGTTCAGAAAACAGGAGAGTGAAGGCAAAAATTTTGGGAGATGACCCTGCAGATAGGGCCAAGTCTAACAAGTACCCATCAATAGCCATCATTGGAGCAAGTCATAGCAAAGCCACTACACATGTTCCCAAGAAACAAACATGCAGGCTAATTGTAGCCTATTTAGAGCAAGTTGGGAACTGGTAACGTATTTTCAACATTAAAGAATTGTCAATACCAATTGGAAGTGAATACGCATAACATTATAGACAGATGGTGCCTTGCTAAAAGAACTAGAACAGTGTCTGAGATTTAAATAGCCCTGAATACGTTCTGATGTTAGGAATGCAATGGTTATATGAATTTCTATTAAAAGATCTGTTGGACTCCTTGGTTATTAATTAAGACAGTATTGTTTTATTTTAACATATGAACCGTTATGTTTGATTGGTTTTTCTAGGCCCAACCTCGATTGTTCTTTCAAAAAAGAGAATTTTTAATAGATTTAGGATAACATAATAAGTAAGTCCCTTTGCAGCAAGGTTCTGGAGCAGTCCTTAGTTTGAGCAGGTGGCTGCAGGTGGAACCCACGGCACTCATATTTGAAGACCGACACTAAATTGTCCTCAAGAGACTTTGATCCAGAACAAAGAGAGAAAGCACACAAGGGGGAAAGAAGATGAAAGAGAAAGGTGGAAAATCAGTGACAAAAGGAGAAAGTAAGAATGAAAAAAACTCAATGCAAGAGTGAAGTAGAGGGGCAGGAAGAGTCTTGTGATGGATTAAAGAAAAAAGAGGCAGAATCTAAACTTCACAAAACTTATCGGTATTCTGCACCCCTACTTTTGATCGCACCAGCTATCGGCTGCTGAGCAGAGCTTTCAGCCTTGACACGTATTCTTCTACAAACTAAGCAATGTTGTGGAAGTACATGCACTAGATTTAGAGAACACAAAAGACAAATGATTTGTAGTAGTACAGTGTTAAAGGCCACAGGACTTATTTACAAGCCCTTGCGCCGCTAGTAGGTCACTTTTTCCCATGTTAAAAGTGATGCGCCGGCGGCACAAGGGGCTTGTAAATTTGCACCTACACAGCTGCAAATGTGTAAATGACCCTCATGGAAAGCCTGCGCTGTGTATTGCTGGGCCTGGAACTGCTCTCTTCCCTGGAGTTGGTCAGGTGAAGGACAGAAGGGATGCAAGGACATGGGTAGAATAACATAACAGTTGCCACTTGTTGATGCATCCATGCTACACCTTTCTGGGAAATCTGTTGTCCCCATTAGTATCACTTGAGCTTGAATTCTATTCTAGTTTCGTCAGAGGGGAGATCTGTTCATCAGTTCACAGTGAGGCTGTGTTTCTATGCAGCTGTGCCGCCTCTTAAAACAAGCATCCTGGTTGTGAAGAGATGTGGAGTTCTGCATCAAAGATGCGTTGAGCAGAAGAGGCGATGCAACGTGTGGGCAAGGAGATGTGTCGTGAAGTGGCAGTTTGGATGGGCTGTGTTGGGCAACGTGATGTCCTTGCATGGAGACACTGCATGCAGCAGTGGTTCTGATGGACTGTGTTGAACGAGGTGATGTCCTTGTGTAGACATGCATCGCACAGCGGCAGTTCCGATAGACTGCAGTGAGAGATGCAAAGTCCTTGCACCGGGGAAGTCCATGCAGCAGAGTTGATGCATCCTTTAACAGGGCGAGGCTTCAAAAAGCAAAGGCTATGTGCTCGTCCTGCAGTAGATGCACTGCCACGGAGGAAATGCACCACTTCCAAGGGCCCAGGACTGGTGTGGCCCCACGTAGGGGGGCTGGACTCACAGATGGTACAGGTGCTGGGTTCAAGGTTGTTTCAAGCCTGTTATGACCCTGAAGCTTCAGATCAGGAGGCCAGCCAACTAGACCTTGGAGTCACGCTGGGGTCCAGGGTTTAGAGATGCTGGTCCAGTCATTCTTACCCAAGCAAGAGGACAGATGGGCAGCTAGTCAGCACCGCAGGCAGCAGCCCTTCAGAACAGCAGCCCAGCAGAGAGGCAGTCCTTTCAGCAGCAAAACAGTCCTTCTTTCAGGTAGAGCCCACAGGACCAGAAAGATACTAAAGAGTTTGTTCTAAGGGACCAATATTTATATCTGGTGCTCACCGTGAAGTACAGGAAGCTTCTAAAGGTTCCCACCCCCCTGAGGTGTCAATAATACCTTACTCCCTGTCCTGCCCCAGCTTGTCTGGGGTCACAAAATACCAGGAGCGGCCTATGCAGGTAAGTGCGGAAGGGCATTGGGCAAGGTGGGGGGAGTCGACAGACGATGTTGGGGTAAAGCTTCATTTACAAAAAAGAAAACCACTTACCTTGCGCTCGCCAAGACGACGATGCGGTGAGCGCAAGGTATGTGGTTTTCTTTTTTTTATTTAACTTTACCTCGTCATTGTCTGTCGACTCCCCCCAATCCTGCCCCACTGCTCTTACCTGCATGGGCCACTGCTGCAAAATACCAGTGTCAAATCCCTTGTGAGAGTGCTCAGGAAGAGACTTAGGGCCAGATGTAGGTAGGCTTTTACCGGTCGGTAACGGCCGATTTCCGCCGTTACCGACCGGTAAATGGATTTTGAGATGTAGGGGGCAGAATCGGTAAATTTACCGATCGGTAAATTTACCGATTCTGTAAATTACCGAATCGGTATTTTTACCGATTCGGTAATTTTGAGATGTAGGTGGGACTCTTCTGAGTCCCACAAGCCTTTCCGAATCGGTATTTTACCATCAAATTCAATTTGATGGTAAAATACCGATTCCCGTGTGCATGCACATGTGTGCATGCACACCTGTGCCATATGACAGGCAGACCTGCCCTTAGGGCATGTATGCCTGCCACATGGCACACAAACCAGTTTTGGGGGTGCTAGAGGGTGTCAAAGTAACACCCCCTGCACCCTTGTGAAATTCGGTATTTACCGATTCGGTAAATACCGAATCGGTAATGCCCATTCATTCCTATGGGCTTCAAAGCCCATAGGAATGAATGGGCATTACCGGTCGGTATTTACCGAATCGGTAAATACCGAATATTACCGATTCGGTAAATGCACATCTGTATTTACCTACATATCAGTACTTCTATTTTACCGATTCATAAATACCGAATCTGTAAAATTCGGTATTTATGAGTCGGTAAAATAGATTTACCTACATCTGGCCCTTAGTGATGTGCAAGTGTGGTAGGTGACAGCTCACCCCCCTCGTTAACTCAGAGTGGCCCATCCTGGCAACACCTATCTTCCCTTTGTTTTACAGTCTGAGAGCAATATACAAAGACCGCCAGCCAACCCTAGTCATGTGACCCAGGAACAGGCTGCAGGCACCAAATGGTCAGGAAAAGAAAATGCCAACTTTCTAAGAGTAAAAGCAACACGATGGTTGATGGAATGCTTGAATTAATGGCAATCGCTCAGGGCCGCATCCCAATCCATCATTTTTCACCCTCCATGCCACCTCGGTTTGGCACCAGCTGTAAGCAATCAGTCTTGGCCCTGCACCTCATGGAAACAGTTCAGCTCGAACTGCCAGGCTGGGTCCTCCCTGAACCCAAATACAAGCAACCTAGATCTGGTTTCACACTAGTTAGGGCTCTTAAGACACATTTACTTTGGTTCCAGCGGCACAGTGAGCCCGGGGCCCAGGTCTGGGCGTACCTGGTGCACTAGGACATCATATCCAAAACCAACAATGTGATGGATGGAATACTTGAATTAATCTCAGCCACTGGCAATCGCTTGGGAAACATCCCAATCCATTGTTTTTCGCCCACCATGTTACCTCAGTTTGGTGCCAGCCATATGCATTTCAGTCTTGACCTTGCTCCTCATGGGAACAGCCCAGCCTGAACTGCCAGGCTAGGTCCTCCCTGAAATGAAATACAATCAACCTAGGACCAGTTCCTGCCAGGCTAGGTCCTCCCTGAAATGAAATACAATCAACCTTGGACCAGTTATGCCCTAGTTCAGACTCCTCAGCCAGGTATAGCTTGGTTCCAGTGGCACCGTGAGCCCCGGACCCATGTTTGGAAATACCCGGTGCACTTAGGACATCAAATGCAAAAAACAACAATGTGATAGATGGAATACATGAATAAATCTCAGCCAATGGCAATCTCTCGGGCCACATCCTAATCCATTGTTTTAGCCCATCAAGCCACCTCAGTTTGGACCCAGCCATATGTAAATCACTCTTGACCCTGCTCCTCATGGGAATAGTCCAGCCCGAACTGTCTGGCCAGGTCCTGCCTGAACCAGAATACAAGCAGCCTAGGACCGGTTCCACCCCTGTTAGGGATTTTTAGCCAGCCATAGGTTGGTTCCAGGTGCACAGTGAGCCCAGGACCCACGTCTGGGCATACCCGGCACAGTTAGGGCGCAAAATGCACAAATTACAAGGTGATGGATGGAATTCTCAAATTAATCTTAGCAGCTGGCAAACACTCAGGCTGTATTCTAATACATGCAACTTCACTTTGGACTCAGCCACATGAAAATCAGTCTTGACCCTGCTTCTAGTGAGAACAGTCCAGCCCGAACTGCCAGTTGGTCTGAAGGCAAAAGGTTAGGGGAAAACCGCGCAAAGGATGCCAGGTCTAGCAATTACTATCAATTAAATAATTAGTAACACCTGTTTTACAGTGCTTAAAAACAGCAGAAGTACAGTTTGAAGGGCCATATAAAAATATTTATTTAATTTCGAAGGTTTGTCTGAATTGGTTTTGTCACTGCAAATATTACCAAAGATCCTATTGTGTGCCCATGCCATAGTAGGTAATGTTGATATAAAATCATAAATATTTGTGATTTTAGAATTGTTGCTATTACTTCTGTGTATGAAACATTACTGAACATGTGTAGGCTTGGTCAACAAAATACACCTTCCTGACGAGTTAACTAGTGTCACCACACAATTCACAACTTTGAGATTTGCAATAAATATTAACAGGTGAAACCTAACCATATGTATTGAGGAAAAATGCCTGGTATTTCCAAAACATGTGGATTGTGTTGCAAGAAGCACCAAATGCACATGCTATTCCCTAAAAACCCATGTGGTGTTTATTGCATCAAGTCTCAATTTAATATCTCAGTTCATGAATAATCCCTAATTGCTTTTTATGTCTTGCATCCCAGACTGCTTTTACCTTTCTCTTTGTGAAAGGCCTTTTGTGGATCATATTAAAAACTTACAGTGGATATAGAACCTGCCCATTGCTATCAATATGCTGGCTTTATAGTTACTCATTTGCTTGCTTTGTATTTGATGGTTTGGCCTCCTCTTCTTGTTTGTCCCTCCACTGGAGCACAGGCTTGTGTTTGGCTGTCTTGTATCCATACACTACTCACACATAGCAAACTGCTATTTTTATTTTTCAGTAAGCACTCTATGAGAATGCATGTGTTTTTTTCTTGCTCACTCTCTTTTGTGCAGCTTAGCCCCTAAATACTTGCCTCTTGTTGCTTCTCCTTGTTATGTTTTGTTTTGCTATGTTATGTTATATTTGTTATGTTATGCTATGCTACACTATGTTATAATATGCTGTTATGTTATTTTATGTTGTTATGTTATGTTAAGTTGATTTATACAGCGCATTAATCACACAAATGGGTATTGAGGTGCTTGGGCAGGTGTGCAGGTTTGTGGTCCCCAAGGTGCTTATATGAAGAGGCAGGTCTTCTTGCAGAACTCAGAAAATGAGGAGGAGGCTCTTATGTGTTGAGGGAGGTTGATCGATATCTTGGGTGCGATGTAGTAGAATGAGAGACTTCCAGTTGTCTGATGGGTTGGTGAGATTGTATGCAGCTGTTCAGGTAGCCTGGTCCAGTGTTGTGTAGGGCTTTGTGTGTGTGTGTGAGAAGGTTGAATTGGTTGCGCTTGTGAATGGGGAGCCAATGAAGCTTCCTGAGGTGATGTGTGGTGTGGGTGTGGCATGGAAGGTTCTGTATGAGTCTTGCAGCTGTGTTCTGGATTGTCTGGAGTCTGTGTAAGAGTTGTTTGAAGATTCTGGTGTAGAGAGTGCTGCCATAGTCCAGCCTGGTGGTGATAAGTGTTTCTGTGAGGGTCAGTCTGGTGTACTGAGGCAACCATTTGAAGATTTTTCGTTGCATGCATAGGTTGTCGAAGCAGGAGATGCGCACTGTGTTGACTTGAATTGCCATTTTGAGCTTGTCATCTAGGATGATCCCTAGATTTCTTGCGTGGTCTGTGGGTGTGAGGGTTGATCCTAGCTCCGACGGCCACCGGGTGGAGTCCCTTCGCCTTTCATCTACTCGCTCATCACCCACTCCTCCCTTTTTTCCCTATGCCTTGGAGTTCTTTGAATAAAATGGTTAAATGTTAATTCCTTTGGAAGGACTGGTGGCTTCCATTTGCTGCTGGGCTGCTCTTCCTTCGAGAAAGTGCTTAACTGCATTTAGATTACTCCCTCGACACTCGCCCACTTCCACTTGCTATCCCTACCCACTTTCTGCTCACTTTTCCATTTCTCCCTGATCCTCATGGTCCTGTAAAAAACGTATTTTGTCTAGACATTTGCTGCTTGATCACTCTGCATTCCCAAAAACTATTTTCAGTGATTTTTTTAAAATTTCAGATTCAAGTGACATCCACCATTTTGGATTGATATTTAAAAAAGGGAATGGCACCTCCATTATTCTGTAGGTGCACCCATTTATGGTAACACATAAGAGTTTATACATTGAAATGACAGATCCACCATCAAAACGTTTTCCCTTTTTTCCTCCTTTTTGTAGATGCTGCGGAGCATCGGCACAAAAGTATTTGCAAAGACAATTGGTCATCAATGGAAGACCTATAAGCTTTGCCAAAGCTTGTTACTTTAGCACATTACTGATAAAATGTTTTTTAAATGCGACACCTACCTTCTCTTATCACAATCAACCTAAAAGTGCAAGGACTGCAAAGACCATCTTAAAAAACATAAGAGAACATGGTGCACAGGAGGGTCATCTCTATTTTCTGGTAGGGTAATCTTTTTAGGAGCTGACGCTGGCCCTGCAGAGCCCCAGCATCATCTCTAAAGTCAACTCCCATTACCTGCATTGTTATGCAATCCTTAAAAGTTTCTTCTAATCTCCCCACCCAAAACCAATCCAGAAATCCAGGAATGGGTCAAGGCTATCACAGCGCTAAACTGTACTCCTATCATTGTGGACTCTGCGAAATCCCTTGAAATAACCCTTGATGGCAGCTTGAACATGCAGGGCCATATCAACTAGATGCCCAAAACTGCCAGCTTTCATCTGAGTTACCTAAGAAACCTGAAACCCTTCCTCGACACTTCCGACCTAAAAACGGCAATCCAGGCACTAGTCATTTCCAGACTCCAATATGGATGCTCTACTCTCGCAGGACTACCCAAAAACACTCTGGCCCCTTTGAAAGCTTGCCTTAACGCCGCTGCTAGACTCCTAACTGGCTCAAAGAAATTCTATCTCATCTCTCCCCACCATAAAGCTCTGAACTGGCTTCCCCTTGAGGCCAGAATCCAACTTAAACTGGCCTGCATTACTCACAAGGCTCTTTACTCCTATTCCCCTGCATTTCTCGCCCATAAACTCGTGATCTGCCAGAGACCTTTTGCTCCAACCAGCACGCTTTCGGGAAAAGAAAACTGCAACTGGGCCTTCTCTGGGTTTGCTCCAAGAATTTGGAACTCTCTCCCACCCTCCATCAGAAGACTTCAGTCTTTGGCACGCTTTAAAAACGAGACCAAAACTTTCCTAATGGGCAAATTCCTTGCATAGCGATCATATTACAGTCACCTCTACAATCTGTTCCACACACCACTTCGGCATGATCTATGGCTTTTACGGTTGATATCTACCCTGCACTCCTGGGCATCCCACCTAAGAGTTTGAGACTGCGTGCCTTCTTGTATAATGTGTCTACCTATTTTTTTATCCCAAAAGTATCCAGGACTTTGATCTGCTTGTTTTTGCTTATATATTGTATTTACCTATTTTACCCCAATAGTACCCTCCCCTCCTAAATCTATTGTATGCCACCCTTCAATCTTGTAAAGTGCTCTGATACCCTCACGGGTCTGGTAAGGAAGCAGACTAGTGCTGTCTCTTTCCCAAAACAAAAGGTTTTTAAAAAAACGATTTTCCCTTTCTGTGATTTCTGTCTTTGCCTGTGGTTGTTTCAGTTTAAAAATTGTAGTTTTAACCTGCCTGTGATTGGATATTTTATCAGCTGTTTTGTGTTTTAAACTTGTGTTTTTTCCTGTCCAGGATTGCTTCTATTTAACGTGTTGAATTGTGGGATTTGCAGTCCAAACTCTGTAGTTTTTCCCTCTCATTGCTGATGACTTTCAGTTTTCCCTCCAAATTTCTCCTTTGCTCTGTGCTAAGACCTGTATGTTAAAACAGTGCACCCCCAGCCACCATTTTGTGTTCACCAGCCAGTGGAACCAGCGCCCTGCCTCCCCCCCGCCCCCAGCAACAGGGATGTTCTACAACAGAGGGTGCTTCTGTGAGCTGTTTAA
Organism: Lissotriton helveticus; assembly: GCF_964261635.1. Lineage (NCBI taxonomy): Eukaryota > Metazoa > Chordata > Amphibia > Caudata > Salamandridae > Lissotriton > Lissotriton helveticus. The sequence goes on from NC_136071.1 coordinate 115,047,519, forward strand.
ACTGTGTTTACTAGAGACTGTGCACTTCGCTTTTTGGCCAGTAGAGGGAGTAAAGTTTTATTCAAACAGTATTGTTAGATTTCAAGTTAGTCAGGCCTTTACCTGCAAAAGTCCAAAGTGTGGATTGAGCCAGTCTGTCTCCTAGGAGATTCTGAACAGGAAAAGCAGCTCCCTAGCCCCCCCAGGCCAGCAGACCCAGGACTGGGGATTGGCTCTTCAACTACCAGGCAACTCTGAGCCATCCCCCACACTAGCCCAGGCCCCTTAAGGCCTTGCTGGGTGCACCCCAAATCATTCTCCTCCATCTTGTGAGTTTCAGCCTCCCTGTGCCCCAGATTGCAGTGTAGAGAGTCCAGGAAAGTGGTAAGGAGGGTATACACCTGTTACAACGCATTTTTTACTCCGCACTACCATTACAACGCGACTTTTACTCCGCATACCATTACAACGCATTGCGCTGGGGGGCGCTCTAGGATAGGGAATAAGTATAAATTACTATCCAACACCTTCCCTAGGGTCCACGGGGACTGGAGTTAGAATAGTAAATTATACTTACCACTATCCAGCGCCCCAAGGCGCTATGCGTTGTAACGGTATGCGGTGTAAAAGTCGCGTTGTAATGGTCTGCGGAGTAAAAGTATGCGTTATAACGTCATACATCCGGTAAGGAGGCAGACTAGTGCTGTCTCTTCCCCAAAACAAAAGTTTAAAAAAAAATGATTTTCCCTTTCTGTGATTTCTGTCTTTGCCTGTGGTTGTTGTTAGAAGCGGGACCCCCGGCCGGCCAACGCTCACGCCAAAGTCAGTCAGGGATCACCATTTCTAAGTCAGGTCAAGGGAGTTACACACCAAGATAACCCCTGCTCACCCTCTAGGTAACCTGACGCGAGCAGCAAGGCTAATCTCAGAGGCGATGTGTAAAGCGTTTGCGCGCGCACCCCAGCGACAACACCCTAGGCCCACCACAAAGGAAACTCCACACAAGGTTATATCAAAAATAGCCTTTGTATTATAATAATAAAAACACATTAGATAACACACACACTTTACAATGTGCCAACAGGCACGGGCAAGATTTACAAGGGATTATGTACAGGACAGGGCCACCTGGACCACTGTCAGGGGTATGCACTTTTTAGAAATAGCACTTGTAGGTATAACACTTAGCACATAAACATATAATGACTGTAACACAGAAATAGTAAATGTAGCATACAACCAGTAACTACTGGTAAAGGGTAAATACCTCCTACGTCACCCTAAACACTGTAGGGAAATCACGCAGGGAACTAGGACCTTATCATCAGGACCTAAAGAAGGAAAACCATCACCTAAGCAAGTCACATTTAGCAAAGGGAAGGAAACCTAAAATGATCACCTAAGCAAGTCACATTTAGCAAAGGCAATAAAACATCAACATTCCTCTAAGCAGGTCACTTTTAGCAAAGGGAAATAAAAGCATAAACAATTACCTAAGCAGGTCACTTTTAGCAAAGGTAATAACATAAACAATCCTCTAAGCAGGTCACTTTTAGCAAAGGGGATAAAACATAAACAATTACCTAAGCAGGTCACTTTTAGCAAAGGTAAAAACAAACATTCCTCTAGGCAGGTCACTTTTAGCAAAGAGGAGTAGAAACATAAAGAATCACCTAAGCAGGTCACTTTTAGCAAAGGTAATAACATACATTCCTCTAAGCAGGTCACTTTTAGCAAAGGGGAATAAAACATAAAGAATCACCTAAGCAGGTCACTTTTAGCAGAGGTAATAACAAACAATTGCACATGAAACATCAAAACATATTCAGAGGTGCAGGCAGAACATTTGCACAGGAATCATATAAGCAGTAACTCATAAATTGCGCAGGGTGCATATAGCACAACACTAGGATTTTCCCTCAGGCCAACTGTCCTCGCAAGGGGCTGAATGCCCTGAGTCTCAATGTCAGGGGGTCTGCGCAGGCAACCAGAACACAAAGCCTAAACGTAGCAACTGTCCACTAAGTGCTGGACAGTTGTAAATCACTGATGGGCAACGTTGGAGCCTCTGGGGCTCTAAAACAAATGTGGGCGCTGTGAGCCTTCTCTGGGCTCTGAACCAAGAACTGCCCCCTCGAGCCTCGTATGGGCTCTAAATAAACTATGGCACTCAAAGAGCCTCTCTAGGCTCTAAAACAAATGGGGGCTGGGAGCCTTCTCTATCAATGCCCAGGGCGGTGGAGTCCCTCTGGGGGGACTCGAGAAATGAATATTGCCCAAGAGCCTCTCGTGGCTCTAAACAAATATGGCCCCGCGTTGGAGTCCCTCCCGGGGGACTGTGAATCAACAGAATGCCCCAGAGCCCTCCTCCGGGCTGGAACACACGGGCGCCTCAGTGGAGTCCCTCAGCGGGGACTCGGAACAGTGTCAAATGCCCCCAGGAGCCTATTGAGGCTCCACACAACAGCGAGCGTGGGATCGCGCTACGGGGGAGGGGCGGACACCGACAATGTGTCCCGACGCCCCTCTCCCTTTACCGGCACTTACCGGGTCTCGCGGCGGCTGGAGGGACGGTCTCGCAGCTCCTCTGTTACTCCGGGGCTCCCTCTCACTCGGGAGCCTCGGAAAGACGCGGCAGGCGGCTTCCTGCTTCTCCGGCCTGGCCCCGTCACACTGCAATCCGCCTGACTTCCTCTGGGGCCGCCAATGGCAGCGCGGCCCTGGGGATACGGAGGCGGGACTTCCGGGTCGCACTAGGCAGCGGCCCGGCAACGGCTTCACTGTATCTGGGCTGCGGCGGTGATTTCGGGGCAATGCCGGGTGGGCACCGGCTTCCAAATTAAATATAAAGCGAGGTAGGCACTCGCTATGCCGAAAATCGGCAAAATAAAACGGGCAGATGCCGGGTGGGCACCGGCTGCACAAAAAAGTGCTCCCAAGCGCTAGGCACCCAAAATGAAGCGCTTTCAAGCGCCAAGGGCTCAAATAAAAGCACTCCTCAGCGCTAAGGAAAATAAACAGCGCTCCCCAGCGCTAAAGGACAGGGGAACAGCACTCCCAGGCAACAGCAAAGCTCCAGCAGGGTCTGGAGGCAGGCAGGGGGGGCAAGGCAGGGCCAGAGCCAGCACACTGGGTCTCCAGGCAGGGAGACAAGCCAAGTGGCGGTCCTCCTGGCCCCAGCAGCAGCAACAGCCCCCTCTGGCAAGGATCCAAAAGTAGAACAACTTCTGTGGGGACACAGCCCCATTTTTATACAGAGAAATCCTTTGTTTCAGGGTGCAGGGTGGGGGGAAACCAGTTGCAGCTGGCTGGGGAGTACCCTTGATGGCCCAACCACCCCTTTCATTCACTGGGGAGGCTTGGGTCGTTAGACAAACCACAGGGGGGCGGAGCCAGCATTGTGTGGGGAAAAACCCAGCCCATCCAGGACCCAGGTGCACTCCTCCCACACATCACTCATGCTGATCTCACACTCACCACCGGGCAGACCCATCCAGACTTCCTGGAGCCTGGCATGCCAGCCAGCTCCAGCCAATCACGCTCCAGCACCCTCACTGCACACATACATCAATGTCCAGAAGTAGCACTTCCCTTCTAGACACACACAAGCCGCACATACCATCGCGCAGCATTCACTCTCACGAGTTCACACATACTAAGCTCGAGCCTGCACTCCCCACGCATCAGGAACTAACATGGACACACACATTCCCCATGCATTCCTATGGGAGAGCAGGCCAGGCATACTACACACACGCACTTTACTCTGGGGCACAGGGAAAAAGTGCGCAGAGACCCAAAAATCACTACACAGGGTCACAAATAAAAGCAAAAAGATTAGGGGTGAACCTGCCCTAAGGGCCAAGTCCAACACAACCCCCTTCCAGCCAAAACGCAGGGCAGACCAATCACCACCGTGATGGACTTCCCTGCTTGGGGCGATAAAACACGGACGCGGGCCCACAACTGCAGGGACACCCTCCTGTTTTACGCCACGGTGAACCCCTAGGGTTCCTTCTAAAACTACTGTAGGGACTAACTGGGGTACCCCACTGACACTCTCCAGCTGCCCTCGGCCATGACCAGGCCCTAGGCCATCCAGGTACCACTGGATCCTGCCTACTCACAAAGTGGGGGGTAGTAACCCCTGGCACATAATAGCCACTCTCCACCCTTCCTGTCTGCAAGACAGGGCTAGACTGCCACTGGTTCTCCAACCTAGGGTCTACAACCTCAGGCAGACCAGGAGTCTCAGGGAAGGCTCTCCTCCCCCTACCTCTTCTTCTAGGGTTCCTCCTCCTCCTGCGAGGGGTTCCCTCTAAACAACATTCTCCCAACCTAGGGTTTAACCCCTCAGGTTGCACCGGGGTCAGAGGTGGGCTCTCCCACCCTCTGCACCCCCTTCCAGAGTCCTGCTCCCTCCCAACCGGGGCGGTACTTCTGGAAAAAGAACTGGTCAGGACACTGATTACAGTAGTCCCACCCTTCAGGTCAGGCTGATCCTGAACCTGGCCTTCCAACCTCCGGTCTAGAACCTTTGGTGGAACCAATGCCTGGCACTCCAGGACTTCTGGGGACTCACATACTATTCCCCAATCACTCCTTTCGCTGGACTCCTGTACCCTCCCCACTGGAGCGGTACTGCCAGACTCTAGAACCATAGAAGCTCCGCTTACAGATGCTCCAGGTCCTCTACACACTAGGAGATCTCCCTCAAGTTAACTAACAGGCAAGTCTAGGTTCCCATCCTGGTGTTCCCTAAAGAAACCATCCAGGCTCTGTGACAGGGCTTCGGGCGTCTGGGGACTCTCGGTCACACACTCACTCCTGCTCCACTGAGACAAGCAGTCAGTCCCTACACCCTCCTCACTAACCTGGGACCTAGCTGGGCTACTCTCACCCTCCTCCACCGCGCTGGGCTGGAGGACACCTGACCCACTATTGTTGGAATCACTCACTAGTGACTCTAAAGAACCTCTCGCACTGTCCCAGCGATCTGCTTCCTTTGCAAGCTCCCAAGGATCAAATGTCAACCTCAACAGGTGTTGCCGCAACTCCGGCCGACAATGACTGAGCACCTTTTCCTTGAGAATAAGACAAAACAGTTTGTGAAACTCAGGTCCCGTGGGAACCTCTATCCACTCAATCAGTGCACACTGACAGTCCTCTGTAAACTCCTCCCAAGACTGGTGAGACAGTTTCCTACTGTCCCTGAACTGCAACCTATACTCCTCTTCTAGGGAAACAGGTACCATACTCGGGGAACTGGGAGTGGGACTGTCTACACTTATATTTAAAAAGCTGCCACCACTGGACTCCACCCTCCCTGGGGAATCCAGACAATTACAACTGTGGGCAGGGGAGAGTCTATCTTCTAGGGCTGTGCTCTCACGGATGATGGCCCTTCTCTCCACCTCTATCCTCTCCCACGCTAGGGCTCTCTCCACCTCTAGTTGTTGTTTCTTGACACCCAGCTGCGCCATAGCCTGGGCATGCTCTAACATGAGCTGTTCCATCGCTAGCTGATGCTCCCTCTCTTCCTTCCTATCTAACCAATCCTCTGGGGACAGGGAAAAGGATGGGGCGCTGGTACTGACACTGGACCCAGCAAGGGACTCCCTATCTATGGGGTCCTCACTATCTGCTGATATCCATCCACTGTCATCATCATACAACTCACATTCTTCAGGGCTCTCCACAGACTCACCACCCTCATGGCGTGCGGCCCGGGCCCTATCTCTCTCACTGTGCTCAAGATCCCACTGACCCTTTTGCCATAGGATCAGGCTGTCCCTAAGCTGGGACTGAGTATCCAACTCACTCACCTCCATGCCGCCCTCTTCACGGAATCTGACCAGCTCTGACCTACTGTACCTAAAAAGACAACAGAGATCAAAAACAGGCTCCATTTTGCCGGACGTTCTCAAGAAGAGTTTGACACAGGGAACCTGGGGGTCTGAGCTTACACAGGAGTAAACAATTACAAAATTCAGCAAGATTCCTATCTCAGAGAACTTGCACTCCTCTGTCCAGTGTAACACACCACTCATTCACACACACCCTCCCCTCGGACTGGTAAGGCAGTTTCTACCACCCCTGACTTCTCAACCTGACCATAAAGACACAGGTACCAAACTCTGGAAGCAGGGCGGGGAACAAATGTACTGGACAGAAATTACAAAATGACACCTTTCAGGATAAGCAATACTTAAACTTCACCTAAAAAACAATAATCCCCAAAATGTGGTTATCTAAAATTTTAGAGTTTTGTAGTGTGGCCTGTCGCCACTGTGGTACAGCGCAAACGCAAGTCCAATCCCACCGCTGCCACCAATGTTAGAAGCGGGACCCCCGGCCGGCCAACGCTCACGCCAAAGTCAGTCAGGGATCACCATTTCTAAGTCAGGGCAAGGGAGTTACACACCAAGATAACCCCTGCTCACCCTCTAGGTAACGTGACACGAGCAGCAAGGCTAATCTCAGAGGCGATGTGTAAAGCGTTTGCACGCGCACCCCAGCGACAACACCCTAGGCCCACCACAAAGGAAACTCCACACAAGGTTATATCAAAAATAGCCTTTGTATTATAATAATAAAAACACATTAGATAACACACACACTTTACAATGTGCCAACAGGCACGGGCAAGATTTACAAGGGATTATGTACAGGACAGGGCCACCTGGACCACTGTCAGGGGTATGCACTTTTTAGAAATAGCACTTGTAGGTATAACACTTAACACATAAACATATAATGACTGTAACACAGAAATAGTAAATGTAGCATACAACCAGTAACTACTGGTAAAGGGTAAATACCTCCTACGCCACCCTAAACACTGTAGGGAAATCACGCAAGGAACTAGGACCTTATCATCAGGACCTAAAGAAGGAAAAACATCACCTAAGCAAGTCACATTTAGCAAAGGGAAGGAAACCTAAAATGATCACCTAAGCAAGTCACATTTAGCAAAGGCAATAAAACATCAACATTCCTCTAAGCAGGTCACTTTTAGCAAAGGGAAATAAAAGCATAAACAATTACCTAAGCAGGTCACTTTTAGCAAAGGTAATAACATAAACAATCCTCTAAGCAGGTCACTTTTAGCAAAGGGGATAAAACATAAACAATTACCTAAGCAGGTCACTTTTAGCAAAGGTAAAAACAAACATTCCTCTAGGCAGGTCACTTTTAGCAAAGAGGAATAGAAACATAAAGAATCACCTAAGCAGGTCACTTTTAGCAAAGGTAATAACATACATTCCTCTAAGCAGGTCACTTTTAGCAAAGGGGAATAAAACATAAAGAATCACCTAAGCAGGTCACTTTTAGCAGAGGTAATAACAAACAATTGCACATGAAACATTAAAACATATTCAGAGTTGCAGGCAGAACATTTGCACAGGAATCATATAAGCAGTAACTCATAAATTGCGCAGGGTGCATATAGCACAACACTAGGATTGTCCCTCAGGCCAGGTTTCAGGTTTTAAGTCTTTATTTCGATTATTAACAATCATAAAAGACATACTAAAATACAAAAAATTTAACTAGTTCATTTAAAATAACCAAAAAGAATCAATACACGTAAATATTATTTCAACAATTCCAAAGATATATGAGTGCTCAAACAAAAAAGACATTTCTTATCAAGTGAATAAAACAGGATTAAATTTCAATTAATAAAAGAAGACCTGAATATTTTATGTAAAAATTTGGGAAGGAAATAAGAACAATCAAAAATATTACATTAAGAGGTTAGGATTACCGATCTAGAATACGAACAATGAATATAGTTAATAATACGTGGTCATCTGACAATTTTCCAGTTGGATGCTTGAACTAAACAGATTATAGCAAATAACAGAACAACTTTTGTACTTGGCACTAAGGTGAACACTTTTTTAACCTAAGGAGCCAAGCCCAGCCCAAATACTTTGCCAAGGCTACCACATAAACCTCTGAGGTATTGGTCCTGACCGCCTGTATGGCTTCTATCGCTGTTTTATACGGCAAATTTTTAAACAGAGGTTTTAGCCATTTTTTCCGAGGTGCTCCATACCTAGGACAGGCAAAGAAGAAATGACCTTCTGACTCAATATGACCTGAGCAGGACATACAATAGGGTGATATCCCTGTCGACCACTTATTCAGAAAAGTGTTTAATGGCAACACGCCCACTCTAAACTGATGGTACAGTTTCTTATCTAGCGGTCGGGAAATAACATCCCAGTATTGCTCTCTCAATGGGTCAATTTTAAATGTTAGGAACCTGCCCGTGAGGTCATTTTTATTGGACCGCATCACTCTATTTAGGCGGGTGGTGGTCAGATATAAAGATTTAAATTCATCTTTAGGTGGGAACGAATTTGATTGTGGGGAAGACCAAAGATGTTCCAAACCCATATCTATCAGAATTGTTTTTACCGCAATGAGCCATGGTATTTTCCCTGAGCCCCTGATCGACCTAACTTCCGTCAATTCCTTTGCAAAAAGGAATAAGTCTGGGGATGTCCATATTCGTCTCCACAATGCCACTAACCTGAATCTTGCCATTTCATTAATGGGGGGGGAACCAAGGTCCAGGCAGAGAGGGAGCGACGGTGTAGACTGTGGAAGGCCCACAAGATTTCGAAGGAATCTACATTGAGTTTTATACAAATTAGACAGGTCCGTATGACCCCACAGATCAGCGCCATATAAAATGGCTGTAGATATTTTAACATCATAGATCTTAAGGGCCGGCAGGACCCGTCTAGTGATTGATTCCTTCTGCTTTTTAACAAGACAACCAGTCAACCTGGCAAGTTTAAGTTGTTGCATAATAATCTGGTCCTTCCATCTCAGGCGGCTATCAAGTGTGACCCCTAAGTAGGTCATGGTATCAACCTGTTCTAGATTTACTCCATTCATCTTCACTGAACTTCGGACTGGATGGTTTTTTGTGAAAACCATAAATTTTGTTTTCCCCACGTTGACTACCAGGTTGTTGATGGCACAGAACTCCTCAAAGCGGTCCTATGCCCGCTGTAGTCCGCTGCGTGTTTTGGAGAGGATTAGAGTGTCATCTGCAAAGATGAGTAACGGAAACCTCATCCCTGCCAACATTGGGGCATCAGTAGGAGTATCCAGGAAAAATTTAACAACTTGGTTAATAAAAAGGAGGAACAGGGTAGGGGCCAGAACACACCCCTGGCGAACCCCTCGGGTTACGGGGAATGTTTCTGTAACCTGACCCTGCCCCCCCCACCTTACCCTCGCAAAATTGTCCTCATGGAGTCTTATAATGAGGTCCAATAATTCCGGTGGGCATCCCAGGGTTACCAAGACACCCCACAACCTGTTCCTGGGAACCAGATCAAAGGCGGACTTCAGATCGATGAATGCAGCATAGATGTTACCACCACCTAACCAAACCTCCTTCCAATAGATCAGGCAGAATCTAAAAACCTGATCTATGGTGCTCATTCCCGATCTGAAGCCCACCTGCATGGGGGACAGAATATTCTCCGTTTCTATCCAACCCTGGACCCTTCCCAAGACCATACGCGCCACTATCTTTTGAATCGAGTCGATTAAGCTGATAGGGCGGTAGTTTGCTGGAATAGATTTATCACCCTTTTTATATACTGGAACTACTTCAGCCCCTTTCCAGGATTTCGGGACTGTAGCTCCAAGTGCCAAAGTATTAGCTATTCTAGTGATATACGGGAGCCACAGAGTGGGATTAGATTTAAAAAGATCCGCCGGGATTAGGTCCATGCCAGGGGCTTTGCCTCGCATGGTAAGTGCCAATGCCAACTCGACCTCAGACTCCGTAAAGGTAAGTTTTCCGCTACCTGGGGTCTGCATGAGTGGATTGCTTAACGGATTTGGAGTCTCATCGTCCCCAGCTCTAAATTGTGCCGAGTAAAAAGAAACCCAATCCTCAAGTGGCACATTATTTCCGGGTGTAGAAGAGTCAATGCTTTTACCCCATTTGACCAGATCCCAGAACCTTTTCTGGTTGTTAGAGGATGATGCTTCTAAAAGATCTAACCAGAACTCATCCTCCCACTCCCGTTTGGCTTTACTGATGATTTTTTTGTAATGGAGTCTAGCAGCTCTCACTATAACCATGTCCCGAGATTTGATGGCAGAGATGAGGGCTGCATGTGCCTCTCTACAGTCCTTGTTATACCATTTTTGGGGTAGATGGTTATTTTTAGTAACAGCCTTCCCACATGGTTTAGATAGCATTGTTTTTAAGCTGTCAAAGCACTTAACATGAACACCCATCACACTATTTACAGCTCCAGCCGCCGCCCCCGACATATCTATTTGCAACATTTCGTTAAGTGCATTTCCCACTACAACATTAACATTATTTAGTAAGTACTCATTTTCCATAACCCGTGACCACTTCAGTCTCCTCCTGTCATTGGTTAGTATAGCATCCCCTGTATAAGTTGCAGATGGTTCTTCCCTTCTATTTAAATCCGGTATCTTCATAGATAACGACAGTGGGTTATGGTCGCTTTCCGGGCGCTCTAAAACTACCATGTCAATTAAGAGAGCCCAATGCTCCATATCCAATAAAATGTAATCAATGCGACTTTGTCTCTGGCCATTATCAAAAGTACATTTTCCCTTTACGTCAGAGGCAGAACGGCCATTACATGCCCGGAACCCATTTTGTAAACAGAAGGCCGTCCAGGATACTGCGGCCTCTGTTACTTTAGCCATCTTCTCCACTTGCAGGTCTGGTATGCCCCATGCAGAATCATTTGCCATGGTCCATGTGTCACCCATATCTAGCACAGGTTCTATAGTGCAATTTAGGTCCCCAGCAATGATGGTAGTGACACCTCCGTCCATTTTCATTATCATGTGATCGACAAGGTTCAACAAAGGTGGGCATCGACCACCAGGAAGGCCTCTGGCATAAATGTTAATAATATTCATAACTTGCTTGTTCCCTTTGTTTAATATAATGGACAGCAGATCCTGATTCTCCACCGGGGACTCTGTTGGATAGAAGCCCAAGGATTGTTTCACCCAAATTAACAAGCCACCTGCGGCCCGCCCCTTACCTCCTTTGATTGCGGGTTTGAAAAAGTTAACATAGCCCAGCTTATGGACAGGCTCCGTTGCCCATGTTTCCTGCAACAGGATAATATCGTAGATGTCCATAAAACATGACCAATCCGCAGACACAAGGCGTGCCTTGATACCCGCTATGTTCCAGGACAAAATTTTCAGATGGTCATTCAAATTGCCTGGCAACAAAGGGTTTAGGGGCTGTACATATCCAGGTGCAGCCCCTATATCGTCATTATCCACTGGGTACTTGACACAATCTACCGGGGCAATGATTTTCTCCTCAATCCGAAACCCCTCGGGGACTACCTCTAGTCTAGGACTATTTGGCAAATATCTTCGGCTTCCTTCCCCGACAACTAGATTGTTCAATTGAATTGGGCATACCACATTATAGTCACTAGGGGCTTGAGTTATCACGCTACCAATCGGAGTCTCACCAATGGGATCACTAAGTCAATCTATAGCTTCCAAGCCAGAAAGGGGGCCAAAATGATTAAAGAGGAAGGGGCGCTGGCTGTCAATCGGGGTCAATACCATGGGATGTCTCGCAGCAGGACCTTTACGAAACAAAGGATAAGATTGAAGCGATATATGCCTGCGCGGATAGAAGTAGGATAAATCTAGGGTTTGAACATCCCCCTGCCTTGCAAATCTGGGCACTCGTTTAATAGTGTCTACTACCCATGAGTCTTTAAACGATATAAGGATACAATCTCCTTCCAAATCTTTTGCCTCAGGCCCCACCCAATCTACTCTCCTCACATACAATATCTCCGTAGGAGTGGAGGGGGGCAGTGGACGATTTTTGTTCAGCCAAAAGGTGACTTTATTACGAAGGTCACCATACGTTTCTCTAGACCCTGGTTTTAATGGTGCTACGCCTGTCAAAACGATAGTATGTAAAGCCGCTTCGGGTGGAAGATCAACACTGGGAATGTTTGGCCTTTTGCGCCCTCCCTCCCTGCGACTAGTAGTGGCAGTATTTTGAGTTCTTAAAGTACTTGGTGAGGGACGGTTTAAGTTAGATTGCAGTAAAAGACCCCTGTGTTGGCGCCCAACCATATTGTGTTTAGCCTCTATTTTCGTTTGGGGCTTTGGTACCTGGGTCTGAGAACTAGCTCCTGGTTTGGAAGAGGTGGTATAAGAAGTATTAGTTTTTTGACCCCCTTTGGCTAAGATCTTATTTATTCCTGTCGTTTTATTTAGGGGATTTTTATCGTTTTCCATGTTCTTATAAGTAACCTTACTGGGTGCCTCGCTTGGTGCTGGTGCATTGGCAGTGCCCTTATCACTCAAGCCACACAATGCTTGTAACATTGCGTGGTTTGATTGAATCATGCCCTCCATGCTATCGATTTTTGAGGTCATGAGCCTTGTCCGCTCCAGGACTGGCAAAAGTAGTGTTTTGAACATTGCCTCCATTTTTACCAGCAAAGCCTCATCACTATTCAGGCACATGGGACAAGTAGTGGAGGAACCCAAAGTCAAAAGTGAGGGGCATAGCAAATTATTAGGCACCGGGGGTTTTGACAAATTTGGTTGGGGCTCAGACCCCTGTCGCCGTTCTCCCTGGGCTCTATTAACTTTTTTGGATTTCGTATTGCTTTCCCTTGACATTGTAAGATCCCATTTTCTCTTCTTGGTATTGGGGGCAAAATTGGAAATAGGTGGATTAGCATTTTCAGCAGGATTAGAGATAATGGATTGATTAAAGAGAGGAGTTCCGGATAGCTGGCTAAAGTCCTGCTCCTCACTAATCGCAGAGTCGTTATCCTCCATCCCAGTCTCCTGCGTATCTATAGAGTCGTCAATACTAAGCCTTCCTTCCATTGTTTTGTCCCCTGTAGTAGGGCTACCTCCAGTATTTTCTATATGGACTATTGCGTCCGTAAAGGTGGTATGAACGCAATTGAAGGCAGCATGAGGTACAGATGGTGCAGGGGAAATAGATGTAGCTAAGGCCCCCAATGAGGATCGTTTACCACTAATCAAGTCTATTTAGAGCCTTTTCTCGACCATGGCAATTTCTTTCTCTAAGATGCCAGTGGCCCGTGTAATAAAAGCGTCCAAGGGTCCTGAGACAACGCCGTTGGAAGTATTTATTTGAACATTGCGCTCCTTACCTGATCTCAAAGGCATTATGGGTAGTATACGAAATGACCAGGGGGAGTGGGCCTAGGCCGGACTTCGCCGTACTCGAACGGCCTCAAACGGCCCGCTCTTTGCCCGGTCTTCGCCCCGGTCGCTCCCGCGCAGCGGAAGTACTGCTCTAATAAATAGGGTAGAGCAGTGGGCGTTGCCGGCAGGGAGAGCGGTCACAGGTGTTGCACGCAGGGACTCCTGGGCAATGGAGTCCCTGCTCGCCTGCTCGCAGCCCTGCCGGTGACCAAGATGACAAAAAAGGTTTTTAGGCTCCCCTTGTGCTCCCTGCAGAGTGTCCTTTTCCGCAGCGGGACCCGCGCAGCGGGTCCGGCAAGTCGTGGGTTGCAAAGATGGGTCCCAAGCCTGGTGCTGGCAGTGATAATGGAGAGTCGCCTCCTCCGAAGTCCGTTCTCGAAAGGTTTCCCACTTCAACACGGGAAACGCTGAGTTTTTACCCCGCTGTCAGGGGGCGTTGCCGGCAGGGAGAGCGGCCACAGGTGTTGCACGCAGGGACTCCTGGGCAATGGAGTCCCTGCTCGCCTGCTCGCAGCCCTGCCGGTGACCAAGATGACAAAAAAGGTTTTTAGGCTCCCCTTGTGCTCCCTGCAGAGTGTCCTTTTCCGCAGCGGGACCCGCGCAGCGGGTCCGGCAAGTCGTGGGTTGCAAAGATGGGTCCCAAGCCTGGTGCTGGCAGTGATAATGGAGAGTCGCCTCCTCCGAAGTCCGTTCTCGAAAGGTTTCCCACTTCAACACGGGAAACGCTGAGTTTTTACCCCGCTGTCAGGGGGCGTTGCCGGCAGGGAGAGCGGCCACAGGTGTTGCACGCAGGGACTCCTGGGCAATGGAGTCCCTGCTCGCCTGCTCGCAGCCCTGCTGGTGACCAAGATGACAAAAAAGGTTTTTAGGCTCCCCTTGTGCTCCCTGCAGAGTGTCCTTTTCCGCAGCGGGACCCGCGCAGCGGGTCCGGCAAGTCGTGGGTTGCAAAGATGGGTCCCAAGCCTGGTGCTGGCAGTGATAATGGAGAGTCGCCTCCTCCGAAGTCCGTTCTCGAAAGGTTTCCCACTTCAACACGGGAAACGCTGAGTTTTTACCCCGCTGTCAGGGGGCGTTGCCGGCAGGGAGAGCGGCCACAGGTGTTGCACGCAGGGACTCCTGGGCAATGGAGTCCCTGCTCGCCTGCTCGCAGCCCTGCCGGTGACCAAGATGACAAAAAAGGTTTTTAGGCTCCCCTTGTGCTCCCTGCAGAGTGTCCTTTTCCGCAGCGGGACCCGCGCAGCGGGTCTGGCAAGTCGTGGGTTGCAAAGATGGGTCCCAAGCCTGGTGCTGGCAGTGATAATGGAGAGTCGCCTCCTCCGAAGTCCGTTCTCGAAAGGTTTCCCCTCAGGCCAAATGGCCTCGCAAGGGGCTGAATGCCCTGAGTCTCAATGTCAGGGGGTCTGCGCAGGCAACCAGAACACAAAGCCTAAACGTAGCAACTGTCCACTAAGTGCTGGACAGTTGTAAATCACTGATGGGCAACGTTGGAGCCTCTGGGGCTCTAGAACAAATGTGGGCGCTGTGAGCCTTCTCTGGGCTCTGAACCAAGAACTGCCCCCTCGAGCCTCGTATGGGCTCTAAATAAACTATGGCACTCAAAGAGCCTCTCTAGGCTCTAAAACAAATGGGGGCTGGGAGCCTTCTCTATCAATGCCCAGGGCGGTGGAGTCCCTCTGGGGGGACTCGAGAAATGAATATTGCCCAAGAGCCTCTCGTGGCTCTAAACAAAAATGGCCCCGCGTTGGAGTCCCTCCCGGGGGACTCTGAATCAACAGAATGCCCCAGAGCCCTCCTCCGGGCTGGAACACACGGGCGCCTCAGTGGAGTCCCTCAGCGGGGACTCGGAACAGTGTCAAATGCCCCCAGGAGCCTATTGAGGCTCCACACAACAGCGAGCGTGGGATCGCGCTACGGGGGAGGGGCGGACACCGACAATGTGTCCCGACGCCCCTCTCCCTTTACCGGCACTTGCCGGGTCTCGCGGCGGCTGGAGGGACGGTCTCGCAGCTCCTCTGTTACTCCGGGGCTCACTCTCACTCCCTCTCACTCGGGAGCCTCGGAAAGACGCGGCAGGCGGCTTCCTGCTCCTGCTTCCTGCTTCCTGCTCCTCCGGCCTGGCCCCGTCACAATGCAATCCGCCTGACTTCCTCTGGGGCCACCAATGGCAGCGCGGCCCTGGGGATACGGAGGCGGGACTTCCGGGTCGCACTAGGCAGCGGCCCGGCAACGGCTTCACTGTATCTGGGCTGCGGCGGTGATTTCGGGGCAATGCCGGGTGGGCACCGGCTTCCAAATTAAATATAAAGCGAGGTAGGCACTCGCTATGCCGAAAATCGGCAAAATAAAACGGGCAGATGCCGGGTGGGCACCGGCTGCACAAAAAGTGCTCCCAAGCGCTAGGCACCCAAAATGAAGCGCTTTCGAGCGCCAAGGGCTCAAATAAAGCACTCCTCAGCGCTAAGGAAAATAAACAGCGCTCCCCAGCGCTAAAGGACAGGGGAACAGCGCTCCCAGGCAACAGCAAAGCTCCAGCAGGGTCTGGAGGCAGGCAGGGGGGGCAAGGCAGGGCCAGAGCCAGCACACTGGGTCTCCAGGCAGGGAGACAAGCCAAGTGGCGGTCCTCCTGGCCCCAGCAGCAGCAACAGCCCCCTCTGGCAAGGATCCAAAAGTAGAACAACTTCTGTGGGGACACAGCCCCATTTTTATACAGAGAAATCCTTTGTTTCAGGGTGCAGGGTGGGGGGAAACCAGTTGCAGCTGGCTGGGGAGTACCCTTGATGGCCCAACCACCCCTTTCATTCACTGGGGAGGCTTGGGTCGTTAGACAAACCACAGGGGGGAGGAGCCAGCATTGTGTGGGGAAAAACCCAGCCCATCCAGGACCCAGGTGCACTCCTCCCACACATCACTCATGCTGATCTCACACTCACCACCGGGCAGACCCATCCAGACTTCCTGGAGCCTGGCATGCCAGCCAGCTCCAGCCAATCACGCTCCAGCACCCTCACTGCACACATACATCAATGTCCAGAAGCAGCACTTCCCTTCTAGACACACACAAGCCGCACATACCATCGCGCAGCATTCACTCTCACGAGTTCACACATACTAAACTCGAGCCTGCACTCCCCACGCATCAGGAACTAACATGGACACACACATTCCCCATGCATTCCTATGGGAGAGCAGGCCAGGCATACTACACGCACGCACTTTACTCTGGGGCACAGGGAAAAAGTGCGCAGAGACCCAAAAATCACTACACAGGGTCACAAATAAAAGCAAAAAGATTAGGGGTGAACCTGCCCTAAGGGCCAAGTCCAACAGTTGTTACCGTTTAAAATGTGTAGTTTTAACCTGCCTGCGATTTGATATTTTGTCATCTGTTTTGTGTTTTAAACTTCTGTTTTTTTCCTGCCCATGATTGCTTCCATTTAACGTGTTGAATTGTGGGATTTGCAGTCCAAACTCTATAGTTTTTCCCTCTCATTGCTGATGACTTTCAGTTTTCCCTCTAAATGTTTCCTTTGCTCTGTGCTAAGACCTGTATGTTAAAACAGTGCACCCCCAATCACCATTTTGTGTTCACAAGCCAGTGAAACCAGCGCCCTGCCTCTCCCCCCCAGCAACAGGGATGTTCCACATCAGAGGGTGCTTCTGTGAGCTGTTGAAACTGTGTTTACTAGGGACTGTGGACTTCGTTTTTTGGCCAGTAGAGGGAGTAAAGTTTCATTCAAACTTTATTGTTAGATTTCAAGTTAGTGAGGCCTTTACCTGCAGAAGTCCAAAGTGTAGATTGAGCCTGTCTGTCTCCTAGGAGATTCTGAACAGGAAAAGCAGCTTCCAACTCCCTGGCCAGTAAACCTTGTCTGACGTCGCTGGGACCTTATATGGTCTGATATTGTTTGTAACATGTGTGCACTGATTGGTGCTTGTATCTGATGTTTCTATTGGATTAGGGTAAGTGTCCTCATTGGTTGGGTATTTGAGTGTTCTGATTGGTTTCTGGGTCTGTTATTCAATCAATGTAGGGTTGGGACTAGGGCTAGGGTTAGGATTTCTATTGGAAGTAGGCACTAGGGTTTCCTGTGTTATTGGTTGTTGGGACTAGGGTGGGACTACTGGTAGGGCTAGGGCCTCTATTGTACGTAGAGATTAGGGTTTTTGAACTGATTGGGTGCTTGGACTAGGGCTAAGATTGGCTGTAAGGTCCTGGTCTCCTATTGGTTCTTGATTGTTAGGGCTAGTGTTGTGATTGGATAGTGTTAGGGCTAGGGTTCCCATTGGCTGACGGGTTCACCTAATTACTAGGGCTATAAAAGGTCAGGCTTAGGGCGTCTCAGCCCGGGCGGAGAGGCTAAGGGCGGAGAGGACAAGGGCAGTTGCCTGTTTGAGCCTGTTGAGGGCGGAGAGGACAAGGGAAGTTGCCTGTTTGAGCCTATTGAGGGCAGAGAGGACAAGGGCAGTTGCCTGTTTGAGCCTGTTCGAGACTGGTTGGGTCCAGGGCCAGAAATGTTGCCCAATATACATACCTCCATTATGCATCTATATAATTTGATTGTACTTATGGATCTATATATTATCACTTTCTTCTAATTTAGCATTCCCAATGCACTTCCCTATTCTCAGCCTATACTTTGCTCAATATATCCTCTACATCCACTCTCTCATTTAACCCCAAACCCCATACCACTACTATGATCCCCAAAATAACCCTTTCTAGACTCTCTTCTACTTGACCACTCCTTGCATAATCTTACACCTCTTTTACTATACAGATCGCCCAAAACAAACCTTTCTAAACTCTTCCCTCTTTTCTACCCCTCCCCAACCCTTCTCAATCCAAATAACTGACTAACATATCCACCACTAAAATTACTTTCATGTTTCACCATACTAATTCAACACTAATCCTGATGGGTTCCAGAGTAGTGTGCTACTTGCGCTTCAAAACCCCATCAGGGGTAGCAAGCGCTATATGAATACAAACCTCTTTCCCTTCACTATCCCGCCACCTACCCTTTCCTACCCGAATAACTGAATAACATATCCACTACTCAAATTACTTCATATTTTACTATACTAATTTTCAACACTAATCCTTTATGAATTCCGGAGTGGCTTGCTACTCGCCAGAAAAGCGCTTCAACATCCATCAGGGGTAACAAGTGCTATATAAATGCAAACCTTTCTCCCCCTTTTATCCCTCCGCTATCCTTTTCACTCCAAATAACTGATTTATTTATTTTTATTTTATTTATTTATTTTTATTTATTTTATTTTATTTTAAGAGTTTTATATAGCGCGGGCTAGACCCTTAGGTATCAGAGCGCTGTACATAAGGACCAACAATGTTACAACAATGATAGCAATTACACGTTACATCAAATATATGCTACACTTTAAAGAGCGAGAGGTAGAGACAAAATAGAGCAGAAAGGGGGAGTGAGAAGGGAGAGGAAGAGGGGGTAGAGGTATGAGAGACAAAGGGAAAGTCTGCCCAATGACCGACTAGGTAGGTGACGGCCGAGGAGGAGATCAGCAGCCAATCACCCCAATAACTCTCAAGGAAGCGGCATCGGTCAGATAGATAGATAGATAGATAAATAGGAGACAAGGAAAAAGCAGAGTTATAGTAAAAAATATGGGGGGAATGGGCGAGACAGAGAGATGGGGAGAAAACTGTGCCCAAAGTCCGGCTGGGCAGGTGATAGTCAAGGGGATGAACCAAGGCCGATCTCCTCAATAGCTGAACAAGCAGCTCCACCGGGCGTCGGACATAATGCTCGGACTCCACTGTCAGGATGGGGATCGGTCAGATAGATAGATCGATAGGAGATTAGGAAAAAGCAGAGTTACAGAAAAACGCTGAGGGGGGAATGGGCGAGACAGGGAGACGGGGAGAAAGTGTGCCCAAAGTCCGGCTGGGTAGGTGACGGTCAAGGGGATGAACCAAGGCCGATCTCCTCAATAGCTGAACAGAGAAGCTCCACCGGGCGTCGGACATAATGCTCGGACTCCACTGGCAGGATAGGGATCTGGTGTATTCAGAGATTGTCAGATTATCCAGATGCCATCTTGAGGTCAGGCGCAATCCCGGAAGGGTTATCTAAGGAAAAGTTCAGCTCAGGGAAAGAAAGTCATCACTGGCGGCCATGTAAGGGTCAGGCACCCATCAGCCTCAGCTTCGAGTAAATAGTGGCCTCAGGGACTTAGAAGGAAGCCCTAGGTATACGCAGGCATTCAGCACTATGGGGCCGATGGGGGAGGGGCCCAACCGCGTGCTCCGCATGGAACAAAGTTTGCTGCACACTTTCACTGGCGGGGGCCGGGCCTCCCTCCCTCTCTCACCTGTATGTTTCATGGGGACCCTCAATGATTCATAAAGGGAGCCTCACTCACACTGGACCTGAGGGGCCGCGAAAGTCTCTGTAGCTGCGTCTGGCCGGCATCCCTACTAGCTCCGATACTTTATGCCCCGCGGCTTGCTGACTCACCGGGTGCCCTCAGCTCAGCTCACAGGAGGCTCGGCTGCTCTTGTTGGTCCAGGGGTCCACAGCTCACGCCAGCTCACCTTAATTGGCGATTTCGCTATCGAGTATTTCAGGTAATCAGTGGGGCACCAGTTCTCGCAGCAGCAGTCCGCTAGAGCGCCACTCCCTATGCCGCAAGGTGCGAGCCGCCATCTTGTTCAGCAGGGTGAGACCGTTTCTCCGTCCCAGCGAGCCGCCATTTTTAAGTCGGGCAGCCGAGATCGTCTGTATCTCAATCCTCCCGCCTCTCGTGGTCTGCGCTACTAAAACTTGTTGAGTAGCATCAGCCCTCCACTCTCTCAGAGCGAAGGTGCGGCAGGCCGCGTCAGGGGTCCTCACGCCGATGTGAAGCCCGTGGGTTCGGGGGACTCCCCTGGGCAAAATGGCTGTCTGCCTCTCGTCGCCCTCGCCACTCGGGGTCCGAAATTACTTTCATATTTCACCATATTAATTCACCACTAATCCTTTATGGGCTTCCTGAATAGCATGTTTCAACACCCCATCAGGGGTAACAAGCGTTCTTTAAATACAAACCTTTTTTCCTCCTCTATCCTTCTGCTATCATTCCAAATCCAAATAACTGACTAACCTATCCACCACTTGCAATGTACTTGCATGTTTCACTATACTAATTCAACACTAATCCTCTATGGGTCCCGGAGTAGCGTGCTACCCACCGAAAAAGCGCTTTGACGCCTCGTCAGGGGTAGTAAGCTCTATATAAATGCAATTACAATACAATACAATACAATACATGAATACATCACCCTGCATGCATTACAATGAAAGCACTATTTAGGTGTTCTCATTTCAGTGCTGTACCAATGAAATTGTCCTACGTAAACCGATGTCTAGGGATGACCTAAAAGGGAGGCAACTGGGCAAGCAGTACATGGTTCTCTTTGCCCAGTAGGTGTTGCTTTTAGCTACTTGATAAGGGGCTCCATGGGCTACTTCTGTAATACAGAATGTGTTGTTGCCGTTCAGGGAGCACATGGTCAGAGATGTCCCATGTCTGACATCCAAGAGGTGTTGGAGCTTTAACCGGTTCTGCAGGGCATCCTACGGGAGGAAGAATGGGAGCGGCCATTGATCTTTCAGAGATCCAACACGGTGGATAAATAAAATAAAAGCTGGGGCTGCGTGCTTCCCATGATAGGGAAAAGTGTCGTGATCATTTGAAAAATTGAGATCATTGAAAGCGCACACACAGTCAGTGCTATTGGAAGGTTTGTATGTATGCCCTTCACATGGCTTTTTGAGAAGGACGAATGGTTCAGAATCTCATGAGGGTTCAGATTATTCTCAGCACTAAACCTAAAGGATGAGCAGCATGTGTGTAAATCTGCGATTGCATGGATTGCCAAATCTATATGAATAAATGTATTACAGATTGTGAAATTCGTATGAATAAATGTATTATGTGCAGATTTATCCATTTCAAACATTTCTTTGTAAATCAGGTCCCCGGTGATTAAATCTACATTCTCTTTACTTGAGGGATATATTGTTTGAAATCGCTGCTCCTGACATATCTCACGAGGAGACAATTTACATAGGTTAATTAAAATGCAAGTTGAATGATAATTGCAAATTGAGAGGCTGACATCAGATATGATGTATTCATACTTTTTGAGGCGTTATCTGGATTGGCGTGTTGGTGAGACCGGATTCTGTACTGCATTTCTGCTCTTTATACCTTAAAATGAGATTGTATTCAAGTAAGGAATTGCAAAATATCAGAGTGGGCAATCTCCATAATACCTCGATATTTTTGGGATGCCTATATTGCTATATTTGTCCCATGTGAAAATTAAAGTGCAGCCAAAGATAGATCAGGCACGTAACAAACATGAATATGTGGAGTGGGGTGGAGGCATTCAGGTTTTCCCGAACTACCTATACAGTGCGGATGTTAAGATCTGAAGAAGGAAAGTGCTTGAACAACAGTTTGCCCGCACTAGGAAAACGGAATTTTCTTTCCACCATCAGTGGCAATGCGAACTAAGGGGCCCATTAGGATGTAGGGCGGTGGCGATCCGTCCTACATCCTAGCCCGCCCGCCTCCCATTTCCCCCTCACCATATTAGTATGGCGGGGGGACTGCGATGGACGGGAAGACTGTCCACCACTTTTCCACCCGCTCGACAAGTCGACAGGGCAGAAAAGGGTTTCACTTGGTGGAGGTGTCTGCTAGACACTGCCATCCATAACAGGATGCAGGCTAGAGGGAGCCTTTCCGTGGCGTTGCTGCCACGGAAAGGCATGTGGATTTTTGAGGTTGGGGGCCTGTTGCGGACTCCCAGGATGTTGGGAGGGTAGGGGGGCACATGTGGGGTACCTATGGTACCCCCCCTACATGTGCATGCACAACATGGCAGGCATCGCAATGCACGACATGCACTTTTGGCATTGCGGCGGGGGGTGCTGAAAGCACCGCCCGCCGCAATGTTAAAAATGCAGCGCATTATAATGTCACCCACGGCACCCGGCACATATGGCGGGCGGTCCTTTTACCGGCAGGATAGCGGGCAGACAAAGTCCGCCCGCCATCCTAATGATGCCCTAAGGGTCCTGCCTTCCTCCATTTGTTGGCTCAGCTCTGTACAGAAGACATCTTTTCATGCCCATTCAATGATGGGAAAAAGCAGACTTCAGGGCTCTAAAGCAACGACCATGCACTGTCAACACAGCCCAAACATGTCCATGGTTTCTCATGTGCCTTGCAAATTGTGGCCTGAAGAAAATTCCAGAATAATTTAATACAACCTAGTTTTCTGACTTGAATAACCAATTAAGACCAGTGTGTGGAAAGCTGAAAATAACAGACAGATATCTAAATTGGATAACATGTGCTAAGAGTTAGAAATCCAGAAATAATATAAGAAACAAAGCATTTTATTTGCCAAACTCATCTACATCCATGAACAAATCAACTATTGACCCAATGCTGCCACATCTCCGGACTCCCAGTATATATCCTTCATTGGCTGGGGAAAGACTCAGAACAAGATGTTTCCAACAGATGAACTGTAGTGTAGTTCCTATATTCCCAATAGGCTCTGCGCATTGGAATAACATATCCTATAGATCTGACGTAGGACTTATGTCTACTAGGTCTTTATCGAATATATTAGACTTAATTGTGAGTGCCAGCTAGCTCAGAGATCACTAGAAACTCGAACACACAAGAAGGGATTCGTTTCTGATAACCGCATGAACATGACAACTTTGTTTCCCAAGAATAAGAAATGTATCTCTAAAGTCGCGGAAACAATAGATAGTTATTTTACTCAGTCAATCGTGCATGCTTCGTTTCACCAGCGATGCAGAGAAATAGAGAGACAGGCGTTTTCAATAAAAGTATTTATTGAACAGTCTTCTTTCTCATGCAGAAGAAATGAACTGCTACAATCGTAATACTGGTTGCAAAGTACAATGCATACAGTATGAAGAGTATTATGAAATATTACTGTAAAAGCATGATATGGTTTCTAAGCCATAAAATACATAGAATACATACATTAATAATTAAAGACTAAAACAGTACTCAACTGGTGCTTTTAAAATACGCCTACCCCGGTGTACCTAACCTAGGTCTAGTACAAGGGAAGAAGTAAGTGAGGTGTAGCTTAGTTTTAGTTTTCTTTGCCAAGAATCTATCCAAGAATTCTCTAAGGGTCTAATCAGCTTCGTACCTCGGTTTGAAGGAGGGCTGGTATCTCTCTCTCAGGACTCGATTTCCCAACAAACCGCAAGGGTAGCTTGGAAACATAGGAGCTGGATTTCTCAGCAGGAGAAAAGACAGCGTCTCTCTCAGTGCGCCTGCTGGAGGGTCGGCTTCCTTCGGCACTTGCTGCAGCGAGATGCGTCGGGCAAGTAGATAGTCGAACTGCTCCAAACCACCGTGTGCTTGCTTGGGCAAGTGTGAGCATATTTATACCTTGAAGGTGCCGAGTTTGACGTAAGGTTGGACATAATAACGTCATCAAAGGGTCTCAGTTCTTTGAAAACTCCATGAGTTCTTGGACAAATCGATATTCAAGCAGGGGGAAGTCCCTGACTGCTGAAGGCGGGTTTTTCCAAGAAATTGTTGTAGATTTTCGGAACTAGTGGAAGTAGCAATGCCGTATTAGGACTGCATGAGCTATGTCTTAATATGGTTATGATTTCTATGCCTATAAAAGGATACGGTACTTTATACCTATATAAGGGCATGAATCGGGAAAATTACACTAGGGTCCTAAAATGCTATAAAACAGAACTGTCATTGTCTGTAGGTGAACTGCCAATAGGTTTCTTCTATTGCTTCAGTAGGCTTCACTGAAGATATGGGGGGCCTGGGCTAGATTTTTTTTTTTGGGGGGGTGGGAGGGCGGTACAGAACACATTATACTTGTATTACTCATTCCCTTCTATTTCAAGCCCACATGATACCAAACAATACTAAAATAGGAGTTAAACTTTAACAGGATCACACAAAAATAGTTGAATTATGTCTTGTTTGAAACTCCAAAAATCATTAAGATGGCACTGGGTAGACAGACTGAGTCAAACGTAGTGGAGGGTAGAGAGGAAGAGAGGTTTAGACAGAGAAATAGAACACACAGGCATCAAGTAGAAAGAGAGTACATTTTTCCAGGGGGCTCTTTGATGGGTGGAAGACCCGACCCGGACAACAGCCCATGTTACCCATACGTTGAAACCTCTCTGTTGATAATGCATTTTGTTTAGGTTATTGATTGATTTCAAATGTATATATAGTGTAGCTCTACCGTAGATAGGCATCAGTGCACCTTGCACAAAAACACAATGGGTAGATATCTGGATCTCCAATATTGCATGTACCAGAATCTCTTTACAATATCATGGGAGACAAAGAACAGTGCATTGTGACCTAAATTTAATTCAGCGTCAAAGGAAGAGCTGAAACATCCAAATAGAGTAGGTGTTATGTGAGATAGGAGAGGGAGGAGAGAAAGCAGTTGAGGATGGGGAAGAGGGTAGGATAAAAGTAGAGTCACTTTTTTTGGACTAGTTTAAAACTGTAATGCTGGCCTGTGACTCTGGAAGCAATCATGGTGGATGCCATTTGAAAGAGCTCCGTCTCACCAAGCGTGTATTCCGCCATCATCTGCAACAGCCACCCCTCGGGTTGGCCCAGTAACACTCACACTAGTGGGGGGCCTGGGTGATGAGCTAGAACCGAGGGGGAGATGCCCCGGGATGTGAGAGATAGACCCTGAATTGAGGTCTTCTGGGCTCGGCCTCCGTGACTTGTGGTGCTCCGCATAGTGCCAATATCGGCCCGTACCCCAAACCGCTCACAACAATTTCTCATAATAACAGACACCACACAATGTTTTGTTGGAGAAAATTGTTGCAGCTTTATTTGCATAAACATTATGCCAACATGTTGGGATATCTGACGGGCGATCCAGGGTCAGGCCGCCTCTCGCCACCTGCCCACCTGATGAGCCATAAACCCCCTGTGGTGTTAACCGCGGGGGTGTTGTCAATTTTGGAGGTAGGGCTAGCCCCTCCCCCCAGCTGACCTCCAGTCCACCCCTTACTTACGCCCCTCCCCACTACGGGGGGCTGAGTGTTGCAGGCAACTCCCAGTTGCTCAGGTCCACAACCGCCCGAAGGACTAACGGGGCACCGTCACTCCTCCAGGATCCCACCGAGGATCTCCGTGGGGATAATTGGCTCTTGCACCCTTACTGTGCTCCTGTAGAGGGTACCTTTCTGTACCTTCCAGCGTTGGATCACCCTGTAACTCCGCCTGCAACACAAAGCAAAATAGTATTAGATGACTACCCCCCCCCCCCGCTGCCCGGCAGCCGGGTTAGCGGTAGGGAGGGAAAACAGCGTCCGGGCAGCCCCGCTCATCCGGGACAAGGGGGAGAGGTCCGTCCACGCGGCTGATCTGGGGTCAAAAGAGGGTGCCAAGTCCGCGACCCCAGGCCATATACCATCGGCTTTGCCCCACCCCCGGCCCGGGCAGTACTTGGAGGAGATCGGAGCAGGGGTGAGGTGAGGCCTTCTCTGGTGGGCTTGACTGGCTAGGGCGAGGGCGGTGACGAGAGAGGCTGCCCACACTTGGTGGCACACCATCAACACGGCAGTGACGTGGTGAGTCGGCTCTTCCCTCGGAGGGATGGCTCAGAAACAGAGCATGAAGGGCTCTGACACGGCACTCTGGCTCGCCACGTCTGAACGGCACGGGCACTCCACAGGGCCGGGGGAAGAACCTGCACCATGGGGGCCTAACCTGCGGCCCAGAATCATGGAACTACTAGGGCTCCCGGCCCATAAAAGTAGGCCCACTGTGCTGGACCTCTTGTTGCTGCGTACATGGCAGGGGATGACTCTGAAACTATCCTCCCCCAGCAGCATGACAACAACCTGGGAGCACGGAAGACTCCGGTGAGATGCTGGCCACAGCACCTGAGCGGCACGCTCAAGCTATCAGGCCGAGAAGGAGCACCTTCACCACCGCGGCTCAAACTGCAGCCCAGAATCATCAGCCACACAGGGCTCCTGGCCCAAAACAAGGTAGAACCACAGCATGGGACCATACACTACTGCGAACGGGCAGGGGTGACTTTGTGCCTCTTCTCCTCCCTCGCAACACGACAACAGTATGAAGCCGGGGACTTTTACAGGAGATGCCTGGCGCAAGTTCAGTCTGAGCCCACACCAGTTCGTTCAAACTCAGGGGTAATGCAGGTGGCAGTGCTACAGAGATGTGGGCGGAGTGTTTGGGGTCCAACAGGTGTGATCCCCTTAAGGGGTTCGCCTTGTGGTCTGTTTCTGGGCTGCCGTAGTGGCCGAGCTAAGCCCGTAGGATTGTGGCCTGGGATGGGCGGTTTCCGTGAGGCCTGGCCTGCAGTGATCTGCCCTGATAACCCACCTGAAGAGATGCCTGGAGAAGACAGCGGTGCCACGAGGCAGTCACTCTTTAAGTGAAGTGACAGGAGAGGTAGTGCTTGGCCTATGGTCCTTCCTCTTATCATCATAACAAAAGACAAGTCCTCGAGCCCAACCTCAAAACAAAGTACACTGAACCAATATGCCACTGCCGTCACGGGAGCAGTCAGTGTCAATGGTGGGGACCCCATACCAGACAACGCTGCCCTGCGTGCCGCACGCCGCGACATGTTGGACGCCAAGATCAGTGCAATCGGTTCAGAAGTTTGCTTTCTCTGTGAGGATCTCAGGAAGGCCGTGGACCGCATCTCCGAGGCAGAAACCAGAGTGTCATCTGTGGAAGATAGGGTCGCAACCCAACAACATAAAGTCAATAAGCTCACAGTGGTGACCCAGGAACTTGGCTCGTGGTCGAGCAAGACAAAACAACCTACGTCTTATTAGCTTCCCGAAGGGATGCGAAGATGCATCAACGGAGAGTTTTCTGACACAGTGGTTGGGGTCACTTCTGCCAGAGGGCTCTCTTTCCTCCTGTTTTATAGTGGAATGAGCCCATAGAGCACTCATAAGGAAGCCCCATCCTGGGGGAGCGGCCCAAACCTATCATAGCTAAACTGTTGAACTACGTAGACCGGGACACCATCCTTCTATTTGCCTGGGGCCATAGAGATAGACTGGTATATGACACCCATAATATCATGATCTTTCCGGCTATATCCGGCACATTCAATAGCAGTGTCAATTATTCGCTACCGCCAAACGTAGACTCAGAGAACTGAAATTTCAATTTACGTTATTGTACCCAGCACACATGCATATAATCTACAAGAACAAATCCTTATTCTTCGACATTCCAGAGGCTATCTTCACATGGGCCGATGAAACCGTTCACCTCAGGCCACATACTACGCCTCCTCTTGAATCAGACTCTTCCCAAGGCAACAGAAGGAATCGGCCAAAGAAGTCCACCCCCAAATGACAACACAGGTCCAGGTCCAACTGGCGTTCCCAGGCGCAGGGCGAAGACTCCTGACTAGTTACAAGCTCCCAGGCTGATTATACATAGACTTGGTTTGGGTGGTCCGCCCTTGGAATATTACTTGGCTTGGGGGACCCCAACAGGTGCTAACTGCACATCCTGAGACACCATTGTTCAAGGGTATTGGGATATTGTGGAACCATTGGTGGGAGGTTCCTGGGGCCCCCAGTTGGGGCCCTGGGAACATCCCGACTGCGACAGATACTTCATTTTGGGTGAGGTATTGGGGTGGGGAGGAGGGAGGGAGAGTTCTCTTCAGTTCTGCAGAGTTCAGTTCAGTTTAGGCACATCCACGGCTGCATCATAGACTTCATACACGCACCTCACCTGAAACCCCCCTGAGGAATAGAGGACTACACATACCGCTAATAACGAGTCCGGTGGACTCAATATCATGACATGGAATGTCCGTGAGGTACTATATAAAATCAAATGGGGAGCAGTTCTAAAGCAGGCAAAAAGAATAGAAGTTGACATACTCCTTATGCAGGAAACCCATATGATGGGAACTAAGGCACCATGCCTAGCCCACTATGGATTTAACCAGGTTTTTCATTCCGGATTCGTCTGTGGGTTACGGGGTACAGCCTGGTCTGACCAGGGTGGGAGGTACACCATTATCACAGGAACACTATATGGGGAATCCCTGACACTTGGTAGTTTCTATGCCCCCTCCTTACAAACCCTTGTTGACAAGATCGTACACTTAAGGGGAGAGCTCCCAGACAGCTTATCAGTAATAGGGGGCGACTGGAATGACATTATGGCACCTATTAACCGGTGGTGGGGGAATCTAAACTGCACGGTTTGGTCTCTGCTCTGGAGTGGTCGGATGCATGGTGTGACTACCATCCAGCAGTCAGACTTCCCTACCTCTCGGAGGTACATGGGTCATTCTCTAGAATAGACTACTTTTTCCTCCCACAAGTACACATTCATAGGGTCACAGGAGTCTCTATTCGGCCAGGGGGTTATCAGATCATTCCCCAGTAACACTAAGGCTGCACGTAGGACCCCGTGCATCTCCCTTCAGATGGAGCATGTCGCCCTGGCATCTGCGAGACCGGTCCTATCAAGCCACCCTCAGACAAGCACTCATGGACTACCTAGAGTCCAATATTGACACTGCCCCTTATTGTACAACATTATGGGAAGCCCTTAAACCCACAATAAAGGGATGGATATCAGCCACTGAGCAGGAGAGAAACGTCACCGCCAAGCACAGGTGGTGGAACTCGAGACACCCCAGCGTGCTCTAGAGACTGAAGTAAGGGAGGGCACAAGAGCCAATGCCAAACACAATCTCCTCCTCATGCAACAGCAACTGTACCAGTTGCATACAAACAAAATCCAACACGTATGGCAAGTGACCCAATCCTGAATATACCAATGGGGTGACAAGTCAAGCAAAATGCTGCATGCCTCTGTCAGGCGGCACTGTCACCCATCCCAGTGCCAGCACTGCGTAACACAGAGGGGACTTGACTTTATGCACCACACACACCACGGTCACTCAGGTGTTCGCATCATACTACTCAGTACTGTACACAAAACAAGAAACCATATCCCAAAACCAAATTGATGAATTTTTAAGAGATATAACCAACCACATCTGTGAGCAACTTCGAAGAGCCAATCACGGTAGAAGAATTCAGTAATGCACTTTCGGACCCGCGTCCTGGCAGGGTACCGGGCCCCAATGCATTCCCAAGTGAATTCTTGTAATCCAAAGGACCCTGTTGGGCTCACGCTCCATGAAGCCCTAGAACAGCGAATCCTCCCCTGGACTGGCGACAGGCCAAAGTTGTGGTGTTCCTCAAGCCGGGATGCCCACCTGAGCAAACTTCCTCATACCGCCCGATCTCCCTCCTGAACATTGAGTCTAAACTCCTTGGCAAGGTCCTTGCTGACCGTCTACGCACACTGATCCATGAGCTCGTACATCCAGACCAGGCGGGTTTCAACCCACACAGATCCACAAAACACAATATCAGGCGAGTCCACAATGCCATTGCGAAAGGCCCCAGATCTTGGTCCCCCCGCAGCTCTCCTACTCACTGACATTGACTAGGCATTTGACTTACTCAGTTGGGACTATTTCTTTCTCCTCTTGCAATCACTTAATTTCCATCTCCTATACACAGATCTTTCCGCCTTAGTACTTGTGGCGGGGACACATTCGAAGCGATTCACAATTTATCAGGGCACAAGACAGGGATGCCTGCTTTTCCCACTATTATTTCCTGTGGCAATCCTTGTGAAATGGGTGAGACAGGACCCCCTAGTGCGGGGATACGAATGGTCCATAGAAACGTCCAACAGAATTGCATTGTAAGCAGATGACGTCTTGTTTTTTCTTACGGAGGCCGGGTTCTCTGACCCACGTATCTTGCAAGTACTTTGCGTGTTTGGGGAAACCGCTGGGCTCACAATCAACCCGGCGAAGTTGGTGTTGTTCTCGGTCTGTGGACACCAGGGGAGGGGCTCCTGGTCGACTCAACTAACCCATGCTGTGGGAACATTCTAATACCTAGGGGTATTCATTTTGCCATGTCCGAATATCTCATGGTTGCACAATATCCATCCAATATTACCATGTCTCGAGAGGAGACAAAGGTGTGGTTGCCTCTACCCCTACCCCTATATGGGCAGTCAGCCATCCTCAAAATCATCTCCCTTCCACGAATCCTGTTCCGACTTCAAAACTTCCCGTCTGCCATCCCACAATCGTGGTTTCGACCAGTTGATGCTCATCTAATTCTAAATTAGTTACGGTGGGGGGGGAGGGGCGCCTTTAGGGTGGCCCTATGGACCTCCACACAGTCCACCTATTGCAGAGGGATCGCTGCTGCCAACATATATGCTTATTACTCAATCCCTCAACTACTTAACATTAACGAGTGGTGGTACAGTGTACAGGAAGATCCGGCATTCGCAGTCGAAGGTGAGCGATGAACCCTCAGATCTTACTAGACCTTCTATATGGCCAGAGAAGCCAAGATCACCTACCGTCCACATGTAAGGTGGTAATATCAATATGGCGATGCATACTTAAGAGGATGGGCTGGAATGGGTGACTGACACAGACGACCCCCCTCTAGCATGGTGCCTACCTCACACTGGGCAACATAATGCACAGGACGGTGCTTAAGTCCTTCCAACAATTGCAAACAGAATATGAGCTACACCACAGTCAATTCTATAGATATCTTCAGCTCAGGCATGCACTGACACCACATATCCGATCCCTGGTGGACCTACTGGAGGTCCACCCCATGGAGAGGCACTTGTTGATGGGAGACCTAGGTGTCAACAAAATCAGACAAATTTACTTAACACTTATCGTGCATAATCACACCACACTAGACACTTTACGCACAACATGGGAAGTGGACATTCCACACCTCACAGATGATGATTGGATTAAGGCCCTAGCAAGTCCATGTGAAGCGGCTATTGCTACACAGTACAGCTTAATCCAATTCAAATATATGCATAGAGCATACTAATCAAGGTCCCATCTCTGGTGCATGGGCGTTAATCCATTCCCCACCTGCCTTAGATGCGAAGATGAGGAGGCGACCTTCTTGCATACAGTATGGAGTTGCAAGGCACTTCAGCCCTTTGCCCGGAAGGTGACCTCATGCCCAGGATCGGTCTTATCTTGGCAACTTGCTCTAGATCCCAAATTGTTCCTACTACACAGCACCAACGGGATTTGGGGAAACCGATATAAGCAACACCTTTTATTTATGGGGCTTACACTAGCCAAGCGGGACATAGCCCAGCACTGGAAGGGGACCTCTCCGTCGTCTGTGGGCAGGTGGAAACGCGCCATGGATAAATGAATGGGTATGGAGATAGCAGTGTTCAAGACGCGGGGCTGCCCACAGAAGCATAATAAGATTTGGTCTCGCTGGGCTGAATACAGAGATATAGACCTGCCCCTGCACACTCCCTAGAACCTTTCATTATACAGGACATCCACCCACATAGTCACGAACCCTCCCTTGATTAACGGACCTGACCACTCGGATTAACTCGACAGGCAATCTTTACGGGTTGGGGTGGGATGCACTGCCTGTGCCAGAGTTGGTTTTAATAGTTTTATTATTCCTTTATGCCTTTGTTGATGTATTGCAATTTCAGTACAATTATGTAAACAATTTTATAATTGGATGTATGCAATGGGCCCCCTGGGCCGTGACGCACTGGAAAAAAGGCCAATAAAATGTGAGATTAAAAAAAACTGTGATGTTTCACATAATGGGGGTGGGGTGAGTGAACATGGGGGTGAGTCAAAGATGTAGCTAAAAAATGATGTGTATTATGCAACTTTGTTTGGTCTTTCACCTTTAGGTAACAACATATAAAGTAACACACAGCTCAAATGAAAAATAAATGCAAGTTAAGTTAATCAGTGGGAAATGCACTGTAGCACATTATAAAACCTCTATTAGTTCATGCACTGCAGAGGTCTATATGTGTAACCAGAAAGCCACAGATTTGAAACCAGGGCGTTGCAGTGGAGCATATGGAAATGTGTATGTTTAGACTAGAGCTACTAGGCCAATCTATGATAGAAAGCACTGTGAATATGTGTCATTATTTTAAAGTTGCATTACACTCATTATGAGATAGGTTGCTGCAAAATGCACGAAAAGGTTTAAATAAGAAATGCTTTCAATATATAGATTTTAATAATACCTAGACTGTATGTAGTGCAGTTTTTATAACTGTCTTTTAAAAGCACACACTTCACAGCTCATATGGTAACTTGATGCAATGCCATTCAGAAACAGTACATCTGTGCCATCAGGAAGCTTCAAGTGATTCTGTTAGTTAAAACCAATGCCGGTTTCTAAGCACCCTTTACATTTGCAGTTTAAACAGTTGTGCACATTTCCATTTCAGGCAAGCAGGCACCCTGGCAAGAAGGCCTCTTTAGCTGTTTGCCCATCTCTCAATTTGATGGTGCAGGACACTCCATGCCTTATAATTCAACTGATGCATTTCAACCGTCGGAATTATTCATCCCGGGATAGTTGTCTTTTGGCAGAAAGTGGGGGAGGTGTTTGTTTAAAGTAAAAAAGTATCATGCCTCTCAGATCCCGTCCACTTCGACCACTGGATCAGGAGGAAAATGTAATTAAGGGAAAGAGAGTTAAAAATAAAGATAGAGTTTAAACAGGTACATTTGAAGGGGCATACTTATGAGCCCCTTCCGCCAGCGTTGCGGCACTTTTTGTGACTCAATGGTGCCCAAACCACCAAATTATATTTATGAGGCCACGCGAAGCCACTATGCGTGGCTTTGAATGGGCTCGTAGATATGGAGTAAGGCAGAGCAAATCAATGCTTTGCCTTGCAGTGCGCTAGGGAGGCGTTTCATGGGCATTGCGTAGGGTGTTCCCACGCCACATCTATGGATTTTGATGCGTCCCCAGATTTACAAGACCATGTAAACCTGAGGAGGTGCCAAAATCTTATGCCTCTCCTGTGGAGGCACAGCGAGGAGAAATAACTTTATTTCTCCTCGTTTTTCCCTCGTAGACACATGCAGAAAGAGAAAAGGGCCTCCTAGGATAGTTTTTGTGCAAGACGATGCCCTTCCTGCACAGAAACAATCTCGCATTCAATGCAGGCACCCTTGCACAATGGTGCAGGGGTGCCTGCGTTGGCGCTACGTTGCAAAACGGCACGAGTGCAGGGGGAAAGGACTGGAATGTGCCCTATGCCATATATACGGGGCATTTCTACCCTTTCACTTTAACGCAGGACAGCGCAGCAAGGTGATGAGCTGCACTGCCCTGCGCCAAATCCCCATAAATATACTCCTTAGTTTTTTGAGGAATTTAAGGAGATCTTTAAGACGATAAAGGTCTTTGGGCAGTGAGTTCCAGAAAGATGGAGGGGCCCAAGGGAAGGACTGTGTGGCAGCTGAATGGGACCTAATTACATTATGGTCAAAGGAGATGCTTGTTCTGCTAGACTTATTTATGGGTTGTGACACAGCTGAGCAAGGTAGATTAAGAGGGGACACTGGTAGTGTAGCCAGGTCAAGCTGAAGAAAGTGGTAGGTCAAGCACCAAAGCACCTTTGGGGGAATGAGCTAAATATGAGGCGCGCCAACCTCTGATAGAATTCTGGGCACAGAGGGATATTCCCACTAAAACTAAATTTTAGAAGGGGAAAAGAACATATTCACACACCATCGAAATAGAGATGGAAAAAATTGATATAAGAAATTCAATTTGAGTAACATTGATTTTAATAAACACATGTAATACTGGGTTGTCTGATACAACAATGCATCATAAAACCAGGAAAAACTGCCTGAATTGAATTGATTGTCCCCATTGTTCAGAAAATAACTTGAAGACAAAGGTACATTCTATCATTTTCATGAAAGAAGGAAGCATTCTCCTGAGATTTGGCTAAGTAAATAACCCCACACCAACCCAGGAAGGAAAGCAAGTGAGCTAGAGAGAAGGAGATTGTCGTGACTGAGTAGTAATTTGACATATCCTGCTGTTCAAAAAGAAATCAATAAGGAGTGATGAAGGGAATTCTGTCACAGCAGGTAAAGGGAAGTTTTTCAATAACTTCACATGAAGCAGATAAACTCTGCCAGAGTGATTGACAGCAGAGCTGCAGTGTGAAGAACCGACCTTATAAAAAGAAAAGCAGAAAGTATTTTAGTTTGGCAGGTGAGGAAGAAAGCATTACAAAATTTGAGCTAGTGTCTTACTGTTAGTGGATGGCTGTGCTCTGGCTCTGGAAATAAGAAGTGTGCATGTTTAGGTGTGTAGAATCAGGGTTTGATTGGGATCAAAAATAGGCCCCGGCACGCTAAAAAAATGTGTCCCACGTTTGCGGACTGCCTTTTTGCAAAACACTGCTTCGGCGAAGTTTTATGAAAAGACAGACAGAGGGAGGCATGTTTTCTTAACTTCACTTAGATACAAAAAATGCACGGATTAGTTCACACTGGTGAAACACACCTGAATATGAGTGATGCCACTTCTGCTCAGGCAACATGCCCCTGCTCAATCTGCATACATTAGCCTTTTCGACGCTGATGACGGAACCGCTCCGTCATCAGCCGCGGTGGTGCTGTTCTGATGACGGAGCGGTTCCGTCATGGTCCGCCCGACGCGCCTGCGTGGCGCTGATTTCGCGCCTGCGCGGCGCGTTCTATTGAGCGGGCGGGGCCATGACGGAACCGCTCCGTCATCAGCACAGCTCACCCGAGGCTGGTGACGGAGCGGTTCCGTCACCAGCGTGTAAGCGCCGCGCGGCCCCCGCCCCCTTAGCGCTGCGGCGGAATAGCCACCGCAGCGGAGGTGTTAATGGGCCAGCCCAGCGAGAGAAAGGGTGTCACACCTCTGCCCCATTGGTAAAAGGGAGGTAATGGAGGCCCATCATCCACCAGAAAGGCCACTCAGGCACACACCTGACAGCATCCGAACAACACAGACAAGCCCAAATAGTCCCCCGGGCTGCCCAAAAAAGCAGCCCACAGCTGGTACTCAGATACCAGCACCTCGGCCATTGACCGAGTGCCTGCCTTACCAATCCAACCCTGTGTAGAATGACAACATAGGATGCTGATGGAAACTTACAGTGGGGAAAAAAATTCTGAAAAATACAGCGGTGAACTCATAAACAGCGATAATCATTGCATGTTGGCTGTGTCATTTCATAGGTGCATGCAACTGTGACGATGAATATGATTACATGCATTACCATGCATGCACCTACAGAACAATGGGGGTGCCCTTCCCTTTTTTATTTACCAATCCAAGATGGTGCATTGAATCTTAAAATAAAAAATAAAAATTGGAACTCAAAAGTGCTTTTTGGAATGTGGAGCAGTATGGCAAAAAATGGAAGCTGATGGACTTCCAAAAGTATCAAATTAGAACACTTAAAAAAAAAATTACTGCGTTATCAGATGTTACCAGATGAAATTATTAACTCTTCTGGGCAGGGTCCTTTTGAAAGATCGCCTTAGAATAGCTTATTATTATGTAAACATGTATGTATCATGTCGCCATGTGCCCCACTCCTATCTTGGAGAAAGACAAGTGTTCCAAAGTTGTTTATTTTAGGAAGGAGCAACTCGGCTGCAAATTGCGGTGCGGTACCTACGAGAGAAGAAAAATAATTATTGTGTGGTTTTTTTTAACGCCTTAACTGCTTCGAACGTTCCGCACCAGTGTGGAACGTTCTAAAAAACGGGCGTGCCGCGTCGGCCAACGGACGTGCGCAGCACTACCGAGGTAGTGCTCGCGACGGTCGACACCCGCAGTGAACAGGTTAAATAATCCGACAATGGGGGAGCAATGGAGGAGTGATTGGCGTGGTGTGTGGCAGCATTCAAAACCAGAGCTGGAATGGGGATGGAGCAACAAGGAGCTTGTGCAGAGAGGTTTAAAAAAGTAAAACTAAATATAACAAGCATTGGTAAATGCATTAGGTTTCGCCTATGTGATTAATAATAACTTTTTTTTTCTAAGTTGTAGCGTGGTGAGCAGATGTGCAATATAAGTTAAAGAAACTCCTTAAAATTGTTCTGACTTGTTTACTGGTAAAGGCAATATATTGTAAATACTTCGTAAGAGCAGTAATTCTAATGTTCAGCTTACATACCATTAACATTCCAGATATTTGCAGCCCAACAGAGCAAGGAAAAAATGTAGCCTTGACTACAGAGAGAATTCAACTTGGTGCTTCATTAGGAGTGGTTCGGGGTTCCCAGTGGGGCTGTAGCAGAGTTACCACACCAGAAATTGCAAAATCTGTTTGCAGAGTATGTGCAAGCATCACAGACATGTCATGTTTCCCCTGGAGAATTTGGACTACTGAAAGAAAACCAAAACTTCTTAGGGACACTCTGAAGAGTACGAGGATTACCTGAGGCATCAGAACTGGGATTACCGACGCCCCTTGCAGTGGCGGCTCCTCAGCTAAGAAGGAGGAGCATTGCCGCACTGCTTTGAAGCAGTGAAAGAAAAGAAAAATAAAATGATAATAACTTGACGCTGTCCTGCTGCAACAGCTTGGTGGGGCGGGGCTGCTCTGCCCACAGAGAAGGGCAGGGGGAGGAATGGTGGACATACTGAAGTTTACATGGCGCTTTGGCCGTCCCGAATGGGCCAGCCAAACAGCCATGTGCGCTTAGCTTGTTCTCCACCCTGGCAGCAATACAGCATGGGTGGAGAACATGCCCAGGCCCCCAGTCCCTGCCTGAGCACCAAACTACGGT
Source organism: Lissotriton helveticus (assembly GCF_964261635.1). NCBI lineage: Eukaryota > Metazoa > Chordata > Amphibia > Caudata > Salamandridae > Lissotriton > Lissotriton helveticus. The sequence continues at coordinate 115,084,537 of NC_136071.1, forward strand.
GCTCAGACCAATCACATGGCTGCATTGCAGTTTTGTGATTGGCTTAGGGGAGCCAACACCATGCTGCATTGTGTGCTTCCTGTGCTGTGACTATGGCCCGACGCTGAGGAGAGACGAAGTGGTAGAGACGTGGCAGGAGGTAAGTGTATTTTTCTTTTTTTTCATATTTTTTAGACCCCTCTTAATCCCCCGCCTCACCCTTCCAGAAACCTGCCGGCCACCACTGGAACAAGCATATCAGTTGAGCGGGGTGCTCATAGTGAGGCCCAGAGATTTTGTAGGTGAGAAACAGACTCCATGGTGGTGATAACAGTCAGATGTAATAGAGATGTTCGAAACATTCCTAGCAATAAAAGTTATTTTGAATTGTAGGTGTATTTTATATTTCCTCAAATCATGTTGGTGCACCGCAAGCTAATCATTCTGTGTAACAGTAATTCGTTTTTAAAATAGTGCCCGCTAGCATAGTTTTGGCATCTGTTAAAGGTGCAAATCATAGGGGAACCATTATCCTATTTAGTAGCACTTAAATTATCGACCTGAGCAGGTTGAGATGTTAATGCGGCCCTGCCAGGTTCCGAACTCGTTCCATGTGGGTCACACACGAGGATGTCACATGTGCTCACAAAGCCACTGTGCTCTTTCATATTTGTCTCACGTTTCTTCGCTGTGTACCTTTACCACCAACACATTGGCTCAGATCTCCAGAGGAGCCGCACCTGGCTGGCTCACACAGCTTTCAGCTGCTCCTCTCAGCAGGATAGTTCTGCTTTAACTAATAAATTGATACCCCTGACTGTTTTTACGACCATTGAAGGCTCGCCTGTGTTGGATAGGTAAATGAATTCCTGTCACGTAGGCCAGAGCCGCTTTGAATCTCCCCTCTGCCGGCCCCGGGGATTGATTAATACATCCTTTGAAAAACATGTATCGAATACAAGGAGCATACACAGCTTCTGTTTCTGAGGAGAATATTAATCTGTCAGCTGTAAAACTGGTGCAGGTGCTGTAGGAAGCTCAGGCAGCTGATATAAGTAAGATGAGAAGCATTGTCGGTAGTTCTGTGTATCCGGTGAGATTCTTTTATAAATCTAGGAGTCAGAGAAATTTTCTGCACTTCTTCTATCTGCCAGTGGGTGGTGCCAAGAAATCAGTTTACAAAAGTTACCGATTTAAGCTTGAATTTACAATCCGTTGAAAAAAGAAACTTTCACGATAACTCCAACTGTAAAACTTGTTTTTATAAGAACAGTAGGGCACAGAATGTGATCCCTTTTTTGTCTTGCTATTTTGTTCAGAATTAAACAGATAATTTTTACCAGAAGAAGCAAAGTCTTTGGCATAACTGAGGAAAAATATATTATATGATAGCAACTCCTTCACTGAAGGTCTGCATAGCATTAGATGTTAGTTTTTTTAAATGTATTAACTTTACGATGTTAAACTGAAAGCAGCACCTGGGAGTGCACACCTTAACTCTAAAAAAAAGCAGGAGCAATCAGATGAGGGTGTGGCTTAATGGCCAGAGCTCCCGACTTTAAACCTGGGGAACGTAGTTCAAGTCTTGGTGTTGGCTCAACATCCTGTGATTCTGGGGAGATCACTTAATCTCCCCGTGCCTACTACAAATTAATGTTTCCTGGTGTCATGTAACAGTGCCCATGTAAAACATTCCAATACTTTTGTTCAAGTTTGTGCTACACAAAACTGCAAAACAGCAAATGATTGTATCTTGCACATGACGTGTGACTCATTAAAGCAACGCACCATCCTGAGAGGCGGCCATATTAAGGTCAGGTTGTTCAAGCACGACGAAGACATTAATAATAATAATAAAGAGCCGGCATGAAACTGACCAGGCACATGCAGTTTGTAAGAGAGGGGTGCTGCGATGAGAGCTGTTGGATATGCATGGATATGCACACAAGTCAGGTGCAGGCAAAAAGGGAAAAGAAAGTTCAGCTTCAAAAGTGGATGGAAACAGTATTTGGGCCTCGGGAAACTGATAAGAGCAAACACAGGAGGAAGAATAGGAAATAGCATGCTACAGCCAATAGAAATGGAGGAAAAGTAAGTGACAAGCACAGGAACCAAAGAAAAGCAAGGGTGTGGGATATAAGATATATATTAACAATAGATGTACAAGCACCGCGAGGCACTGTGCAGATTAAACCTAAAAATTTAAGATGGAGTAGAGAAAGCAACCGATGACCTGCAGGGTATGGGAGTGACAGCATAGAAAATATGGGAGTAAGAATTTGAGGAGCGATGTAGCACATAAGGAAAAGAACAAGAAAACACATGCACTCTCATGGAGTTCTGCAATGGAAAGTAGTTCCCTGAATGTAAGCAGTGGAAGGGTACAAGTCATCCTATCTAAAGGATGGTGAAAAAGCTATGGCAGGAGAGAAACGAATACAAGAAGAGAAAGAGGAGCCATTAAATAAGAAGGAAGCAAATGAGTCTGACTTGAAAGCCAACCAATGGTAAGCAATGGCCTGAACCAAAGCCCACTGTAAGCACTGTTATCGTTCACAATAGGTCTTCACCAATAAAAAAGCATAAGTGTCTATAGGCAAGATTCTTCAGGTACATTTCTCTATCCACACTGCCCAAACACTTTGAACAGGTACCATGTATTTTCTTTGGACATTTCCTCAATTTGTATTACAAAAATAATGGGGCATTTTACCAACAACTAGCGATATTTATCGCTAAATGCGCTTAGCAACTTTTTTTTATCGCTGCCTATCGCTGGATATTTTAGCGGAGAAAACATGCTATTAGCAACGTTTTTCTCCATAGCGCTAAAATATCCAGCGATAGCGGCGTAATGCGAGAATATCGCTGAGAATATAGCGATATTCTCGCATTAGCGATGAAATGCTCCTAGCCATGTTATCCACCTCCCATTGGATAACATGGCTAAGAACTGGTCAGAGCAGGCGTTAGTTTTAGGCAATAGGAATATTTCCATCGCTACGCCAGCCTTGTGAATAGGCGATAGCGACGTTATCGACGGCTTTCAGTCGCTAACGGGTTGGGTACGCCCACTTTGCATGTCATTAGCGATAAATATCGCTTACATGCAAAGCGGGCCCCTAACCGCTCGCTATCGCCTTCAAGCGACAGCTTGATAATAGGGCGATAGAATTTTCGCCGCTTAGCGGCCGAAAACGGCTGCTAAACCGGCGAAAAGTGTCTATCGCCCCCCTTGATAATATTCCCCACATTTCCTAGTACAGGGATGTTATGCAAATGGTCCAGAATCAAAATGCTTCAATCAGGACACTGATATTAAGCTAATTTCTTCCTAATTTTGTCGAGTAGAGCTGGAGCAAGAGGTCTTCAGAAAAGTCAATCAAACAGCCCTGTGGTCAAGAGTTTATGTATGACATTGGTTACAGATGGAGCGTCTGAGTTGGCACTCTCTTTCGACACTTATTTATCACTCTATTTGTTTTTTGAGAGATTGCCAAGAAGTTCTTTTCACAATATTTTCCCAGACAAAGGAGTACGTGCTTTAGTCTGGCACCTATCCTGTGTAGCAAGTCAGTGTTGTCAACGTCAATAACATGATCTACTGTTCACCAGGGCAAGCAACAGGTGAGCTGCTTATGTATTGTAGATCTACCCAGCTTCAAATCTTTATTTGTATATATTCTGCTTCATATGGAGGTGTTCTTCACTAGCTCAACGTAGAGTCATGGGCCTGATACAGCAGCTGGATTGCCCGAAGGACTAAGTTATGAATTCCTCAATGTTACAAATTTGTCCATAGTAAATTTCCATTTAAGCACTCAAATGTTTTTTGAAAATTCACAAAGCAGCATGCTCCTGGTACTGTGTGGGTTTCAGTCAGCATCAACATTGCTAGGATATTGTCTATTGTTCCCTTTTCATCTCAGCAACCAATCTGATACCAAGGTTATATTTGATGCCAGTTAGCAAAATGGCTGAGATCCTCTAATACCAGAAATGACAGCACTCAAAGCTGACTTTTGTTTTTCGTGATTTCCCTGTTTTAAATCCTGGGTGTAGCAACGAGCCCTGCCTAGATGCCAGAATCTTAGTGATTGGAAAGCAACCGTTCAATAAGGAGATTACACAGACAGACCAAAACGTGTTTGCCGTAAACACATTTTTAACATCTTCTCAACCTTTGCAATAGGGGCCCAATCCCCACTGTTATCAACACTTGCTTACCTTTACCCTACGTAACATGTCACAAAGTGATATCCTGTTTGCACTGATCTGCATTGTTATTATTGACACATTCTATTCTCTCAGGATGGTCGAGCTGATTTACATATGCCCAAAAATTCTTTAGATCTTTAGATGTGATTGTTTAATGTAAATTAACCCATGCCTTAGTTTGGACCATAAGACAGTTTTGAGAAAACTGATTAGTCTGTGCTAGCTCAGAGGGACTGATGGCCTTAGCTAGGGATATTTGCAGCTCAGCTCTCATGAACCAATTTCCTTAGAAAAAAGTTGAAGATTCCTCTGACTAATATTAGTCTGTATATATATCAACAAAGAGAGAGGAAGGGAAGGTCAGAGACACTCTCTTACACCCCAGTTAAGTGTCAGACAACAAAAGAAGAGAGGTCCGGTCATATACAAAGCTACCAAATATATGAGCAAGGAGATAAGTGGTCAATATTAATCACAGGTACTCCATTTGAGTAGGAAAGCCCTCACACACCGACCTAGTCAGTGTCATGCTTCATCATCGGGCCCCACCGAAGAGACCGAGTGTCTCTTCGGTGTGCTGCGACGCCAGAAATACTGCGGAGCTGGTCGTGTGGGGAGGACGTGTTGTGGAGATTGCTAAATTAAAAGTGACTGAGGGTATCGAAAAACTTTTAATGAATGATCCCTAAGACACGAGTAAGTGGTATATGTGTCTGAATTTAAAGGCCAAGGTTTTTAGGATATTGAATAAATTCAGCTAAATACCACAAGGTTATTAAAATCAGTCAGTCAGACACATATACCACTTACTCGTGTCTTAGGGATCATTCATTAAAAGTTTTTCGATACCCTCAGTCACTTTTAATTTAGCAATCTCCACAACACGTCCTCCCCACACGACCAGCTCCGCAGTATTTCTGGCGTCGCAGCACACCGAAGAGACACTCGGTCTCTTCGGTGGGGCCCGATGATGAAGCATGACACTGACTAGGTCGGTGTGTGAGGGCTTTCCTACTCAAATGGAGTACCTGTGATTAATATTGACCACTTATCTCCTTGCTCATATATTTGGTAGCTTTGTATATGACCGGACCTCTCTTCTTTTGTTGTCTAATATTAGTCTGTACCCATCTTAAATACACTTTTCTGATTATTTTGAAAAGAGCAGGTCTTGCGATGCATGATAATAATATGCAAACATTGGCATATTAATCTTGTAGATTTTCAATAAATTCTATCACACATTAAATAGCACATTGATGCATATATGTAAATAAATGTTGTGCTATTAAGCTATAGTTAAACAATTGTTATATTTTGTACACTTGCAGTCAATACTAAATACAGTTCGTGTCCATGAATGAAAATTGTGCATTCAGATGTATGCGTATATAGATAAATTAAATGTTAAATGGGTTACATAAGCAGAAAACTGAGAGATTATGTCAATCGGCAATGGGGGGAGATGAAAGAGCAAGCAGCCTGGCAGCTGTCTCGCTCTCTTAAAACATGAAAATAAAATACAAATCCACAAAGAGCAGAGGGGAGCGGGGGAAAGGAAAGAGAGAACACATGGGAAAGAGGGAGAGAGCAAGGAAACACACATAGGGGCATATGCATCAACAATCGGTAATACATGTCGGTAATAGCGAAAAATAACGAATCGCTATTAAGGACATGCAAACCGCGATGCATCAAACTAATCGGTAAAAATTACCGAATCGGTAAAAATCGCTATTAAATACCGAAAGTACGACAGCGAGAGTAGCAAATACCGAGTTAGCTAATACCGAATCGGTATTAGTGAATTTGGTAATAGCGAAAACTGTAAATTTACGCGACGCCTCGGAAGCAGGCCGATGACATCACAACCAGGAAGTAGGACAGCCACGCTGCATTCAGTGTTCGGAGTAGCACAGAGGAGGAGGCAGAGCACAGGAGTTGAGGACCCTGACAGAACCAGTAGCAACCAGGACAAGGCAAGCAGGACAAGATGGAGAAGGAGGCCCTCCAGCAGGGAAAGGACACACCCCGAAAGCGAAAACGCAAGTTTTCTGATAAGGAGCTGGAAATCCTAATAGAGTGTGTGACCAGCAACAACGACCTAAAAAAACGCTGGTACGACCTGCGTAAGAGGGCCAAGGAGAAGATAGCTCAGAGGGTCAGTGATGCTGCTGGCACAGGAGGGGGCACATCCAATGTGACGCCTAACACAGCCCTGGAGGATCTAGTGGAGTCCACCATAGAACCGGAAGCTGTTGTGGGGGTCACACGTCTGGACATCTCTGGTGCTGCGGAAGGAGGACAAGGTAAGAAGCATGGCAGCGTAACAATGCAGCGCGTACTAAGTCCCTGCCCTATCCCCCATGCCAGACCCAGTGCACATGTAGCGTTGCCCTAAACACATACCCTCACCACTGTGTTGCACCATGGGAGTTGTAGTCAATACATGAATGGGTGCATGCCAGAGCCCAGAGATGAATACAGCAGCAAAGGGCCAAATGTCAGTCAGAAAAAGTAATTTATTGTGAGATGCCACAGCTATTGTCACATACTATACCATGATGATAACTATGCACTGTTTCACACACAGATGCATCCCCCATCGATTCTGACGACAGTGCCCGCCTCGTCATCTCAGAGACGCCAGTGTTGTCAGATGCGGAGTGCTCACAGGGAGCTAAAGCCATGTCCCCCCCTTCACCACCACGGCGGACAACACCTCCACCATCCCTGCGGTCCAAGACACCACCACCACCACCATCCTCGTGGTCCAAGACACCACCACCACCACCACCATCCTCGCGGCCAAGACACCACCACCACCACCACCATCCTCGCGGTCCAAGACACCACCACCACCACCACCACCAGTGCGGGCCACTCCGCAGAGCCGCAGAGCAGATGTTCCCTCCCTGCCCGTGATGGAGTCGGATCACAGTTCAGCACACCCAAATGTTCCACGCCAGGCTGTCGTCACTCCAACCAGCCAAACTGCAGCACGACAGCGCATCAGGCAGAGGGCTGTGCCCCCGGGTCGGGCTGCTGCAAGACCAGTCGATCTGTCCGAAGGGTACGGAGTTGTGGAGACCCGGATGCTGCGTGTCCAGCGCCTGCAGGGGAGACACATGGGTGCCATGAAACTCTCCATGACCAAACTTTGCAACAAACTAGGCAACATGACTGACGCTGTGCGTGAGCACACCACTGCCGTAGCTGCCGGCAACAATGAAATCAAGCTTTGCCTGCAAGAACTGACACGTGCCGTGGTCGCAGGCCAACAGAGTGAGCGCCGGCGTCACAGGCAGATCATGCTGGCAGTGAATACAACTAACAAGGCCATTAATAAGCTGTGCAACAGCACAGCTGTGCTGTCCCGCAGGTTCGTGTCCCTGCAAGTGGACCTAGGTCATTATTGTGGGGATGTGGCAAAGGCCCTTGAGAGGGTGACCACTGCAGTGGAGCAACTGCAGCCTGGGTCAGCCAGTGTCAGCAGTCTGGGAGCGGAAGAGGGGAGTGAGGCAGCCTCCAGTGTCAGCAGCGTCTCCCTGTCGGAGTCCAGCGGGAGGAGGCGCAGTGGCCGCAATGCAACTGCCACTGACTCCCATCGTGTAGAAGCAGAGGAGTCACAGGACAAGAGACTGGGGGTACGCGGCAAACGGAAGTGAACATGTGGCAAAGTCACACTGTCCTTGGTGACGTAACCATGGCCAGACTAAGGTGCCGCACGCATCACCCATTCTGAGAAGGGACAATTTTAGTTTGACTTTAACTGCAGCAGCAGCATGTTTGTGTTACGTATTTAGGCACCAGTCAGGTGTCCATGCCCATTAAACCCTTGCAAAACTGATCCTGTTGTCAAGTCACTCTCTTACCTGTCTCAGAAATGATTCCGTGTGATGTATGTCCGCCTCCTTTGCCCTTCAGCTGTGTTGGGCACATGCGCCTCTCGGTGTTGGGGGGGGGGGTTGCTGTGCACGTAGTTCATCCTCTCCGTCCACCTCTATGGGTATCCCCTTGCGTGTGGCGATGTTGTGCAGGATGGCACACACAGCAATGATCTGGTAGCAGGTCACTGGGTCGTACTGCAAGGCACCTCCTGTCTTGTGCAGTATTCGGAAGCGGCTCTTGAGGATGCCAAATGTCCGCTCAACCACATTCCTGGTGCTGATGTGTGCTCTGTTGTAGCGCTGCTCTTGCGGTGTAGCTGGGTTGAGATAGGGAGTGAGGAGATATTCACGCAATGCATATGCGCTGTCACCTGCAGGATGGGGAGAGAATGGTAATCAGCATGAATGAAAATATACATGTGGGGATGGAGTGGTTGGAGAGTACGATGATGCATCTATATGTACCTAGTAGGTGTCCCTCTCCGAATTCACCGTTGATCAGGCGCCTGTGGAGGCCACAGTGACGGAATATGTAGGCGTCGTGTGTGCTCCCGGGGAATTGGGCTACAAGGTCCGTAATTATGTACTTGGCATTGCACATCACCTGCACATTGATAGAATGATTTGACTTCCAGTTGCGGAATATGTATTCGGTGGCTGATGGAGGACAGATGGGGACATGCGTGCAGTCAACACACCCGATGACATGGGGGAATTGTGCCACCTGGTAGAATTCCCGTTTCGTGCGGGTCAGCTGCTGGGGGGTTGTGGGGAAGGTAATGTGGCGATTTATTAATGTCAGCATGGCCTCTAGGAACCGGTGGAAGAATCGTGATAAAGTACTTTGCGACACGCCTCCCTTCTCAGCTATTACCCCCTGGAGGCTTCCAGACGCAAGCAGGTACAGGCAGCATAGGACCTGCACATGGGCTGGTATGGCGTTGGTCCTACGGGTCTCGTGCTGCAGTAATGGTTCCAGGTCTGCTATTAGGCGCATTATCATGGCACGGTTGAGTCTATACTTGTCGTACACCTGTTCCTCGGTCTGCCCCAGCAAAGTGATGCGCACCCTGAAGATCCTGTCCTGTATCATCCTCCTGCGCTGGGCCTGGGCGTTGATCCTCCTCCTCCTAGCAAGCACGTAGAGGGCAGCCATTTTGGTTGACATGTGGGGTTTCCCAGGGCATTTATGAAGGGTTACTGATTGTCAGCACCTGCTGATGGGGTTAGAATTTTTTTTTCTGTCCTTCAGTTAACTTTACCTCCTGATTGTGATTCCCCTTATTTTGCTCATGCTAAATAGCGATTTTAGGGATTTTCGGTATTAGCGACTTTTCATGCATACCATTGCGGTTCGTTAATAGCGATTCGGTATTTCCGAAGTCAGCTTTGGGGTTCGGTAATTCCGATTGTCTGTTTAGTGATTCGGTAATTTACCGCGGGGGATTTTAGCGATTCTTTATTTTTTTCCGATTTATTGTTTGATGCATAGCATTTTCTGGTTTTGCGTTCGTTATCGGCCTGTTTTACCGAATCGGTGTTTTAGCGGGAGGTATTTTCGTTGATGCATCTGCCAGATAATCCTATGGAGCGCTTAAAGCAAAATTAAAAACTGTCCCCTCAAGCACTCAGTGTAAGGCTGCAGTTTATCCAATAAAAACACTGTGAGACATCAATGCTCCTGGTTGGAACAAACACAAGTATAACAAGTAAAGCAAAAAGCAATGAAGAGGAAATTGGAATAGAAAACATGGCCAGCCAATCATAACGAAGGGGCTGACCCAAAAGCACACTGAGAGAATATATAGTGTACATGAGATAATAGATCTTGCCAACTGACAGCTAAAGCTGTCTGCAGCTGAGACCTAGTGAAGATAAGAACGTTAAACAATGACCTTGAGATTTTAGTGTCATCGGTAGAGTTGCTTTGCATTTCTGAGTTTAGGGTGCTTCAAACAAATGTTTTGCACAGGACCCCACCAAAGCTTGTGACAGCACTGCATGAAAATGTATAAAAGATTTCCACAGATACGCCTGTTCCTTCTTGCATAGTCCTCTGGAATACAAATAGCGGGTGCGTTGTAATTAGCAATATTTTGTGTTTTATTTTTCGTTTGAAGGTAAAGATATTAGTCCTTGAGGAGAAACCCCGTACCCTACAGCAACCTTAAACATAAAGGTAACACTGTCCCTTCCTGATCCTACCCTGAAATGACACTTACTCCTGCCTTTTAAGAGGAGGTGTTTGCCTGGAAAATATTTGAGAACTCTCACAATCATTTTGCAGGTAGTTTCCAACCATGAAAGGACTCGTAAAAGTTACAGTGTTCCCTGTCATGTAATTCTCCTATCCCACTGCCTAAGTGTACAACAGTGGAAAATCAATAGGAGTTTAAGATGGATAAGTACTGGCAATAGGCAGTTTTTGATAAAAGCAGCATTTCCAAATGAGATGTTGTGCAGACAGTGTAATATATATTTAATATTTTAGAAAACTTGATGAAATATTGCAGGAAATGATTTTTTTCATGGTTCTTAAAAATGTCAGTGCCGGACACAGCAGCACGCAAGATACCAGACCCCATAGTACAATCGCGCGCACCGCCCCGCTGCTTTGTCCATCTTCCATCAGTCCATGGTGTTCCCTTGCACTTCAGGGTCTTCTGGCCAGTCTCCTGCTTGATCCCATCTAAATGCACAGTGGAGAAGGATGTTGGCATTTGGTCCCAGGTTGAGAACCAGATGAACCTGGATAGGGGTATGTCAAATATTCAATCGTAAAATCCCTTCCTTGAACACCTCTGGGAAAGCAATAAGCGTGATTTGCTCAATTTATAACTTCCGTAATCCTTTCTTCATAGAATGGGCTTTTGGACACCTGCTGTTACTTTCCTCCAAGTTAGTGTTCTCTATCTACATCGGTCACGTAACTAGGATGAGGTAATTCTTCCCAATCCATTCCTTTCCAAACATGGCTACCTTTTTAAGTCTTTGGCCACTTCCTGTTCCTCTATCTTCATTTCCTGTTTGTGAGCTATATAAAGAGGCTTCATACTTCTACTCATTCCATGCTCCAGTATCTCTTGTTGTGGTTTCTTCCTCTCGGTTGCCTTCTCCTGGAATTTAGGTTCGGTTCCTATAATCCTGTTCCATTATTTAGTATCCAGTTTCATCTCCTCAATCCTCCTCCTGGAACCTTTTGTCTCTTGGTATCGACCCCAGTTTCTGTAATCTTGCAAAAGGTAGGGTTGCCTACCGAGCAAACTGAAAGTGCAGAGGCCTCAGGAATATTTGCCATGCAATAAATTCAATACTGACCATGTGTACTGCTAATATCGCAAATCAACATATTTCTTGGTGCTTATAATAATTCCAGATTTCTTAAGCGTGGATTTATCACCTTTAAGGGCATCAAGGTGCTGGGCATTGTCGGGAAAATTAAGGGCCAGATGTATGACAATTTCATTTAGCGACTCGCAAATTGCGATCAATTGCGACTCGCAATTTGTTTGTTGCTAAATGACACTGTTAGCGATTCCTAATGGGGTAGCAAATTGCGTACCTCATGCATATTAATGAGTCACTCGCAATTTGCAACCCCATTAGGAATGACTGGCCCTCCCAGGTACTGTGGCCTGGTGAGCTCAGCAGACCTGCATGTCTTGGACTGCGTTTAAACAAAGCATTTTTTTTTAAATGCAGCCCATGAAGCGTGTAAAAAAAGAAAAATGAAACGTTTTTGTTTAATTTTTTAAGGGCAGGTAGTGGTCCCTGGGGCTACTGCCTGCCCCTAAAAAAATATTTTCCTTTGCATTTGCAAAGGGGCCCCAAGGGGACACCTTCCCATTTGCGAGTGCTTTACCACCCTCTTAAAGAGGGTGGTAAATTGCAAGTGTTTTGCAACCGCAATCGCGGACGCAAACATTTCTTACATAGGACTCTGACTCTAATTTCTAATTTAAAACATTTATAAAGCGCAGCGTGCACCGTACGGTTTCTTGGCGCTAGTATGGGAGTCGGCAACAGAGGTAAAATCAACCTGTCAGGAAAAAAGGAAGATTACACGGGGAAGGCCTGTTTAAAAAGAAACGTTTTAAGATCTTTACGAAAAGAGAGATAGTGGGTGGCAAAGCGAAGGTGATCAGGAAGGGAGTTCCAAAATGTAGGGGCTAAGGTAGAAAAGTTGGTTCCACCCCATTTTTTCCGTTTAAAACGGGGGATTTGGAGGAGAGATTTGGAGGAAGAGCGGAGCTCTCTGGTGGGAGCATAATCTTTTATTAGCGAGGAAATAAAGGCAGGGGCAGTGCCCTGGCGGGCCTGGAAGACCATGCAGCCGGTCTTAAAGAGGGAGCGTTCCTTGACGGGAAGCCAATGAAGCTCCCTAAGGAGCGGTGTAGAGTGATGATATCGCGGGAGACCAAAGACCAGCCGGGCCGCCTGGTTCTGGACCATCTGGAGCCTCCGCATGCTGTATGCCGGAATGCCGTTGTAAAGGGCATTGGCATAATCCAGCCGCGATATCACCAGTGCGGCCATGATCTGCTTGAGTGCCTGAGGGGAAAAAAAACGGGAGACAGTGCGGATGGTGCGGAGAGTGAGGAAGCAAGAAGAAACTACAGAGGAGATTTGTGAATGAAGGGTGAGCTGGTTGTTTACTTTAACACCCAGTGTTTTAACCGAAGTTGAAGGGATGGGGGGGGGACCAAGAGTGGGGGGCCAAAAGAGAGAATTCCAGGGACTGGAACGCCCTAGGAACGCCCATTCCTAATAGCGACTCGCAATTCCTATTTAGCAAGTTGCAAAAAAATTGCAACTGGCTAAATAGGAATGTACTTGGCCCTATTAGATTTTGCATGCGCAAACGGGTCACAAACCCGTTTGTGCATGCAAAATAGGGTCATACATCTGGCCCTAAGTGAGCGATTGCCCAGAGTCAAATGATGCTGAGCTGAGCTGAGCTGTCGCCAGCGTCGGCGATAGAGCCGTGAGCCCTGCGCCCCAGAGTCGTCTACTCTGGCCACTACGCCACACCTCTCCCACCTTGGTGTTTAAATATTAGGAATTAATATAGTTCAGCACAATAGTACTCCGTTAATTGACTATGTACTAATGAAAGCCGGAGATCCCTCTGTTGTGATTTAAAAGTGTACGTTACATATTTCTCTCTTATCAGTGACGCTGGATCACCACACTCAGAACTACCCTACCAACATAGAATACTCATGCATGGATTCCGTGATCTCTTTGCCAGGAGCAAGCACAACCCCTTGGTTTAAAACGTGTAGGACCTGTGAAGATTACATTAAATTTAAAACATGCGCAATGATTACTGCCCTTCATTTTGTTGGGTCTTTGAAGCCGTAATTGCCAAGGCTCAATAAAGAAAACAGGGCCCTTTGAAGATGGAGGGTTGAAGACACTTTAGGATAACAAGTATAGTCTTGAGATCAAAGTAAAATTGCTATACATAATGGATCCATCAGTGGAAAAACTCATTATATCTTGTAATGATTGATGTAAAGAGACAGCCATTTCTGTACATCAATAAGAAGTCTACATATCAGTAGTTGTAGAGCTTCTCTGCATCAGATAATCTCTATCTAAAATATGAAACGCGCCATGAGCAACCGTTATGCCTTTTTCCACTATTCTAAACCTGTTCCTTTGCTTTATTGCTTACCAAGGTATCCCTTCACCCAATGAGGACCATCATTGATGAAAATTGATAGATGCTAGATAGATGCTATCAATGCCCATTGAGTTATCATCGTCAAAGAAAATTTGTTAGTTCTTCCCCTAAAAACGTGATGAACAACAACAGTCACTCCACTGTTTTCACCATGTTTTCTTCAATGGACTCAAGCAATGTTTTCACTCTTATGTTGGCTTTGCTCTGATACGTTTTATGACCTCTGAGGGTAATGGTAAAAGGGCATTCACTGGTTCATGGTATTGGTGGTAAAGCCTGTTTGTTAAAAAGGGATCCCCTAATGGCTGTGGTTAATGTTAGTGTTGGTAGTAGTGGAAGCCCCATTCAAATAATAAACACAATCCTTTTCAGGGTGAACCACAAAAAGTCACTAAATTAACCTGTACCCTTTGGTATCTTGGCACAAAAGCAATCAGGCTTAATTTAGAGGCAATGTGTAAAGTAGTGTGGCAGCACACATGCAGTAATAAAGTGAAAACATAACACAAGAAAAATCCCACTCCAAATTAGAAAAAATATAATGATAACAAAGCAAACTAAATCCAACCAGTAGGACCGGAGTTATGAATTCTGAAAGTTTTTAGTGAAATCTAGTGCCTAAAAGATCAAAGCACCAACAGCAGGTATCTGGTCGCACAAGACCTGGTCAAAGCACTTAGGGATGAAGCACTTAGGGGTGAAGAGGAGAGAATATGTCTTCCCTTGAAACGCTCTCTTCTGTTCAAGATGGGACTGGGAATCCTGCCCCTGAGTGCTCTTTTACGGGGCTTTCAAGAACTCTGTTTTATTTGTGTCTCCCTCCCTCTCTTTCTTCTAGTGGTGACCCTGTCCACCCTTAAGGTGATTCACCCCCAGAGACCTTCTTGTGGACCCTGATACTGAGTCAGCAGTCCACCTCATTGGCAGGCTCCCCAGGAACAGGGAGCCTGCTATGTATTAGGTGTTAGCATATCACTCAAAAACAATAACAACATGTGCTCTCTGGAAAACAAATTGTACAGCTCCTCATTTACTTCACTACCCTTCACCCAACAATCCAGTGCCTTACTGAAATACTCCACAAAATCCACCCTAGACTGGTGGGACAGTTCATTGCTGTCCTTGAGATTCAGGCTATACTTGTTGACAATGAATCTCTGCTCTAGCTTCTGGGCCATAGCTGAAACTCTGAAACCAAAGGGTGAGAAGGCTAACCCTTATGATAAATAAACTGACCAATCAAGCGCACACAACAGTTTTAACGATATGAGTAATCAAGTTAGAGTCTTTCAAGGATAAGATCACACACGAATGTTCTTTCCCTTCCTGTTTTAATTAGTATGTGAATGTTTCTCCTATCAAAGGAGATCCATACAGAAAGAAACCAGCCAAATGGCTGACAGCCAGAAACCGGTCCTAGGATGCTTGATTCCAGTCCAGGAAAGACATGGCTTGGCAGTTCGGGCTGGACTGTTCCCATGAGGCACAGGGTCAAGGCTGATTTGCATATGGCTATGCCTGAACTGGGGTGGTGTGGAGTGCAAAAAAACGATGGATTTAGGCCCAGATCTCTGTACTGGGGTGAATGTATGACATTGTTCTGCATTCTGTCCATCAACTGTTGGTTTTGCATTTGTCACCCCGAGTGGGATGGGTATGCTCAGACGTGAGTCCCATGCTCTCCACACCACTGGAGTCAAGCTATCCTGGCTGAAGACGGCTGATAGCCAGAAACCGGTCCTAGGATGCTTGATTCCAGTCCAGGAAAGACATGGCTTGGCAGTTCGGGCTGGACTGTTCCCATGATTTTTTTTTTTTTATAACAACAGTGGTCCCATGCAATAGCAATGAAAGAGAGCAATCAATATAGACACAATGGAGACTATATTAAATTGTGTGACATGTCCAGCCGGACAGAGGTCAAGAATGTTTACTATACAAAAATCACGTCACACAGAATACCTTCACAATTCATTAAGAGTAGGGCACAAGCCTGTACCCTGACGCTTACAGATTGGCATGGTGAACAGATAGTAAAGAGAGAGAGAGAGAAAAAGGTATTTAGGCAGAAGCTAGGGATTTCTGTAGGTAAAACAATATCAGAAATTCAATTCACACCATTACAAACATATCACATTCGGTATACATTTCACGGTATATGGTGTTATAAAAGGTCGACGGCGTTTCGATCCCATTTACAAGATCAAAGGGATCATCATCAGGACAACATGTTTGCCTAAACAATATGCGCCACAATAGCCTAGAGGAAAAAGGAAAAGGGAAAATATACAGGGATCAGATAAGAAACAAGTGGTAGAATTGTCTTTAAGAAAACCAAGATCCGTGACAATAGGTGGCAGTGAAGTTTAAAAACACTCAAAGTGAAGTGAAGGTCGCTAAACGGAAGGATTCAAAACGGCGCAAACCAAGCGTTTGGAGATTAAATAGGTCCAAAACCGGCAGAACACATGCAAGGCGTGGTGAGCAAGGTGACTCAGTGAAGGTTCGAGCCGGACAGCGGGAACAATCAGGGGAGTACGCCCGATGCTAGAGGCATGCGTTACACTGTGAGCGGTGAAGAGGGTGGAAAGTACGGTGGCGCACTACAAAAAAAGCGACAGGTCACATGCACAATGTGGCAGAGAGCTATCAGTGACTATATACAATGTGATTAATACGGAGCGGGTCGGGTCACGACACGTCGAAGTGGCTATACAAGTGGTGTGTTTACTACGAAGCGGGGAACGACATGCCAGGGGAGGAGTGCTTACCACAGAGCTGGCACTGAGAAATACGACAGGCAGACTTGGGTAGAGCGATGGGTGTCGTCACGGCATCTAAAATAAAAGGGTCTGTGAGGCAGTGGGCTTAGATGAACAAGTCATGCCGATAGCGAGCACAGTAGGCTGATTTCTTACCGAATTCGGACCGGGGTAATAGCACAACCAGCCTGAGCTCAAAATAGCGTGGGTTGTAGCACAAGGAGGGCGAACAGCGTAGGCTTCGTCCTTGGTACAGACCGTTCGTTGTTAGGAAAGATAAACACCGGAGCCATTTATTGGCTACCCATGATGGGGGGTATGGAGGTAACGCGCCGGCTGGATGCTGTGTCGCGTTTCAGGGGGCCTGGTATAGAACAATGTAAAAGACGAAAAGTCAGTACACCAGTCACAGGGATTCCCACCTGGCCATCTGGGGCCCGCGGAATACACTTACCGTGTAGTAGGCCTTCGGATGTCTTCCCTGGCAGGAGCAGCGGTGTACTGTGGGGCGGGAGGTAAATCTAGGAAACCACCCGGTAGAGAGGGGATAGCTGGTTGGAGAGAGGTCAGCCAATCAGGGTGCGAGTAATAGGTGTAGGACTAGGCGGCGGCCATCTTAGGTGAGTGAAACTATAGTGCAGTGCACAGTAAGGGCAGAGGTAGGGAGAAAAAGATAAAAATGTTAAAGAACGATACACACGAGTCCTGAAGTGTCATAGATGACTGGCCCTGTTACATTAGGTTTGTCCAATCCTCCTGTAAATTGAGTCCTGAGTTCAGACTATCAGTTCTAAGAATCCATTTGAGCTCTTCTTTATTCAGCATCTTGGACAGATCACCACCTCTTGGAGGTAAAATTACCTGGCTGATAACAGTCCATCTGATTTCATTCTCGGAGTGGCCCTTCTCAACAAAATGTTCAGCAAGGGGGGCATTTGTGGTTTTGCACCTGATGCGACTTCGGTGTTGGGAAATCCTCAGTTTGATCTTTTGTTTCGTTTGTCCCACGTAGATCATGTCGCAAGGGCAAAAAATAGCATAAATCAAATTACAGCTTTACAGTTTGTGAAGGTTTTAAGTACATTGCTAGTGTCTTTGTACACAAAGTCCTTACTCTCAATGCAAAAGTCACAAACCACACAACAACCACATTTACAATGTCCCATCAAAGGAGGAAGTAACCATAGGTCATTCAAAGTGGTCTTCGCTGTTTTTTGGGGTGGAAGAGCAGCCCTTACAAGCTGATCTCTCAAGTTTTTACTCCGTTTGTAGGCGAACATGGGGGTCTCTAGTGTTAGAGTTGAGAATATGCCAATTCTTTTTTATACTGTTGCGTATTTTGTTTGACACGGGGGAGAAAGTGGTCACACAGACCAATTTATCTGATGTTTTCTTAGCCCTTGGTTCTAGCAATGTCTCACGTGGGCAGTACCATGCCCTTTTCATGGCATTCTTGACTAGGCGTCGAGGGTAACCCCTAAATCTTAGTTTGTCTGCAAGTATATTCGCCTCAGAGAAGTAGTCAATTTTTTGATAGCAATTTCTTCTCAGTCTAAGAAACTGGGAGTAGGGCAAACTATCTCTAAGGGCTCTTGGGTGACAGCTACTGTAGCTGAGAAGAGTGTTTCTCTCCGTGGGTTTCCGAAAGAGGGAGGTGAAAAGTAAACCATCTTTATGCTGAATACAGAGGTCCACGAAAGAGATGCTGGTTTTGCTATGAGATAAAGTAAAGGTCAGCCCATTGCAGTTGTTGTTCAACCAATGCAGGAAGGGGGGAAGGACTTCAACAGGGCCACCCCATATCATAAAAACGTCGTCTATATAGCGTTTCCACATATGGACCTCATGGTGGAAAGGATTAGTGGCAGGGAGGATGGTATCACACTCAAGCCAGTCCATGTAGAGAATTGCCAGCGTTGGGGCAAAAATTGCCCCCATGCTTGTCCCCTTAACCTGTTGGAAATACTCATTTTCAAACATGAAGAAGTACCTAGTGAGGCAAATCTCCAAAAGTTGGATTATAAACAAGGTCGGTACAGGGTGTGGGCGTGGCCGATTATTCAGGATCTTTTCCATTACAAACAGAGAGTCTCTTTGTGGGATGTTTGTATACAGTGACTCGACATCTAATGTACACAGAGTTTCGTTATCAGGATCAAAAGGATGGTTTTCAGTGAGATTTATCATAAACATACTGTCCCTGACATAACAGTTTGTGGTTGGTACAAAGTCTTAAAGAAAATAGTTCACATAATGACCAAGAGGTTCCAACACAGACCCACAACCAGAGACAATAGGGCGTCCAGGGGGGTTGTCCAAACGTTTATGAATTTTGGGCAGAGTATAAATGACCGGTGTCCTGGGATGACTTACATTAAGGAAGTTGAATTCGTGTTTGGAGATGAAACCGGTCTCAAGTGCCTCAGAGGTAATTTGCCTTATCAAATCTTGTAGTTCTTTGGTGGGGTTGGTGGAGAGTCTGCAGTAGTGATCTGTGTTGGAAACTTGTCGTGATAGTTCAGTTTTATAGCAGTCTGTGGTCTGCAACACAATTCCACCGCCCTTATCGGCAGGCTTAATGATTAAATCACTCTTATCACGTAATGAAGTGATCGCCTTTTTCTCATCAAGCGAGATATTGTACGGGATAAAAAGATGGGTTTTGGCTAAATTGGTAGTTTCTTTTAGAATAACCTTCTCAAACGTCAGAATCTCTTTGGGGATCATGCTAGACGTAGGAGAAAAGGTAAAAGGGGGTCGAAAAGGGGTAACAGAAGTTTTAGGTTGAGCTGGGTTCTGATCAAAGAATGCACGTAATCTAATTTTCCTAAAGAAGCTTAATAGTTCGGACTGTAGCTCAAGGAAATTGGGATAAGTAGTAGGTACAAATGAGAGCCCTTTACTAAGGATGGAGATCTCCTGTGACAACAGATCATATTCAGACAAATTAAATATTGGGATGGTCATGTCTGAGATGTCGGGATTGGCTACCACTGGTAGAATTTGTGTCTCGTTTGTCTTTTCCCGGGAGGATTGTGCCATCTGGCTTGTTGTTTCACCCTGCCTCTCTTGGGCGCTTCTCCCCCTCCTCTCCCTAAAAAATGGGGATTATGGGCGGAAGTGCTAGACCCTTCACCAGGATCAGAATTATCCGAAGAATCAGCAGAAGAGTCTGTGAAAACCACTACTGTATTCCTATGGTTAAAGCGTCCCCAGGGTCTTGGGTTCTGAGGGTTCTGGCTAAAATTACGGTTAGTGTAAAAATCCTTTTGAAGATAGGGGTAAGTTCTTTCTGGGGTAAAGGATTTGATATCCTTTTTTACTTTCACCGATTTTTTATTTTGTTCAATACGGTGAAATTCAGTTACATTCTTCTCAATCTTCTCTAGCAGTTTTTTGGCGTCAGTAATAGTATCGTTTTCAGAGATTTGCTTCTCTGAGTCTTTGATAATGTCTGCTAGTTTCTTCAGTTCTTCACCAGCTGTTTCTATTCCAAGAACGAGCCAATGTCGAGAACAAGTTGTTCCTATATGGCTGAAGCCAGCAATGTATCTGGGGTTATCCGTAAACACCCCTGGAATGTTTCGTACCTGTAGCCCTAAAGGTATAGTTTTAGATTTAAGATATTCTGTGAGCATTAGGGTCATCAATTCCAGGCGAACAAATTTCTTTTTCTGTTTTTCTAGGTCATCTAGTATATTTGAGCTACCAGCTACTGTAGTTTCATCTTGGTCCGTAAATAACGAACGTCCTGCACAAATCTTATCAATATACTCGTCCGAGTATAGAGGGGGTGGGTCAGACATATCAATGTACTCGTGTGGGAGAAAAAAGTGGGGTATGTCAATAAGACCTACGAAAGGGCAGGGAGGAAAGTGAACCACTCCTAGAAGCGGAAGGACAAAATGGCCCTTGCAATCACTTGATTGCGCAATTTATGTATCTAACACAACAAGGGCACCCGTACAAGTCAACACAGGACCTCGGGGAACATATTTTTTGTCCGGCTCGAACCTTCACTGAGTCACCTTGCTCACCACGCCTTGCATGTGTTCTGCCGGTTTTGGACCTATTTAATCTCCAAACGCTTGGTTTGCGCCGTTTTGAATCCTTCCGTTTAGCGACCTTCACTTCACTTTGAGTGTTTTTAAACTTCACTGCCACCTATTGTCACGGATCTTGGTTTTCTTAAAGACAATTCTACCACTTGTTTCTTATCTGATCCCTGTATATTTTCCCTTTTCCTTTTTCCTCTAGGCTATTGTGGCGCATATTGTTTAGGCAAACATTTTGTCCTGATGATGATCCCTTTGATCTTGTAAATGGGATTGAAACGCCGTCGACCTTTTATAACACCATATACCGTGAAATGTATAGCGAATGTGATATGTTTGTAATGGTGTGAATTGAATTTCTGATATTGTTTTACTTACAGAAATCCATAGCTTCTGCCTAAATACCTTTTTCTCTCTCTCTCTCTTTACTATCTGTTCACCATGCCAATCTGTAAGCGTCAGGGTACAGGCTTGTGCCCTACTCTTAATGAATTGTGAAGGTATTCTGTGTGACGTGATTTTTGTATAGTAAACATTCTTGACCTCTGTCCGGCTGGACATGTCACACAATTTAATATAGTCTCCATTGTGTCTATATTGATTGCTCTCTTTCATTGCTATTGCATGGGACCACTGTTGTTATAAAAAATATGTTCCCCGAGGTCCTGTGTTGACTTGTACGGGTGCCCTTGTTGTGTTAGATACATAAATTGCGCAATCAAGTGATTGCAAGGGCCATTTTGTCCTTCCGCTTCTAGGAGTGGTTCACTTTCCTCCCTGCCCTTTCGTAGGTCTTATTGACATACCCCACTTTTTTCTCCCACACGAGTACATTGATATGTCTGACCAACCCCCTCTATACTCGGACGAGTATATTGATAAGATTTGAGCAGGACGTTCGTTATTTACGGACCAAGATGAAACTACAGTAGCTGGTAGCTCAAATATACTAGATGACTTGGAAAAACAGAAAAAGAAATTTGTTCGCCTGGAATTGATGACCCTAATGCTCACAGAATATCTTAAATCTAAAACTATACCTTTAGGGCTACAGGTACGAAACATTCCAGGTGTGTTTACGGATAACCCCAGATACATTGCTGGCTTCAGCCATATAGGAACAACTTGTTCTCGACATTGGCTCGTTCTTGGAATAGAAACAGCTGGTGAAGAACTGAAGAAACTAGCAGACATTATCAAAGACTTAGAGAAGCAAATCTCTGAAAACGATACTATTACTGACGCCAAAAAACTGCTAGAGAAGATTGAGAAGAATGTAACTGAATTTCACCGTATTGAACAAAATAAAAAATTGGTGAAAGTAAAAAGGGATATCAAATCCTTTATCCTAGAAAGAACTTACCCCTATCTTCAAAAGGATTTTTACACTAACCGTAATTTTAGCCAGAACCCTCAGAACCCAAGACCCTGGGGACGCTTTAACCGTAGGAATACAGTAGTGGGTTTCACAGACTCTTCTGCTGATTCTTCGGATAATTCTGATCCTGGTGAAGGGTCTAGCACTTCCACCCGTAATCCCCATTTTTTAGGGAGAGGAGGGGGAGAAGCGCCCAAGAGAGACAGGGTGAAACAACAAGCCAGATGGCACAATCCTCCCGGGGAAAGACAAACGAGACACAAATTCTACCAGTGGTAGCCAATCCCGACATCTCAGACATGACCATCCCAATATTTAATTTGTCTGAATATGATCTGTCGTCACAGGAGATCTCCATCCTTAGTAAAGTGCTCTCATTTGTACCTACTACTTATCCCAATTTCCTTGAGCTTCAGTCCGAACTATTAAGCTTCTTTAGGAAAATTAGATTACGTGCATTCTTTGATCAGAACCCAGCTCAACCTAAAACTTCTGTTACCCCTTTTCTACCCCCTTCCACCTTTTCTCCTACGTCTAGCATGATCCCCAAAGAGATTCTGACGTTTGAGAAGGTTATTCTAAAAGAAACTACCAATTTAGCCAAAACCCATCTTTTTATCCCGTACAATATCTCGCTTGATGAGAAAAAGGCGATCACTTCATTACGTGATAAGAGTGATTTAATCATTAAGCCTGCCGATAAGGGCGGTGGAATTGTGTTGCAGACCACAGACTGCTATAAAACTGAACTATCACGACAAGTTTCCAACACAGATCACTACTGCAGACTTTCCACCAACCCCACCAAAGAACTACAAGATTTGATAAGGCAAATTACCTCTGAGGCACTTGAGACCGGTTTCATCTCCAAACACAAATTCAACTTCCTTAATGTAAGTCATCCCAGGACACCGGTCATTTATACTCTGCCCAAAATTCATAAACGTTTGGACAACACCCCTGGACGCCCTATTGTCTCTGGTTGTGGGTCTGTGTTGGAACCTCTTGGTCATTATGTGAACTATTTTCTTAAAGACTTTGTACCAACCACAAACTGTTATGTCAGGGACAGTATGTTTATGATAAATCTCACTGAAAACCATCCTTTTGATCCTGATAACGAAACTCTGTGTACATTAGATGTCGAGTCACTGTATACAAACATCCCACAAAGAGACTCTCTGTTTGTAATGGAAAAGATCCTGAATAATCGGCCACGCCCACACCCTGTACCGACCTTGTTTATAATCCAACTTTTGGAGATTTGCCTCACTAGGAACTTCTTCATGTTTGAAAATGAGTATTTCCAACAGGTTAAGGGGACAAGCATGGGGGCAATTTTTGCCCCAACGCTGGCAATTCTCTACATGGACTGGCTTGAGTGTGATACCATCCTCCCTGCCACTAATCCTTTCCACCATGGGGTCCATATGTGGAAACGCTATATAGACGACGTTTTTATGATATGGGGTGGCCCTGTTGAAGTCCTTCCCCCCTTCCTGCATTGGTTGAACAACAACTGCAATGGGCTGACCTTTACTTTATCTCATAGCAAAACCAGTATCCCTTTCCTGGACCTCTGTATTCAGCATAAAGATGGTTTACTTTTCACCTCCCTCTTTTGGAAACCCACGGAGAGAAACACTCTTCTCAGCTACAGTAGCTGTCACCCAAGAGCCCTTAGAGATAGTTTGCCCTACTCCCAGTTTCTTAGACTGAGAAGAAATTGCTATCAAAAAATTGACTACTTCTCTGAGGCGAATATACTTGCAGACAAACTAAGATTTAGGGGTTACCCTCGACGCCTAGTCAAGAATGCCATGAAAAGGGCATGGTACTGCCCACGTGAGACATTGCTAGAACCAAGGGCTAAGAAAACATCAGATAAATTGGTCTGTGTGACCACTTTCTCCCCCGTGTCAAACAAAATACGCAACAGTATAAAAAAGAATTGGCATATTCTCAACTCAGGGGACCTAACACTAGAGACCCCCATGTTCGCCTTCAAACGGAGTAAAAACTTGAGAGATCAGCTTGTAAGGGCTGCTCTTCCACCCCAAAAAACAGCGAAGACCACTTTGAATGACCTATGGTTACTTCCTCCTTTGATGGGACATTGTAAATGTGGTTGTTGTGTGGTTTGTGACTTTTGCATTGAGAGTAAGGACTTTGTGTACAAAGACACTAGCAATCTACTTAAAACCTTCACAAACTGTAATAGCTGTAATTTGATTTATGCTATTTTTTGCCCTTGCGACATGATCTACGTGGGACAAACGAAACAAAAGATCAAACTGAGGATTTCCCAACACCGAAGTCGCATCAGGTGCAAAACCGCAAATGCCCCCCTTGTTGAACATTTTGTTGAGAAGGGCCACTCCGAGAATGAAATCAGATGGACTGTTATCAGCCAGGTCATTTTACCTCCAAGAAGTGGTGATCTGTCCAAGATGCTGAATAAAGAAGAGCTCAAATGGATTCTTAGAACTGATAGTCTGAACTCAGGACTCAATTTACAGGAGGATTGGACAAACCTAATGTAACAGGGCCAGTCATCTATGACACTTCAGGACTTGTGTGTATCGTTCTTTAACATTTTTACCTTTTTCTCCCTACCTCTGCCCTTACTGTGCACTGCACTATAGTTTCACTCACCTAAGATGGCCGCCGCCTAGTCCTACACCTATTACTCGCACCCTGATTGGCTGACCTCTCTCCAACCAGGTATCCCCTCTCTACCGGGTGGTTTCCTAGATTTACCTCCCGCCCCACAGTACACCGCTGCTTTTGCCAGGGAAGACATCCGAAGGCCTACTACACGGTAAGTGTATTCCGCGGGCCCCAGATGGCCAGGTGGGAATCCCTGTGACTGGTGTACTGACTTTTCGTCTTTTACATTGTTCTATACCAGGCCCCCTGAAACGCGACCCAGCATCCAGCCGGCGCGTTACCTCCATACCCCCCCATCATGGGTAGCCAATAAACGGCTCCGGTGTTTATCTTTCCTAACAACGAACGGTCTGTACCAAGGACGAAGCCTACGCTGTTCGCCCTCCTTGTGCTACAACCCACGCTATTTTGAGCTCAGGCTGGTTGTGCTATTACCCCGGTCCGAATTCGGTAAGAAATCAGCCTACTGTGCTCGCTATCGGCATGACTTGTTCATCTAAGCCCACTGCCTCACAGACCCTTTTATTTTAGATGCCGTGACGACACCCATCGCTCTACCCAAGTCTGCCTGTCGTATTTCTCAGTGCCAGCTCTGTGGTAAGCACCTCCTCCCCTGGCATGTCGTTCCCCGCTTCGTAGTAAACACACCACTTGTATAGCCACTTCGACATGTCGTGACCCGACCCGCTCCGTATTAATCACATTGTATATAGTCACTGATAGCTCTCCGCCACATTGTGCATGTGACCTGTCGCTTTTTTTGTAGTGCGCCACCGTACTTTCCACCCTCTTGACCGCTCACAGTGTAACGCATGCCTCTAGCATCGGGCGTACTCCCCTGATTGTTCCCGCGGTCCGGCTCGAACCTTCACTGAGTCACCTTGCTCACCACGCCTTGCATGTGTTCTGCCGGTTTTGGACCTATTTAATCTCCAAACGCTTGGTTTGCGCCGTTTTGAATCCTTCCGTTTAGCGACCTTCACTTCACTTTGAGTGTTTTTAAACTTCACTGCCACCTATTGTCACGGATCTTGGTTTTCTTAAAGACAATTCTACCACTTGTTTCTTATCTGATCCCTGTATATTTTCCCTTTTCCTTTTTCCTCTAGGCTATTGTGGCGCATATTGTTTAGGCAAACATTTTGTCCTGATGATGATCCCTTTGATCTTGTAAATGGGATCGAAACGCCGTCGACCTTTTATAACACCATATACCGTGAAATGTATACCGAATGTGATATGTTTGTAATGGTGTGAATTGAATTTCTGATATTGTTTTACCTACAGAAATCCCTAGCTTCTGCCTAAATACCTTTTTCTCTCTCTCTCTCTTTACTATCTGTTCACCATGCCAATCTGTAAGCGTCAGGGTACAGGCTTGTGCCCTACTCTTAATGAATTGTGAAGGTATTCTGTGTGACGTGATTTTTGTATAGTAAACATTCTTGACCTCTGTCCGGCTGGACATGTCACACAATTTAATATAGTCTCCATTGTGTCTATATTGATTGCTCTCTTTCATTGCTATTGCATGGGACCACTGTTGTTATAAAAAATATGTTCCCCGAGGTCCTGTGTTGACTTGTACGGGTGCCCTTGTTGTGTTAGATACGGACTGTTCCCATGAGGCACAGGGTCAAGGCTGATTTGCATATGGCTATGTCTGAACTGGGGTGGTGTGGAGTGCAAAAAAACGATGGATTTAGGCCCAGATCTCTGTACTGGGGTGAATGTATGACATTGTTCTGCATTCTGTCCATCAACTGTTGGTTTTGCATTTGTCACCCCGAGTGGGATGGTTATGCTCAGACGTGAGTCCCATGCTCTCCACACCACTGGAGTCAAGCTATCCTGGCTGAAGACGGCTGATAGCCAGAAACCGGTCCTAGGATGCTTGATTCCATTCCAGGAAAGACATGGCTTGGCATTTTGGGCTGGACTGTTCCCATGAGGCACAGGGTCAAGGCTTGTTTGCATATGGCTATGTCTGAACTGGGGTGGTGTGGAGTGCAAAAAAACGATGGATTTAGGCCCAGATCTCTGTACTGGGGTGAATGTATGACATTGTTCTGCATTCTGACCATCAACTGTTGGTTTTGCATTTGTCACCCCAAGTGGGATGGGTATGCTCAGACGTGAGTCCCATGCTCTCCACACCACTGGAGTCAAGCTATCCGGCTGAAGACGGCTGATAGCCAGAAACCGGTCCTAGGATGCTTGTTTCCAGTCCAGGAAAGACATGGCTTGGCAGTTCGGGCTGGACTGTTCCCATGAGGCACAGGGTCAAGGCTGATTTGCATATGGCTATGTCTGAACTGGGGTGGTGTGGAGTGCAAAAAAACGATGAATTTAGGCCCAGATCTCTGTACTGGGGTGAATGTATGACATTGTTCTGCATTCTGTCCATCAACTTGGTTTTGCATTTGTCACCCCGAGTGGGATCGCTATGCTCAGACGTGAGTCCCATGCTCTCCACACCACTGGAGTCAAGCTATCCTGGCTGAAGACGGCTGATAGCCAGAAACCGGTCCTAGGATGCTTGATTCCAGTCCAGGAAAGACATGGCTTGGCAGTTCGGGCTGGACTGTTCCCATGAGGCACAGGGTCAAGGCTGATTTGCATATGGCTATGTCTGAACTGGGGTGGGGTGGAGTGCAAAAAAACGATGGATTTAGGCCCAGATCTCTGTACTGGGGTGTATGTATGACATTGTTCTGCATTCTGTCCATCAACTGTTGGTTTTGCTTTTATGTTGGATGTACCTCAGGTGGGGCTGCAGAGTAAATTATATGCTTTTGTCTATACTTTTCAGGGGTGAGCTCATATTTCCCGGTTAGGGCTGCCTTCGTCAGGGGATACTTCCATCTGTCATCCTTATCTAAGGCCAGCAAAGTATTCCTCCCCTCTGTGGGTATGTGCCTCCAAAGATTGGTTCCCCAATCTCCCTCATGGACCCTGTGCATATTTAAGGCTACCACGTAGGCCTGAAACTACTTACCTATGTTGTCTCCACTACAAAGATAGGCAAAAAGGTTCTTATATATGTGGACTCACCTTTCATCATGGTACACTTGGAGGTAACTGCCACAATTGTTGTGTGACCCTGTGTGTTGTTTAGCTTTGAGGTCCAGCTCCTTCGAACAACCTTCCTGAGCCAGCAAGAGCATTTCTCTTCCCCAAGGCCCTCTCAACCTCGACCTTATACTTGACTAAGACCCTTTCTGCCTCAGCCTTCTCCTTGGCTAAGGTCTTTTCTGCTTCTGCTTTTTTTCTCCTCTACTGTGGGCTTTCTCTCCTCCAAGGCCCTCTTAGCAGCTGCCTCCTTCTTGACTGCCTCCAGCTTCAATTTGGCCAGCTACAACTTGATCTCCGTCTAAGCCCTACAGTCCTCCATTTTCTCAGGGTACAGGCTGCAGGATGATACACTGCTCTTGTCAGGGGACCTTTCTCCTGTGGGAAGGGGGTCCACCTCCCCCAGTGGCTGCAGCTCAAGGCCTGTGGCCAGGCCATCTCCTTCCTCCTCCTCTCCTCCAGGTCTACCTCCTCATCCTCAGGGATAAACACCTTCTGCTCCTCTGTTGTATCCTCCTGACCTCCTCATAGAATCTTCCCCAGGTACAGGCCTCTCTCTCCTTGCAGA
The DNA here is from genome assembly GCF_964261635.1 of Lissotriton helveticus. Lineage (NCBI taxonomy): Eukaryota > Metazoa > Chordata > Amphibia > Caudata > Salamandridae > Lissotriton > Lissotriton helveticus. The sequence goes on from NC_136071.1 coordinate 115,112,818, forward strand.
GCATCTGCAGCTCTGCCTACTTGACATTGCCAATGTTGCTCAGCTCCAACTCCATTAAAACAAGAAAGATGTGATGTAAGACTTACATTTGGAAAAAGGAAAACAATTATCAAATCAGAAACGAAGGAGAATATAAAAAAAATGTAATTTGATGTCAGATTATTTTAGGTATTTTCGTTTTTACACAAATTATTGAGTGGTACTGCAAAACACAAGTACTGGAATTGGCCACTGAAGCCAAATAGCAGAAACTGGGTTATTACTTATGAGCGGAGGGGGGCGGCCCACTTAAATATTGAACACAATCTATGTCAAGGTTAACTGTGCTTAACCTCTGGTAGCTTGGCACAGAAGCAGTCAGTTTTAACTTAGGGGAAATGTAAAAAGAATTTGTGCAGCACACAAACAGTAATAAAGTGAAAACGCAAAATAAATCTCACAACAATTTAGGAAAATAGAGTAAAAGTTAATAAATAAAATGACACCAAAATTAATTAAATCAGAAGAACTAAAATGATGAATTTTTAAAGTTTGTTTGTGAAATCCAGCACCTATAAGATCAAAACGCCAATCATAGGTATCTAGACGAGCCAGCCTGGGTCAAAGTTAAGGCCAACCTCATTGAAGTGCGGATCGTATACATAGGGTTTAGTAGGCGATGTCTCAGCTTACCTTTGGACGCAGTAGGTCACGGTAGCAGGCTGTAACTGAGGATGAGTCATCGATGACGGGGACCCGCTGGACAAACTGACAGTGAAGCTGTCCATGAAAGCAGGGAAAACTCAGAGCGGGAGCAACTGTATTTCCAGGCCGTGGAGGTTATCTTAAGGTGCTGGTGATCATCAAGCATGGTGAGAGATTTTTACCGTCGAACTTGGAAATCTTTTTGAATCTTAGATTCACCCAGTGCAATGTGGCTGCAGGCTATTGCTGAAGGGGACTCCACAAGGCTGGATACTACTGAAGAGCATTTGCTGCAGCTCAGAAAAATTTAGCTGGAGCTGTAGGAAAGTTAATCCATCTTCCTGGATCGGCCTGCAGGTAGATTCCGGTCTCCTGTCGCTCAAAGAGCAGTTTTTGCTGAAAATGATTCTCAGTCCCAGGTTTTGGTTTTTGGTAGAAGGAGGCCACTTTAGCATCACGCCAAGGTTCCAGAACCTGGGGTGGGAGGCACGACTTGGGGGTCTGTGACTAACTCCAGCAGGGCCCAGCAGCAGGCAGGCAGGCAAGTCACAGGGATTCTGGAGCCAGTTGTGTTGCTGTAGCTCACACAGGAAACCAGTCAGCTATCCTTTGGAGTCCTTTTGGTTGCCCTGAGTTCAAGGAGAAGTCACAGTCTTCCTTTCTTAGTTAGCAGGGCAATCCTTCCAGCATCAGGGAAGCAAAGAGGTCCTTCTGTGAGTCTTTCAAAGGTCCAGAAGTGAGCTGAAGAGTAGATCTGGGGGTCCAATAGTCATACCTGTTGCCAGCCATTGTGTGCGGTGACACTCTCTACTATCCCCACATCTGGTTCTGGAAACTTCTTCCCTTCCCAGTCAGGGCTCCAAACTGTCTGGGGTGACAAAATGTTGGTGTTGGGTTGCGTTGTGTGTGATCGAGGCAAAGCCCTTTGACGTGTAAGTGTGGCAGGGTACAGCTCTGCCCCCAGCCAACCTTGCAGAATGGGCCATCCTGCCCACACCTAGTCCCCTTTGTGTCACTGTTTGGGAGGAATACACAAACCCCAACAGCAGAGCCATTCACACTCATGTGGCCCAGGATACTGGCAGAAGGCACAAATGGTTGGGCAAGAAAATGGCAACTTCCTACAAGTAGCATTTTCAGAATTGTGACTTAAAATCCAACTTTACCAGTAAAGATTATTTTAAATTAAAATTAATTTGAAGTCTAAATAGCATATCTCTATCTGCTCCAAATCCAAAGTTAGCACTTATTAAATGAAATAAGGTAACCCACTTGTCAATGGAAGAGAGAGGCCTTCCCACATTGAAAAACACTTTGGAAATGTTTTACTGCCAGGACATGTAAAACTTAACTACACATGTCTTACTTTTTAAATACCATGTAAACTGTCCTAGTAGCTGTTAGGGGCTATCTTACCGGTGACTTGTAAATAATAAAAAGGAAGGTTTTTTGCAGTTGGTCAGCCCCTTGCGTATGAATGAATGGCTTCTTTGTTTGTCTTAATTGTCTTCTTTTGATTCAATGGCTTTCCACCATATTCTTGCGTTTGCCCCCACCCAGGGGCATTTCAGTCTCACAGTCTATCAATTGTTTGGTCTTGTATCCTTCCAAAGCTGCACGTTACTTGCAGTAAGGGAACTACTTTTTCTCTTTCATTTAAGCACTTCATGGCAGTGTATGTGTTTTCTTGCTTTCGCCCCTGTGTGCTGCTTCCTCTTCCTCTTTGATTGTGTTCATGCTCCCTCCAGGCTGGCTTGTGTTTTATACTTAATTTTATTTTTGCAATCAGAAGCCCAGCTTCTTCATTTCTCCACCTTTTCCTTGCAGCTCATAGGAGTGTACCTCTCCCCCCCCCCCCGGTCTGGTATATCTTTTCTTCCCTCCCAACCACATCTGTATATAATTATTTATTTATTATTTGGCAGGCCAGGCAGCTACAATTTGCTTACTAAACAAAACATTCCCTCATGCTACCACTAACAGCCTCCTACTCCCTCCTTTTCAACACCCTGCAACACTTATTGCTTGGTGTCCTGGCCCTCCTGCTGGTTTCACCTAGGGCTGTCAGCCAGTGCCAGAACTGAAAGCTACATTTCAATATGGTTGCCAAATTCATTTTGTTTTCTTCAAAGAAAACTTGTGCTTAATGTTTAGCCCTTCTTTGGTTCCACTTTACTGGATCATCCCACCATCACCTGCATCAGTGCCCTCTTGAGGGGTGGTGTGTGCATCAGTGATTTTCAGCGTGCACAAACATACCCAACAACCCCTCCTTTTCTCACAGCCATTCACTTCCAGCTCTTCTTTACTGCTCTTCGGGACAGGAACATAACACAGGCCACTGCAGCCCCTGCGGAGCAGGAGGGCCCACAGCACTGGAGATGCTCCTAACCCTTCAGAGTGCCCCATTCAGTCCAAAGTCAACGAATATCTCTGCGATATGGGAGTCTCTGGGGCCACCCAACACTCTCTGGAGGCGGGCCCCATCATTTTGGGTCAGAATCAGGACGGGCGGGAGAGCTTTCTCCTACATTGCAGCCAAGACCTGGAACGAGCTCCCTGTGAACATCAGACGCTCGCCAACCCTGCACACCTTCAGGAAGGACCACAAGACCTGGCTCTTCGACTGATCCGCAGCCCCCTCCCCCCCCCCCCCCAGCACCTTGACACCCTCACGGGTGAGTAGTGCGCTATAGAAACCCCTGATTGATTGATTGACACTACTGATTCGAGACCGCAGGACACGCTGCTTAATTGCAAAGTGTGTTTCTCTGGCCTTTGATTTGAAAGATGGTAACACTACAAAAAGAAACATAAATAACGTTTTTGGTTTAATAAAAGCACACATTTGCACTGTACTGCTTGGCACTTTAGAGAACTTCTTTGTGCTGATATACTGCTTGTGAAAGGTGCAGAATGCCATCACTCACATTGAAGTTAGCCAGTTGCTGAAGCAGTCTGACCACTGCCCCAAGCTCTATGTTGTAGCAAGGACAATAAAAATGTGAATGGTCATTGGATTTTTTAGGTTTTGTAGAATATGTTCCTGGAAATGATAATCATGTAAGCATGAGTCTAAAACTGAATAGAATAAATTAAGCATTGGTAAATCAGGAAACTAATTTTGTGCACATAGTCGGTGGGACTCTAATGGGTCCACAATGGGTTTACCTGCTGCTTTCATTTGCGCCTCCCTTACTGGTTTAGATATAACTGATAAATGAAAATGTCTAATATTGATATGATATGATATTTTGATATCATTTGAAGATTCTAAAGCTCTATCAATGGATTTAACCCAGATCTGTGACTGGGGGTGTGTTTCTGAAAAGTTTCAGTGCTCCGTCCATCATTTCCTTGTGTTTGCTATCACTGGCTGGGTGGCACACACTTCTCGATTTCTTTCAATCTTTCTAATGAGATCGATTAACCCTGCCCAGATAAACTGAAGAGCTTCAGATAAGAAAGACCAAGAAAGAAACATGGTGAAACTGCCCAGCAGTGTTAACCATTTCAGGTTGAGATCATGTATGAACACCTCTAATGGGACTCGGATGTATAGTGCTCAGGTGTAACTAATTTGCAAAGTAAACTAGTTAAGTGTAACTTTATTCTGTGTATGCCGGTAAACCATAAATCACATCACATCAATACAAAGTAAGATGTAAAGGAAAGAAATAGACGCAGTAAAATAAAACATAAAAAATGCCAAATCTACAAGTTAAAATACAATTGCTAAAATGTTAACTTTTCAAGCTCCTTTTCCTTTCAGTGCTTTACAAATACCTTCTCTCAGCAGACAAAGAAACAAGCCAGGTGCATTTTGAGTACTTCTTGCATAGGGCAGAAAGGTTAAGTAAATTCAATTTCCAGGGTATTCAATTGGTCCCTATCATGAAGTACCTTAGATAAAAACATAGCAACCTAAAGGCAAACTATCATGTCTTTCAGGTCCTACAAATACTGAAAGGTCTCATAAAGATAAAAAATTATTTATTTTAGAAAAAAGTGGTCTAAGATAAAATGTCCTATGTGCCAAATAAAACCTACCAAAAACTACAATGCGCTTGGTAGACCTCTCTGACTTATTATGATATGGGCATTTCTGGGTGAGGGTACCCCACCCTTCCCTCCTAGGAAATGAACCATACAATGGAAAATAAGAAGACTAAAGTGAGTTAGAAGGTATCTGTGATGATTATTATTTGTTAGCAGAAGGTATGATTTACAACCAGGTTGCTAGTTCAGTGCTATGTATCTTCCCACTGACGCCGTATGATTATCTGCCTAGGCCCTACTCTCATAGCAGGCTTTTTTGAGTATGTATGCCCTTAGGTCATTTTTGGAGTAACCCGTGATAACCTCCGGGTATGCCCAGGGATCCTTTTCTCTCTGACCTAGGCCCCACAACTTATGTGTAACGTGTTGTAGCCAGGGAATTTTAGTGGGGTGATCGAGACTATGCAATCCTTGATAATTTGTCCGGTGAAATATGTCTCTTCCCTAGACCAAACAGATCACCAATCAATGAATTCTTTATTTGGTTATTGAAACAAAATAACCATAAAAGTTCAAGTAAAATCACAATTAACAAGTTCATCCAAAGCATCAAAGTCAGTTCATTATATTTCAGGCTACAATCGATTTACGTGATTTAAAAACATTTTGTTTAAATGAAGAGATAAATACAATAGTTACAATATTATCAAGTTTCTGTACAGCTAAAAAGGCAGGGCGACAGCGATTTATTTCCATGGTCTTCAGTAAAGGAACAACCCACATTTGCCTTGGTTTTGTGTAAAATTTGCAAAAGAAAAGAATGTGCATATCTGTTTGTTCTGACACATCGTCACAACAGATCACCATAATAAGAGGGGATTACATCCCAGAGTATCTATTAGAAAGTCGGCTCCCAGTTCCCAGTGGATAATGGAGTCTGGAGTTGATTGGGGTACAGTTAGGAGTCTCCTAAAAAACGTGTTCTCTTGCTTCTGAATAATTTCATTATCTCCCACACCCCAAATACCTCCTCCATAAGTAGCTGCTGAGATGGTTTTGGCGTTATATAGAGTTAGAAACTCATTAATTGGTTTTCAGCCTAACTTAGTAGCAAACCTAAATAGGGCTTTGTTATTTCGCTCATGTTGGAAATGAATGACTAATTGAGGCAGATAGGCAGCCGAGGTACAACTTCGTATATAAAAGCGGTATTTGACCTCTCATTGAGGATAGCAGTTTTTAGGATCCATATGACTTCTCATTTGGTTCTGGAGACCAACAATCAATCAAGCAATCAATCAATCAACCAGGTGTCTTGTAAAGCGTGACTACTCACCCATAAGGGTCTCAAGGCTCAATCAATCAAGCATTGCCCAACCCTCGGAGGGCTCCTCTCTCACTAGTAGTCATTTGCTAAAAGCATGTAGGGCAGAGTGTTTGAAGCAACTAGGCCCTGCATACACAGTATCGTTAGGGAGAGAAAAAGCAGCTGGAATGTAATTGCATCTGCATTTCAAGCCAGTATTTCCAATGTAAGGGCATTTGCTTTATGTGCGGAGACTTCACAACCCACACTGAAAAGCATTCTGGCACTACCAACAACAGTACATACACCCTTCGAAGCGTAGCATACTCACTAGCGCTTGGTGAGCCACCAAAGGTATGAGCCAGTAGTGGCGGCTCGCCGAAGGTGTGCTGCGAGGCGGTGAGGTGGGGCGGGGAAGGGGAGGGGCAGAAAGGGGGGTAGTAAACACCAGCATACGAATGAATGAATGAATGAATGAATTTTTATTTGTTTGGTTACTAAAAACCATTACATAAACTCCAGCATACGGCCGAAGGGAATTAAGTAAATAAATAAATAAAACAATTTACATTGTGTGCGCTGCAACGCCAACTCAGCGATGAGCGCGTGCAATGTAAATTGTTTTATTTATTTATTTATTTATTTAATTCCCTTCGGCCGTATGCCGGAGTTTACTACCCCCCACCCTGCCCCTCCCCAACACTCCCCACCGCCCCGCAGCACACCCTCGCCAAACCACCACCGCTGTGAGCCAGATATCTGACTCTAGCTCAGCTCATGGTCCACTTAGAAACCCAAGCGAAAAATCGAGCCGAGCCTTCATTTGGCTTCTACCTGCCATGCACGCTTTAACCACCTGCACAATGAATTAAAGATACAGCAGTGACCTTTTGAATTAAAAAGGAGAGTGAAAGAGATGCTCATCTAATGGCTGAATTGCACAATGTGAAACATAGAAACCTGGTACTTATCCCAGCATCCCCGGTTGACCAAATTGTGGGATCCTAATCAAATATATAATTTAATTCGGATTCTTTTTTTTCTCATTATTGCATATAAAAGCACTTTGAGTTACCTGAGTTCAGGATGTGTGCCATACAAAAACAATTTTGTTTTTTAATTAAAACGATTAAAATGTTGCTACGTGAAATAATCTAGGCTACAAATAGGGTCTCCATGACAACTGACTTGCATTTGCTTCACCAAAGGCATTGTCGCCATGAGCGAAATGACGGGGTTCATAAATGTTATTCTATTTACTTTTAAAAACTATCCCTTTTAATGAATGCCTCTCAAAGCAGTGATACAATCTGATGTATTCAGGTGCAATACTGCTGCATGCTAAAGAAATTCCCTTTAATTAAATTATGAAGATACATTAATACATTTTTATATGCTGTTTCTTGCACAATATATGTGCCAAATATTTTCAGAGCTTCGCTCCTGCATGGGCTTGGACAGCCATGCAGTGCTTTATTTGTAAAAAAAATAAAATAACATGTGCCAGGACCCCCGTCAGGAGGCCACCATATATTGCTCCACCAATTGCCACTGCTAGCATTGCCAATGACAGTACTGATGCAACTATTAGTCATCACACTGCTACAAGTGTGACAATTCAGACTGTTTGAGGCGGCCCCCAAACCTATAACAATGGCTTGGGCGGCAGGTATCAGTTGTTTTTAATTTATTTTGAAATATTAATTAATTGAAATAATAAATATTAAACAACTGCTGTTCTGCTTCTCTCTAAATTACACAAACAGCGCCACCATGTGGTATTGACAATTAAGTGCCAGCGTCGAACACTGGAAACCAGTGGCTCAAATTAAGCACTGGATCCATGCCTGATCCTTGGCTCAACTCTCCCTGTTAATGTGTTGGCTTGCCCACCTCTAATTCTCACTCTACCAACAGCACTCACAGAATAGTATTCTCCTTCTATTAACAGCACTTACATTACAGATAGCATTCACCCCGCTGAAAGAGCAGCAGTCCCGCCAACGAGAGCATGTTCACAACTATCACAGTCATACACTACCTACATCACTCACCGTTCTCATATTAAAACAGTAGTCTGACACTACAGAGAGCACTCAGACTGGCACTATCACACCTGTCACAGATTAGCAGTCACCCGTACTGACAACACTTACACACTCCAGCGAGCAGCAGCCTTCGTGCTGCCAGCACTCACACGTCCATCAAAAGACAGCAGTCTCACAAAACTGACAGCACTTTTACAACCCTGGCAGACTACCAAAAGCACTCTCAAGACTCTCAGGCTAGCAATCTTACATTGACAGCACTCTCACACTCATCATAGACCTGCTGACAGCACTCACACAGACTAGCAGTGAATCACTCTCATCCCCTCACAGACTAGTACTTTCATATGCTTCACTGAGTAGCAGTTACTACAGACAGCGCTTTCATATACCTGATAGTGTGAAGCTTGTAACTTGTCCAGTTGAGTCTATGGCCATTAGAAATACAGGGCCAGATGTAGGAGGCCATTTACCGACCGGTAACGGCCGATTTCGGCCGCTACCGACCGGTAAATGGGTTTTTGGTATGTAGGGGGCTAAATTTACCGAATCGGTAAATTTACCGAATCGGTAAAATACCGAAGCGGTAATTTTACCGATTCGGTAACTTCGGGATGTAGGTGGGACTCTTCAGAGTCCCTAAGGCCTTACAGATTCGGTATTTTACCACCCAATCCAATTGGGTGGTAAAATACCAAATCCAGGTGTGCATGCACATGTGTGCATGCACACCTATGCCATGTGACAGACAGACATGCCCTTAGGGCATGTCTGTCTGCCACATGGCACACATGCCAGTATTTGGGGTGCTAGAGGGTGTCAAAGTGACACCCCCTGCACCCTTGCTGGAATCGGTATTTACCGAATCGGTAAATACCGATTCTGTAATGCCCATTGATTCCTATGGGCTTCAAGGCCCAAAGGAATCAATGGGCATTACCGAATCGGTATTTACCGATTCGGTAAATACCGATTTTTACAGAATCGGTAATTCAATTACCGATTTTACCTACATCTCACACCTTCATATTTACCGATTCATAAATACCGAATCGGTAAAATTCGGTATTTATGAATCGGTAAATTCAGATTACCTACATCTAGCCCACAGTCTTTAATCACAGAGGATGTAGAGGACAGGTGATCAATCATGGAGCCCATTCTGATAGTTGGCACCACATTAAGAACTCCTAGTGACCCAGTGTCTGTTTCCCTCCGATGTGTACCCAAAAGGGGCGCTTTTATTAAAGCCCCACCTGTTCCTTTAATGGATAGTGAGTGCTTTTTCTTTAAAAAAAAATAAAAAGCACATCTGGATGGCTGCTGGTTCTTCCAGGCCTTCATCTCTGCATTTAAACCCAATCACAGGGTGTCACAAATTGCAAACTGCCTAATTAATATTAATGAAGCAGGTCATTTTGTGATCTCCTGAGCATGGACAATGAAGGTGTGCAAATTGCACATTTGGTTTGCAACTGGGAATAGTACACCTGGTCCATGGAATCGTAAAATACACCATAACATGTAACTGTTAAGAAGTGAGACTGTGTAGTGTAACCTCAAGTGACTACTTGATTGGTTGGTACGGGTCATTTATATTAAATAAAATCTACTGTCAGACTGACAGACCCCTAATGTTATGGCTTCACCCATCCTAATTAGCTGAATTCGTTTTTGTTACTTTAGGACTCTGTGCACTTCACCATGCTAAAGCGCTTGTGCTCTCTCCTTAAGATGTGGTGAAATTGACCTACACCTAATTGGCATATTTAGTCTACTTGTACGTCCCTGGTAGATGGTACTACATATACCCATGCTACTAGTGGGCATACATCACTCATTCTGCCTCCCTCTAGAGTAGCACTTTAAAAGGTCTCAGGCCTGTCACTGCTATATTGAAAACAATAAATCTGGCTATCAGACAGTTAAATCTGTCTGTAGCTGAGACATAAAAAGGCCTGTATACACGTGGCCAGATGCTGATAGCTGGCAGTGAGAGCCAGAAGCAGCAGTTCAATGGCTTCAGCAATTTATTTGATTTATTTATGTTATTTAGTTTAGTGTTTTATAGAGCGCAAACTTGACCCGTTAGGGTATCAGAGCGCTTTACAGAGTCAAAGAGTCATACAAGAGGCATGATAAAACAAGAGTATACTGTACATTAGGCAGTGGGGGTGCTGATTACAAGAGGCATGGGAGTGTACAAGGATAGTCAATATTACAGTTGCTGAAGACAGGCCCCCGGTTTCTTGGTGGGGCTAGGTCGAAGGAGGATGGCAATAGTCTCTGAGGTGGTTATGGGACGGGGTTAGCCGGGGAATTTACCCATGAGGAAGGATTTAGCCTCCTTTTTGAACCATGCCAGAGGGGGGATTCTTCTGATGGTGGGTGTGAAGGAGTTCCATATTCTTGGTGTAGCCCCAGTGAACGCCCGATTATAGTTTGTTTTTTTCCGAACCCGTGCAGGCTGGAGAAGGAGGGCATTGGCCGATCAGGAGTTTCTGCTACCTCAGGATATCACAAGTTCCTGTGTAAGATACGCAGGGGAGTATGAGTGTAGGGCCTTGTGCGTGATGCATGCCTGCTTGAGTGGAATTCTGGCCTCGAGAGGAAGCCAGTTCAACGCTTTCAGATGAGGAGTGATGTGATCAAATTTCCTAGTGCCGGTGAGTAGCCTGGCGGCTGCATTGAGGCAGGCTTTCAAGGGTGCTAGGGAGATCTTGGATAGACCAGAGAGGGTGGAGCAGCCATATTCCAGCCTAGAGATGACTAGTGCTTGGACTGCAAGTTTTAGGTCGGGAGCGTCAAGAAAGGGTTTCAGTTTCCATAGGTAGCTCAGGTGGAATCTGGCAGATTTGGCCATTGAGTTGATGTGGTCTCGCATGTTTAGGTTGTAATCCAAGGTTATTCCCAGAGATTTGGCCGAGTCCACAATGGTCGGGGGACAATTTAAGGCTGTAATGGCTTTGATTCATGTCTGGATCTCAGAGTTGCTGTTAGGCGGGGAGATTAGAAGGAACTCAGTTTTCTTTGCATTGAGTTTAAGTTGGTTGGAGGAGAGCCATTGGACGGTCAGCTTCAGGGCGGGAATCTCTTGAGAGATGAGATTTTTATGTAGATCTGAGTGTTGTCGGCATACATATGGTAGGAGATATTTACGGTGCTTAGGACTTCGGTAAGGGGTTCTAAATAAAGGTTGAAAAGGGTGGGGGACAACGTTGAACCTTGAGGAACTCTGACTGTGGCCAAGGAGGGAGCGGACAGGTTACCATTGATTAGGAATCTCTGAGACCGGTTTTGGAGGAAGGATCTAAACCAGTCAAGGACAGGGCCATCTAATCCCATCCTAAGTTTGAGGCGTTCAAGTAGCTTCATGAGGTTGACTGGGTTGAAGTCCGAGGATAGATCTAGGAGGATTAGGAGACAGGTTTTGTCTTGGTCAAGGGCTTGTAGGGCATCATCGACAATATAGAGCATGGTGGTTTCAGTGCTGTGTCCAGGTCGGAAACCAAACTCGCAGTCATCGAGTAGGTGAAAGTTGTTGATGTGGTGACTTACCTGCAGTTGCACACACTTCTCCAGCACTTTAGATAAGAGAGGAATGTTGGAAATCGGTCTGAAATTGTCTGGGGAGGCTGGATCCAGCGACAGCTTTTTCAGAATGGGAAGGACTTGGCCCGCTTTCAGAGAGTCAGGGATTGATCCCTGCCGGAGAGAGGCGTTCATTATCGCAGTCCAGCTAGGAATAATGGATTGGGCGGTGGTCGTCAGACAGTTTGAGGGGAGCGGGTTGTTGAAATGGTTGTTCGGGTTTAAGGTGGAAAGGATTTTGGCGACAGAGTCAACGTCGTAGAGTGAGAAGTCGGTCCAGGGTGCCTGATTCTTAGGTGAGGCCTGTAGAGGCAAGGGGAGAGGAGGCGGAAGGTCAGGGTTTGGTAGCGAGAGTGAGGCAGAACTAAGTTCGTAACCTAAGGTTTTGATTTTTTGATTTTGTTTGCGAAAAACAAGGAGAATTCATCGGAAGTGATGAGAGACTTGGGGTTTTCTTTCGATGTTTTGGCCAATTTGTGTGATTGGTGTTTGACCAACTCGAAGAGTTTGCGTGGTTTGTTCTGGGCATTTCCTTGTTCCGCTCTGAAGAACTCTTTTTTTGAGTTGAGGATGTTCTTGTTGTATGTATTTCTGGCCTGGAGGAAAAGTTTTAGGTGAGCGCCCGAGGGGTGCTTTTTCCAGATTCTTTCGGTTTGTCGGAGGGATCTGCTCTCATTGTTGAGGGAACCAGTGAAGCATGGGTTTCTATCTTTGACTTGAGATCTTTTTAGTTTAAGAGGGGCTAGGTCATCCAGAATGTTTGACATAGTTGCAGAGTAGTGTTCATTGATGTCACTGACCAATGTGATATGTGGGGGGGGGTCAGATTTGCAGCGGACCTCAAGTTCCTTGTGGTCTAGGTTCTTGGTGTCTCTGACCTAGCGTTTTGGAATCACCGGTTGTGGTGTCCTTATCTTGTGGGTGCCGGGTAGAAGGAAGGCAATGGCAGGAAGGCAATGGCGTGGTGGTCAGACCAGTCACAGGGGTCTATAGAAATAAGCTTGGCGGTTGCCTCCTTCGAAATGATCCAGTCAAGAGTGGCCCCTTTCAAATGGGTTGGAAGTGAACAAGCATGGGTCAGGGCTTGATCGGCCAGGAGGTCTTTAATGGCATTGACATGATGATCCTTGGGATCGTGATGGAGCAAGGATTTGCACGTAATGCGACTTGCTTGTACTCAGTCCTCTCAACATAACGTTTATGTACTAATCAACATGTTTGTATTATTAATATCACATTACACGACATCTGAGGGAAGCTTGCATATGTGCTTTTACTAACGATAACCCGCTTGCAATAATATGGCTGCTGCTACGTGGGATTTCTTACTGCGCATGCGTCTGTCACACTCACGTGACATGACGTATCTTTCGCTTGGAGGGAAACTTTTGCTTCTGCCCATTAAAACTAAGATGGCTGCTCTGTGTTACAGCATGCATGAAGTTTGCACTGCTGCTTTTGCTAAGCTGTTCGTTCTGCTTAACACTAACGCAATAGTTAAAAATAAAGTAATGGGAATAGAGTAGAGATAAGTGGTATACAGTGCATTCATTTATTCTTTGTTCTAAAACTGTATTTTTCTGCTTTACTATCAGCTCGTGTTTGGGCCTGAAATGTATCCGTGACTCCATTTTGAAACCCACTGCACTCCATATTGAAACCTTTGAGTCTGCACAACAGAGTCTGAAATCCATCGAGTCATGGCATTGAATGAGTGCCAGGGACAGTCTTGACCAAGATGCGCCTGGGAACCTCACCTCCTCCTGAACTCTACGGAGGAAGCAGAACTAAAATGTTCCCAATATTGGAACATTCATTGTCGGGTGGAATAAAATATACATGGGAAAATAAAAATTGATGGGCGGGAACGTTAATAGAATATTCAAAAGAAAAGTTACATTTTAGTATGGTGTGATGCCCTCTCCTCATTCCTTGTCCAACCAAAATTGGGGATCCTTACACTTGCAACATTGGTGGCTGGTACACTGACCTGGAAAATAGTATAACTAGGGTAGGCTTAGCTAGTTATTTTGTCTGACTTGTCCGAATAGCTGACCTGTCACTGACCCAACGCACTCAATAGGGAACAAGAGCAGAGGTGCTGGCGGAGCACTCTGTCAGAAGGTTCGAAACCCAGATTGGGGTTTGCAAGCTGAAGTGCTGGTGAAGCACTTTGTCGGAGAAATCAATAACTCTTACCGGGATCTGGCTGTTAGCTGCAGAGAGGGCGAGTAACGCAGGCATTGCAACTTTAACTGCGGGTGTCGGTCTTAGCCTGTGGTGGTCCTGTCCTGATCCAATTTGGCTTTAACTAACGTGATTCTGATCTGCACCTGCCTGCCTTTATGTTGCCTGCACTTTCGGGGTTCTGTCCTTTAAAACTGACCCATGGCCACGGTTAGTTCTTCACACCATTCTAGGTAAATATTCAATGTGGGTATGTCATTGTTCTGATTCCTTTTCTTTTCCCACCCTAATGTTAAATGATAAAGGTTTTGCATATTGTCGTATATCATTGTTCTGATTCCTGTTCTTTTCCCACCCTAACGTCAAATGCGTAAAGACTGTCTTATAAAATCTATACATATTTTTATTCTAATCGTTATCTTCCTAATTGAGAATTTTCTATTGCTTAATGCTTGGATTAAGACATTTAAAGAATTTTAGATAAAGAGTATAAACACTTCCCGAGTTTGTGGTTATTATATGAGTGCAAATGTTATTTTCCTATTATTCTAACAACCTTGATCCCTTAGGACTTTAGGTACCGACTACAAGGATTGGTAAGTCAATGGTTTAGGTCCTAAATGAAATTCATAAATCTCATCATATGTTGTTTATGGGCCCAGGTGAGTATGGTAAACCGAGTCGGGTGACCTGCGTGCTCTATCTATCGTTCCAGTGTAGGTTGAAATTTCCGAGGAAAATGTCTTTGGCATTGGAGGAGCTCTTTGCTGTGAGAATTTCCATGAGGTGGTCAGGGAAGGAATCATTGGTGCCTGGAGGTTGGTAAAAAATGTGCAGGTTGCACAACTGGGTGGTGTTACTGCAAATTGAGAGGGCTAGGTATGTGCAGGAATAAGTGGTATCCGCCAGGAGCTCTGTGACAAGGAGGTTAGAGCGATAGATGCAGGCGATGCCACCACCTTTCTTGTTATGTTGTCTGTCTAGCCTAGCAATGTTACAGTTGGGGGGGACTAAGAGGTCCAGGTATGGGAATGAGGAATCATTAAGCCATGATTCTGTTAGACTAGCTAAGTCGGAGTTTTTGTTCAGGATGAGAGCAGTGACATCGGCGGCATGCTTTACTGCTGATCGGCAGTTAATTAAGAAACCAGTCAGGGAAGGGAGGGAGGAGGTGTCGGGAGTCGGGCAGCCAGGTGCACAGGTGCTAGATTGCTTCTGATTACCCTTCTGTTACAGAGGGGAGCTGATCTGCAGGGGTTGATAGCGACCATGCGGATGGGATGTTCAGCACTCACGTCTGATAGACAGGGTGTGACCAGGGCGGCATTATGGTCCTGGAGAATGTCTAGGATTTCCTTTTCAGTGAGGTCTAGGGGATTTGGTGTAATGAGGGAAGGTTGTAGGGGAGGGTGAGGGCCAGGGTTTCCTCCTCCGATAGGTGGCTAGGGTGCTTACGAGGGCGAAGATGTCTCAAGTATGTTGGTAGGGGGTGTTTGGAAACTCTGGGATAGGAGGGGAAGTGGGCTTCAGCTGAGGCTAACAAAGGAGAGTTCAACGAGGTGAAGGAGGTTCATTAGATCCAGGATGGAGAAGTGGATGCTCTGAATTATTTTGGTGGCTCTGGAGTGCAGAGTATCGATATCCGTGTAATGGGAGGGGGGCGAGGTGCTGGGAGGGTTAGGATGGACTGTGTTAGGGGTCATAGAAGGGGTGGATTGTGTGTAAGCGGGGCTAGCTTGACCTGCATCAGCAAAAGTCGTTGGAGGCGCACTGGTCTTAGAGTCCGAGTGGGGAGCATGAAGGGAGGAGACCAAGGATCTCGAGTCTATTGCGTTGGGGAGGCTGGTAGGAGGGCTAAGGAGGTTAGGGTGTGCTGTGTTGGAAGCCGTGGAGTCCGAGAGGTGAGCATGAATGGAGGAGACCAAGGGTGTTGGGTCGATTGCGTTGGGGAGGCTGGTAGGAAGACTGAGCGGGTTTGGGTGTGCTGTGTTGGAGACCGTGGAGAGCGAGGAAGGAGATAGAGGGGAGGAGACCCAGAACCAAGAACCATTTGATAGAGTTAATAAAGTACCAACAAGCAAGTAAGCTAAAGAAGTGGATTGCATATATACGAGGTACCCCATGGAAAGAACATCTGGCTAACTTGTACAATCATCAGGCAAGTTTTGTCACCAAAAAATCACCAAAATGGAGTTTGTCTTCTAGCCATTTGATCCGTCAATTATATCTACCTTAATTGAATCCAAGTGGGGCCTAGAATACTCTATTGTCTTCCAATCAAATTGTAATGGTTTCCCTGACATACATTTCTGATTCTGGGACATAGGTATCAATAGTGCAGCAGGTGCAGTGGCACGAAGGCCCATGGACCTGAGGGATCAAATGCATCCCAATTATAGCTGTTTGTACAACCAAGCCAGAGGTTTTGGGAACATTTTCTTTTCTTGCATTTTGGCCCTTGGTGCTCTTGCTACACCACTGTTTGATTTACACATGCTGCAGTCAGTCATAGAGTTTCATTTTGCAGCAAGGGTTGCTCTACAAATTCTTACCTCCAACAGAAACCAAAGGGAAACACCAGTAGGGGACATCACCCTGATAAGATACTGACTGGCATTGTTTATATTACTTCCAGACTCCTGTGACAGAGAAAACACAACCTCCTGCCAGAGTATCTAAAGCCGACAGCTTTTGATATTCGACTCCAGTTAAAGGTATGAAATATTTAGTCGATGGAATCCATTAGGAGAAGAAAATATAAATGCACGGCTTTTTTTTAACTGTGAGACCTAGAAAAAGCCCATTAGCTCAGCAAGGTCACTGCTGTGATGTTAGGCTGTCTTTGAAGAGATTTGAAAGATGGGTGTGTAGTGCAGGTGTATTATACAGATGACTCCCTCTTACTCTATTGTTAGCTGATTCCTGGTCCTGATCCAAGAAATATTTAACACCAGTGAAAGAAGCCAGTAATCTGTCTCTATTTACATCTGCCCCAGAAAAGGACAAAAGCATTTCAGCAGGGGAGAGAGGACGCAGAGGAAAGAGGTGACATTTGGCACCCTGTGGAATCTGACAACAGCAATGGGACCTGTGCCGCTGAAGGCAACAATGGACGCGAAGAGCTGTGTTTGATGGTGGGGGTTTACAGACCGCAGGTCTGCACTTTGGAAGTGTTGTGCCTGTTCTGTGATGCACTGTGGTGGACATGCAGCTAAAAGAAGCTTTAGAATATGTGTTCATAGCAGACCCATATTGTGCCTAGTGACGTGTATGGAGTGAGTCTGTCTCCAGGTGATGTATCTATATGTGTGACTACCTGAAAATAATTTTTCTTCTCCCATGGCTGTTTACCAGGTTGAATAGCTCCCTTGATCTCAGTGGTAGCTTCTATCAGTGCTTAGAGGTGGGGCGGTGGAGGGGGGAATACAACCAAAAACAAAATGCACAACAAAAAGTAAGTAAAATCACACTTACCTGCCACTCTGATGGCCACCGCCTTCCTTCTCTCCGTTGATCCTGGACTCCGACTGCGCAGGCTCCTAGATGCAAAACCCCAGTGCTTCTCTCATGTTGGGAATACTGGTCAGTCAAAATCAACATGGGTATAGCCAAACCACCCTCTTATACCACCCTCTTATACCTAGGTATTGGATGTAATTTATACAATAGAAAATGGTATAAAAGGAAAAAATACAGCACAATTTATGAGAAGAGCACATTTAATTACTCTCTCCACAATTCATATTATTTTTAGGAAATATATCAAAACATTTTCAAAACACACATGCGCGGAGGCGGAGGCACCTAATCAATGAAATAAACACAAAAATGACATATATCAAAACATTCCATACAGGGACAGAAAAAATCTATATGTACAACATAACATAACACAATACCCTACAAAAATAATTCTCACTAGTGTCCCCCTTACAATTCAGGGTAAACCACTTGGAGGTAGTCGGGTGGCACACCTGGGGTGAAATGAATTAATGGACCTAATTCTAGTGTGGCACCCTACAGATATACTGATTGTTCAAATTACAACAACTCCTCCTTCAAAGTGTCGACGTGACCACGTTTCAGCCTTTTCTTCTTAGGCCTCCACAGGACAGAGGTTATACATTACTAAGCGTAACACAAAAAGACAATATTACTCCACTCCCAGCATGAGAGAAGCACTGGGATTGGTCTGAGCGGCTTTGTTTGCTACTCAGATAGTGCATTAGAGCCTTAGGTGTTTATCCAACCTGGCTGTGCAATACAGCCGGGTTGGAGAAACTTAAGTGCACATGTGTGTTTGGCCGGCCTAGCATGGCCAGCCAAACACACATGCACACTTCAAAGTGATCACCACTCCACCTTCTGCCATGCCTCTCCAACAGGATTGCCTGGCCCGACCCCGCCCCACCGATGAATTACTCGTTAGCTGTTTGGTAAAAAGAAAATGATATTAAAATGCTTTTCTTATCATTGTATTTTTCCTCTTTTAGCATGGGAGTGGCATACCGCCGTTACGGAGGAGCCGCCCCTGCTTACTCTCCACCAAAAGTTGTCCCTTGGTCTTCAGCCCACCAGAGGGTGCCTCCATGTACAATAAAGCTGATCAAGCACCGGTTTTGCATCATGTTGTGTGTGTGTTAAAGTGGTCAATGTTAATGTGGTTCACGGTCAATGTGGTTCTTATTTGCATGGTAGACTCAGTCAATACCAGCCTTCACGACTGCTTAGATCATCAAACCAGGCATTATTAAAAATCCATCAAATCTGCGCCTCCAGATTAAGTGGCAGATCCTTTTCATATCTTGCCCCATTTCATTGGAACATACTCCCTCTGCAAATCAGGATGTAACAAGATTTTTCAAAATATTAAAAACTTCTAAAAACGGGGATGTTTTAACTGCTCTACTTGCACTTGCGGTTTCTAGTTTTATAGCGTTGTGATACACCTTTGGGTGTGAGTCATGTGCTATAAATAAATCCTATAACATAACAGTGTAAGGCAAGGGCTCTCTCTCTTCTAATAGGAATATGTGATGTATGTAGTGTTGTAGGGCTGTCACTGAGGGCCTCAACAGGAAGGTCATTTGGCTCTTAGGGGGCAAACCATCTATCAGCTTACTTGACTTTGTTCTTTCATCTCTGAGAATTTGGTCTTGTCACTACATGGGGAAATCTGTATTTCTCCATGCACATTGGCATGTGACGGGATGTGGTGACATGAGCATGGACAAGCAGACTATGGTTCAATTTCTCAACACGAATTTCCAAGTAAGGTTTCTTCCAAAATGTCACTAAGCAAACAAAAGTTCAGAAGGTGCTTTTAAATTTTGCTCTCCCTGGTGTGCAAAGTAAAGATGATCTAGTCCATTTCAATGTTGCTGTCATGTCATAGGACTTTGGCTAGGCAAAATATTTTTTATCCAGCGGTATGCAGAAGCAAATTCAACATAGCTTATATAAAATTTACTTCTGCCAACCATAGTAAAAAGATAGGCCCATAATGAGAGAAATGACTAATGAACTTAGAACTACATCATGAGCGGTTTAGGTAGTTTGTGTGGTTCTTCTTTAACCTAATTTTGCCATGGATAACAACACAAGGTGCACACACTACAAACTGTCAATATCTCAAGTCTGCCAACAGAGCACATTTGCGCCTTTTGTTGCCCAGTGTTGCTCTATAGGTGAATTTATTTTTTAAAAGGGCTATCTCGCCGATTTGTCATTGAGCAAAATATTTTTGCCCACCTCTATCTAGTTGGATGAGACAGGTGCCTCACATGCAAACAGTGGATTCTTCCCTGTCTGTTATCACTACTTTAATGGATATGAGACTGGAGAATCAAGCCAAAGACACGAGAGGTGTAGCAAGTTTAGGGGAAGGGATGCTGTGACTAGCACATGGGTGATATTATCAGTGGCACCTTATTATTCAAGGAAGGACTGAACAAAAACCTTAAGATCAAAATCGATATCATAAGACCTGGAGGGTCTATTAACAAAACAGAACTTTAAGAAGACAACAGCAGACTCACAGAGATCTTGGATGACGCTGACAATGTAATACAGGACCTGATGTTTAAGGACAAAGACTAGTGGCTTTATTTAGCAGATCCATAAATAATTGCCCTTCAAAGGAAGAGCACGCATTTGGAAAATCATTAGAAGGGGGAAACCTGGGGAGACGCTCGAGCGCTCGAAACAAGATGGCTGCCCTCCACTGATACTCCATGAAGACTGCATTAATGACGATCATTTTAATGATTAAAGGCTGGTAATACCTGCATATTCGTGTTTATGGCAGCTCAGTGAGTCTAACTCTTCGTGGTGTTGCTGTTTCTGGGGTGTTTTATGTGATTTTGAGGCCCTTTCTATTGAGGAGTTCCCCACTGGTCTTTCCAGCAGAGCTCGGCTAAAGTTCCTGTCAGAAAGGCGAAGTTAGCTTTAGGAAAGGGCATGGCTGAGGCCTGAACCACTTCCACAGCTGGTTTTACCTGCTGCACAATCTTCTTTTGTGGTGACTTTCAGTAAGTTTATCCTATATTTTAAATTTAAACTGTGATTGATGTCCCCAAGGCTTGGAAGCGGGCAGTTGTACTCCCCCTGCAAAAAAAGGCCAATGTGAATTTCGAGAAATTCGACAATCTCCGCCCCATCTCTCTTTTGCCTTACATGGCTAAAATAGCGGAGAAAATTGCTAACACTCAATTGATGCAGTTCGTGGAGGAGGCATCGCTACTCCACGACTCGCAATTTGGCTTCCGTCCCCGCCACTCAACGGAATCTGCACTTCTTGCGGCGGTGGAGGCACTCCGACAGGGTGTGGATGAGGGCCAGACTATGGCGCTGATCCTACTCGACTTAAGTGCAGCATTCGACACTGTAGCACATACCATCTTGCTACAGTGTCTGAGTGAAGGTGGGGTCACAGGCGCTGCGCTTGGCTGGATCAAGTCCTTCCTGTCTGACAGGTGCTTCCAAGTCAGGATGGGAGAATGCTATTCGAGGGAGATCGAGTTGGGCCAGGGCGTACCACAGGGTTCGTCCCTGAGCCCGACCTTATTCAATATCTACGTCTCCCCTTTAGCAGCCATCGCGGAGGGCCACGGTCTCCACCTGGTGTCTTACGCCAACGACACGCAGTTGGTCGTCTCCCTGTCTCGTTCCCCCGGCCTTGCGGCGGACATCTTCAGAAACTGCATGCAAGATCTCGCAGCCTGGATGTCCGCACACTGTTTAAAACTGAACGGTAGCAAGACCGAGGTGATCGTGGTGGGGGGCGGGCCCTCTGCGTGGTCGCCTGCGTGGTGGCCACCCTGCTTAGGCGAGGCCCCCACTCCCAGTCTGGAGGCCAAGAATCTTGGCATGTGGCTTGACAAGGACCTTGCCTTTGGCCCGCAGGTTGGCCGGGTGACGGGGGTGTGTTTCGGTGTCCTGAGAACTTTGAGGAAGGTTTTAGATCTGCTTCCCATTTCGGCTCGTAGGACGCTGGTGCACGCCCTGGTCACCTCGCGCTCAGACTACGGGAACCTGCTCTATCTGGGGGCTTCAGGCAAGGTCATGGGTCGCCTCCAGGTGCTACAAAATGCCGCAGCACGGCTCGTGCTTAGACTCCCGAGAAGGTCACCTTCTAAACCCGCTCTCCAAGCCCTCCATTGGCTCCCGATGGAGAAGAGAGTTGAGTTCAAGGCCCTCTCCACGTGCCATCGCATTCTGAGCGGCAAAGCCCCTGTGCCGCTCCAGAGTTTGGTGTCCCACTATGAGCCTACCCGCAATTTACGGTCCTCACAGACGGGACTACTGGTGGTGCCCAGAGTTAGGAAGGCACGGATGGGGGGGAGATCTTTCAGATACCTTGCTCCCAAATGCTGGAATGTCTTGCCCCCAGACCTGCGTCTTGAGCCATCAGAGGCCCTGTTCAGGAAAAAATTAAAAACTCACCTTTTTAGCAGGTAACTCCTGGGGGAGGGGGGGATGGCAACTGCTCACTTACCATAGCGCGGGGACACGCCCTTGGGCGTCACCAGGCGCTTTATAAATGTCCAAATAAAATAAAATAAGTTAATTAGCTAATATGCATACCTGCCAACTTACAAATAAATATCACCATGTGAGGAGGGGGCGGGTCCTTGAAGGTGGCAGGGGCTCCTTTCGAGAGCTACCTAAGAGACTCTCTGCCCCTTATCAAGCCCCCTCACCACTGTGCCTCTTCTAGAAAAATAAAAACGAAGAGTCATTGAGGCTGTCACTGATGTCCTGGAGTGTTTTCGTGCCATTTAACGGACATCAACTGCTTACAGCCTCCAAAAACAAGCTTAAAATCCACTGTTTACAGTCGTTTTCAGCAAATTTTTCCTGCCACTGTGTGATTTAGACTCTTCACTGGGTGACAGTGCGAGGGAAGCCGAAATCATATCACTAGTCTTTCTTTCTGAGCTTCACTATGAGGGCATTGTCTAGGCAGGCCATTCTTCGTTGTACATGTGTGTGATTGAACAGTATTATTTATGTTTCTATGTTGTCTTTTTTATGTTTGTCCTTGTCTTTCCTTTAACCCGTTGCGTGCTACCTCGCTAGCGCTGCCGTCGCGGCCCCGCCCACCTTTTAGAACGCCCACACTGCGCTGAGATAACGGCCGCAATTAAGGCGTTAACTCTTTCTTTTTCTTTCCTCCTTTCTTTCATTTTTGAGTAAGGATAATGTTAATTTTATGTTAAAATTGTTTCTTTGAATGTCAATGGTTTAAGACACCCAGTGTAAAGTTGTAGACTACTTAGCAAGACACAAAGCTGACATTTTTTTACTCCAGGAGACACATATTAATAACACAGTAATGGGCCGGCTTAAAACATCTTTACTGCTTTACACTATGGTCAAATCCATGATCCCTATTGAATTATATTTGTTGCTTGACTCTCTCTCTGCCATCATACCACATGGCCAGCTAGGTCACCTATGGAAATACAGACGCTCCAGATGACATATTGGGCATGAGTAAAATTGCATTGCTATTTGAACGTTGATCTTCTCTACTCCCCACACTTTCCATTCCTGACTAAATCATGGGTGTCCTCAAACATGGAACTTTAACTAAAAGAACCCTAACCCAATGCGGGCTACAGAAGTTTGGTGATCTCTTTTCTAATGCTCAGCTATGCTCTGTTGCGAGTGTCACAGGGGGGAATAATGGGTCCCATATGGACAGGTTTATTCTACATAGAACGTGCACTGCTATGTATACCGTGTTCCAGTCTCCTGCAGACCAACAGATTTTCTCCCACTCTCATTAATCCTTACATCTGCCAGTAGCGCCCATTTGACCTGCCGCGAATATCACTTGGCCCTGGCACTTTGACCGTCAGTAGGGGTGGATGTGCGAGTGGCATGGGAAAGGGACCTTGGGCTCTGCCTGTCGGATGCGACGTGTGACTATTGCTGCGAATAAACCAAACTGATCTCTTGCAATCACCGCTATAGACTCTTACATTTTAAATATATACATAGAGCATTCATCATGTCACAACTGCTGGCAAAGATGGATCCTACAAAACCTCACAGCTGCCCCAGATGCACAGCCAAACACACAGATTTCTCACATTTAGAGTGGAACTGTACACCTATATTAGCATACTGGGGCGAGGTCTTCCACCATCTCACGCTAATGATCGACTTTGAACTATCCCCTTCCCCATGAATGACTTTGTTGGGCTATGGAAAGCCATTGATTGCTGGTGTTCACCGATTCGCAGCCATTGCCCTGCTCCTCGCTAAGAGGCAGGTTTCCATACATTGTGGTGGCTCCACAATCCCAACAATTAAAGCCTGGGTGAGAGATTGAATGTATTGTGATACCAGTAGCGATACTTACACTACACTGCAGCTGCTCTCCTCCAGGCCTAAAAGCATCTGGCAACCACTTCGCTCTTATTTAATACTTCATCCAGAGGAGACGGAAAGAACAGGTGTTGGCTGACCCTGACATACAAGCTTGTGTATACATGTTAACACAAGCTTGCATACATTTTACTTACCCTTTCCAGTTGTGGGTACAATTCTTACACTGTATGCTATAATAACCTTGCTTTTTTCCGTACCCCTCTAATGTGTTGAGGCATCTGATGTACTGTTACCACTGGTTCATGCGCTGTAATGTCCCTAATGCTGCTCACGGAGTAACCTGTATTCATTGTGGTACTGAAACTGAAGCCCTAGTCTGTTGTCTTAAATATCACTCTGTGGTTTCTTATTGTTCTCCCTCCCTCTTCCTTCTTGGTTTCTAGTTTTTTGTTTTTTCCCACATAGGCGACTCTTGACCTATTTCCATTTGAACATTTTTCCTGATTTGTTAGTGGGCTGGCAGAAGCCTTCTAAGTCTCAATCTTGACCTTGTGGCTCTGCTGCTATACTTGATACCTTGCACGTTGTATTTATATTTCATACCTTTTCTAACCTACGTTTAAAGTATATTCGACTATTGTTTTTAACACAGAACTTTAGGCGAGTTTGTCCAGCCTTATTATACCCTACATTTTTAAGTACACCTTCAGTCTGTTTTTATGTCTCATAGTTTTTATTGGGGGTTTTCATTCATGTGTACGAGATGCTATATGGTTTCATCATTTTATAGAGGACAACTGCTGTTCTGACTCTATTGTACTTGTGTTTTGATGTACTTTTATCATTTGTATTCAAATCGAATAAAGATTATTGCGATTGAGATTGAGGATACAGTTTTAGCAAACATTAAGAAACAGTGAGTTGGTAATGTTATTGTTTCTCCTGCAGTTAACAAATAAATTGTGTTGCTATTCGTTTTGCAAAAAGATTACATCTCCAAATAATGAACAAATGTTCTGATGCAGATGGTTGTTATATGATAGTCAAAATGTACATTGGTAACACAGTTCTTCACTTGATTAATGTATATGGTCTGCCAAGCGATGACCCTAAGTTTTGGTCTCTCTTTACCTCTGAGGTGCTCAAATTTTCCACTTATCATTGACTTATCAAGTGGCTTTAACCTCATATGTTAACCTCTATGGGATTTTCACTTTAAAATATTTTTTTTAATTGCTAAGTTGTTAGATATTTGGCGCTTACACCACCCAACAGAGAAATATTTTCAATTTTTCTCTGATCTTAATGTGTTTTACAACTTAATACAACTCAACATGCTCAATGCTGATGGCGCATGAATAAACATAGTCCTAAATGAAAAAAGGAAACCAAAACTTTTTTCAGCACTTCATGATTATTTTTCTTTTAATCTAGTAAGCTCTATTGTAACTTGCTGGGATGCATTTACGGCATATATTAGAGACGTAACCATATCTACTATTGCACATGAAAACAAATCATTTAACGCTAAAAGTAATGATTTGGATAAACAGATTGCAAAATTTGAACAACTCTTTATTACATCCAACAATCTCAAATAGAAAATGCAACTGCAAAAACGTTGTAATGAATTACATTCAATATTAAGCAAAAAGGGCTGACAGCCCAATCTCTAATAATAAGGCCAAATTCATTTTAGTGCTACTAGATCTGGTAGACATTTGGCAAATTATCAATGTATTAAAAAAAGATAAAACTCAAATAAAAGCAATCCATGGTTTAAATGGTAATATTGCACTATCTCACAATGAATTTTTGAGTTATTATTCAACCTTGTACAATAATCCGCCATCTGATGATTCTTCACATATTTATAGTTTCTTGAACAGTTGTGGTTTACCAAAAATATCCTAATCCATTAAAGATTATTTATATTCATTTCTGTGGAAGAAATGAATTGGCTAATAAGTGCCTTAAAATACAAAAATCTCCTGGTACAGATGGTAGTCCAACTGAATCTTACAAGGAATTTTCTTTGCAACTTATACCTAATTTGCTCAAGTAATTTACCCATTTTAGTATCTGGGTCCTTTGCTGAAGCACTGATTATAGTGATTCCAAAACCTAACAAAGATCTTAGTATTGTTTCAAAATGTTGCCCTATTTCCTTAATAAATCAAGACTGTATACTTTGTGCTTACATTATTGCAACCAGGTTGACCTCTGTTCTTGGTTTCCTTATTTATACTTATCAATCTGGTTTCTTGAAACATAGACATTCTGTAAATAAAACTAGATTGTTATTACATGCTATCGAAGATGGTCAGTCCTTGTCCTTGCCATCTGAAGTATTGACATTAGATGCTGAAAAAGCATTTGACAAAATTCATTGGCAGTATTTATTTCTTACCTTATTTGCATTTAATTTTGACAGTTCATTTATTTGTATGAGATCAGCACTTTATTGTAGCCCATACACTCAACTTTTCATTAATGGTCAAATCTCTAGTAAAATGTTCCTTTTTAGGGGCACCTCCCTTACTGTTTCTTTTTGTTATTGACCCTTTACTCAAAGCTACAAGAAACTGTACAGCTATTGAAGGCACTATTGCTAATGATATAACTATAAAAACGTCCGCCTATGCTGATGCTGTGCTATTGTATATTAGTAATCCAGATTCTTTCTTTCCTCCTTTATTAGATTTAATATACTCATACTGACAGATATCAGGTTATTCTTTCAATACTAATAAAACATAATTTTTCACTTTAAATTTTCATTGTACCCCTGGCATGCTACCCATATATGAAATAATATGGCTACAGGAAAAACTTAAACATCTTGGTATTTTATTTTACCACACCCTAAAAAATCGATTACATTAAATTGTGAAAGTATTTATAAATTATATCAAAGGCAAATTTCATAAGTGGTCAGCCTTGCATCTATCATGGTGTGAGAAAACTGATTCTTTAAAAATGGTGGTTGCTCCAAAACTATTTTACCTCCTTGCTATGATTCCTGTTCAATTTCCTCTTCAGTTTTATAAAAATGTTGATAAACTCTTATCTAAATTTTCTGGAATAACAAAGCTCCTTGCCTAAGTTATGAAAAATGTTAAATTGCTAAATGCAATTGGAGTTTTGGTTTACCAGATTTTCTCAATTAACATAAGGCCTTTATATCAAAGCAAAGTTCCATTTGTTTTAATCATACTCACCGTAACAATACATCTGAATGGCTTCTCATAGAAAAAGGTTTGATATCACCATTTTCTTTACCTGCTTAATTGACAGTCTAATGCATCAACTTTAATACGTAAATCCATTATTTTCAAAACTATGACGTTAATATAACAGGATCTTGACTCACTTTTTCTGTCTCCTATCTCTCATACCTTAAATATGTTATAATGCCATAATCCATTGTTAAAACATACCCACAATACAACATTTTGGCACTCCTGGATGAAAGCTGGTATTTTTTATTTTAAAGATATATATCATAAAAACACGGTTTTAACGATTGATGAATTGCAACAGAAATTTCATCTGCCTCCTTCAGATATCTCTAAATACAAATTTTTATGTAACTTTATGCTTGATTCTTTTCCGTTGAATTTTCCTTCAAATGTCATGTCTTTTTTAGAAACCTATATTCAAATGGTAGCTACTTCATCTCATGCTGCATCAATGTTTTTCAAAATAATTTACAATTTTCAAGGAGATAATATTCATTTTCTATCTACATTTTGGAATAATGAACTAACCTTATCTCTTTCTCATGATATATGGAGGAAAATGTGGATGAATAATCTATCTGGATGGCTACCTGTGTCTTTGCACCAAACCAATTCTTTCATACTATTTAATTGCCTATGGACTCCTTTAAAGTTATTTCATGCAAAACATGTATCTTCTTTGACTTGTTGGCAGTGCAATTTGAATCCAGGTTCATTAAAACATATGATTTATGAATATAATATTGTTTCTATGTTTTGGAGGCAGGTTTGGGATATCATAAAAAAATATTGAATTTCTCTGAAACCCTTACGTATAATATGCTGATTTATAAATCTGTAGCACTTTCCACAAACATGTCTGATTTAAATTACAAACTTTTAGATTTTTTCATCTCTGCAGCTTTATAATCTATTACTGCAAATTGGAAAAATGCTTCTTTATTATCACTCTATACATGGTGGTCATGGATATTTTTTTACTAGAAGAGAGCTAATCTGTCTTTATGAGGTTTAGTACATAACAACTCTTCTTATTCATTTTGGAAACTGATTGATGATTATGTAGCACTATATTTATAAAGATATTTTTCTAATATGTTATCTATTGTTCAATATGTAAAGAATTTAAGGTTAAGTAAACAGCTCTAACAACTAATATTTGTAAATACGTGAAATTTATTTATTTCCCTTCCTTTAATATTTAATTTTATTGTTACTATCATACTTCAATTTTTTTTAATTAAATCTTTATTTCGACATATGACTGTCATAAAAGAAACACAGTAAAATACAACTTTAAGAATGTTAAAACATCAATTGCTATGAGGAGTTTATAAAGAAATATACACACATTATCCAACATCATGGGATGGGCGTATCCCTTAAGCTATCCCTTTATTACAACAGGAACTCATTACCCCCTACCAGATTACACCACTCAAAATAGTTCATTATTCCAGACATTTCCTCCTGATCCATACTTCAATGGTAATTGTATAGGTACATTTATTATATTAATGTTAAAGTTATGGATAATCTTGCAAGTACTGCTTTTGTTACTGTTTTTTGTATAGTCAATGTCTTAATAAAAAATTCTATAAAATATTTTGAACTCAAGAAGAGGGAAACCATAAACATTTGGAACCTATAAGAAGATGGAGAAGGAAGGTGCAAGTTGTAGACAAAACCTCAAACAAAATTCGTAATGCACGTTCCCCAAGAGAAAAATAATAAAAGGAACTACGGTAGGAGCCACCAAAGAAAAAACAATAAAAGGAACTGAAAATGGAAGCCAAAGAAAATACAATAAAAGAAAGAAGAGAGGAGAGCCACTAAAGAAGAAAGAATGATAAAAGGGGCCAGAGATGGGACTCTCCAAAGGAGAAACAACAATAAAAGCGACCATAGAGGAAGTCACTGCTGGAAAAACAAACAAAAAAGTATTAAAGGGACCAAACAGGGGAGCCACCAAAAGACAAAAACAGGAAAAGATGTCAAAGAGAAGCCACCAAAGACAACAATCAGCACCTTATCACTGTATAGGTAAAAATGTCTTCTTTTCATCTGTGATAGGCAGCAATATTGAGGCAGGACATAGTGCAATTGACTCTCTGATAAACCTGCACTGCAAATGTAACTGCAAACAAAAGATAATGTAATCACATGGTACGGTTAAAGCTGATACTGTGAATGAAGATTACTGTGTAGCCAGAGCTGTGGGATCTCACATGGTTCCCCATGGCCAGCAGACTGAGAGAGAAACATGAGACTGAGAGATACTATCAGTGAATAGAGTGTGTATGGCATTTGCTTTACCATTTAGCTTCAATGACTCCACTCCAATACAGACTTCTACCAACAGCGACCAAGAAGAAGGAGGAAAGGATGCAATAGAATTGTGTAACAAAGTCTGACATGTTTGAGGAGGGAGTGATTAATGGGGTGATTCAGAGGTTGGTAATGCAAGACTTCCTTCACTGATATCAAATGCCCTGCCCACCAAATTTACAGTTCCCCTGCTCCAGTCAAAGGTGGGGAAACCAAAATATAGGGCTTCCACTAGTGCAGCCTCAGCCAGCTTCATCCTTGAAACCCCTTGACCCATCCATCCGTCTGTCTGCTATAGGACTGCTGAGGCACAATGGGAAACCTTAACTTTTCCTGCTTGAGACTATTGCTTTGGGGGGTTTTGCATCTGAGAAACAAACTCCTGCGTTGGGCATGTTATTGTAGAATTTAAAAATATTATTATGAGTGGTGCATATTTTGCATTTAATTCATCTGCTGCACCCCCAGGTACACTATGGTCACACAGTTACAGTGAGAAGGGGCAAGGCTTCCACTGATCAAATGAGCTAGTGAACCAGTAGCCAAGGTCTAAATGATCCAGCACAAAAAATGCAAGAAGAAATTTAAGGTTACTGAGCAAGAGAGGCTGCAATAGATCTGAATAATACAATGGGACATGCATTCATCAGATTAAAGGGTAGCTACTAGAAAATGAACAGCCCTGAAGAAATGTGAGAAAGATTGATGTGGCCTCTCTAAGTCCTGTATCTGATCTATTCTTATAGGAAACACGTTATTTCTTGGTGTTGTACATTTTGACGTTATGGAAAAATTAAGAGAATCTTTTACTCTTCAATAATTAATTTGGCTCCAATTGTCAGTGTGCTTTAACTTTGGCATGAAACCAATTGAATCCAAACTCTATATTTGCACAATGAGGACTCATTTAGCTATGTTTAACATAGGCCATCTACATTTCTTGTTTGTTCATTTAATTTCGAATGGTCATCTTTACATAGATAAAAATGAGAGTAAATTGAGATTGTATGCCAGAATATTGAGTTTTAATAATGTACTAACATATGTAGCAAAAATATGCAACCATATATTGAGAAGATAAGTGTGCATAGCTATGTATAGATTTACTATTCTTAATTCCACATCCATGTACCTTCAAATATGTGGTGTAAACCTATGCTTACATATATGTACTTGCTATGAGAAATCTGGTTTGGTGGGTCACAGGGCAATCAGAAAATACTGAGCCTCAATTGTAACAACTGGGGTCTTTCACATCTGATGCCCTGTGGTCCCAGTAAAGTGGAATAATAAAATCAGGAATCACTTTTTGGCACTTGAATCTCAGGGTAATGAGGCAGAGTAGTCCAAGGTTTATTCAGAGGGAATGCTGTGGGCTAGAGACTCAGAACTGAGCAACACAGCAAACAACACTTAGTAAATCTCTGTCCTTCCTGTTAGTGCTTTTTTTTTATAAAGGAAAAGTACTTTATTATGCAAAAACCTAAATATTAGAGCACAAATATATATGTACTGACAGGTAGACCTACAATGGGGGATACTGCCTATGGGCCCTCACAAAATATAGGGTTCGCATTACCAAGAAAGTTCCACACAGATGAAGTAAAACTTTAAAAGACCTGTAGGCCCTAAATCCTAAAAACACAAAAACCCTCCATGCGCATGAGGAGTGTATCAATGAAAAGTCGAACGTACTGACTTTGACACAGAGCTACTATATTAATAAAACTCTTAACCATGATGCTTCTGCACCTTAAGGAACTACCTAGAGAGTATCTAAAAATTTATTGATTTCATATTTCATTTGTTACCTTCTGCTCACAAATGGATGAAATATTCATGCTGTACTGTAGTATGGCTGTTTTTCTGGTGCACTGACCCTCCAATTCGGTGTTTCATTGGTCCAGTGTGATGTAGTTTGGTTCTAGTGACCAATGCCCCCATCTCACTGGCCCTTCGAAAGGGGACAAAATGAAAGACAGAGCATGATGGGCTAGTTATGGTCAATCTTGTCAGGTCCTTGGCTTTCCCCAGGAGAATATAAAAATAACAGCTTTGCATGGAGGACAGCTCACTTGGGGCATCCTAGCCACTACAGTTTGACATGTTTTTTCTTAGCGAGTTTCTAGCATCTATTCAACAATGCTCTTCCTCAGCTGCAGAAGAGCCTCAGGGACCTTCCCTCATGCCCACAATTCTGTTAGCCTGACTTGGGGTACTCTCTACAGCAGCAGCCTATGGCCCTCAGGACAGACTTTACTACCTGCTAGTGCTCCCGAGATCATACAGCCTGCAGGCAATTGCAGCATCTTTGAATGTGGTTCAGTAGTCTGGAGTACCCCTTACCAAGGCACATGCAGCCTGAACTGGTTAACATGAGTGAAAACCTCCCCATCTCAACTGTCCCCCTGATGGAGTGCCAAGGCTAATGCTACTGGCCCTGCAGATAAAATCCCAGAAAGTAAAAACTTAGAGCGCTTTCCAAGAAGAAGTGTGTCGGCAAAGTAGGTCCATCCATCCTTGTTGGTAGTACCCTGTCCTTTCAAAGTGTCTCCTTTGTGCGGGGTTTAAAAGTGGAGGTGGGGGTCTCTGACCAATTTCAAAAGGCAGAGAAACATACAGACCTCACAGAACCCTGACAGACTCTTACGAGCCCAGATGCATCCCACAGGCAGCCGACCCACGGAACAGCATCCTGGGTGCTTTCAAAATATCAGAATCATGGTGTGGTCCACGAGGTGCTCTCTTTGTGTCTTAGCTCTACCCTTAACTGTCATTAGAAAACAAGTTCTTCAACGTAAGACTTCAAAGGAACCTATCATGTGACTGATGCCAAGGTTTTTCCTTTCCACAGTTGTCCCTATGAGAAGGGTACATCCAGGCATGTTAGTTAATGTCAGCTAATCAGCCTATGGAGCTATTTCTCCCACATTCTTTATCTACCAGGAGAGGATGAAGCCCATTGAAATGTGCCTATTGGCTAGGTGTGGCTTTGAAATGCTAGATGACTGGCAGAATAATTGAGATGGCCCAGCAAGATAGTTCAAAACCTGAATCTCATTAGGGCTGATTCAGGGAAATATTTCAAAAAGCATAAATGAGCACACATATTGCCAAATGAAAATGGTATTTTCATGCTGGACCTTTATAAACAAATGGAAAGTACTGTCAATCCCTTTTCTGTGATAAGCCTGTTCAAACTTATACTTTTGCAGTTTTCACATAAAGGGGCCATTCCGATGTTGAACGGACTCAGGTCCGTCCGACATCGGTCAGGAGCCGTAACCAACTAAACTTCTGTCGTCGGTTATGGCCCTGCAAGAACAGGGTTCGGTCGCACTCGTATACCTCACAATGAGAGCATGCATTCCAAGCAGAATGCATGCCTGCATTGTGAAAAGCAGGGGTGCAGTTCATCCCTGCACCCTGTTGCTGGCACCCCAACGTTCCTGCCACCGGGTGCATAAATCAACAGAGGGGCACCATGGGGGCACCCAGGCCACCATTCTGCGGCCTCGCACCCATGGGGCCCTGCTGGGGGCCCCCAGAGACAGTTTCCGACTGCCTTTTGGTGCCAGAAACACAGGCACGAAAAGGCAGTGAAAAACTGCCATCGTACTCCCTCTGTCATAAAGAGGCAACCGGCGGAGTACTGAAGGATTTCCAGACGGTGGACGGGCTCTCCGAGCCCGTCGTAAGCCATCCGGAAATCCGAGTCGGATTCCTTTCCGACCGAGCCCATCGGAATGGCTCAGTCTGAAAGGAATCCGGCGGGCACATTCCGATGTGGTCGCAATCGGGCCCAAAGTGTAAATATAATCAAGCACTACAAACTATCGGTCTAATTTAAAATTTTCACAGACAGCATTCCAGCGAACTTTTCAAAATATTATTTTTTTTCTGAAACAAACTCCCAAAGCTGGAGATTGTTTCAGAAAACAACAAACTATTGATCTTGTCAGGGTGAACCACAAAAAAGTCACTAAATAAACCTGTACTTTACCCCCTGGTAGCTTGCCACAAAGCAGTTACGCTTAACTTAGAGGCAATGTGTTAAAGTATTTAAACAGCAATCGAACAGTAATATAGTGAAAAAACTGCGTAAGAAAAATGGCAAACTAATTTTGAAAAATAGAGTGCAATGTGATAAATTAAATGACATCAAAACGACAAAGGCCCGACCAATAGAACCAGAGATATGAGTTTCTAACGTTTTAGGTTAAAATAACGCCAAAAAGATCAGAGGTCACTCATGGCTATCTGTTCGTGTAGGTTTGGAGGAATGTCACAAGTTCAGGCTGACCACGATAGAGCATGGGTCGGTTACGGGGACCAGGCTAGTCCCACTGAAGAAGGGCCTTCTCAAGTCCTTGTGAACATTTTAGTTCGTGTTGGCACGGGACACAAAGAGGTCGTTCAAGGAGCAGGTGGGCATCACAGACAGTCGCCACTGTAGTGTGAAGAGTTGGCTACCGCTGGAGATTAGCATCAGCGTTCTACCCAGGCGCTGTTGTTGAAGCGAAGAGCAGGTCTCACTGGAGCTTTGCATTGACGGTTGACATGAGCAGGTGTTACTGGAGCTTCACTTTGTCACTCGTGCCAGATGGTCATTTCTTGGTACGAAGAAAACATTGCAGTCACAAGGAGCTAAACTTCTGAATCCTCGCCTTTTCTTAAGGAGATTAGGCAAGGGTCCAGCATCCAAGGCACACCTATTGGGGATCAAGACTTACTCAGCAGAGGGGAGGAGCAGGGCCGAGGCAGGTCCAGTTGGTGCCGGTCCGGTGGGCAGTTGCGGGGCCTCTGGAAGCTTGTTGTGTCCCTATAGCTGAAATAGGAGGTCAGCCAGCCAAACCTTGGAGCAGGGCCGGACTGGAATCACAAACCAGCCCTGGCAATTATGTCTAACCGGCCCTGAGGTAGACGGTGTACTGGTCGGAAACACTGCTGCTGCGCTTATGTTACAAGGGGCCGGTTTTGCAGCACTTCGGCAAAACTGGCCCCCAGTAACGCCTGCTAGTCTAAAGCCTGCCCCACCCTTCCAGCCCACAGGGTAAACATCCGATACCCTCTGTGGTCATTACGGCCTGGTCCTGCCTTGGAGTTACAAAGGATTAAGTCAAGCAGGTCAAGTTTTTCTTTTTTACACAGCAGGGCAGCCCTTCTCCTGAATTTTTCACAGGTCAAGGAGTGTTCTGATGAGAGGTACTGAAGGTGCCACTTTCATCCCCAGTGACAGCCTGTGGGTAGGGATGGTCCCCTTAGTCGAACCTTCCACCTTCACTGAGTTCGGCTCCAAACTGCTTAGGGTAACAAAGGACAGACAGGGCTAGATGTGAGCTGCTTTTGTCAATGGGAGGTCAGGCTACCCCTAGAAGTCAGGTGATACTGGACAATAACCGGAAGGCACATTTGGTTCAACCATACAAAGGCCTACTTTCTAAAAGTGGTAATTTAAGAATAGTAACTTAAAGTTCCACTTTACCACTAAAGAAGATTGTTATTTACATCATTTGAATGTTAACAACATTTCTTTATCTGGTCCCAAAATGAAGTTAGCACATATTAGGTGTAACAAGATAACCCAGTGTTAGTCTATGTTAGAGCTAGCCTTATAACGGTCAAAACACTTTATGAGTTTTTCCCTGCCAGGACATGTAAAACATGAATCCGTGTGTCCTACCTTTCAAATACCATGGACCCTGCCCTAGGGGGATTAAGACCTACCATAGAGGTGACTTAAATTGTTAAAAAGGAAGGTTTATGCCTGGCAAAAGACTTGTTTGCGAGGTCAGAATAGCAGTTTAAAACTACACTACAGGCTGCAGTGGCAGGTGGCCTAACACATGTTTTGCATTGCTACTTTAGTGGGTGGCACAATGTGTCTGGAAGCCCACATGTAACGTTTCATTTTCAGGGCCTAGGTACATGTAGTACCATTGACTAGGGACCTATAAGGAAATTAAATGTGCCAATTGAGTGTATTTCAATTTCATCATGTTTAGATGAGAGAACACAAGTACTTTGCCACTGATTAGGGCGAGGAAAGGACTCAGATTCCTAATGCCAACAAAAACATGTTAAGCAAAAAAATCAGGGAGTGAAGGCAAAGTGTCTCAGGGAATACCACGGCAAGGATGTCAGGACTAATAGACTGCTACACCTTGTACGTTTTTTTCCTGAATGGGTGGAATATTATTTTCTTCTGTCCCTTGCCACCAGGTTTTTCCTGGTGGTGATGGTAGGAAAAAAGACATTACACCATAATAGGGCAGGGTGTAATGTCCTTCCTTAGTCAGGACATAAGGCCATCAGAGTATATTTTCCGTCAAGAGAGACGATAGAGGCAGATTAAATACTCTAGTGCAAATAACAATGTTCTAGGTCATGAGACTTACAGCAACACTAAAATGACTGCCTATATTGGAATTATGAGTATTTAGGCCATTTCCAGTCCCCCCACCCTTTTCCCCTTTCACAGTTTCGGCTCATACCTGCAGAAATTTACTGGGGCAAGAATTGTCCCATACATCATGGAACTGGAAGAATTTTGCTAAAGTGCCAATTTTGCATCTAAATCCAGATTTTACTTTCAGAAACTCAGAAAAAGAGGAATCTTCTAGATCGGGTACACATCACACCCCTCGGTGTCAACATTTATTGTGTGCATAAATACCTCAATCTGCTATGAGGCACTTGAAGCCAGGACAGTAAAAACTAACACCTTATAATCTTCGTACCTTTTAAAGATATATATTTATATTAAAGAACTTGGAGGTGGTGTCTGCTGTTATAAAACCAGTGTCAGAGTATTATTATACACTAAATGTTAAATGCAATGCATGTCTACAACTATAAGAAGCCTCAATTAATCAATCAATCAATCAGGGGTTTATAAAGCGCGCTACTCACCCGTGAGGGTCTCAAGGCACTGGCGGGGGTAGGGGGTGCAGCTCCAGATCAGTCACAGAGCCGGGTCTTGAGGCTTTTCCTGAAGGTGTGCAGTGTGGGGGAGCGTCTGATGTTGACTTGGAGTTTGTTCCAGGTCTTTGCTGCGACGTAGGAGAAGGCTGTTCCCCCTGCTCTGGTTCTGTGGATGTGTGGGGTTTCTGCGAGAGCGAGGTCGACAGAGACTTTTGAGAAGGGAGTCAATTTGTTTAGATAGCTTTTTTTCATTGGTATGAAGGGTAGTGATTAGTTTGTTGGTGGACTCTAGTCCTAGGTAATTAATAGAGCCCTGTTGCCAAGCTAATCCTGATGTCCCTAGAATGTCTTTATCCCCAATTTGGTTGCGAAGTTTCACTTCAGATTTATCTTTGTTAAGTGAATATCCAGAAAGTTCCACAAATTGTTGGATTGATTACATTAGAGCTGAAATGGCGGACGGCGCATTTCGGTTAGGATTAGTACATCATCAGCATAAGTGGCAAGCTTATTGATGGTGTTGCCAAATGTGACCCTTGCGATGTCCTGGTTTTCTCTTAGATGTTGGAGAAAAGGTTCTAATGCCAGGAGGAATAGAAGGGGTGAGAGGGGGCAGCCCTGTCTGGTACCTTGTTTTATGTTAAATGAAGAGGAAATAAAGCCACTCGCTCTGACTTTGGCGCATGGTTTGTAATATAGGGCCATGATCATTCTGATAAGATTGTCGCCTAAATTAAATTTCTCCAGGACTGCCTTTAGGTACCTACAATATTTATTTATTTATTTATTTAAACTTTTACCGCGCACAGCTACCCACAGTGGGTTTCCCGGCGCTAGGGACAGACTGAAGAAGAAGATATCAGATAGCCAACCTGCAGGTACTAACTACTTATGTGAACAACAGCGTTTTCAGTGCTCTGCGAAAACGAAGAAGGCTGGTCTCTAATTTAAGGGCAGTGGGCAGGGCATTCCAATATTTAGGACCGAGATAGGAGAAGGAACGTCCCCCCATCCTTGCCAGCTTAAATCTTGGTATACAGAAATTGCCAATTTCCGAGGATTGTAAGGTACGTTTAGGCCTGTAAAGTTGCACCAGCTTTTGTAAGTAAGTAGGTGCAATGCCTTGCTTGATCCTAAACATGTAGCATAATGCCTTAAACTTTATGCGGCTGGAGATCTTCAACCAATGAAGATCATGCAAGGCAGATAATGCAGAAGTTCTTCTAGGGACATTCTTCAAGAGTCGCGCGCTGCATTTTGTACAACCTGCAGTACTTTAACAGTGGCTACATCAGCACCCAAATATAGTATGTTGCCATAGTCCAGGCGAGATGTTATCAATGCCTGGACAACCGTTCTAAGGGAAGGAATGGGAAGCATCCATAAGATCTTTTGTAGCCACCTAAGAGTAGAAAAACAGGTTGCTGCGACCTTAGTGGCCTGCTGCTTCATTGTTAACTTGTCGTCAATTTGGACGCCCAAGTTGCGTACAGCATGTGTGGGTACAGGAAGTGCACCCATCTCATTTGGCCAGTGCTGAGGGCCCCAGAGGTTCTTATTTTTTCCCAGAATGACCACCTCTGTCTTCTCCCCATTCAGTTTGAGACAGTTCCTCTGCATCCAGTCCGCCACAAGAGTGAGGCCCGACTTTAGTGCAGAGGGGTTATTCTCGTCTCGCCCTGATAGGGAGAAGACAATCTGGGTGTCATCAGCGTAAGAGAACAGGGTCAGCCCCGCCTGCTCTACGATGTTAGCCAAAGGTTTTACATAAAGATTGAATAATAGGGGGCTGAGTATGGACCCCTGGGGGACACCCCGCGCTGAGGGACAGACCGCTGATGCCGCCTTAGGGGAGAAAACTTGAAAGGTTCGCTCACCAAGAAAGGAGGCCACCCAGGCTAAGGCCCTACCAGTCACGCCGAGTGACCGCAGAGAGTCAAGAAGGATGGAATGTGACACGGTGTCGAAAGCTGCGCTCAAATCCAGCAGGATGAGCGCCATGGTTTCACCCTGGTCGACACTGTGTTGGAGACTCTCTGTCACCCCAAGAAGGGCTGTCTCGGTCGAGTGGCAGGACCGAAAACCCGACTGGGAGGAATGTAAGAAACCAGACCTTTCCACCAGTTCAGTGAGCTGGGTATTAATGTGTCTCTCTAACACTTTAGAGAAGATGGGTAGCAGGGATATTGGATGAAAATTAGCAAGATTCGAGATATCCGCACCAGACTTTTTTAACAAAGGCACTACCATAGCGTGTTTCCATGGCTGGGGTACATATGCCTCAGTAAGTGAGGCGTTTAACAATTTAACAAAAATCTGATGGGTGGAAGAATCTAATTGTTTGAGTATTTTGGCCGGAAGTGCATCGCACGGAGAGCCAGAGCGCACACTATTTAGACAAGAAAAGAAGGAAATATTGTCTAATGGCTGCCATACAGAGAGTTTGGCAGTATCGTCAGCTTTAGCAGATGACTGCACAGCGCCAGATGCAAAAGGTATTACCATCGATGGCGGGGTAAAAAGATCATAGATCAAGTCGACCTTTTTAACAAAAAAGTCAGCTAAGGATTGGCATTGAACCTTGTCAAGCGCGGGAGGCGTAGGAATAGAGTCCGCTCCTGTCAGTTTTTTTACAACTGAAAAGAGCACCTTAGGGCAGTTTTGTGCATCTGAAACTATTTTTTTAGTGTAGTCTGCTCTGGCTGTTTTGCAGCTGTTATGATAGCCCTTCAGAGCTTCTCTGTAAGCTACTTTGCGGATAGGAGAATAATTGCGCCTCCATTTCCTTTCTAAAATCTTACAACGAGTGCGGAGGCACTTAAGCTTGTCGGAAAACCATGGTGCAGGTGGATGATGAGGCATAGTTTTCTTATATGTCAAGGGAAGCGTGGAGTCAACAGCATTATTTAACCACTGACCAACTGCACAATTTAGTGCGGAGATAGATAGGTCGGTGTTAGGAAGTGTCCTCAATAATTGTTTATTAAGTTCTGGCATGTTAATTTTCCCCCAACTGCGTGTCCGTTTATCTATTTCCTTTCTGATCTGTGATGCTGTCCTGGTGATATCCAATGAGAAAGGAACAGCAAAGTGGTCGGACCATTCTATTGGGCGTGCTTTCTGGGAGCAGTCCAACTGGAGGTTTGACAGGATAGGATCTAATAAGTGACCAGCACGATGTGTAGGGGCAGAGTTCAGT
Source organism: Lissotriton helveticus (assembly GCF_964261635.1). NCBI lineage: Eukaryota > Metazoa > Chordata > Amphibia > Caudata > Salamandridae > Lissotriton > Lissotriton helveticus. Next base: position 115,152,166 of record NC_136071.1, read on the forward strand.
AATTGAATGTTGAAGAGTTTGAGAGTAGAAATAAGCTGTTTAGTGGACGTACAGTCGGGATCTTCGAGATGGATATTTAGGTCCCCAAGAATCGAAAAGTTGGCTGCTCTAAGCAGCAAGGGGGCCAGAAAATCTGGCAGAGAAGAGACCCAGGGAGTAGCATTCCCAGGAGGGCGATAGATTAGTAAACCTGTCATTGTGAACTGAGGGTTAATAGTTAGCCTAAAAAGGGCTGCCTCGCAACCCCTGAAAGGAATGTCTTCAAATTTACAGGTGTACTTAGATTTGAAGATCATGGCTATCCCCCCCTTTGCCTAGAACTCTGTCCTTTCTTACGATAACGTAATTAGGGGGAATTGCAGCGGCAATATCGGGGCCAGAGCTGTCATGCAACCAGGTTTCTGTAAGAAACACAGCATCCGGTTGTTCCTCAGTGATGAGGTCGCAGATGTTATATTTGTGTTGTGGGAGAGATCTACAATTAATACTCCAAAAATGTAAAGAGGAATGTGAAGAGACAGTATTGGACTTGACAGGCATGCTGCGTCTGACATTGCGCTTAAGCGATCTGCAGCTCGCTGGCTTTCCGAGAGCAAAACCGCATTGGTGACATTTGTATTTGGGAAAGGGCAATGTGCATACGGAGCAGGATTTGCTAGCAAAGCGGCGCCATGAATGTAATTCCACAGCAGAATAGGAAAGAACCATAATGCAATATAGTAGATCAGAGACAAGGTACTCACAGATGAAGTATAGAGTACTTGCCAGAGCCCAGAGCCCGTCAGAGCGCGGACGAGCGCAGACGGGCTGACTCAGGCGAGACTCCGGCGCTAGGGACGGCGCTTCCGCAAACGCGAGCGCTAGCGCGATAGGGTGACCGTATCCTTTTATATGTACCACTAGAGCGCTCCCACCGCTCTGGGCACACTAAAGATGGCCGCCGTGGGAAGATTTCCCTAACCCCAATTTAGCTAAAAAACGGCAGCTAAAGGCGTCAAATATTGGCGAAAATGTGTGCAGGTGGCCTAGGGGTATGCTGTCTGCAATACAGAGTGAGAAAATACAGTTTTTAAAATCACGAGTAAAACGAGTCAAATAACTCTAAAACAGCTGACAATACAGCATTAATGTTGTCCCTTCACAAATAGCATTTCCTGTTAGCGGCAGGCAAAGAATCTCGCGAGCACTGTCACAGGGCTCCTTTATATGTACCACTAGAGCGCTCCCACCGCTCTGGGCACACTAAAGATGGCCGCCGTGGGAAGATTTCCCTAACCCCAATTTAGCTAAAACAATAGACCTTATCAAACACTTTTTCAGCTAATGTGATGGCAACAGCAGGGGATTCTAATAATTTGGCTGTTTCTATAGCGTGGCAAAGTAGTCTTGTATTGTCACTGGAAAATCTTTGCTTTAGGAAGCCCACTTGTGAAGGATGTATACGTTTGGAAATGTGTTGTCGTAAGTATTTAGAGAGAATTGACGTAAAGATCTTACAGTCAAGGTTTAACATTGAGATCGGCCTATAATTCTTCGGAATAAGAGGGTCTTTCCCTTCTTTGGGTAACACCGTTATGATTACTTTGGCTGGGGTGCCAGTCACCTGGCCGGTTTTAGTGAAGTGTTTATATAGTCTCCCTAATGGTATTACTAAGGCAGCGGCAAACGTTTTAAAAAATTTACCATTGTACCCATCGGGTCCTGGTGCCTTACCGGTTTTGAGGTTTTTGATTGCATCTGTGATTTCATCTTCTGTGATTGGACTGTTAATTGAGGCTTCCTCTTCCTCTATGAGCATGGGTAGTGTAATACCATTTAAATAGGTATTGCAGTTTAGGTGGTTAACTTCAGAGTTTTCTTCGTATAAGTTCTGGTAGAAGTCTCTGAAGATGTTAGTTATTCTATCAGGGTTAATGATGATCTTCCCTTCCTTATTTTCCATAGAGTTAATGGCGTATTTTTGAAGTTTAAATTTTGGGAAAGATGCTAGGGGTTTGCCGGTCTTATTTGATTAGCATAGTTTAATGCTCCTCTGATTGTTGACCCAGATTCACACGCGGTTGCAAATAATTTTGTTATACTCATACTTTCTATTTAATATTTTATTGAAAGTACTATTGTCTTTTTTAGTGGTGTTTCTAAGTCAGCGATTTCAATTTTCTAGCTCAGATAATTTAGAGTTGGCTTCCTTGTTAATTTTTGCCCTAATTCTGAGAATATCCCCCCTAACTATAGCATTTAGGGCCTCCCACCTTGTACGGTCTGATGAGTCATTTTCTTTATCATCAGAGAGAAAGTTAAGGATTGTTTCTTTAATGAACTGAGCATTGCTTTGATAAGATAGGATCTCGTCATTGAATCGCCAGAGTGTGTGTTTTTTGTTTGGTGAGAGATCAGAAATGGACAGTGTGATACAAGAGTGATCCGATATCACTCTAGGCTCTATTGTGGTTTGGTCAATTTTATATAGGCGTTACCCGAGATCAGAATGTAGTCTATACGGGAATATGACTTATAGGGAAAAGAGTAGAACGTATAGTCTTTTTCCGAGGGGTTCTGGATTCGCCACGCATCTAACACTTTCATTTTGTTCATAGGTTTTTTACTTTACAGTTTACAATAAAACTTTATTTGGCTTTAAGGTTAAAACCATAAAAGTCATATGGCCTATGTTATACCATAAAGCAGACAACAAATTGACGAGTGTTATAAAATCCAGGTGAAGTATACACATGTAAAAATCATAAGTTACAATACAGATATTATTTAGAATTTCTCCTTTGTCTGATGGAGAACCGTAAAAAATTTAGAGTGTACAAAATGTTATCACTAGAAAGAAGTTGTAAGAAAATAAAAGCTGGTCTCACCCTCCTAAAGCCCGTTTTTTTAAGATAGGAATTATAAATAACCTTCTGGGAATAGCATAAAAAGTGCAGAACATTAAAAAGTGCATCATGTCCTGAGGAGAGTCTCCATCGCAGACACAGGGCATGAGGCACTGACCTCTGTGAGAACCATCAGGGTATGCCAATAAGTAGTGGAAAAGGTCTAGCCGGAACCTCGTCAAAAGAAAACGATTGTGTATGGTTTTCAGCCCTAGAAGATAAGGCTCTGTGATAGGCAAGTTTTTCAGTACGATGTACGTGCGCACACTGGGCTTACACACCTCGTTTCCTTCTCTTTCACTATGCTGCATTCTTAAAAAGGACTCCTTGCCCAAAATGAGGTCCCTTTTACCAATTCCCTCAGGATTCGTAAAGAGATCAGCTCTCCCTAGTCTGGCAAGGCCTACTTTTATATACCAGAGCCATAGAATATGTGAAAAGTGAGCAACAGAGAGACAGACCATTAGGACGTCTTTGCTAAGTATGCTCTCTTGCTTGGCCCATATTTCAAACCACAATGCCAGAGGTCGAAAAGCCAAGTCGTCAGAGAGATAAGGCATCCCCAATTCCTCATGCACAACATAAGATGGGGTTCCTTGCGGGACAGAAAGAGCTCTTCGCAAAAATGAGTTTTCCGTGCTCTGCAGGGCCCTAAGCACGATATGGCCCCATATCTCGCTTACATAACTGACCTTTGAAATACATTTTTGCTTGGTAAATCTTCAGCATGGCCCCTATTGACTTCATCCCACTCTGCTGGCAAAGTTAAAAACAGCAGCTGAAGCTTTCACTAGCTCCCCTTTCTTTCAGTTAAGCTGGGGACTCCAGCTCAGTGAGTCGTCAAATACTACTCCCAGATAGGAGAAAACATTTGTCTTGGGTATTAAAGAACTCCCTAGTTTAAAGGTGGGTTGCTTAGCCTTAGCCTTTCAGGGCTCACCTGCATAATATATGATTTAGAGTGGTTCACCGACAGGTCAAGCTCCTCCATAAAAGAGGCAAAAGATTTTAGGAGAAGTTGTAAGCCTCTTGCAGTCCTCGGCAGGAGGACTGCATCATCCGCATATAAAAGGAATGGCAGGCTACGCTTGCCTACCTGGAGACTGTCAGCTTTGTTCGCAGTTCACTGAAAACCGTGTGTGACCTGTTCGGATGGTAGGCTGAAGTCACCTGCTAGTATGATAGTGGCAGTATCTTGTATTCTTTCTAGCTCAGTGTAAAGGCCTTCTCAGAATGTTGGATCATCTTTAGTGGACGCATATGTTTTAACCACACAGAATTCATTATTATCTTTGGAGAGCTTCGTGATAATCTATCTCCCAAGTGTGTAGGAAAGGCTTGATAGTAAGTTGATTCTGTAATTTTTTGTGATTAAGGTGAGGACACAATTTTTCTTACTCGATTCGGAGCAAGCCACATCCGAGAAATGGTGACTCTTAAACTTTAGGGATTGTGTAGCATCCAGTTTGCTTTCTTGTAAAAGGATTACATCTCTCTTCTGTTTATTTTAGTAGTCGATGATCTTTCTTTTCTTGACGGGATGGTTAATACCTTTCACGTTTAGGGATACTATTTTACTATTTTAATGGTAGGATTTATACCAGTCATCAGTGTAAGTAAGATCTAGTATTCTTCCTAACTTCACCTTTTTGGGGGTTATCACTTGCCTACACTAAAGCAGGCTCAGTGAGAGAATAACAAAAGCAAGTGGCATATTATGCTTCTTTCCTTTGGGTGTATTGGTTAGAAATAAAATATAAGGCACATAAAACAATATGCAAGAGAGCAAAAAAGCAGTACAGTAAAAACATAACATATCCTATACCATGTAGACCCCCCACCGCCCCCACCCCTCCAACATAGCCAACATGGATGGCGATCTGAGGAAGAATTGCTCCTCCAGAGGTGCAAACTGGAAAAACGTCAAATGTTAGAGTACAACCTAAAGAAGGTTATAAGAAGGTTATAAGTGTTCATCTGATTGATCGTTGTAGTTTGTAAAAGTCGTAGGCTTGTTGAAATTAAGCAAAGAATCTCAAGATGATTCCAAGATAAAAGATTTTTATGATTATCATGGGATGTAGACTGTGTCATCTACGTATTGCATTATAAACTGGGAAAACTTCATAAGTTTAAAGTGTAACGTAAGAAAGTTATAAGAAGGTGTTCATATGATTGATCATCTGTTTGCTCGATTATTGTTTTATAAGAGCCATGGTTTTGCTAGAGACATAGTTTATGAGGCTCGTAAAATAAGAGTTAATCTGAGAGTCTCTGAATGACTCCCCTGCGTATGTACTTTTGTGTTAATCATAGGATGCAGACTGTGACATTTAAGTGTTACTTTGTCGGTGATGGTAGAATCGAGTTGGGTGTTGACACGGCAAATGGTAAATGTGTTGCAAGCATATGATTTAAAACTTATATGTTTCGAAAGGGAGATATTCATGTGTGCAGAGTGTGTAGAGTTATGTCGGACAACGTTGGTGCTAGCCAGGTTTCTTACCAAATCTTGACAGAGATTTCTCGAGTGTAGGTTAAACTTATGCAACCCTGTAGACAATTCGATATAAACACGCAACAAAGTCTGAGATCTAGGACTGTGTGGTAGACCACTAAGTTACTGGTGAACAGAATGTCTTTCTGTAAGTCATTGATCATCAAATGGGTAAACAATTATGAAAGAGTTGACTGGAATCCGCCTTGGTTCCCGGGATTTCAGCAAGTCAGTGGGCGTTTGGTGTTCTTAGTGTCTTCCCGTTAGCCATTACTCTTCAGACGGATAGTTCCATGTTATGAGTGTTGGCTGGAGCCAGCTCTTGGTTATCTGAAACTTGAAGTGTCCATCCTGGTATCCTCTTTGTCTTCCAGAAATTTCTTGAGGATCATTGGATCGGTAAATAAATGCAAGATGCCTTGCGTTATGATCCGGTATTTGGCAGGGCCTATGAATTAACTTGAATACTTGCAGCTTTTTAACTGTCACTTTAGAATAGTCTTGCAAGATAAAGATTTTATTGTCTTTCCAAAAGATATAATTAGGCTTCCTCATGTACGACTGTGTGAGTTCGACATGTTGACATCTTAATGGTTTGCAGACAGTGGGTTACAGCGTCTTATGATGGTATCCTTCTTGGAACTCTGTGGGCCCTGTCGAGTTCCAGGTCTTTGTCGAATTTTTTGTTGGTTGCTTGGATAAGTCACTTGATTCCTCTTCTCCTTCCGGCATACTGAAGATATTCAGATTACCGTGTCTGTTTCTGTCTTCCAACTCTGAGATTTCTCTGGAGATAGAGCGGTATGCATTGTTGAGTGTTTGGATGGAATTTTTTGTTGTGCTTTCGCTGTCTTCCAAATTGCTAATCCTACTCTCAGCTTCCGCGATTTTGCTATTAGTTTCCCTGATATCTTGGCGGATTGCTGAGATTTCATTTTGCATAATGTCAGTGTTTATTTTGGTTGATTTGGCCAAGTCGTGGATGTCTGCTAGTTTTTTGAGGATAATCTCCATTGTTGCATGAATTTCTTGTTTGACCTTCACTGGAGAGTCCGGGTGAGGAGGATCTGCTTTCACCCTCTTCATTGCTTGTTTAGATTCTTTCTCTGCTATTTTGCACTTGAGACAGATCTCAAAGAGAAGTAGTGAAGCCGTATAGCTGTATCGAAGAGATATCAGAACCGTCTTGCTCTGTGATATTGGACAGCTAAGTGTGATAAGTGAGTCTTCAGCCTTGAGTTGCTTCAGGCCAGTCATTCGGATGAGTAGATTGTTTGGCTTGTAGACAGCAACTGTGTACTGCAGTTGTGCATGTTTGAGCGCTGGTAAAACTGGAAGCCTGAAATGCCTCATTTAGTAGCAGAAGAAAAACGATTCAAGTCTGCCACATGTTAAAGGATCTTGATTCCTGTTAGGGTCAGGAAACCTGTACATCATGAAGATTGAGCAGTCCGGTCCGACCTAATGGTAAGTGCTTATTTTTAAGTGCTTGCTTGCTTGTAGGAGGATAAGGCCGGATACCGAGGATGACCGGTTGATTAGGCACGAGAGTTCAGTGGAGACATCCCTCGCTGGTCAATGTACGCACCTACTGGCCGTTTCTAGTGCATATACATAAAAGACAGTATCTGACTGTATTCTGCTTAAAAGGCACGTTGGATATGTAGGGTTTGCATTCAGATTGACTTTAGTTGGCGACACACCACTTTCCCTGTCGTTCCTTTGATCACATTTTTCACTACACATCTATTTTTCAGAGTCAGCCGTCATTTTACAGTCAGGCGCCAGGGTCAGGTAAGCGGGTTGAGTGCAGAGAAAGTGACTCAAGGGGAACTTGGATGCCGTGTATGCCGTCTATGCCAAATATGTTTGGTCGTTAAGCCTGATTGATTCCTTGATCGCGTTCAAAATGCTGCTTCATTCGCCATTTTGAGATCAGGCACTCAGACCAGGCAAGCCGGTGAATTATCGCTAAATTGTGTTATACGCGATTAGGAGATTATGGGTACTTACTTGATCACGTTTGGGAGGTGAGATTTGATCCTGGAGCTGTGATTGGATGATCGTTGAGCAAGAGCTACCACAAAAGCACGAATAGGATCCCCTACATGTGTCTCACTGTCTTCGCTGTTCCCTCACCACGTTTTGCGTCTATCGGCTCAGTAAGCAGCGTTCCCTTAATGCAAAACGGTAGTCTGCTTTCACCATAGTGCACAACGTGTTGGGTGTCAAGGCTTCAACTCGTTCATGTAGCAGGAGATTCTTAGGCACAGCCGCAGCTATGGTCTGATAAGATCAGTGAGCGACCATCTTATAATCAGGCTTACACTTGGTTATCTACATCGTATGTAACAAAGTGCTCAAGCTCAATTTCCTTAATTATTGCCTCTGCATGCATCCAATATCAGTAGCAGGTCGCTTGCGATCGTTAGAATGCTATTTATTCCCCTGCTTTCGCACAGTACCTAGGGTCTTGTACCTTTTTCCTGCCATGTGGACATTTCCGATCTGGCCTTGTTCTCCTTACATTTAGCTCGTCGAATGCTGGTAGAAGAGGGTTACCCTTGGGTCCATTGTATGGGACTTACGATTGGGGACTCGCAATGGTTAAGAGTCAGAATCCACTTTTCTTATGCCTCGTACTCTAGTTTAGCATCAGATATGCAAGTTTCTTTGTCCATCTGGAGCGGAGCTGTGAGCTCACACCACCATCTTCCTCAATCTCCAAATCACCCCCCCCCCGCATTATTTCTTTAAGTAACAAAATCTCAGTAGTGGATGCAGCGTCGATATGCATCCTTTGTCAGGAGCCCATCACCACTATTGTCTGTAATATTGCCCAACAGGGGCTGTAACTTAGTAGTTTGAGCACTGAGGAGCTAATCTGCTACTTGCGCTGTGGAGGCCACATACCTTCCTTGGATCCAGTGTTCATCTTGCCACCTGATGGTGTGGGGAGGAATGCTGATAATCGTACAGTGTATCCATGAATGGAGCGAGGGATGCATGTTGATCTGTCTGGGGGAACCAATGAGGCGTGTAACTTTCATGGACCCGGCAAGGGATGGGGGTTGGGCTCCAATGAGACGGTCCCTGGAGATTGGGTGGGAGAATCTCTTGGTCCCTCCCTCCAATCCAATACCTTGTTGAGGAGTTTATAAAAGTCAAGGTGCCAGCCCAGGGCCTCAAATCACTTGGTCAGACGTCATCGGGATAAGTTCAGGCCCAGTTTGAAGTTCACCTGCTCATGTGAAACAGTCACAGCGCTGGTGGACAATTGAGACAAGCTGCGCCGAGACTCCAACTCCGCCACATCCATAGGGCATTCATGTGCTGCCTGTACACTAGTGGGCCTGCTCGTGGGTGGCCTGTGTGGGCGTTGTCTCGAACGTCATCGGCTCCAGACTCCACGTCTGCATTTTGTGTGAGATGGAGAAACTTTTTGCCGCATACGACCATTACCTTCAGGTGCAATCGGGGCTCCTGACATATGCCCACTTGACTTCGACGCTCCTGCCTACCTGCTGATACGGGCTCCTGCCATACGCCCAGGCTCTTGGTGACTTTGCTGCTTGTCTCCAACGGGCTCCTGCCATCAGCCCAGGCCCCCCCCGCCGCCAGTGACGCTACTCCATCTCGCGTCGCGGCCGCCGGGAGGGGGGGCTACAGCCCCCAAGAGCCTTTGCGGCTGACGCCGCCCACCGTGAGCCTGCACCCGGAGGCGTTTAAAAACTCCTGACTTTCTCTGCGTCGCGGGACGCGCGCGGGCGCCGCCGGGAGAAGCCCAGGACAAGGGCGGGGCCGTTTTGTGGCCATTCAGGGGCCGAAGGAGGCTGGGCTGGGCCCCTCCCCTTGGCTCCGCGACAGGACATCCTCGGATCACTCTGCTGAATACAGTAAGGACTTCACATAGACTGCTTACGAACTATTACCTGCCGCATGTGAAAAGTTACTGTTGACCCGTCCTTATTGCTCCTAAAATCAGTGGGATAACGTGGTCTCATTAAAGTATAGTAAAATGCCTGCCTCACTCGCGACGAAGCAGTCTAAATCTACCTTGCCCAGTCTAACGGCAATCAATCGTATGCTCCAAAAGACTATTGGAGTGGTGGTAAACGCCATCGAGCATACAGAGAGACGCCTCTCACTTCCTGCCGGGTCATTTCCCCCTCTCTCATCACTTAACATATCTATGACTACAAACAATTCCCAAGATTCATACCTTGCTCCATCCTTCGTATCCCTTCCAGGTACTTTCCCCACAACAGACATGCAGCTTAACCACCCTACCACTGACAGTGTCCCCGTGGGGTTACAGTCCCTGTCTACTAGATTATCCTTGTCTCCCTCTATGCGTAATAAGCGCTCCTCGCTGGGGACGATCAAAGTAGCCAGCTCCCCATTAGAACGGGCTGGAGGGCGAACTTATGAGGGTGATACTAGCATCCCATTCCAGCTAAGGGACCAGGATAAATCGGCTGAATCTACTAAAGATCCTTCGCAGGTAGAAACACCACTGGAAGTCTCATCTGAAGAGATATCCTTGGTGAACCTACTAACATCTACACCTCCAACTGCGAAACAGGATCAGATCAGCAAACATAAAAAGAGGAAACGCAGGGGGGTATTCTTCAAGGTAGAAGTGCTAAGTCCTTAAAAATAACCCACACTTCTCCGAGGATGGGTGGAAGCCTGTTGAAATCTTGTACACTGTCTGGGAAAATTGGGTTGGAGAATCAAGCACTGCATCTTCCCTTTATGAAAGAACTAATCGGGAATTTTGAACATTTGGTTAAATCACTAATATTACCCATTGTACACAGGTTAAAGATTGAGGGCCCGATGTAGGTGGCAAATACCGGTCGGAAACGGCCGAATTCGGCCGTTTCTGACCGGTATTTGGCATCTGTAGATGTAGGGGGCCAGATTTGACAGATTCTGTATATTTACCGAATCGGTAAATTTACAGAATCTGTAAAATACCGAATCGGTATTTTTACTGATTCGGTACCTTCCAGATGTAGGTGGGACTCTTCTGAGTCCCAAAGGCCCTACAAATTCGGTATTTTAACACACATTCCAATTGGGTGTTAAAATACCGAATTCAGGTGTGCATGCACATGTGTGCATGCACACCTAGCCATGTGACAGACAGACATGCCCTTAGGGCATGTCTGTGTGCCACATGGCGCACATGCCTATTTTTGGGGTGCCAGAGGGTGTCAAAGTGACACCCCCTGCACCCTTGCCAAATTCGGTATCAAGGCCCATAGGAATCAATGGGCAATACCGATTTGGTATTTACAGATTCAGTAAATACTGAATCTTAACGATTCGGTATTTACATAATCTGTAATACCTACATCTCCCCCCTTCATATTTACCGACTCTTAAATACCGAATCGGTAAAATTCGGTATTTAAGAGTCGGTAAATATGAATTACCTACATCTGGCCCTTTATCTGAGAAATTGGGGGATTTGGAAGCTACAACACAGACGAACGCAGAACAGACCAGGGAGCTCATAAAAAACACTTATAAAAACCATACTTGCAAAAAAGCATCACCAGTACCACTCTCATCAGGAAAAAATCACAGTAAGGAATCACAATTGTTACAGGGGAGGGAAAATAAGACTTTTACTAAAACAGGTAAAGGGCACTTAAATCCCAATAGCACTAGCATAAATAGAAATACTGCACAACACACACAATTGCTGGTGGAGAACATTCAGGCTCCAACCCCAATGCAAAGTCCATTGGGAGCAGAGAGTGCTGGGAAAAAAGGAACCGGGTGTGTGCCACCTGAGATGGTCCCCATTAGATTGAATTGTAAAAGGGCAGAGGGTACTGTGGGAAGCCAAAATGGAACAGCCACATCCCAATATAATAATTCAAGATCCCATATAGAGAGTGGTAACAGTACTCATCCGAATGTACAAATCAATCTCCCTCCTGAATCAGCTCCATATGTTGCTGTGTTGGTTGGGGTCCCTGAATTAACTACAGGGCAGTTTGAAGATTTCAGGAGCCTTAAAAATAAAGTCATTTATTGGCTAAAAATTAACAGACCCCTACGCCCTAATATCAACGGGGAAATCCTGCTGGTGAGGAGAGCGAACTGGCTGGGTCAGAGACCAAAGGACATTAAAGGCGATGTGGTAATAATTAATTTTAAAGACCCAGGGTCGCTATGTGTTTACACGAGTGGTATCAGGAAACTGGAAATCTGGGGATACAGATCCGCCAACTAGATTACTTTTACCCTAGGTCCCTGATATTTCCCCAACATGCTGTGAAACACCCCTACCAGGGAGCTCAAGGGGCGCGTAACTATCTAGTCCCAGTCGCAAATAGATTTGATGCCTTTAAAGGATTAGACGGAGTAGATTGACTCGGCCATGGTGACTGTCCCAAGACACCCTCCCAGAACCGAACCAACGAGCCATATGATCAACTACTAACAAACGGTCAAACTGTTATTGACTCCATGGTGCCGACCCCCGCTCCCTACAAACATGCAACCTTGAATCTTCTTCATTGCTGCCGAGTGAGCAAAATCTTTTGCCCATTTTTGAAAACCCTGGAAGTGTTATAACTTGGAATGTAGCGGGTCTTGCTGTAAAAATCAACAATGTAAGCTGGCAATCTCTGACTATGACCCATTCCATCATATGCCTTCAGGAAACTTGGGCAACTGACAAGCTCCATCTCTTAGGCTACAAGACTTATTCTACTCCGGCACTACCAAGCAGAAGAGGTAGACACAAGGGAGGTTTATCCCTGTACATTTAATTACTACTGGTCCCTCCGTGCTTAAAAGTGTTACTGACAATAGCTTTTTTCAAATTTTAATCACATCATGGGGCCCTTAAAAAAAATTTGTCATAGTAAATTTCTATAACAATATCCGCTCAGTGCAACTAGAGAACATTATTAAAACATTCTCAAAAGCCCTGACTAAGATAGAAGAAAGTCTGGCAGGAGATATGCTCTTGATGTGGGTAGGAGACTTTAATTGTTCTCTCTGCCCCCGGAGTTTACTGGGTGTGTGTGGTCTGGATGAAGATAATCAGGGGTCCATGAGTCACTTTTCTCATACTAAGTTAGGGTATTTGCTTAATAACACACTAGCCGACTTCTCACTAGCCTTCATAAATGAGCTGGGCAGTCCCCCAAAAATATTTAGTCCCACCTTCAATGGGAGAGGGGCAAATTCAATTATTGACTTCACTGTACTATTGATGCGCTATGCTTCTCTGGTGACTAAATGGGAGACTGTCCTCACTGGCTTGAGCGACCACTTCCCTATTTCTGTAACTCTCGACCTTAAGTATGGTATCCCATGTTATAAAAACCCCGCTAAATATGACCTGAATCCCATCCTCTGCCAAAAAAATGGGTTTTGTATTAAATGGGAGAAGGTCATACCGGCGAACTTCCTAAAAAATGTGGTCACTAATGCCCAAGAGGAAATTAACATCTGTCTGATCCTCACCTTATTCTTGGATCCTTTACTAAAATCTGCTCCTCCATAAAACAGCTCCTGGTTAGAACCCCACGTAATACAGATAAGGGTTCCCCTGGTTGGTTCGATGCGAATTGTACCAGGGCACTTGCTGCACTCAAAACAGCCTATTATCATATTTCAGTTTCCACCCTCAACCACTCAGAGACAATCTCCCTTACAGCCAATTTCTTCGACACAAACGAAATTGTAGTAAAGCAAGTGATTATAAACAACAGGCTACAATTTTGAGTAAGAAATTACGAGCAAGAAATTACACTCCGCAGACGATCTCCAAATGTAAAAAAAGAGCACAGAATCAACCTAGGGAATGTCTACTACAGAGCCACCAGAAGGAATCAGTAAAAGATCTGGTCACATGTGTAACGACCTTTTGCCCAGCTACTTATCAGGTACAAAAACTTATAAGGAAAAATTGGCAAATAATTACCTCAGGGACTTATGACTGGCCCAAGCCAAGATTTGCTAACAGGAGGACAAAAAACCTTAAAGATGTGTTAGTACACACTCGCCCGAGAAAAAGACCACCTATGACCACCATAAGAAACATCAATATGGCCCCAGTAACAGGCCATTTTCCCTGCGGCACCTGTGGAGTCTGTAAATTCACAAATCCCACCAAGACCCTACAACTGACTGACAGCTTGATATGGACACAAAGGCAACATACAAACTGCAACTCCACCCATGTGGTGTACCTTATAACATGTCCTTGTCAACAAAAATACGTAGGGATGACCTGTCGAAAAGTGAAGACTCGCATAGGAGAACATAGGAGCAATATACGACTCAAAAAAAGTACAACCAAACTCTGCACACATTTCGTGACAGCTGGCCATTCGTGCGATGACCTCAGATGGACAGTTTTGGAGAAGCTTCATGATAAACACATCGATGCTGAACGCATACTGTTCGAAAGGGAACAACGATGGGTCAATCGACTGGGAACCCATGTACTGGGGATGAATGATAATATTCCATGGCATCAGTTTTATTAACGTCCCCTTTTGTTCGCCAATAGATCTTTCCTCTAGATTTAATACTGGATACATAGTATTTAATTTTTAATCTAATCTATCTGGAATAGATCTTATACAGATGTGGTACCCCAACCATGATACGATGAAATTTTCTTTAAAATTACCCTCGTGCCCAACTTAAACCTTTTGGCTCTTTAAAACATACTGTCACGTTACAAGCCTTCTTCCAGCTATCACGCAGATTTTTAGAATGGCAACCAATACTGTCCCACTGCCACTTTAACATCTTGTGAAAGCACAAGTCCTTCGTTGCTCCCTATACCTTTAAAAACGAACGAGGAAGTGTCCTCCCCCTTCCCAGGGGCAGAGTCAGCACAAGCAGCAATTGCAACCAACACGAGGGTAAGAATGGCGCCAGGCGAGCCTCCTCAAACACAGTAAGTGACGATTGTGTGTTTAAATCATAAAATATCTTCACGCGGCACATGTGCTTTTATTATTCTAGCAAACGCCCTGTGTACAGCTACTCTTTTGGCCCGTCTGATGCGGAGTGATTTCCTGATAATTAAGGTATATTCTTCTGAAAAGCGCACGTTTAGTATCACGCCGCGCGCTAGCTGGAATTCCATGCTTTTCGCTTATACCCCTCGAAATGCCGTAGTATGTTACACTTCTTACTAAGCCTCCCGCCCACTATTCACTACTGCATAAATGCTTTGTGCACCTTACTTACTGATATCATCGGCGACGGGGAGTTAACATTTAACTAACGTTGTCTCCTGTGAAAAGCGCCGCTCGGAACTTTTAGTCTCCATACTCCGAACCAGTTGACTTGCAAGCGCGTAATTAAAGACGAATGACCATACTGCATCATCTTAAACTTGCGCTAACAGGCAACCTGCAGCATTTTACATCCTGCACCATGCGCATTGCCTTTTATAAAACAACATACACACAACTCAAATAGATCTCATCCATTGCCCTAGTGTTATGATCCGTTGTTCCCCATTCTCACTGCTCCATTTTATTGTAGTACCCTCAGTGCGGTGCTCACAACTGTACAAATAGAGATTGACTTATTGCTATCTCTTCTGTGTACCGGTCCACATATTGAGACCCTTGTCCTGCATGCTATATGCTGTCATACTATGTACTATAATCGTATTGTTTTTCCTCCATACAGGAATTTGAGTGTGAAACTTTCATACTTCTAATGAACACTACACTAATAGTGTGAGTATTCAGTTTTGTTTTTTTGTCCTGACGAAAGCTCTACAGACCCTTTGGGCCCATTAGAGCTGAAACATGTTGACTTATCGATAGAGTTATATGGTAATCCTGTAACTCGATTACTGAACATATCACTATTTTCTCTTTTAATCTACAGTGTGCACCCTCTTTATAATAAATATTAGTTTTTGTTTTGGGTGAAACACTGTTTTTAGATTTTTGCTTGGTAGCACCCTATCCCTCTGGACCAGTTCTTATCATTTCTGGACACTTCTACTTTTTCCAGAGGTTGCCTCGGGTGAGGCAGGCATATAGCACGTCATTTGTCAACCCGATGAATATGCCATGATGCTAGAGAAGGGGCGGATAAAAGATACACCGCACTCATAACATCTCAGCGTCTATGAGGCTTGTCAACAAATAACCAATGGTTATTGTAGATACAAGTGTCCATTCTCTTGTGTGTTGATTGAGGTGATCCTCACCTTATTCTTGGATCCTTTACTAAAATCTGCTCCTCCATAAAACAGCTCCTGGTTAGTACCCCACGTAATACAGCTAAGGGTTCCCCTGGTTGGTTCGATGCGAATTGTACCAGGGCACTTGCTGCACTCAAAACAGCCCTGCACTCCTCACCACAATCTAGATTAAATGTCCAATCAGCAAGGAGCACATATCGCATCGCCCTATCAAACAGGAAGAAAGATCTAAAACTGCAAGCGTGGTCTGCTCTCCACGCAGCCTCTGAGCTAAAGGACAACACTGCCTTTTGTAAGGCGGTAAATGCCCCTTTTTTGCAAGACCGCCAGGGCCCCCGGATAGACAAAGCCATTTCGTCACAGGAATGGGTGAATCATTTTCAGGCCCTATACAGCAATTTAGCTCCCCTAGAAGGATCTCCCTCTGCAATAACTACCAATGAGGAATTATGCACTTCTTTCCCACTGGATATACAGTTTCAACTGGAAGAAGTTATAAGGCTCTAGCAGAAAGCCCAGCGGCCAAGGCTCCAGGACCTGACAGTGTTCCTATTGATGTCTTTAAAAACCTACCGGACCTCTGGGCGCCAATACTCACTAGAGTTTTGAACTCTTCAAATAAAATTGGCTTTATTTCCACCTGGTCAGAGGCACTGGTGGTCCCGATTTACAAAAAGGGGGACAGGAATGATCCTGTTTGCTATCGCCCAATATCCCTTCTCAATGGCCTTATGAAGATAGCGGGCAGGATCATTCTTGCTCGAATGCAGGACTGGTTGGATGAACAACAGATATTGTCTAATCTACAATATGGGTTTAGGAGAGGAAGAGGGACAGTTGAGCAGGGCCGAAATCTTTTCCTTATAACATCTAAATATATTCATTCCAAAAAAAAAACATTTTGTACATAACATTTGTAGACCTCAGTTCTGCATTCGATTGTGTTAATCATGACATGTTGTGGCAAACTTTAAGGGACATCGGCCTGGATTATCACATACTCACCTTCATTAGAGAACTGTATAACGGGGCAGGTGCTCGTGTGAGACACGGTAGACTGGGGGAATGCTCAGACTTGTTCCGCATTCATAGAGGTGTAAGACAGGGGTGCAAGTATGCACCCCTGTCTGCTTTTTAACTTATATATAAACAATGTGGGATCTGTCCTCACTGATCAATACCATGATTATCCCACAGTAAAAGGGAAACCCATCCCCATACTCCTTTATGCTGATGATGCGGCTATTCTCTCGCAGACAAGGGTGGGCCTCCAAAAAGCAGTGCAAAAATTCTCACACTTTATGCAATCAAGGGGTCTATGTGTAAACGTTTCAAAGACGTTTACCATGTCATGTGGGCCAAACAAACGCAGAGCACCATGTTCGATCATATTGGACGGCAGGCGGGTGGAGCTCGCGGACATCTTTTGTTACTTGGGGGTACATTTTGAAAGAAAGGGCTCATGGAAGCCTGCGGTTAACGCTAGGGCTTTAGCACTTACTAGAGCAACGGGCGCACTTTTAAATTTTGCCAAAAAGTTAAAGAGCAGGCCAGTTAGGGAGTTGCTGCAAATATTCAAGGCTAAATGTGTTTCAACTGGAATCTATGGGGCGGGTATCTGGGGGGCTGAGTCAGTGGAGGCCATCCAACGCATCGAGAACCGGTTTCTGCGATACCTACTGGCCGCCCCAAAGAGCACATCAACCTATGTGCTGCACGCGGAAGTGGCCCTACAGCATGTCTCGGACATTATAAAATTTGCCCCGGTCCTACTCTGGCACAATGTCTGGACTAATCCTACCACAACCCTTAATAGAGCCATAATAGAGGACTGTCTGGCATGTGACGGAGCCAATAACATTAAATGGTTTACCTATATCAAAAATTTGCTCCGCCAAATTGGACACCCGGAATATTTTTCCAACCCAGAGACCATGGAGTCTTTGTCAAGATCTGCTCTAAAAAAATCCCTCTGAGAACACCTTGAATCCAAAAGATGGAAGGAACAAAGGGCAAAGAAAACTGCTATGAATCACGACGTGGTAACACTCCATCAGGGCATCCAGCGGTATCTTTTACTAGAGCAACCTTTTTATTATCGTATGCCTCTCACTCTCTTCCAGCTGGAAACGTTCTATAGACTTGTAACTTTACCCCAGTGTAATGACTGGTGGAGGGGAAAAAGAACTTGTACTTGCAATGATGTGTCCATCCAATCGAACATTCATTGTATCCTCTTTTGCTCCTTCTATAGTTATCCAAGGAGGAAATTGCTGAAACCTCTCCTCGTTTCATGGGGCTTAAGATCGTCCAGAGAGGCTTACAATAAGTTAGGAACTTTAGACGATGAGTTGACCATTAGTACGGTAACTTCCCTCCTGAGAACAATTCTGAGGTTTAGAAAGACCCTTTAATTTGAATACCGTCGGAATGTGTAAATGTTTGTCCATAAAGATCCAAAAATCTTCTTTAAAAATTTATTTTTATCAAATTTTTTTAAATATTTTTTATCTCTATAGCACAAATAGTGAGCACATTGTGAAAACAATTGCTGTTTGTTTTTAATGTGATTTTATCTTGTATGCTTTTATGAATTTGTTCACTCAATTCGAATAAAGCTTTTTGAAAATGAAAATGAAAGTGTGAGATGTAAGGGATACTCCTTTCGGCTCTAGACATTCTCAGGTGGCCTTGAGTGTCATGACAAAGTGTGTAGTTCCAGCATCTACTACCCGTATTTGGCCAGGACAATGAGGGAGTATTTTAGTGCCAGTTGCCACAGTGACTGCTTGACTGGCATGAAGGACTCCCAAAGTCTCTGCACTTCTGCAGTGTAGTCTGGATAGAGCTTCACCTCCCATTGTCCATTCTCCAGGTGCCTTTTGTTCTTACGACTTGTAGGATATGGTCTTGTTATCTATAGTTGAAAAGGTGTGCCAATGCTGGCCTAGGTGGGGAGCACAGGTAGGGACCCAGTCCGGGAACCTCTAGGACCCAGCCACCGAAAATAATGTAGATCTCTTGCCGCTCAGTACTCTATGAAGCACCCAGTCCTCTAGAAAGAGAGTCATATTAGGGCCTACCGCCCATTCTGGAAGGCCTACCAATCGAATATTATTCCTGCGTGACAGGCCTTCCATGTCCTCAGCTCTGTCACATAAGTAGGAAACCTCTCCCTGAAGAGCTTTGATATGGGATTGCATCTCTGCATGCATAGTTTCATGCTCCCTCCACCTTATCGTGAAGGTTTGAGTGATCAGCCCACAAAAGACCTATGGCAACCACCAATGCCTCTAGTTTGGGCTCCAGATAATTTTTCACATCTTTGATGGCACAAAGCAATTAATCAAAGCCCCTGTGCAATCGGCGGGGAGGCTCCCATGATCTCTCCATTGAATGGGAATGAGGGGCAGGTGGGCCTCGCCTACCTCTTCAGTACTGTATTCGGTGGGTAGCTACTTCACCACGATCGTGCCAGGAAGTGATGTACAACACATAGCAGGAGGTCCCGACTAGGGCCAATAGCTCAGACGTTAAAAGCACCACATTAAGTCCACAGTGCAAAGGACTGTAGAGCCAAACCCAGCCACCTAGGTCTTCTCTTGCTCACGGACGGTGGAGCTACTACTTCAACAATGGAGGGTCAACAGACTGGGTGAGGGTTCCTATCACAGGCCCCCCTTCAGCTTTCCCTTTAAAGTCCACAGCTAACACCCCCCTTTACTGTGCACCCGCCGCAATTCATCAGGATCCCAATCATCCTGAAGATGTATAGTACATGCCAGCGCATCCTTGAGGCAGAGGGCTGAGTGGACAGGGCCAGTCACTCCAGAAAGTCAAGTTTATGGCTCATCAAACAGTGAATGATTGTTGGAGCTTAGTTCTGGAGCCAGTATCTTTGGTCCACCCCCCTAGTAATTGTCTGTGGGGGGGTAATGTATGCAAGGCAGCCTTCTCCCCCTCAGTCTCACAGGCTCTCTGGGTGGCATTGGACCTCGGGCACCCCAATGTAAAAGGTGTGCCCCACCTCAGTGCATACAGTAGAGCTCCTAGTGCGCACTCCCCCAGTCTAAGGCCTCCCTACTTCCCTGGCTGCTGTGCGGTTTGCACGGGAGGTGCTGCAGCATGGTGGCTACCACTGTTGTTGTCGCAGCATGGCCCTGCACAATCTGCAGAGATGCACCACAAATGCACCCATAGAGCGGATTCTTGTAGGCGTTGTCACCTCCCAGGTGACACCGCACTGCAAAACATCCTGGTCTGATGCTGGGGCCAATGGGCCGATCTGGGTGGGTCCGCGCTAAACCTGCATCACCTGCGGTGCAGGTAGAGAGCACTCAGCATGATACAAAGCGAGCTTGCAGCACAGAGCTCCTTTACTCTGCATCTGTTCCGGTTGCCATGTTGGCCACACCCTACAGTATTTTTTTCCTAACTTGAGAAAATCTTAAAACTTTAAAGAGCCCATGTAAACTATCAGCTAAAGAGAGGGATGTGCAGGGGACACAGAATACTGTGTAGTGATCAGTAGGAGTGACTACGTCCTTTTTAACTTGTGTAACTATAGTAAGGCATACAGGCTCACTCACTTTCAAAGTTCAGTGGCTGAGTTGTGCTTAACTCACCCCTTGGCCTACATTGGTTTGGTGAGTAGCGCTGCACAGTGCATGAGTTGTGTATCTGCGCTGGGTGTTTTTATGTCTTGGGTGGATGCACTACAAGGATCACGCAGTACTATGCAGTGCGCTGATGTGAAATGCATGTGCCGGATGGACATGTGCCTGCAAATGGTACAATACATGCAGGATGTAGTAATGTGCAGTGTGTGCATGTTGAATGCATATGCTAGGAATATGTGTGCCTGTAATGGCACAGTACAGGAAGGACGAAGTACTGTGCAGTGTATGCACATTGAATGCATATGGTAGATGAAGGTGTGCCTGTGAATGGAACAGTACATGAAGAATACAATATTGTGTAGTGTGTGCCTGATAAATGTATGCACTCAGTGCAGTTCAGTTGTAAAGTACATGGAGGATACAGTGCAGTGCATATGCTGTATGTATGCACTGGGTGTAAGCGTGCCTTAGAATGGTACATTGCACAGAGGATTCTTGACTCCATTTTGGGAGATCTGGCCATGCATGGTGAAAGCAAGAGGATATAGAGCAAGCCTCCCAGACAGATTTGCATATTGCTGCATTCCTGTAAACTGAGTGGGACACACACTAGGAAGGGGAGAACTAGGCTCTGCCTGTTCACTTCAATGGTTTGATTCAGTGAGAGGTCACAAGCAAGGTGACTGGACATATCTCAGGAAGAAGGCTAACAGAAGGATCATAAAGAGATGGGGTGGGAGCACCGGGCTAACCTTTTGATGCACATATTACTGTGGCTGACATCCTGGTGTGAATAATAGTCATGCCACAGCCTGTTTTTAAAAGGAAGAGGGAGCAGAGGAGTGGGCACTTCAAGAAACTCAAACCCTCAACATATAACTAAAATAAATCTGTCTCTAAATCACATTTGGTGAATGGAAATTGACTATACGAAGGGGAGGTTGAAACCACAAAAAATGTCATATGCCAAGCAGTCAGACGGGCTGTGTGATGAGGGGAAGTTCTGCAAGACTTCTGCCTATTACTAGGGGTGTGCGGAACTCGTGGAATTTTGTGAAGTTACAGAAAACACGGCGAGAATATGCGGAATTCCACCAATTGATGGAAATTACAGCTTGCGCCGCAATATAGCGCTAGTAGTGCATGTAGCGCTGAAAATCAGCATGAACAGCACCATGGGTTGCCTAAGAGTGCGCAGCCATTCAAGTTGATTTTGCTGCTGCTCAAGTCGAAAATCTACTTGAGCGGTAGAAAATTTACTTGAATGGCAGCACTCTAATCGTGACTGCTCGTGAACACTAGTGACCCTCTGTGTTAGAAAATCATGTTAGGGGCCACCAAATCTAACTCGCACTCGCCAGATCACATATTCTGGAGCCCCATGGGAAAGAAATTCTGCCATTCGGTGATTGGCGGTATTTGGCCAGAACTCCGCATTACAGAGTAATGCAGGGTGGCCAAAATTCCACCTATTCCACAGGCAGAGCAAAACATTCTGCCCACCCCTACCTGTAACCAGGACTGGGGGCCAAGATCTGCTAGTCTATTTGTTCGGTGCAGGGGCATCACCCAGGGAATCCAAGATCACCTGCCTTCGAGCCTGGAGCACCAGCACCTGCCTGCTTGCCAAGACCTGCGTGTCAAGACCACTGTGCCCTGTGAGGAAGAAGAAAGTGCAAGCGGGAGCGAGGGCAAGTGGGGAGCCCTGTCGAGTGGACTCCCTGCATGAGGTGAGAGGAAACAGCAGCTGTACGTGTGCAGGACTGAGTTAGCAACCCCTGTATTCCAGGAGAAGGCCAATGTAGAAGTAGCTGTGTTTCGCACCATGCTGTGAGGGCCGAAGCTTGTGTGGTAGTGTGGCGGCAACCCTGTATGCCAGAAGGTGGCGCCGTGGGAAAGACTGATGTGCTGTAAGCCTTGGGCAGTAGCTTCGCAGTGACCCCATATGCCAGGAGGGACCACTGTGGGAAAAATTACTGTACAGTAAAGGGCAAAGTTTTTTGCTGTAACCTGGCAGCAACCCCCTATGGCAGGAGGGGCCACAGAAGAGAAAATTACCATGCTGACTGGGCCCGAGTCCATAAACAGTGAATTGCGGTGATCCAGTATATCAGAGGGGGACACCAGGAGCACCAAGGACTTGTTCTTCCCTCCCGCCGGAGAAGTGAGGACGCTGTGGGAGCACCCATGTACCTTCACCCAGGCGTGGGACCATAGGCAGGATCATCACAGCCACCCCCATCAGGAGCTGAATGAACACTTACTTACACTTATAAAATATCTGCAATGTAAAAACAGTTTTTACATTGCAGATATTTTATCTTTGTGTGGGATTCTTATATTCTTAATCCTGAAGAAGGTGTTGGCTCTCTATTTTCAAGCCCACCGAAACACGTCGATGCAATTCTTGAGTTATACTACATTAACAGCCTGATTCATCAAGAAAGGAAACAGCGACTCTCAACTAGCGAATCACAGCGAATCGCAAATGGAAAGGCGCAGATCGGAATTCATCATAGATAGCGAGTAATCTAAGCGATTCGCACACGGGCGCTAAAATCGATAGCGAGAAAATGAAATCGCCGAAAAAGTCGCAAAAACCCAGATATTCCGTCTCTATTTAGCGCCACGCAAATCCACATTTGCGACATCTCGCCAGTAGCGAGAACTCACCAACGGGAAGTCGCTTTACGAGCGCCGTGATGACGTCGCAACCAGGAAGCAGCCAGTTGCCACACCAATTCTGAACTGCGAGGCTGACCGCGAGTCTGCAGCGAAACTGAGAGCTCCTACCGGGACACCTCCAAAGTAGCGCTAGTCACCCTTTAGCGACAGTAGCAATGACAGAGGAGACTGCACCCGGGCCCAGTGACAGCGGGCGCAAGAGAAAGCTCAAGTTTACCGAGCCGGAGTTGGAGCACCTCATCGAGGGAGTGGTTGAAAACCACGCTAAACTCTTCGGAAAGGACTCCCGGAGGGTGCCAGAGATGGAGAGACGTCGCATCTGGCTAGGAATTTCTGCCAAAGTGAACGCTGTGGGCGTGACACACAGGTCACTGGACGAATTAAAGAAGAGGTGGTACGACCTCCGAGGTCGTGCCAAGGAAAGGGTGGCAGAGAGGCTGGGCGAGACATCTGGTACTGGGGGCGGAGACCCTACTGTCCCTCCCAATACCCCCATGGAGGACCGCGTGGAGGACACCCTCGAGACAGAGGCATGCATAGGTGTCACCAACCTGGACTCATCCCGACCCAGCCAAGACAGCCAAGGTAAGTGGCATGCGACTGCGACCCTGTCCCCTACCAATGGCCATGGCCCTATAGCCTCCCATATGCATTCCAAGTCATACAAACAATGCACATGAGATCATGGCCACAAGCAATGTCGGACATGTACACTGCCCATAATGTAAAAAAATAATGTAAAATAACCCCAAAGCAGCCAGACGTAACCCAAAATGAGCTATCGCTAAGCTGTACGTGTGACAGATACATGGCATTAATGTAAGTCCAATTCCCCTCACAGGTGGCGGCGACTACAGCAGCGACAGCGACATGCTGCAGATCGCTGAGTCAGAAGAGGATGCGGAGGAGGTGCCAACACCAACACCTCATGCACCATCAGGCGTAGCCCCACACACCGCAGCCAGGCCAACACCAACAGGTCCAGCACCATCATTGGCAGCACCAATCCCTGCAGCCAGGGCAAGACATACAGCGCCAGCAACATCCGGCGCTGCACCTAACCCTGCAGCCAGGGCCAGACCTACAGCGCCAGCAACATCCGGCGCTGCACCTAACCCTGCAGCCAGGGCCAGACCTACAGCGCCAGCAACATCAGGTGCTGCACCTAACCCTGCAGCCAGGGCCAGACCAACAGCTTCAGCACCATCAGGTGCTGCACCTAACCCTGCAGGCAGGGCCAGACCAACAGCTTCAGCACCATCAGGTGCTGCACCTAACCCTGCAGGCAGGGCCAGACCAACAGCTTCAGCACCATCAGGTGCTGCACCTTTGCCAAGCACAACTCCACCACCCGTGGCACCATCTACTTCTGGTGCATCAACTGCGGTGACTGTGCACACACCCACTGTGGACAGCCAGCAGAGCAGCCATGTCAGGGCTTCCCACCATGACACATCACACAGCAGCAGGAGGGGGATGGCTGTGCGCAAGCCAGGCATGAGCACTGAGCGCCGGATGCTACGCATCCACCAACAGCAGGCACGACGGCAAGCGGCCATCCAGCTGCAACTACATAAAATTGGCCGCAATGTGGCCAATGTGGGTGATAGTGTTGAGCGCATGGCGGCGGCCATGGAGGCCAACACTGCTGCAGTTATATCGCAGCGCACCTCCGCCCGCCGACGCCACCGGCAGCTCCTAACGCGCCTGACAGCCTACACCCGCTCAAATTACATAATGGGGAATGCCACCTCCCAGCTATCACGACGGTGCCTGGCGCAGCAGCAGCAGCTGATACAATGTGTCGAGGATGTTGGACGGGTGCTGGAGCAGGTCACCACTGCCGTACTGGCACTCCATCCTACTGGTGAAGGCAATGTGGGGAGGGACGACACCAGTGAGTGCGCCTCCAGTGCCAGCAGCTTGTCTGCTTCAATGGTTGGCGTGTTACGCCGCAGCACCAGGCCCACTGCAGGGACACGTCCCGTCCCAGAGGAAGAGCCAGAGCGTCGTTTGGGGGCTGCGCGGCGGAGGCGCAATTGAGTTCCTTGCAAGTTGCCTAGATAATGCTGATGATACAAGCATGTCCAGTGGCTAGTTAGGAGCAGTATGGTGCAATACTGCTGCAATATTATGAATGTATACTTAACGTTATTATTGTGGATTTAACAATAATATTTATTCATGCAACATACATGGGCCTCCTGTCATTTTTTACATTGCCATGCAGGAGTGAATGTTGGGTGAGTGGATTGTGGCCTTCAGAAACTGTTCATAGTGATGTGGTTGCGCCGTCTGTGTCCTTCAGCAGGGTTCTCCCCGCGTGCATGCCGCACATGTGCTGGTGGACGGTCGTCCCCTTCAGACTCACTGCCAGAGATCTCGACTGGTATCCGGCGCTTGGTTGCAATGTTGTGTAATATTGCGCAGACAGCCACAATGCGGCAGCACACATCAGGACTGTAGTACATGGCCCCACCTGTCTTGTGCAGTATGCGGAACCGGCTCTTGAGTAGGCCGAATGTCCGTTCTATACAATTCCTTGTCCGTATGTGAGAAACATTGTACCGCCGTTGCTGTGGTGTAGCCGGGTTGAGGTATGGGGTGAGGAGGTATTCCCGGAGGGCGTAGCCGCTGTCACCTGCATGTGAGGAGCAGAGGGTGAGTGCCTGAGCTGCGCAGCTACATCATTGCAATGTGTAATTGTTGACAATGTGTACTTACCAAGTAGGTGTCCTTCCCCAAATTCTCCCCTGGCCAGTCGTGTGTGGAGGCCGCTGTGCCGGAATATAAAAGAGTCATGGGTACTCCCTGGGTACTGGGCCACGATGTCAGTTATGATAGTCTTGGCATTGCAGACCATCTGTATGTTGAGGGAGTGGTATGACTTCCGATTCCGGTACATGTACTCCGTCGCAGCTGGGGGGCAGATGGCAATGTGGGTGCAGTCTATGCATCCTATCACAGATGGGAAATGGGCCACATTGTAGAAGTGTAACTTTGTCAAGTCCAGTTCCTGTTGGCTGGTGGGGAATCTGATGTGTCGGTGTAGCTGTGTGAGCATTGCGTCAACAAAACTCCGGAGGCAGCGTGACATGGTGGGCTGGGATATCCCCCCTGCTGCGGCTACTATCCCCTGGAAGCTACCAGAGGCCAGGAGGTGCAGGCTACACAATACCTGTACATGTGTAGGCACAGCATTGGTCCGCCTTGTTGGGTGCTGCATCAGGGGGTCAAGGTCGTGTATGAGTTGAATTATCATGGCCCCATTCAACCGGTACTTCGCATAGATCTGCTCCCTGGTTTGTCCCAGCAGGGTGATCCGCTGGCGGAATATCCTCTCCTGTATTCTGCGTCTCCTCCGTGCTGCTCGCTGTAGCCTTCGCCGCCTGACCACCATGTACATTCCTGGCATTGTGAGACACCAACTGCTGCTGCTGTGTCTCCTTATGTGTGTTTGGTCAGCCCTGTCCCTGTTCCTGATTGGCCAACAGTTTTTCAAAATTTTCGCAAATCACTTTTATGGTTACCACCTGCTTTGGGTTGTCCTTAATTTGCGCGGCGCTAATGGAGATTTTGAGGTTTTTCGCTATTTGAGAATTTTCATGAATTCCGATTGCGCTAGTATTGCGAATTCGCTAACTTAATTCTCTAATTCCGTGCTATGGCGCAAATTATTAGCGAATTCGCAATCTGTGTTTAGCGCTTTGGTTATTTTCTTCATGAATGCCGATTTGGGTAATTGCGGGCGCAATGCCATTTTCGCAGCTATTGCGCCCGCAATTTAGCTTCATGAATCAGGCTGATAGTCTCTGAAACAACCACTCGAACTACGAGATTATACGAATTGTGCAGTGTGATTGTGTTTTGGACTAGTGTAGTCTTCTCTAAATCATGGGAACTACTTTCCTTATTATATTTTTTTCCCACTGTATGTTCTTTTTTAACAATGTGTAATGTTATTTACTGAAATAAATTGTATACTTTTTTAATGATTTTTTCTCATTGTTATTATCTCTACATATTCACTTTCTGCTCCATTTTCTGATTTAAGTTGAATGCTGTGTTGGTAAACATTTATGCTTTTAGGTTGTGTTCATAAGAGGAGGATGCGAGTGTAAGTTTATCCAAAGGGGATTTTTTGATTTGACTTACAGTCTTTTGGTACCCCACCCCTTTGGTCTGTGGGTCCCTCTCTTTAACTAGAGATATTGTACTACAAGTAAGACATACCTTGGATGTTATCAGTAGTTAATAGGGTATAAACATGATTGCTACTGCAAGAATTGTAATTGTTTATGAATGTCATATTTTTCCTTTGTATGGGTAGCGGTAGAAACAAAATACTTCTCTTTTTTTCATAAGTGAGTGTTTGACTGGACAATGATTTATTGCTGCTGCTTGAAACATTTTGAGTTGTGAGGCTGTGTAGGCTATCCTGTTTTCACACCTCCCATCAGGGAGCCTTAGACTGCTCATACCACACTATCCTTAAGAGTCAAATGCAGATGGGGTATTTGGCCCAGTTGCTCACTCAGGGTCCATTGTGGGTCAGGCCCCAGGACTTCAGGAGTAAAAGACCTCATATACCACAATTGGGCTCAATAGCTCCTGCGGACCCCGTGGTCCTCTGCAAGGGGTCTGACAATAATTCTCTCTTTTTACAGAGGTAATGAGTAAATCAGCACAAATAGCTTTTGTACCTTTTGAGCTAATGTTGTTTCTGTATAAAGGCAAAGGGTAGAACCATTAACATTCACAAAGACACATTTCAAAGTATTTTATCTGTTTAATACAATGGGACCTGTCCCTTTTAGTAATAGCATTTGGAAGCATGATTCATTTAACTAAACCTTTATTGTAGAGAGGGAACAATGTCACAAGTAATTCATTTCATCCTTACCTCCCTACAATATATATGGTGAAAAACAAGTCTTGTACACAGCATTAATGAAAAGTGTGGATAATACAAAAAACAGAAGAAACATGCACATGTCTTTCACTCACATAAGAGATGGGACAAATGTTTTAATTAAGCCATCATTAAACATGAAGTTGATCCTGATTTTCAGTATGCTGGATGAAGGTGAGGTATTTAACACTTCAGTAAATCAGTGGTGACTGTTAATTTTAGCAGGGCACAGGGCCACACACACACACATTCACACTCACACCCATGCATTCACACACGCGCACACATACATCCATTCACAACACTCACTCAAATACACACATACATTCACACATATACACGCTCACGCACCAAACATCACAAAACAAAACCTACCTTCACTGCAGCTCTCCAGGAGGGAAGCATTAGAGATTCCAGGAGAATTTGGGCGGCTGCCTTCCCTCACTGGCTGACCTAAGGTCAGGAGGGAAGGCAGACGTCCCTCACTCGTCACAGAGTGGGATGAAGTCAGTGGACTTCTGACCCCATCTCACTCTGTGGCGAGCGTCACTGATTGACACTCTGCCCTGGGCACTTCAGGGCTTAAAACTGAAGCACCCAGGTGTGCGGCAATCAGTGACAACCCCCCCCCCCATCACGCCCACAGGGCTGCGAAATCCTCAACCAGGCAAAGTTCAGCTCAGGCCCCCAGGAGCCTGTTGATTTAGTGCATATCTAGCTCCTGGCTGCATGTCATGAACAAGAAGAGTGCCTGTCAGGCTGACCTTTGTTTACCCTGACAAACACTTTCCTTGTTGGGGGGGGGGGCAGGGCCGGACTGGGAACCAAAACCGGCCCTGGCAAAGTGCTCGGCCGGCCCCCCGCCCCCCGGGCGGGAGGGGGGCGAGCGCTTTGCCAGGGCCGCTTTTCAGCCGATTTTGTTACAGGGCCGATTTTGCAGCTATGCTGCAAAAACGGCTCTGCAACAAAAACGCCCCCCAGGGCCCAAACCGGCCCCCACCCTTGCGGCCGACCGGGGGATTGCCCGGTGCCCACAACGGCCAGTCCGGGCCTGGGGGGGTGGGGTGGACCCTCAGCCCAGCCAGACAGGCTGCAGCTGCAGTAAATATCAGCAACCTGTGGGTGAGGTATTTAATGGGCCCATCCTGTTCCAAGTTTTCTTTGGGACAATGGCACACAACGCGCACAATGATATTTACCTAATTCTGCATGTTAGCATATTTACTGGGCATTTACCCTATCTAATTTGTTGCTGGAATGACTGTAAAAATATATATTCTTATATGTGCTATAACAGGAATTACTACACATATCGGAATTTAACTCCTGACTACTTGATCAAGATCTTTAGGGTGTTTGGGGAGACAGCATTCGAAGAACCACTTATGTGAATAAAAAAGAATTTAAACATTGGTACCTCATACCTACTAAACCTTCCCACAATCTACCTCAATGCTACAGATAAGAGGTTGGGGACCTTTGAGGCTCAACGGACAATGATGCATTCTGTTATGAGCTTCGTCTGAGCCTCAAGTTTTCTAGAAGGAAATGCTGAGTTCAATTAAGATAGTCTAGGGACACTCAATGTCAAGCTAGCCAAGGTCACTGCTCTCAAGTTGTATTTTAGAATTTGACATCTGCAATTAATGCCCCCAACGAATTTCCTGATATAGGCAAATAAAAATGTATGTGAAGACCTGTCATACAGTCCTCAAAAGAAAAATCAAAATTCTGGTGTTTAACTACTTCTGGAATTGACCCAAGTTGGAAACAGGACTTTGAGACAATCAAAAATAATTTCAATCCTGAGGTGCTATGGTTGACAGAGAACTATAAACTGATATCAAGAGACAGATTTTGGGCATCACCAATACTCCATCGCCTTGATGGAGTAACCACAGTCTGATTTTAGAGATCCCTGCCGCCCCAGCAGACATCTCTTACCTTGGCAGGACCACAGTCAGTGCTTCCTGTCAATGTATTGAATGTTTGACAGATGGTTCCGTTAAATATGGCGGACCTGTCTGTCAAAAAATGTCTTTTCAAAAACAAAATGCAATTGCTGGATTTTGTATTTGAAAATAGAAAAAAAATGAAGTAGCGCAGCCAGTGTTTCATGGGCCTTAGTGCTAGGAAGGAAATGAGACACCTGGCATCTGTTTGAATGATAACATACAGCAATAATTAGGGTTCAGTGGGCCCCTCAGACCTTGTGCCCTGGTGCCACTGCAACTGCTTCTCCAATGTAAGCTACACCCTTAGCTGTATGAGAGAATTACAACATGCTTTTCACTCAATCTAGCCTACAATGAAATTGTGAGGGATGAACTCTTACTGCACCTCAGTATGGTTAAAAGACCCATTCTGTCTACATTTAGCTCTGTACCTCTAGAGCTGATCTTAATGGGTCCTTTTCAGTACATTTTATATTCACAGATCTGGGATTTCCAGGCAGAGTTCCGTTTTCTCTTGGAGAAGAGTCTGACATCTGGTGTACATTTCTAGATATATAAATCAAGGACAGAGGAAGAAAACTAAGAGCAGAGGATGTGAATAGCTCATCCACTTGGGTGTTTCTTGCATCTATAGTTCTATTTGTCTCTTTATAAATGTGCGTCTTTTGGCCCAGAATGCAAAGGTAAACCTGGACTAAATGAGCTACTCATGCATGGGCCTGGGAAGCTAGAAAGCTCTGTATTGCACGGTATGTCCTACCGTAGCAAAACAGTATTCTTGCAAAGAGTTGGTGTCAGGTTCCAACGGTGGAAAAGAGTATGGGAACATTCATGTGCTAGTATGGCAAGGGGTTTTGGTGCACGACAATTGATTTCTCCTGTGGAGAAAAAAAAATTGGGGGCTTATTTATAAGCCTATTGCGCCGCTAGTGCATCACTTTTTTTGACGCGACGGCGGTGCAATGGGTTTGCCCATATTTACAAGGCCACATAATGTCACCCTGCATGACTTTTCATGGCCATGTTGGTATGGGCCCCTTTGACGGATTACTCTGCGTGAAAGCGGCGTTCCATGGGTGTTCCCACTCAACATCCATGAAACTTGACGCATTTCCAGGTTTGCAACATTTTGTAAAACTGGGAATGCGTCAGACACCTACGTCTCCCCAGTGGAGGCATAGTAATGGCGCAACGAGGAGAAATACTTTTATTTCATCTCATTTTTTCCTCTTTCTATGTGTGCTGCATTCTGCAGCATGCATATAAAGAGGAAAATGACATTACTGACTGTCTTTGTGCAGGAAGGTGTCTCTTCCTGCACAAAAAAAATCATCCCGCAGCGCAGGCACCCTTGCAAAATGACGCATTGGTGCCTGCACTGGCGCATGACAGCCAATTGTGCACCAGGGCAGGGAAAAGCACAGGGATGCGTCTTATTGTTGTTAATTCGACATATCTCAGTGCTTTGAAAATGACACAGCACGGTGCAGCTAAATGACTTGCAGCGCTATGCTGCATCATTTTCTCGTAGATGAGGTCCTTGGTCTTTATAGAAAAAAAATTGCGAAGACCATAAACTGACCAAATTTGCCTACTTTTCAAAAATACGCCTGGCATATATTTAGGGAAAAAAGCCATCCATAGGGCTAGAAATCTACAATAGATTTCAAAACGTAAATCCAGTGAACCTAGAGTAACGTATATTACTTTCAAGGTTCCCAAATTTACTCTCACGTTTGTGAATTGGGTTCGAAAAATCAATATTGGGCTTTCCTTCACCAAATCATTAGTAGGTGTCTTCCCAGCTACTTCACAAATAATGCGAACAAATTCCAAGATGCACTTATTTGTGAAATGAAAGCCAAGGTCTGCAGAAAGGCAACCCTAAAAGGTAAAGTGAATGAATGACCACATAGAACCTCATTGAATTTAATTGTGTGGGTGCCAACAGGTCAGCAAAGAATTGTTTGTGCTGTTACTGCAGCAGACAATAAATTGTTCTGTTCGGAAACAACTGCTTGAGGAAGTGACTTGCACCATAAATCTGAATTGTATCTGATTAAATTGCAGGATTTAATTTATGCCCAAGAGTTTCAATGAACTCATCAAGCCTGATGGCAAAGCTCAAGTTGCTTATGAAAAAGAAGGACCTTGAGATGATGAAATTATGGCTTTCACGTTTAATTGGGTTTCAGTAATTACAGAGCGCAAACAGCAGCAGCAGCCCATTCTAGGAAAGGATTGATATTGGCATAGAAATGGAGAAGTCCACTAAGGAACCTGCACAATTTCAAATAGGGGGCGGGGCTGGGGGGGGGTGTTAGCGCCAGGGGAATCTGAAAACATTAGGCCCAATTCATACAAAAAATATATATTCTTGTGGTTTACACCTACCCATAAGTGTAGATTTCAGAATTTCTGAAATTCCCAAGAAAAGCCAGGAGAATGCAGCATCCTAGAATTACTCCTGGAAAACATTTTAGAATTTCCATTTATGACAATGTGACAACATGTCTGCTTGCATGATTGTACACATCACACATGTACAATTATGAATGTTTAAATATCACGCCTGAGTACAATTCATTTTCTTATGTTTTTTGGCTAAACCAGTTGCTCCCTCACCCAGAACAATTTTGGGAATGTGCCATTTCCAGTCCCACAGAGGAAACATATTTACTCCTGCTCTTGATAGGATTACATCTCCAACAGTTTCAAAGGTGGAAATGGGGCAAAGAAAACCCAAAAAATGTAGGGTGAGTATAAACTTTCCAGGGCATTCCCATTCTGGAGCATACATTCTGGTAATAGATTTACTCCTCTGTAATATTACACCAAATTGGAGTAATATTATGTGTGTGAATACATAGATTTATCAGTGTACAGTCACTTTTTTCGAAATACAAAGTATCCATTTTCACTAGTGAACCTTGCTATTTGCATGTGAAAATTGATCTTACACAGGCGAATGGCTTGTGGGTCGATCTCGTGGCATTCTACCACAGAGCACTATAATGGCAAGCAAACATAAAGCAAAAGAATAAACACATTCATAAACTATGCAATAGTCAATTTTTCAGTTTGAATGAGAGCTGACACATTGATCTTTGTTTGCAGAACAGGGTGTTACCAGCCCAGGAGTCTAATATATCAGGGCCCAATGTACCAAGAAGCTGGTGGCAAAAAGTAATTGCAAATTGCACACTTTATGGAAACTGTAAATGGTTTTGCCATGCCATCTATCCACCAACAGGTCACTTTGCAGAATATCCAGTTACACAACGACCTGCTAAATTAATGTTAATTATGCAAGTCATTATTGACTACCCCCAATGATTGGCTACACACATAGAGATGGTGGCCTTCAAGAGGGGTTGGCCTAACGGCTAAGGCGCTCGACCTCGGACCTGGGGATCTGGGTTCGAGTCTCGGTAACGACGCCAAAAACCCCCTGTGATTCTGGGCAAATCACTTAATCTCCCCGTGCCCAAAATGAAAGTGTGTCCTCATGTAACGTAACTGGTGCTATGTAAAGCGCTCTGATAACTGATTCGGTTCGGTTCTAGTTCGCGCTATATAAAACTCTGCAAAAAAAAAGAAACGACAAACTTCCATCCCTGTGTTTGCGTTCCCAATTGAGAAACTTGAGTGCATATTTTGGGGGATTTGGCGAAGGGCAACGAAGCAAACCACCTTGCCCATCTGCCCTGCGTCAAAGTGAAAGGGCAAGAATGTGCAGTATCTATGGCATACAACGCATTCCTTTCCTTTCCCCCTGTGATGTCACCGTTTCAGCAGCCTATCGTCATTGCAGGCACCCTTGTACATTGGTACAAAGATGCCTTTGTTGCATGCAGGATTGTTTTTGTACAAAAAGGGGCACCTTTCTGCATAAAAAACAATCCTGGAAGGCTGTTTCCTCTTTCTATATGTGCTGCAGAATACAGCACACAGAGAGGAAAAAAACAAGGAGAAATAAAGTTATTTCCCCTTCTTGCACCTACCCTGGGGAGGCATAAGGTTTTGGTGCATCCATGGTTAACATGGTCTTGTGAATCTAGGGAAGCAACAACATCCATGGGTGTTGCATGGTAACACCCACCGCAATACCCATGGAATGCCTCCCTAGCGCAGAGTAAGCCAAAGCAGCGATTTGTCTTGCCCTACTCCATATCTATGAGGTCATTCAAAACCATGCAAAGTGGCTTTGTGTGGCCTCTTAATATGATTTTGTGGTTTGCCCTGCCCTGCAGAAGCATCCAAAACAGTGACGCTATGGTAGTGCAAGGGCCTTGTAAATATGCCCCAATGTTTAAAGCAGCCAGTGCTCCTTCGGGAGACATGTGCTGCTTTGAAATAAGATTGGTCTATTTGGGAATAGATCTGGGTCGGTGGGGTCAGCTATCACTGCTTGCTTCCTCCCCAGTTCACCCAAAAGAATTCTCAAATGGAAAGGTGCTCCAATTGAACTGTGAATGCAACTGCAGATTAATACATACCATTGAGACTTGCAATTTAGAGAGAACACTGAGTTCAGAATGGATTATAAACTAGGTTTAGTTCATAGCATACAACACTTTATGGC
Source organism: Lissotriton helveticus (assembly GCF_964261635.1). Taxonomy (NCBI): domain Eukaryota; kingdom Metazoa; phylum Chordata; class Amphibia; order Caudata; family Salamandridae; genus Lissotriton; species Lissotriton helveticus. The sequence goes on from NC_136071.1 coordinate 115,186,520, forward strand.
TTGCAGACCATGCATTCACCAGTCAAATGTAATTTAAAAGTGCTGCAATTTTGTAAGGGTCAACCCTCCACAAGCACAGAGATGTGACAGTATTAAGCATAACACACAGTATTCAATCAAAAAACACAAATGTCCCAAAAAAAGGGAAAAGGTTCGCTCGAGCTCATCTAACTACAACACAACAAGATGTCCTGCCAGTATAACAATAAGCTGCCCCAGTACCATTTACATGGTGCTCGTCATCTTGGAGAAATATATAAGCATTGCAAAATAGAATATGGCAAGAACTGCACAATTCAAAGACAATAGAAACTTCTCACTTCCAAAGGCATGCAAACTAAAAAGTTTGTTATTGTTATGCTAGGGTACTCCGGTACCATAAAACTCTCCGCAGGTCCTAATATTTCTTAATTGCCACAGACACTGTATTATTTGGAAAATGTTATAATAAAATATTGAAACCAAAATATTCCTAAAATTAAAACAATTATGCACTAAGATTTGCGGCAGGTCATCATAGCAGCATAATGGCATGCTGGTAAGGCTCCAAACTGAGTTCCCCTTGATCTTTATATGGTGAACCAGAATCGTTTCCCTAAAGCTTTTCCAACCATTTTGCGTTTTCAAATGTTCGATTAATCATCTCACATGCCAGAAATGGTAGAAGGTTGGCCATTTTTAAACAATCCACCGATCATGTAAATGCACAAATATAACAACACCATAAAGGCATAAGCCCTACCAGTAAAAGAGACGGTTTGGAGACCCAATAATTGTCAAGCCTGCAGTATGTGTTGCAGTCATAATGTCATAATCTCTGACCATATTGTTCTTTTTTTAAGTGCTATTGATCACTTAACACATTGGTAATGACAGAATGTCGGCAATCTTTAAACGATCAACTGATCAATCTTGCTAATGCTACACCAAAGTTAAAAAAGTAAAAACACCTTAACAGCATAATGTCCAATAATCATCAAACCTGCAGTGCATGCTATAATGAGACGTCATAGAGACTTGATTACTGACTGGTAATACATAAAGCATAGAGCTCCATATTTGTCAAACCTGCACGTTGTGCAGTAGCAGACTGTCATGATGACATAATGGCTTGCGATTACAGATCTCTATTAGAGTCCCAACATAATATGCACATATGCACAATATTTGCCCTCACAAAAATTAATGAAATTCATGATCCTTATTGAGGCCATGTTTCACACTTGTCCATCAGTAAATCCACTTTGCCTTGCATTGCCTCATAGACAACTCTTGATCCCCACCTCTCAGATCAGTAGACACTACATAAATTCCATGGAAACAAAACATATTCTCATCTCTTGTCCCACAAGTATGGATGTCCTATGTCACCATTTCGACAAGCTATTGCATGTTCAAGAATCCAAACTTTTAATTCCCAAAAAGTACTTCCTACATAGGGACTGATTAGGATGGAGGGAGGACTTTGGTCCGCCCGCCATCCTCACGGTGCTGGGACTGGCCGCCAGACGTGCAGCGGTCTTGCACAGCTAATTAGGATGCAACCGCCACCCTGGCGGTCGCATTCCACATTGTTGACATTGCGGCAGGTGCTGCTTACAGCAGCACCCGCTACAATGCCAAAGTGCTATATTATGCATTCCCATGCCCAACATGGCTGTGCCTGCCACCTTGTGAATTCATGGGAATGGGAGGTGGTACCATGGGTACCCACAAAGGGCCCCCATCACCCAGTCTGGGGGCCCCCAAAAGACCCCCGTGGCAAACCCCGCCCGCCTTTCCATGGCAGCATTGCCACCATGGAAAGACCTGTTTCTGTCATGGTCGCACTCCGCAGGATCTGTACGTAGTAGCAATGCTCCACCTCCGGACCTCCCAAACACCCTGAACTTATTACACAGGGTGTTTAGGGGATACGGTGAGGGTAAACCCCCAAAAGGGGAAAAAACCCAAAGAAAAGAATAGAAGGAAGGGTCAGCAGGGGAATAGAAGCTGTAACAGAAATGCATAAGAATTAATGACAATATAAAGGCTACTCTCAGTACATTCTCGCTAAACAAATGTTCAACCAGATTCACCTTGTACAATTACAGCATGTGCCTCATCATACAGTTGTCTCTTCTTATATCGCTCCTGTTTCCCCTGTTCAACACAAGAAGCACATGAATAATAAGGCCACCAAAACGATTCTCTTCCTATGTAAAGTGAGAACGCTATGTACATACCCTATATGCTAATAAGCTAAGTCTTTAAGAGGAACACTCCAAAAGAAAACGAGACCTTAGTGTTCAGTCCTTGGACTCTGTAAATAAGTCTTTATAGTATCTCCTATGAACTGAAGCAGAATTCTCTCTGTTATAGAAATCAAAGCCTGGTTCCAGAGAACCTCACTAGAACCAAGAAACATCTAAACACGGCATGCTGTAGTTAACCAACACTACAAGCATCCGCTTTAGCATTTGTAATCCACTATATGGTGAAAGTCGATATCCTGAAATGCTTTTCCTTCGTGCCGGCATAGCGGAGGACTTCCCCCTGCTACTATCCGTCACTTGCATAGCATAGTACAACCCCCAGCCGGAGATTGCAAAGCGGCTAAAATAACCATCAGACAAAAGTATTCTTTGCACTAGCAACAAGGGATAGCCTCACAGCCGCGAGGCTCGAAGGTGCGCAAGAACTAACTCCCAGCCACCGGGCACTGAAAACAAACAAACAAAGAACGCGCAAGCGCTCGTACTAGATACCAGACTGTTCTTCCAGCGCTGGCTGCAGAACGGCTTTGGAGTTGTTAAAAGGCAACCGCTCAGGGCGCAGCAGGGAAAACGGGAACCGGCAGGCTCTCACAGCGTTCAAAATCACGAGCACCATTTCCTGGTTCTCTCCCCACTATAACCCTGTGTGCAAAGGATCATGGGTACCGTAGTTCCGGACCCGCCGCCCATGGGAGTTGTAGTTCAGGCAGGCGTTATCCTGTCTAGAACCTGACAGTTTCCGCATACTTCCTATTATGGATGGCGGTGCCTGGTAGGCACCACCACCATATTAGTGGCCAAGTCCGCCCGGCTGGCAATCGTAATGATTGCTGACTGGCAGAAAAGAGACGGACACACTTTGCGTCTGCCGCGATACCGGGGGTAAATCAGGTTGGGATGGCGGGCGGATCGCCACCGCTGGGCCGGCGATGGTGATCCCCCCATGGTGTTTCAACAACCACAGATAATGACATATACCACATACCTCATACAACAGTTGATAAAGTGTCTGATCTTATATTCCTGAGCCATATTAAATTTGAAAGATATGACCTTATCATAACCAGTTTGATTGCAGAACAACCACAACGTGTACAGAAACTCAGGAGGTGGTTAGGCAACCATGGCATCTTAATATTGGTTAGCGGTGGAATATAACTAGGACTTACGAGTTCTTTGATAGCACTTCCCCTTCTGTGGGTTACCAAGGGTTTCTTAGTCATGGCTGTTCCTAACTCTGTTACAGTAGGTCAATGATTATTGACTATTTTGTAAACCTGTTAACTGAATTGGGAACATGTTGTTATAAATGCAAACTGACTCCATCCCATCTCTTTCTTTCAGGCTTTGATAAGATTCTGTCTAGAATTTGCATTCACTCTTTTTTTGTCTCTCTCAAAATTGCAGGTTTATAGCCCCTCTGAATCTTATGATACATTGTTATGTCCAGATGATTTTCATCACATTTCTTATCCTCACTGCAATTTCCCCGAATATGGAGCATTTCTCCAAACGTGCATGAGATGATAATGTTGTCAATATAGCAACCCCAACAATGGATGTATTTTAACCATTCAGAGACCTCCATGGACCAGGCGTGCCCTCTCTCAAGCCAATCAATAAACATGTTGGTATAAGAGGAGGCAAACATGGTGGTTCCCTACATCTGGTGGTACCACTGGCCATCATAAAGGAAATGGTTATTAGTGAAGAAATTTCAACCATTTCTAAAAACATATTCGTGTGCTCAAAAATTGGCACATCTGGAGGACCGATAGTGTTCCAGGGCCAAAATACCATGGTCGTCTTTATGCAAATATATAAGCTCCCTAAGTCAAGTGTTACAAGGCTCATATTCTCAGGCTCCAATATCTCATCTCCAAATTTGCATAATATATCAGTTGCATCTCAAGCAGAAGATGTCAAATTCATGACCAAAGGTTTAAAACAAAGTGCCCATGATTCATATAAGTGTTTTGTGATACTATGCCTGATATTATAGACTGACAAAGGAGGAAGGGTGTCATTTTGTTGATTTAGGGGACCATTTACAGGCCATGATTCTTAAGACACTCCATCTTAAGATATTTATACTCTGAGATAAGTCCAACCTCATGTGCAAATATCTCAAATGGATATTTATACTGAAGGAGGTTTATGTTATTGGGTTGTGATCCAACATTCTGTAACATTCAGGCTGCTGTAGTTGTCCTATTAACTCATTATGATAGTCTGTTCGATTAATGATCTCACATTTCCACCTTTATGAAGCTCAAGGATCCCTATTGAGTTTTCCACCTAAGGTTCTGAAGTGCTTTAAAGGAATTTTTGATCAAATTCTCATTACTAAATTTGTGAAGGGCCAAAGCAATTTCTTTATCCTCTGATTTATAGAGATTATGCTTCATTCATTTAGCAAACAGATCTATCCCATGGAACTGGGTGCTTTGAAAAAACATTTTGATTAGGGTTTCAAACCACTATCTTATAGGAGGTCTGGTTGGATCACCAGTTCTTCAAGTAAGTCCTCCACTTTGATATCATATCCTGGTTCCAAGGACAGCAGGCAATGTATATCCTTCACATCCAAAATAGTCATGTCATGTCTGTCATAGGTACCCTTAAACCTACAGTATATAGTTTCCCCTTATTAGCTGTAAAAATTCTTTTCAATTTCAAAATTCTGATGAGTTTAAACACATCAACAATATAATCACATTTATTAGTTGGGCTCAAACTTTACCCTTGTTAAGTACATGCATTTTTATCTTTGTTTCACTCATAATCAGACAGAAAGGTTTACAACTAAATTGATCTCAGATTGTTGTTGCATGACCTAAGTACCAGTGATGTTGCCAGTTATTGCTGTCCTTTTGTTTGATTCTTTGTTCTTACCCATGTGGCAGGGTTTGCTCTTTCTGTCTCTTCTCCTAACCCCTCTCCTGCTTTCACATACTCCTTGTTCTGTTTTGAGCCCATGCAAATTGCTTATTCTCTTCTAAAAATAAGAGGATCCAGCTAGTCTTTCTGGTGTTTGGATATGCTAGTGGCTGGGTCATCACCAGTATGTACTTCCTTCAACTGCATACAGTAGTGATAGAGCCAAGTGTCTTGCAGGCCAGGCCCTAAGCACCAAAGTCAAGAGGCAGCCTATGGCTGTATAAAGCGGAGGGTGGGGTGTTGGTGTATCCAGTGGTGGTGTACCGGTGGGCGGTGGCAGTGCTTATGCAGACGGGCCTCTTATATTTGTGAAGCTTGCACCTGGTGGTGTTGTAGCCAGAGGGTGGTAACAGAGTTGCTGTGATGTGGCTGGGCCCTTTGGGTCCATGAAGCTTAAACCTAAATGGTTAAGAAATGACTCACCCCCCCCCACCTCTGTCTCATTAAAATAAATAAACACCGCATTGAAACAATCAGGTGATTAAAACACCTACGCTACTCTTCTAATTTGTTTCCTATTAAACATCAATTCATGTGTCAACCCAACACTGTTAAATTAGAGTTGGTTCCATACCACATTTGATACACATGGAAGTATGAATGCAAATTTAGTAACAAAATTACCCTAATCATCACTCTTATCCATTAATCATCAGCAGTGCACTAAAGACATGAGATTCTATTTTAAATACATAATAGCATGAAAATGTCATCTATTTTAACATGTATGACAAATGAGAAGTCTGTTCAGAGTTCCCAAACATAATTATCGTATCATCCTATACAAAATGGGCCTAATGTGAAATGTTAAATAGCTTTTCCTCCAATTACATAGAAACAGATACCAATCTTTCACCGGATGGAAGCCTCCAGACCAGGTCTGGACTGGGAACCTAAAGCAGGCCTGGCAATTTTGTAGGACCAACCTCCCCCCCCCCTCCACCATGGGGGAGGGGCGTAGGGGAGCAAGTATCAACCACCTTTTTGTTACGCTGCAAGTTTGAACCACTGCTGCTTTTGCAATGCTGCAAAACTGGCACCCATTAACAAAAAAACGGCGCCCACTTCTGCAAAACCGCCCCCTCCCACCCTTCCAGCCTACTGGGAAAACACCCAATGCCCACTACGGTCATTCCAGACCCATTCATCATCAGATGTATGATGGCTTTAGATTCCAACAGTATGAGTACTCCTCTGGATTCCTACTGAACTCACTGTTGAAGCCTTTGAGCAATCTCATCAATTTCAAAGTTTCTGGAGGACTTTTATGTTTATGCAAATAATTTAATGCAACTGGATAATTTGAATTGGCTCTGACATATTTCTGTAGTCTAGCTTTCAACCCCTTCCCTGCTGCCGTCGGCCGTTGGCCGTCACAAGCACTACCTAGCTGGTGCTGCAAATGTCCAACGGCCGACGCGGCCCGCCCATTTTGCGGCCGCGGCAAAGGGGTTAAAGGGTGATTGTTGTTACTGCCAATGGAGTGAAATGAGCAAATGATAAATAAACAGGAAAGCAATCTATTAAGAACTTCATGGTTTCTTTAATAAGGGTGTGTGCCACACTAAAGTGAAGCAAATGTATTTTTTTCCAGTGCAAAGGTGCTCATTTTCAGCACAAATAACGCTTTGCACTGCTTTTTTTCACTCTGTGGGGCATATGTACAAGCCCCTATTGCCACGGGGAGGTCACTTTTTGTGACATTTCCATGGCGATAGGGCTACACTTATTTACAAGGCAGCGTTAAGTCTCTTAACGTGGCTTAACACGGCCTTGTAAATAAGACCCACTTTCACACTATGCTTAGCGTGAAAGGGGTAGGCAGTGGGAGTTTTTGCTGGGCGTTTGATTTTGACACAGCCCACCATTTACAAGGGCAGCGTAAATAGGAGGCAGCGTTTTATTTCTCCTTGTTTTTGCTTTTTTTTTCCATGTGTGCTGCCTTGTGCAGCACACATGGAGAAAGCAAAACGCCTTGGCTTGTTTATGTGTAGGAAGGTGACCCTTTCTGCACATAAACACTCCTTTAAAAATAATTGCATTTTGTAACTGCCATGTGTGCTGCATTAAGCAGCACACATAGAAGTGACAACTCCTTCCTACATATAAACAATCCTCCCCTGCACGCAGGCACCCTTGCACTATGGTGCAAGGGTGGCTGCGTTGGCGCTACACTGCTAAGTGTAGCGCCAGCGCAGGGGAAAATGCAAGCCTAACCATATCCTTGTAAATATGGTGCAGCCTTGCATTTCTGAAGTGGCGGAATGAGGCATTAAGCCATGACAGCTAACGCCTCACTTCACCACTTCCTTGTACATATGCTCCTGTGTGTGATGCTTGGCTGCAACTTGGGTATGAAAACACAAGCATCCATAGGTTGACACAAACCAGATCTATTAATACAGACAGACCAGGCTTTGCCTCAGAAAATAACTCCTTAAAGCAGGAGGTAACAGAGAAATGTTTTTATTTCCCCAAAAGTTCCTCACATTGAATGTGTGTTGCACTGTACAGCACAAATCTAATGTGTGGATTCTTTTGCAGTGTGTCTAGGCATAGGATTTTGAATGGAAAGGGTAGGCTTCTTATACAACTTCTATGCTAGACATAATACACACTTTTTACTGAATGAATGTAGTTTATAAACCACACAGCTACAATATAGCGAGCCCCCACTAAAGAATCAGCAGATAGAAAAATTAGAAAGATATATTGATATTCTAAAACAACCAGGTTTTGAGGTTTTTTCTAAAAAGGTTGTGGTCATTTATCAACCTTAAGTCAGTTAAGAGAAAGTTCCAATGTTTAGCAGCAAGACACGAGTGTGAGCTGCCCCCCCCCACCCCAATTAGTATATTTGATTTTGGGGGTGCGAAGCAACATCTTTGTTTCTGATCTTATTGTTCGAGATGTTATGTAAAATGAAAATGTTTCCCTTAGATAAACAGGCTCTTTATTCTGTATGGCTGTATGTATGTATGTATGAGGCAAAGGGCTTTGAAGAATATATATATATATATGTTTATAAACAGGAAGCCAGTGTAAAGATTCGAGGCAAGGGTGACCTGATGTTTGACTAGTAATCCTATAACCAATCTGACTGCTGCATTCTGAATGATTTGCAGGTGCTTAATGATGGATGCGGGTGCAAAGGCTGTGCCTCGTGCTGGGCAGCATGTGTGTGTGCACCAGATCAGAGGTTGAAAGCAGAGGCAGGCCTCTAAAAAAATAAAAAATCTGCCCCATGGTACCATATTTTCGAGTTCCATGGATGTTATATAATATTTTGTTGAACGCATTTTTGGGCACTAGAGCATCCTACCAAAGGTGACAATAAATAACTAGTTTATTTCGAGTCAAGTGACACAGCCAAATAATTGATTTCTGTGGCTAGGATTGTTCTAATGACAGTAATTTATTTAATGAATCCAATTTTAATTTAGTTGTAGACATGTCTTTTACAATTTTCAGCCTTAGCCAAAGTAGGTTCTATAGTTGGCTGTCAATAAACTCTTATGGAAAATCTCTTCTGCAAAGACAATTCATCACAGAAGCTGGTCGTCATGGGTCAATTTCTATTTGCTACCAAGAATACTCTACATTAACTTAGTTGGATATGAGCGTGATGGATGGAATTTGTGAAAGGTTCTTTCCTCAACTCAATATAGTCACAAGAATGTAATCACAAATCTGAATGTAATTATCTAAGAAGTCAATGTGTGACTTTACATCTCAGTAAAGTGGAAGTTCAAAGCATTATTATTAATGTCATCAATTTTATCCCCTTCGCAGCGGGGGTAATTTTCTCGCTGTGCTGGGGGGCGGGCGCGCACAGCGCCCCTGTGCCCATGACGAGCTCAGCTCGTCATGAGGCACGGTGATCGTGTGCTCATGATGAGCTGAGCTCGTCACGGCCACACCCGTTTTCGTGGAACGTTCAGCACAGCAGGGGAATTATCCCCGCGTGTGAGCGCCACGGCGGTCATGACGAGCTGAGCTCGTCATGAACACAAGCACCGTGCCTCATGACGAGCGGAGCAGGAAGACTGAAGCATGAGAGCAGCTCCAGGATTGGTTGGGGGGTTCTCATTCCACAGGCTTTGAAGGACAGCGAGGATGACACGGAGCCCGTGGGTAAGTACACTTTAGTTTTATTTAAAATTAATGAATGTAATGTGTAATGCATGTAATTTGTTTTATTTTGGAAGGAGAAGGTGTTTTTATTCAGGCTTTGAGGGAGGGTTTTTTAGCATGGGAAAATGTGTTTTTTTGTTTTTGGAGGTGGTAGTGCACTTCACTCGTCTCACCACTTTGAAAGGTCACCATCCACCCCTGTGTTTTGCTATGCTATGCTTCACAATCATGCTCTTGAAATATGGAGCTTACTAGACTCTGAAACTCCAGATATATGTTTTATCACTGAAACCTGGCTTCATGAGTCCGCCCTCCCTGATGTAGCAACTGCCGTCCCCTCTGGGTATCAATTGAACAGACTCAATAGGAATATTAAGAGGGGAGGTGTTTTAGCAATTGCCACTAGGGTTGGTTCAAAGATTAGCATACTTGGAAATATTTCCTCAGAGAGGATTTGACCTTTGCATCTTTAAAATTGAAAATGACTCTAATGGAACAAAAACGCATTATTCACCTGATTGAGACTATTGCCCTCCTCCCCCCCCCCCCCCCGCATGTACTAGCAGCTCACAACTTTCTCCTCATCTGCGATTTTAATTTTCATGCTGAACTTATTTCTGACGCAGACACATGCCAACTGATTTCTAGTCTAAATACTCTGGGTCTACGACAATTAGTAACCAGGTCCACCTACTCAGTAGGCCATACACTTGACCTCCTCTTCACAAATGCATCTAATGTTAATGTGGAGACCCCTATTCCAGTGCTCTGGTCAGACCATTGTGTATTAGAATTTTCATTACAAATAGTCTCTACTTTCAGCAATCCCACCAATGAACAGAAATGGAGTAGACCTTGGAATAAAAGTCAGTCTAGCTACTTTCTCACCCCACTTCAGCCCCCCAGCCCCTCACAAATATCGTTAACATAAATCATGCAGTAGATGCGTTTGAGAAGCCAATTACTCATGCCCTCGACATCATCGCACCCCTGGCAGGGGTCAAACTCAAACCCAAAGTGTCACCTTGGTTTACTGAAGCACAAAGTCTGATAAACTGGTCAGTAGAAAAGCCGAACGCAAATGGAGGAACTCCAAACGCACCGAAGACAGGCAGGCATACAAACTCATTTACAGACGCTATCTTGATAACATCAAATCAGCTACAAAAATATACATAAACAACAGAATTAACAAGGCCTCCAACTCAAATAAAGAATCGCATAAAATACTGAAGGAATTCACCAGTCCTGCCTCATGCCAATCTGAAAATCCTGCCTCAATAGATTGGGTGGACACGCTATCCACCTTCTTTGAGGAGAAGATCAGTACTATACATAACTCTTTTCCTAATCACTGAATATCAACACAACGTACCTCACAATAATCAAACGCCTACTTTAAATCCCCTTGAAGAGTTTACTAAACTCACTCAAAAGGATGTCAGTATTGGCCTTTCTAAGGTCAAATCAGGTTCTCCTCCCAACCCAGTTTCACCTCACATTCTATCCAACATTACCCCAGCACTCCGCAATAGTCTCACTGATCTTTTCAATTTATCCCTAAATTGCGCAACTGTTCCTATAAAATGGAAAGCAGCCAGGGTCAAACCTATCTTGAAAAAGCCTTCTGCCAACCCTAAAAAACCTAGCAACTATTGCCCTATCTCTCTTCTCCCCAATTTTGAGAAAATACTCGTCCTTGGTTAACAAACACCTCTCTACATTTTTATAAAGACACAATCTATTGGACTCCTCTCAATCAGGGTTTAGAACTGCCCACAGCACCGAAACTTTGCTGATTGAGGTAGTTGACAATATAAGACTTGCTCAAGACAACGGGCAAATAGCCATGCTTGTCTTACTAGATCTGTCAGCTGCTTTTGACACCATCTTCCACAGAACTTTAGTGCATCGGCTGTTGGAGGAAGGAGTCAGGGGAAACTGCCCTAAATTGGCTTGATAGCTATATAACAGACCAAACCGCAGTGGTGCAACTTGGTACTTTGGTCTCTCATAGCTGGACGGTTGATAAGGGTGTACCCCAGGGTTCCATTTTAAGTCCCACACTTTTCAACCTCTATTTGGCACCCCTGGCCAGGTTAATCAGATCTCATGGATTCGATACGGTTTCAATGCTGACGACAAATAACTATTGATCACTCTTGGCCCGATCCAACCAACACTAGACTTAGATTTTAAAATGTCATGACCCACATTAACATCTGGATGCAAACCAGCCACCTTCAACTCAATGCCAGTGAGACAGAGATCATCCTTTTCGGAAAGGCTCTCGATTTCTGGTACAGTGACTGGTCGCCCCAGAATCTTGGCCCCTGCTCTTCTCCTAACCCCATGGTTCTTAACCTCGCAGTACCTCAGAGTAAAGATCGATAACAAATTGTCCATGAGAGATCATGTTCACCATGTAACAAGCACCCGTTATGCTAAGTTTGCATAAGATCTTTCAATGGATCCCAGTTGAATCAAGGAAACTGCTTGTCCAGGGTCTAATCATAAGTCGGCTCTACTATGGAAATGCCTTGATGTCATCCATCAATGAAAAGCTTCTCACCAAACTGTAAGTCCAAGAGAACACTCTAGCCAGACTGGTATTAAATCTTCCTTCACACCAAGGCACACCAAGTTTGAAATCTCCATTGGCTTCCCATCAGGAAACAAATCCGTTTCAAGATCATCCCTCTTGTACATACGACCATGTACGGAAACGGTCCAAGCTACCTTGCCAAAAAAACTCAACTGGTACTTCCTAACAGGACCCATAGGTCAGGACTTAAACATCTTCTAGCTCCTCTCAGGATTCGTACCGCCAGGAATGGCGGTAGATCTTTCTTACACTTGGCCCCTATTCTGTGGAATGGGCTTCCATTGCAGCTCTGCACGATTATTGTTCATAATCAGTTTCGGAAAAAGGTTAAAAACCTGGCTCATCTGATCACTTCTTCTTCTGTTGATGCCTTTTTATCCCTTCTCTGGTTTTCACCAGTGCGTTGAGACCCTCGGCTGATATGTGCGCTCAACAAAATCCTATGACTATGAGTATGACAATGGAAAGTGGCAAAAAGATTATTGTTAATCAACTTTTCTTTACCAAAGATATTTGGAATCAATAGTTGATGTGAGTACAGCTCAAAAAGTGTTTTGCATCAGAGTAACCATTCCAAAAACATTTTATGTATCTAGAAATGTGTGCTGGGTGGTATGCCTCAAGTACAAGTCTACAAAATAACACAGCTAGCTCGTCTTTGCATCCTTGAGCAATGCTTAGTGTCACTCCGAAAAGTGGCATTTTATTAGAGGAGAGCAGCCAATGATATCATTGGCTCATGGCTCTTTGAAAATATGGCACTGCACTGTTACTTATTGCTTCTGCAATACACCTTGTAGATTTTCATGCAGTGCTGCAACACTGCACTGACCAGATTATAGTAAATTTGGGCAACAATACTCATGAAAATCTAAAAAAACAAATATTTTTAACTAGCTTTCAAATGATCCCTACATAGATCAAGACTGCCCTTGAAATACATTGGAACGAGTTGCTTTAAACTAGATCAGATTTTACTTTCCCTTGGTCATACCTACATGGAGACTGATACAGAGTTTGGTTTATATAGTATTTCGTTCCAGAGGCAATGGAGTTCTCTATCTGCCAAACATTCGGTCTGCCCACCCTGTTTAGATACAAAACAAAATGGGCAACCCAAACAACCCTTGAGGGCTTGGACAAAGTAAATGGTAAGGTACAGGTGCCTTCAAGGGATTTATTTGCGTATTATAGTTTGAATTATTTATCTAGTTAAATTATAAGGTATATAGTTGCCTTAGGTGATGGTTAATTCTGAAAGGAAAATACCTTAGTAAAACAGTGTTCACAAATCACAGAGTAAAGGCATTCACCATGTATGATCAAAATCATCAATGCATAAATATTCAGAGAAAATGAAGAGCAAAAACAGGTGTATATAGATAAAATATTCACTTTTATCTTGGTCAAATTAGGGTACTTGTTATAAACAATTATCCTTTCGGAATTAACCACCACCTAAGGCAATCATATACCTTATAATTTAACTAGATAAATAATTCAAACTATAATACGCAAATAAATCCCTTGAAGGCACCTGTACCTTACCACCTTGTTTAGAGTCTGGTGAACCGTAAGCTTCCATCAGTGGGGTCCAGGTTGGCTCCATCGATGGAAAGCTTTTTCCGATGGCCAAATGGAGTAAGGGCCATTGGAGGAAGGGCATTAGATCGCCTGCCTGATTTAGGATGGAACCTCCATGACAGGTAAAATTTGTTAGCGTGGGTCAGAAAAAAATAATAATTAGCTCCGCACCTTAGGAGATAATTCCCAGAGAATGGGGGGTCATTAATTTTTTGTTTTTCAGAAAAAAACTCCAGCTTTTGAGTAATAAACTCCAGCTTTTGAGTTTGTTTCTGAAAAAAAAAATATACAAATCAAGTTTAAAGTTTGGTGAACAGTCGTCAAAAAGTGGCATCAAGCATCAACCAACTGTTTTGTTCTTTAAAAGTAACAGCTGTATTTGGGGGGCCTGGAATGTTTATAGGAGTGATATATGCGCTCCCCCTGGAGAACCGGAAGATCCAGTAATGTCGGAGGACCCTTGAACCCGTATGTTGTTATTTCTGTTGAATTTTTTGTACAGGAGGATATATGTATATGTATTGTGTGTGAGATGCATACCAGTCTATTTATTGTAAGTGTTTTATAATTTTTATGTGTTTCATAAAAAGAATTAAAACAAAAAAAAAAGTAACAGCTGTGATGGTGTTTCCTTACAAGGTACAGAGATGACGGTTGGACCTGCATTCAACTCTAAGTTTGGCAGAGAGGAGTCCATCAAGATAGTGGAGGTAGTGTCCTTCGCAACCCTGACAGATGGAGTACCATCCTCGAAAGCCAAAATCCATCCCCTTGTCAGTAAATATTGTTGCACCCTGAAATGATATCACACTGTGTTTGAAAGACATACACAGCAATTGAATTTGATACCTTAAATTACCTTAGTTACAAAAGCAAAAAGAACAGAGTATGGGCTGAATGCTGAACAATGCAAACATTCACCCCTAGTCACAGATCTGGGTTTAATCCATCATTTTTTTGTTCACCACGCCATCCCAGTTTGGACCCTTCCATATGCAAATCAGTCTTGACGCTGCTGGTCATGGGAGAAGTCTAGCCCAAACTGCCAAGCCAGGTCCTTCCTGAATCAGAAGAAAGCATCTTGGAACCAGTTTGCACTAGTTATAGGCTCATCGGCCAGATGCAGCTTAGTTCCAGAGACATAGAGTAATTCTGTTCACCCGTTGTCGCGCTATCACGTTCCATAAAAGTCCATGAAAAATGCATGGAGAGTCTATGCTTTGAGACCAATCCAGGAAAAGAATTCCGCCAGTCCACAAAGAGAAAGTAGGATGCAAAACCATTTTATTGGAATAAAATACCCATGGTGTGTTTCGGCCAGACAGACTTACAGGGGTCAATGTATGACTATATATAGCATTCTGCCCATCAATTGTTCTTTTTGTGTTTGTCGACCTAAGTGGGATGGGTATGCCCAGACGTGGGTCTCGTGCAAGCAATGCCACTGGAGTCAAGCTAGCCAGGCTGATGAGGGAGTGATAACCCAAAAACGGTCCTAGGATGAGATGTATGATGGAATAACACATGTGAATACCACGCATGCCTTTACCACACGGTGGTTACAACGTGGGTACCGTTACCACGCATTACCTTTACATTGCATGATGTTACAACGATTATGCCTTTTCTATGCCAGCCTTTACAACAAATTTCGTTGTAAAGACATGTATGTTGAAGGCATATGCATGGTAAAGGTTTTTCCCCAAAATTTAAAACCATCTCTCTAGATCCCAGCCCTGAGCCCAAAAACCGAATCCAAGCGCAACCCCCTGGCCCCAGTCCTCACCCTAAATCTGGCCGCTGGCGCTACCTCCCTCCTCACGGCCCTCTGTCCTAAAATAAACATGCCCTAAGCTCTAAAGCTGGACCCACGGCAGCATCAGCCCTGAAAACCCCACGCCCTTGTGAGCAACCCCCCTTACCTACGAGGGGACGAGGGCATACCAGTTAAAGTTGTTTGAGGGTTTTTTCTTTTTTTTAATGCGGAATACTGATGTCTATCCCTTTGCCAGTCTTCTGAGGTAAAGACATTGACTGGCTGTAACAACAATAACTGGATAACAATAACGATGGCTGGATGTAACGCGGCTAATACCAAGCATTTTCCCTTAACACCTGTATCGCACATATGCCCTTACCATACATGCCTTTACAACATAATTCATTGTAAAGGCATGCATGGGAAAGGCATATTCGTCATTAAATCATGTGTGGCAAAGGCTGTGCGTGGTAACTGTGGTCGCGTTGTAACCACGGTGTGCTAAAGGCTAAGCATGATAACAGGTGCCTTTTAATGACTATTTCCCCCCAGGGTGGATTTTTCTGGTCCTGGGAGGACCTGGACGGGCAGTTCAGGCTGGACTGATCACATGCGAAGAAGTTCCAGGACTGATTTACATATGGCTGGGTCCAAACTGGAATAGTATGGTGAGCCAAATAACTATGGATTTAGGACCAGCTCCCTGTACTGGGGGTGAATGTTTGAAATTCTTCAGCATTCCATCCATCAATTGTTTTTTTTTCTTTCCATTTGTCACCCTAAGTAGGACGGCTATGCCCATACGTGGGTCCTGTGCTCACCATGCCATTGGAGTCAACACAGACTTGCTTATATGGGATGATACCCTGAAACAGGTCCCAAGATACTTGTTTCCAGTCCTGGGAGGACCTGGCCTGGCAGTTCGGGCTGGACTGTTCCCATGGGGAACAGGGTCAAGACTGATTTGCATATGGCTGGGTCCAAACTGGAATGGTATGGTGAGCAAAAGAACAATGGATTTAGGCCCATATCTCTGTACTGGTTGGTGAATGTTTGCCTTGTTCAGCACTCCGTCCACAAATTGTTCTTTTTGCATTTGTCACCCTGAGTGGAACGGATGTGCCCATATGTGGGTCCTCTGCTCTCCATGCCACTGAAGTCATGCTAGCCTGGCTGATGAAGAGCAATATCCCAAAAGCACTCCGAGGATGCTTGTCTCCAGTCCAAGGAGGACCTTGACTGACAGTAAGGGCTGGACTGTTCCCATAGGGAGCAGGGTGTAGACTGATTTGCGTACGGATGAGTCCAAACTGGAAAGGCACAGTGAGCACAAAACAATGGATTTAGGCCCAGATCTCTGCAATGGGGGTGAATGTTTGACATTGTTCAGCTTTCCATCAATCAATTGCTCTTTTGCATTTATTGCCCTAAATGGGACGGGTATGTCAGACATAGGTCCAGTGTTCGCCATGCCACTGGAGCCATGCTAGCCTGGCTGATGGGGGTAATCCCCGAAAGCGGTCCCAGGATGCTTGTTTCCAGTCCAGGGAGGACCTGGCCTGGCAGTTCCAGCTGGACTTTTCCCATGGGGAGCAGGGTCAAGTATGATTTGCATATGGCTGGGTACAAACTGGAATGGCAGGGTGAGCAAAAAACTATGGATTTAGGCCCTCTGTACTGGGGTTGAATGTTTGACATTGTTCAGCATTCCGTCCATCAATTGCTCTTTTTACAGTTGTTGCCATAAGTGGGGCTGGGTATTCCCAGATGTGGGTCATGTACTCGCCATGCCATTGGTGTCAAGCTAGCCTAGCGGATGAGGAGTGATATCCTGAACCAGTCCCAGGATGCTTGTTTCTAATCCAGTGAGGATCTGGCCTGGCAGTTCGGGATGGACTGTTCCCATATGAGGAGCAGGGTCAAGGATGATTTGCATATGGCTGGGTCTAAACTGGAGTGGCATGGTGAGCATAAAAAGAATGGATTTAGGCCCAGATCTCTGTACTCGTGGTGAATGTTTTACATTGTTCAGCATTCTGTGCACAAATTGTTCTCTTTGTTTTTGCGCCCTAAGTGGGATGGGTAATGTCAGACATGAGTCCCTTGTTCGCCATGCCACTGGAGTCAATCTAGGCTGGCTGATAAAGGGTGATATCCCGAAATCAGTCCCAGGATGCTTGTTTCTGGTCCAGCGAGGACCTGGCCTGGCAGTTCGGGCTGGGCTGTTCCATGGAGAGCAGTGCCAAGACTGATTTGCATATGTCTGGGTCCAAACTGGAATGTCCTTGTGAGCAAAACAACAATGGATTTAGGCCCAGATCTCTGTACTAAGGATGAATGTTTGACATTGTTCATCATCCCATCAATCAATTGTTTATTTCTGCATTTGTCGCCATAAGTGGGGCAGGTATGCCCAGATATGGGCCCGAACTCCCCCTGCCACTGGAGTCAAGTCACCCTGACTGATATGGGGTGGTACTCCAAATCGGTCGCAGGATGCTTGTTTCTGGCCCAGGGAGGACCTGCCTGGCAGTTCAGGCTGGACTGTTCCCATGGGGAGCCGGGTCAAGTATGATTTGTATATGTCTGGGTCCAAACTGGAATGGCATTGTGAGCAAAAACAATGGGGCAGATTTATGAAGGCCTTGCGCCGCCGGTTTCGTCATTTTTAACATGGGAAAAAGTGACGCACCGGCGGCGCAAGGCCTTCATAAATCTGCCCCAATGGATTTAGGCCCAGATCTCTATACTGGGGGGAATGTTGACATTGTTCAGCATTCGGTCCATCAATTAGTCTTTTTGCATTAGTTACAAAATCATTCCACCAATACTTTCAATCTTCTCCTTCACATAGCATCCGTCTGGCGTAAACCAAATTGTGTTTTTGAAATAAATGTCCTTGTCTGATGAAACCTCATTTTGTTGAAAAATCTGTGCTCATCCCATAGGAAGATTAGGTAATCACCTTGGATGAAAGCCATTTCCATCTCATTTACCTGGCCTCGCCATCCCTGCTAAATCTCTGAGTAATGTGATTGTTAAAGTATTTGAGAGATGTTGTGTTTGGCTGCAAAAGTCACATTTAGAGGACGAACTCCTGCTAAGAATGACATTAGGAGGGAAATAGGCGTTCTTGTTAAAAACACTGTCAGAATCACAGCTTGTGTTTGGACCTTCATATATCTGAGCAAAATGGTTTCTAAATAACTGTAGATGTGTGATGATGCTCGAAAAATCACGATCAAACTGAATATGAGTGAGTGGAATGTATCCTCAGCGGCCCCCCACTCCCACCCCTAGCGGCTGTAGGAAAAATCAAGATACATGCGTTCTTGTCAGTTTCAATAACATCATTGCAGCTACAGGGAGATAATTATATTTAATTGTAGTGCCCTGAGAGCCAACACTGCATGTGAATTATGGGGCTGAAAGGCATCAGTGAGAGACTGATGTGATTTGCATATGTATGAATCTTCTCTTCCGCCTCGGTACTTTCTACATTTGCACCCACAACCTCTATACAGAAAGCCCATTGCCTAAACGATTAAAAATTAACTTTTCCATCCCATCCCATGCAGTTGACCTTACACATGAGTCAAGCTCACCCTCCACATAAATCAAAACAAAGCTGTCGATCAAGGCCCAAAGTAGAGGAAAGGGGGGCTGGAAAGACTGATGGAGAAGTGTATGTCACAGGATAATCCACATTGGCCTACTTCATAAACAGGGTCGGATTGGTGGGTGATGGGTAGGGTGACCAGGCGTCCCGGATTTGCCAGGACGGTCCCGTTTTTCACCAGCTGTCTGGGTAGATTTCGAGAAATGTAGCTCATGTCCCGGTTTTTGGAGAGGGTCGACTGAAAACGAGGGAAGGTGTTTTTTTTATGTTTTACAAAGCAGGGATAGTTAGCAGTTGTTCCAAGAAAGCAATTTAATTCACAGGCAAGCTACAGGGTTTAAAAATTGCATCTTATGTATGTTCCTTCTGCCTGTTTTGTAATTCTCTGCTGAGGAGCGCTGTCATTCTGTGCGCTCGCTTGACATAAAGTTATCGTCCTTCTTCTATTTTTGTGAAATGTCCCGATATTTTGCTTGGAAATTCTGCTCACCCTAGTTATCTAAGTTGCAGCTGTGGGTCGCTTTTTTTGGGCAGCATGGAGGCCGATTTGTCTGTGCTTTTCAGATGCCACTAGCGGCCCAGTGGGGGCCTGAGCTGGCTTTCCGAGGTAGACGCGCCTCTAAGGGGGGTAATTTGAGCCGGTGGTTTCCAGCGAAAGGCACCGGCACTTGATTGTCAGCACCAGCACTTGTGACAGTCTGCCACAAGGTGGTGCTGTCTGGATAATTTAGAGATGCTCAAATACAAAAGTTAAATGTTGAATCAATATACATTAAAAATTACTATTACCTGCAGCTCAGGTCATTCTTATTGCTTTATCCGAATTGTCACACTTGTAGGAGTTTGATGGTTAGTAGTTGTGGTGCTATTGTCATTGAAAGCGCTGGCAGGGGCAAAATTGGGTACAGGGGCAGTGCGACAGGTTCGGCCGCACGGGGCACTGACCTGTGGAGGGGGGCGCCGACCGGAGGCGGGGGGGCTGTGTTTAGCAATAACTTATGATTGGAGAGATGAGGGCACTTTTGCTCTGTGGTAGTGAGAGAATCTGAGGAGGAGGTCATGGGGTGGGGGGCGCCAAAAATGATTGTCGCACCTCACGCCACCAGCGCTAAAGCCGGCCCTGGTTGGGTACACGCTACAGTGGCCTCATAAGGAGAGCTCTGGCACTTGTGTTTTTCCATACTGAGCACTTGGAGGGCCTCTGGAATTACGCATCAGGGGAGGACCAAATTATGGGAAGTAATGAGGCGTACTTTGTGATAGTATCAATTATTTTGTGATTTTTACGTTATCACTGTCTGGGCAAAGGTATCACGTCTTTAGTAACAGAAACACCACAAAATACAATATTAAGCAACAGAAAGGTGACCAGTCAATCTCTGTGAAGGGCCTTCACTGCACAGCAACATCTTTCACTATGTTTTAGTAACTTTTGAGCCGTCTTGAGCTAGAAACAATTCTTTGTTTAAATCATACGTGCATTAAAATCCCCATCTAGGAGTATACCATCTATTTTGCCATACCTCTGTACGTCGCTCAGCCCATCAATGAATTCAAACAAATTAATAAAATTACTATTTGGAAGTGACATAAAATCATAGTTATAAAAATGTATTAAGCAAATCGACGCCCCCGTGTATAAATGGTCGCTTGGAAGTTAGAATTATTTGTCGTTACGCTTTTTATACTGCCTTTGGCTGATATTTTCAACCACGTAGATAACCCCCCACACGGTCGTCCTATTTTTGGTCTGTCTACAATAGTATTTTGACACACAAACCCTTCCAGGAACATTGCTTTTGTACACCACGTCTCCTGAAACATCAGGATATCATAAGAGCTAACCAAGTCAACCCACTCTGTACAATTCAGCTTAGACCCTAAACCTGCTATGTTCCAGCTTAAGACTTTTAAATTCAAATTTAAAGTTATAGGTTTGCTGGGAACTATACATGTTGTTACTGGGTCTGCTGGCTCAGGTGTAATAAGGAGCTGGTGGTTCATTAGTCAATCTTGACTCTCCAAACTGAACAGCACAGCAAACCGGTTCTGTAGGTTCAGTGTTGGCGTAAAGATGTTACAGGGGCCCTCTGAGCTAGGAAGACGAGTGGGCCTATTCTGCGTTGTCCATATTGGCATCAGTGGTATGTGTGGTCCTAATGGGGCTTTGTAAAAAAAGCCCAATGGTAAAGATTGTATGTGTGTTGGGACAGTATTATGATTTAACCAAAAGGGGGCGTCTAAAATTTATGATTATACAATCACCTAGGATATTCTTTTCAGAAGGCCCCACCCAGCCTACACATCGCACCATTAAAATATCATTGGTGTACTCCATCCCTAAGCCTTTATATTTTGTTTAACAATCTATGCTCTTATTTTTAAGTTGGTCCCAGGATTCTGAGTGGTCTCTCCTCAATGGGGGGACGCCAGCTAGGATTATAACATAAGTACAGGCTTCTGGGGGTAGGTTAAGGACATCTTTAGCAGCCATGAAATTATCTTTAGTGCCAGTATTTCCTCCAGTGGGCACATAGACAGGTTTGGCAGAACATGCTGACACCCGATTCTGTGGCTGGCTATTACTGTTACTGCTTAGACAGACCCTCCAGGATTTCGCGATTTCGCGGTTTGCCGCGAAATCGGCACTTTAGTAAAAATGCCGCGATTTTTACAAATGTGCCCGCGAAATTCGGCACTTTTGTAAAAATGCCGCGATTTTTACTTTAGTGTCGGCGTTTAAAATAAATTGCCTTGTCCACCACAAAAGTTTTTTGTTTTCCTCTATGATGGCTCTCTAGTCCATTCTGCATTGTGAAGGGAAGGTTTTTGTGCTTTGTGAGTCTACTGTCACAGGCGAAATGCTTTGTTGTATCCATGTCCATGCTACATGTAACAAACAAATTGCCTTGTTCTTTAGAACGTCTGCATTTGATTAGAAGCTGCTTACTCAAGTTTCACCTGACGGAAAAAATGGTCGATCATATCTTACACGCACTCAGAATGTGCTCATATGACAAGTTACCAGAACATTTGTGAAGTGCCCCCTGAATGCTTGGTCGGGTTCCATTATGGTAGTTTCCTCTTTGACTGCTGCTCGTTTGTGTGTGTGTTTGCACGTGTGCATAAATGTGCATCTGCGAAGTGTATGTGTGTTTGTTTAATGAATGTGTGGGTGGTGGGTTTATTTGATTGTGTAGCCGCAATACATTTTTATATTATAGAGACACTGTACTTTGAATGTGGGGGCATCACATTTTAAAGTGCCTTTGTAATCTCTTCCTGGTATTGCACATGTGCACTGAAATTTGACAATTGTGTTCTCTTATATTTTTGTAGCTATTTCATACTGTATGAGGTTATTTGTATGTGCCGATGCTGAGTATGGTGGGGTTTAAATGCCTGTGGCATTTTTACCATTATTCTAGAACTTTATTGACCATTTATTTGCTGGATTGACAGAAGTGGCAACTACTTCTGTAGTGTGTTGAGCTAGTGTGCTGAGCAAAGGGGTCTATGTGTACCATATTATACTCTAAGGTAAACTCTAAGAAATGTAACTGCCTATGTTCGTGTTTGGATCAGGCCTATAGCATAAGCGAGGGAGTAGAATGCCCATAGAAGGTGCGGTATCTTGTGGTTCAGATGCTGCAGATGACAATGATGGAAGGTTCTAGTCGTGGCAAACGCCGCTGAGTGCAGCATTCATCCGGGGACTGTGGTTTGGCCTCATTTGCATAGAGGGCCCCTAAGCAAACCATATTAATTCCTTTGACACCACCAGTATGTAATACTATTCAGATGTATTTCATAAGCTGGATTGGGGTGCATCTCTTTGTAGTTTTTGTGGTGTGCAATAGAATGTGCAGGCTTAGTTGGTTAGCTGAATTCCCACACGTTATTTTTTCCAGATTGTTTGTTGTTTACAGTAAAACATGTTTTGTGTCGGTATGGAGGGCATCAGTTACCTGCAAAATTCTAGTGCCTGGGTATCACTTTTTAAGAGGAATTTTGGCTTGTAACTGTAAAACAGCACATCAGGAAACCAAGCAGTTTCTCCGGTGCTACATGAAACTGAATTGTCTTGCTCGATTCACCTGATTATGCACTCACGTGGTGGGGACAGGGTGTGGACAGGGTCCTAGCTTGCGCAGTACCTGCTAAGAATGACCTTTCTGCTGTTGGTACTCGGAGGCTTGTTTGCTCCATGTGTGACCAAGCACTGGTCCTCAGTGCTACATTGCTCTCAAATGGGCATTAGTATCATTCCCAAATTTAAAAGATAGGTGAACAGTGATCATATACGCTCTCTCAGCAGGGTAGCAGAAGGATCTTCCTCCCTTGTGGACCCGTGGGGTGGGGGCCAGGGCCAGTTGGGCAGAGCGGAAATGCCTGGTGGGTGTGTGGAAGGGGAGGCGGTGGTTAAGGAGCCTTCACCTGTGGAATGCTTCCTCTGTTCCATATCCCAGGTTGCCTATTTAAAGTGGAATACTCTGCTAAAACAGTTTCCATTGATTTAAGGCTGAAAATTAACGATTATGAGTAAAAAAAAGGGCCACAAAAATGCTGCTAAATTTCCATATTTGTGCCGCTAAATTTGCTAATCCATGCCGCTATATCCTGGGGGATCTGCTTAGACCTCCACTGGCTGTAGCTGGGTTTGGAGTGGACGTTGAGACTCAAATAGATTTCGGGGGACAACTTTCCTTAGGGTTACAACCCTTTCCACAAACGGCATTAGCAATAGGGGCTGAGGACATACCACTCAACTATGTTGTAAACGGATCAGATGCTCCCATCTGATTTTTACCCCCCACTATTTTATCAGCAATGGTCACATTGCTTCTATTTATTACTGGTTTTTTGACCATACTTTCCAATCTGTCCAACCGTTTAAACAGAACATTAAATTGTTTATCAATGAGTGCTTTCAATCGGTCGTAAACAGAATCTATAATAGAGTCAATAGGAGAGTCCCCCGATCTACCGTGCATACACATGATCATATAGTCAGTTTGTGTGTGGGCTGAATAACTACCGTTTGCAGCTGTCAAATACACAGTATTATTTGTTATTAGCTCCGTT
The DNA here is from genome assembly GCF_964261635.1 of Lissotriton helveticus. Taxonomy (NCBI): domain Eukaryota; kingdom Metazoa; phylum Chordata; class Amphibia; order Caudata; family Salamandridae; genus Lissotriton; species Lissotriton helveticus. Next base: position 115,210,501 of record NC_136071.1, read on the forward strand.
GCCCCTGGGGTTTTAGCAGTTGAACCTTGCTTCCACATACTTTGCGGGGTGTGTTGGGTTTTTGAGCGAACCGGCTGTTTCCTTTTACAGGCAGTAGGTTTGGTTTCTCCCCTCTTCCTCTTACCCCCTTCTGTCGATGTAACACGGGACAAGTCCCCACTGGTGACATTAATATCCGTATTGGACCCTAATTGAGATGCTATGTCAATTATATCCGCGTCTGCCTCAATATTTTCAGGTTCGATCATAGGACCCTTAGATTACATATCTCGTTGAGTGGCGGTGGTAATCGCAACTTCTGGTGACAGTGGAATAGGAATAGATATATTGGCCTGTTTTAATTCGCCTGATGTATAGCAAATGGGCGCAGGTAGACTCATAGGGAGCCTTCTTTTGGTTAGCTCAATCTCAGTTGTAACCAAGTTCACTGCTTCCTCAAGCATGCTTTCAATAGTGGGCGCAGGTGGGGGTTTGCAACCAGTTATTACAGGACGTTTCACCATTGTATGGCGATAACACTCACCTCCAGTCGGTGTTTAGAGGGATGGCCCAGCCCAGCCTCGTCCTGCCCCGGACGGCCACAGACAGCCCGCCCTTTGCCCGGGCTTAGCCTAGCGCGTCCCTCGGGAAGGGAGGCGTTCTGCTGTTAAGTAGCGCCTCCGGGCGCTAGCTGTGGCGTCACCGGTGTGCCGGTATTTGCTGGGGCACCTGGGGCGTGTAGTTTTAGCAGCCGTTCCCCTCACGGCGCTGAAAATGCCGCTTCGCTGCCCTGCCGCCGTACCCCTCACGGCCGGAGCTTCTGCCTGGATTACTGCGGTGAGTAAATGCCGCTTTTGGGACCCCTGAGCGCCCGGCGCTCTGCTGTTAAGTAGCGCCTCCGGGCGCTAGCTGTTGCGTCACCGGTGGGCCAGTGTTTGCTGGGGCACCTGGGGCGTGTAGTTTTAGCAGCTGTTACCCTCACAGCGCTGGAAATGCCGCTTCGCTGCCCCGCCGCTGTTCCCCCTCACGGCCGGAGCTTCTGCCTGGATTACTGCGGTGAGTAAATGCCGCTTTTGGGACTATTAGTATAATAAAAAAGTTGACAAAAAACACAGAGAGGGAAGCCGCCTCTAAGGTCCATGAAGATGAGCTGTTTCTGTTCTTGCCACTGATTTGTCACTACTGACACTAGGGGTCGCACAGGCAGTGACAGGGGTCGCAAGGGGCATGTCAGGGGCCGCAGCGGCGACCCCTGGTGATCCCTAAATGATGTCCATGCTGCTCCCCTTTTTAGGTCTCGCTGGCGTTGCAGCGCGAAGCGCTGACACCAACGAGACTTATAGCCGCCTTGCTAGGCCCCAAGGGAGTCAGAGCTGTGCACGAGCCGCTACAGACCTGGGCACGAGCCGACTCAGGTCTGTGAACGCCAACGTGCACGCTCACGGCGTCACGCTCCCGCCCTCCGGCGTCTCTTCCGAGGCGCGCTCCAGGCCGACGGGCTCCACTGCAGGCTCCAGAGCAACGTCAGGTAGGCTGTATTTCACCCTTGTTTTAACCGGGAACCATTTTCTCTAGCTACAACCATGTGAGATAGGAAAGCCTGTTCCTCTTTATTCTGCTGCCCCATCACTCGGCAATTCACCAAAGAAAAGCCTACTTCTTTGTCTGCTGATCTCATTGCACTGCTGTGCTGTTTCCTGTTCTATATGGTCACATAGTATTGTGCCCCCTACTTCTATCTCTTCTGATTGCCAATCGTTCATCTAGTATATTAGGTCGAGCTCTCGAGACCTATTGTCGCCGAGTTCTCTTTCAAAGGAGACAGAGCGGTGCACGAGCCTACCAGGGTCTGTGGACGCGCTTAGGGACGAAGGCACGCACACACACACGTGCAGACACACACACGCAGACACACACACACGCAGACACACACACACATGCGCGCAGACACACACACATGTGCCAAGCCCCCCAAGCCCCACTTACTGCATCAGCGGCCTCAGCCGCCACTCCTGACTTCTGCTCCCACCGTCCATCCACTCCGTGGGCGCGGGCTTCTCACAAAGACGGAAGTCCCACCCCACGACAGCTGTGAGCGTGCACATCCCGAAACCGGAAGTTCGGGAGAGTGCACGCTCACGGCTTGTTTTTTCCATTTCGCGGCCGATTTTCGTTTCACGGCCGCCAATGCTTGTGTCTCTTATCATAGCAACCGCACACAGATGACAAGTCGAGGCTTGCCCGTGAGACGTGCCTGGAGGCCTCTGCGTGTTATTTCCTTTCTCAAGTGCTGGCGAGAACGCAGCTCTGTGTGTGAATCACACTTGACCTGCCCTACAGGGAAATGAAGAACGTACTCTGCTTCTCGCTCAGTTAGTGCTGTGAAAGGCCGTGCTCTGTGCGGCAACTAGTGTGTTTTCGTTTTAATTTGTGTGCATGCATTGTTAATGAGTAGCTGCTTGTCATATGTGTGTTTGTATTGAAAATTGAGAATATTAATTGCACTATTGTCTTTGGGCTAACAGCTACTTTTCAAAGTGTAGAAATTGAATGTTCCAGGTGTACTTTGTTTTAGAAGTGTTTGTGGTCGGATCCCTTGCTTGCGTTTGTACACCTGTATCAGGGGCAGCACAGATCAGAATTTACATGGCCCGGATGCAAATGAGATATCAGACGTATGATTGATTTATGCTTCTAAATAGAAGTAACGTGCTTCAATTACGCTATTTCAGGAAAGTTTAAAAACTTGGTAAAAGTCACTGTAAATTTATAATTTGTGCTTAAATTCCCTTAAATGTCACGTTTGGGCAATCCAAGTGGCGTCGGAAGTGCACAATAACACAGGTCTAACTAAAGTCTATGCAACATTTTTTAAGTGCCTTCCCCCAAAATATTAGCACATTTAAAGTAGATCTTAAAGGTTTTGATGTAACTGCTCCAGAAAATATATGCTCAAAGTACCACCATAAACCAGTTTTCTTAAACTGATAGATTGCAGTGGGTTGGAGAAAGTAGTAGGTACATGTTGGAGGAAAACGGTTTTAAGTGTGAAAATTTTTTTTTAAATTAATTTAAAAAGTGTATTACATTTTCTAACCCAATACTTATTTAACCCAGTAATTGAAATATGCAAAATTAAGGCAAAAAAACAGTGTTATGTATATTTATTTATATATGTATATATTTTTTAAGACCTTCAAAGAAAGTACTTAATGAAATCGAGAGTTGGCAAAATTCTGATCGCTATACTGCTGGAGAGCTAAGCTTTTCTTTCTTCTTCACCTGAAAGCCAGTCTTTTTCTGCGAACATCCTCAGAATATAAAAGAGGGTATTAGAGAGTTTGTCCTATCATACATGTGTACTTTTTATGAAAAACCATTTCAGTATTCGCAAAGTCTTTGACTTAGTGTTTGTTCAGAACCTTCCCAATGGGCCACCCTTTACCCCTCCTTTAAGACAATTAATTTCCACACAACTCCAGAAAATCTTCCATAATTGCATATTTTTCACCACAGGAAGTACTTCTTACGGTCGCAAATCCTAATTCTGTGACTTATGACCTGCCATTTGCACCCTCGGATAGGACTTTTTGTGCACATCAGCAGAACTTGGATACTAGAAATTGTTGTGAATCTGGTGGAGAATGTCGTAAAAATACGGATTGAGCTGCAATACTTTAAGGGACAGGATTCCCCAACAACCTTATTAGTTCTCTGGCTTTGTCTCCCTTACAGGTTAAATTATGTTTCCATCTTCTGCTCTGTTGAGAGAGGAGTGCTGTGCTGTGTCTTTGTGGAGGTGAGGGTAACCTCTGTTATTTGTTTGGAGGTTCGGCTTGTGGTGTACAGTGTCACCAAGCATGGAGATGGCGCTTTCCTGTGGAAAGCTTTGTTGCTTTGTCTGATGTTTCTTGGCACTGATTTATGGCAGAATGTCTATTGGATTCATGCTGCAAACGCTTGCCAATTAACATAAGATCGTGGTGGGAGTTAGTGGGAGGCATGTGAGTTGGTCATCCAGTGTTGATCCTCCTTGTTTGTATAAAATACTGGTATGTCAACTCGCACCTTTCAAATCGTTCCCTTTTCTTGTTCTTAATTTCCCACTTCAGTGTTGGAGGCTACTTAATATGATGTCTGGAAACTGTCCTGAAATTCGTTTTAACTTATCACACTATTATGGAGTATTCTTGCCGTTTGTCATCTTGATCTACATAATTAGCCTAATTGGTTTAGGATTGGCTCAGGATATTGCACGTCCTGTTTTTTTCTTGGATTATTTTGGATCTCAATAAAGTTTGTTTGCAGTTGCTCTAGTAACAGTCATTTCAGTATCGCCTTATCTGGCTAAAGGCGAGTTTTTCTTCAGGAGAACCACAGTACAACACTCTCATATTACATTGAAGAAAAATGTTGCATCTTTCTAAGATATCCCGGATTTTTTAAATAGTGCAGTGTTGCATATGAGTGCATTATCTAGATGTTGGATAGGAAACTTGTACCCTAGCAACTCTGCAGGGTTGTGATTTAGTATGTAGAATGTTAGATGTGTTTGGAATATTGTACTGGCAGTTGCTAGCTGGACCTTGCCAGGGTTGGTCTTACATTATGACTGCAACGTAATTAAACCTTCAATTATGTATCTGGTGCAGTGAGATTTTTTTTTTCTTTTCAAGATATCTGCAGGATATGAAGGCCATTTAACTTTTGGTGTTAGGCCTAGCAGTGGTTTAGTTGCTTTCATAAATCATGACACTATCCTTTTGTTTACATTAGTAGCTGATTGGATTCCTTGGAAGGTTAGAAAATGTGCATTACACGTACATAACAATTGCTAGACAGTGAATTGATCTGCTTTGGAAGTGAATGCTTGAAGGAATCCTAATGCATCATTAAAAAAGAACCATCGCTGTGGAAACGATGATGCCACATACTTGCCTTTTTAGGTCTTGCTGAGCTAGCGCATGCGCTGCTGCGAGACATTTAGTATTGGATTATCAAAGTGCTGCCTGGTGACTTCACGCTAGCGTGCACACGCACAGCCGCCTTCTGCCTCCCTTTCAGCGCGATCACTTTAACGTTTCATGCTGCTGCGCGCGAGCGCGCCCATCATTAGTGTTTTTTTTTATTTATACGTGCGCATATCACTAGCGAGTTTTTATTTTGCGTTGACTTGTTAGACTCGGGTGCAGTTTGGGGTGTATCGGGAAGTGATGACTTTGGTTTCACTATGGATATTCTCATAAGAACTTTGAGCGTCAGTGTGTTCTCACTCTCCCTTTTGTAGCTGTAATTCTGTGCTGCATCCGTCCCAGTCTCCCAGGTCTGCTGTTACTCTCGATGCAGGACGTGTTCCCAGCCCTTGCTCCTCATCTCCCCTTGCATCAATCACCTTTAGCCTCAGTCTGTTGTCTGCTTCGCTTGCTCTACTCGTGCATTACACAGTTTATCTGTGCCATTGCACTCGTCCAACATTCCCACCGCTTTCATCGGAGGCCTCTGCGTCACTGCCGGGTTCAGTTCTGCATTCTTATCAGCATGTACAGATTCACACGGCCTGCCCCACCCTGTTCCACACCAGCGCTTCCTGGTCTCCTTCCGGTCACGTCTTCTCTCCCCCTGCTCTCTCCAACTCCACCGCCACCGCTCGCTGCCTCTATGCCCGGCACACCGATCACTCTGTCCGGAACACTGCCTACTTCTCTCTCTGGCTCACTGCCCCTGACTAGGTCTACACATCACGATGGCCACTCTGCTAGGCAAGCTGTCCTCCTCTGCCCGGCTCTCTGCACCCTCCCTCCAGCATTACATTTACCCTCTCTCTGCCACTATGACCCCTCTACTGCCTCTATACTCCATCTTACTGTCTCCCTGCCCTACTATTCTGTTACTTGTCCATCTGGCTCTATACCTTTCTGTCGGGCACGATGCCCGCTCGGTCTATCACAAGTCCTCCATTGCTGGGCTGTCCGACCACTCTCTCTCTCTCTCTCTCTCACTCTCTTCTCGCTCTGTCTGGCACTCTGCAACCTTTGTCGTGTGCTCTCTGCTGTCTGTATCTACTTCTCGCTGGTGAACACGCTTCTCTTTGCTCCTGTCTGGTTGGTTGTGCTCCATAATCTTCACAACAGTTATTTACAAAAGTTTAAACTATTGCCATTATAAATTACAATAACTTTTATTTAAGTATTATTAAAACAAAATAAAAGCCATTGTTATTTGTAATATCAATACATCTACGTCACGTAAACACAACACATATTGCAATACAAATGCTATAGGTGACACATTTGCGAAAGTAATAACTATTGGCATTGTAAATGACAAAGCTATTTATTTCGCTATTTTCAAAACCAACACTTAAATAAAAAATTTGTCATTACAATACCAATAGCTCAAACTTTCCTAATGCGAGACCTATTGCATTGAAAATGCTTGTTTTAGGTCTCGCCTGTCGATGCGCATGCGCATCGAGCAAGCGAGACTATAGGGGCTCATCTACTCTTTATCTAACTTGCAAGGAATCGTGGCGATTCCTTGCAGTGCCCGTGACTTTTAAGCTCAATGCGCATGTGCATTGAGCTTAAAAGCGCGTGCACAGCCGCCCGCATTCCTCCGACACCTTTGAAGTGAAGCTTAGCTTCACTTCAAAGGCCCGGCTTCTTCACACCCACATGCCGCTCTGCCCCGCTCCGCCCCCTCCCCTGAGTCATCCTGCCTGCCCCTTCCCGCCGTGTCGCATTTCTCCTCCCCCCTCCCCTCTCCCCTCTCTTCCCTCCGTCTTGTTTTCTTTGATGCTGGTATTTCCATATCTGGCAGCTTCCTGCCCTCACCCCACGCACGCTGTTTATTTATTTATATTTAATATGCAGGAGATCTCAGTTTATTTAATTTATAATTAATGATGCCGCCCACGCTGAGGCTCGAACCCTGTTCTCCTTCTCCAAAGTCGGCATCGTTATATGTTGAGCCACCTCTTCGCACCGTTTGTTTGTGCTGACTTTCTTGCTCTGCCGCTGCTGGCAGCGGCATTGCGCTTGGAGGAAACATGTAATTGACCCGTCTCGCTTCTTTTCATTTGAATTTTTTTTACATTGTCTCCTTCCTTCCGCCCCTCGCAGTTTGTTTTCCTTGCACCGTCCCTTCTTACAGTCCCTTTAACCATTTTGGTGTTGCTCAGCCCCAACTAGCATGTTATTGTCAAGCCTCCAAATATGCAGCACAAACACGACGTACAAAGAGATTAACGTGTTGCCTGGAGCACATTTCGGGAATAACATTAAATGAAAGCCCAAACCCGCTTTACCGCAACTTGCTTTCACTTGTTGTCTTTGTTTCCAGTGCTATTTTAGAGCTTTGTGCAAACTACACTCTCGTTATTTTGCTGGTAATAACTTTGAGGGAATAGCGTATTTTTGTTTTTTAAATAGCTGGCAGCTTCCTGCCCTCACCCCACGCACGCTGTTTATTTATTTATATTTAATATGCAGGAGATCTCAGTTTATTTAATTTATAATTAATGATGCCGCCCACGCTGAGGCTCGAACCCTGTTCTCCTTCTCCAAAGTCGGCATCGTTATATGTTGAGCCACCTCTTCGCACCGTTTGTTTGTGCTGACTTTCTTGCTCTGCCGCTGCTGGCAGCGGCATTGCGCTTGGAGGGAACATGTAATTGACCCGTCTCGCTTCTTTTCATTTGAATTTTTTTTACATTGTCTCCTTCCTTCCGCCCCTCGCAGTTTGTTTTCCTTGCACCGTCCCTTCTTACAGTCCCTTTAACCATTTTGGTGTTGCTCAGCCCCAACTAGCATGTTATTGTCAAGCCTCCAAATATGCAGCACAAACACGACGTACAAAGAGATTAACGTGTTGCCTGGAGCACATTTCGGGAATAACATTAAATGAAAGCCCAAACCCGCTTTACCGCAACTTGCTTTCACTTGTTGTCTTTGTTTCCAGTGCTATTTTAGAGCTTTGTGCAAACTACACTCTCGTTATTTTGCTGGTAATAACTTTGAGGGAATAGCGTATTTTTGTTTTTTAAATAGCATGCACGAAAACAGTATAATTTCAATTTGCACCACTTATTTCCCATGTTTGTGTCAATGTAAAAATCGACCCTGCACACCCAGCACCAGGGCCGTGTGCCTCAATGATGCAGTACACGCACCAGTAACTGAAATATGACGAAAGACTGAAAGGAGTAGCTACAAGCTGTGCTCTAGTTCTGCTCTCCAAAAAATCAGCAAAGAAACAAGCAATTAAGAACATTTCATTGAAGAAACCATTGAGCAGGAAACAGAAGGAAATCCTACAGAAAGAATCCTAGAGAAAGAAGCTTGAGGTATGTAAACACTTTTATTATGCAAAGGACGTCAATTTCAGGATGCTCAGATGCTCTCATTGGAGTGAAGCGATGGCTTACGTTGAATGAAGAAGCAGCTCTGAGCACTTCAAGAACAGCTGTAGTTTACCACAAGGCACAGAGGCTCTGGCAAGCTTGCATAATGTGGCGGTAGTCCACATCTCGTCATCTAGTGCCCCTCCCTCTGACCACATTATAACACGTTTGTGCCGAGTTGGCTCTATGGTTTATGCAGGAATGAAAAGAAACAAGTAAAATGCATCAGAGATGAGAAAATAAAAAACAGCGAATCTTTCGTACTAAAAAGATGTATGTGAAATAGTTACGAATCTGTTAAAATATGAGCGACAATCCTCAAGTCATCCACAACTTACACTGGTGCTGTTCACTGAAGGGTTCACACTCTGCTTATTCAATTGTTGGCCTCTTGCTGAGATGGTGAATAAAAAGCTATTTAGTGTTCATTTGTATTAGAGCATGAATTACAAGATCAGCGAGTAGTAGTGAGACCACCCAACAATTCTCCATCAGTTGGCAAGTAAGGGGCCATTCTAAAATGGCAACACCCAGATCCTGGACTGCCTAACTCTCGGCCCACCCATAGTATAGTCTGGTAAAGATGATGCTCACGAGTGCCTGTGCAGCAACAAAAAATATCAAAAATGCATAATCTCGCCGGCGCTGAACTATGGATCGATAATTATTTGTCAAATACATTTTTAAAACATAAATGTTCCTCTAAGGCACATGGCAGATGCTATCTGTAGCCTTGAAAGTCCATAGGCCCTGAGAAGTGAAAGGTGATTGGTGAGGGCAAGTTGTGCTAAGACATACTCCTAAGCTTGTGTGCTCACCCTCACCCTCAAACCTTCACCCTCAACCCCTCACTCACCCTCACTCTCACTCACCCTCACTCAGCCTCAACTACTCTCACTCACCCTCAACCCCTCACCCTAACTCACCCTCACCCTCACTCACCCTCAACACCTCACTCACCCTCACCCTCACTCACCCTCACCCTCACTCACCCTCAACACCTCACCCTCAACCTCAACCCCTCACCCTCACTCACCCTCACTCTCACTCACCCTCAACCCCTCACCCTCACTCACCCTCACTCACCCTCACTCACCCTCACTCTCACTCACCCTCAACCCCTCACCCTCACTCACCCTCAACCCCTCACCCTCACTCACCCTCACCCACTCTCACCCTCACCCTCACTCATCCTCAACCCCTCACCCTCACACAGTGCAATAGGTCTCAGACCATTTCAGTTAGAGCTTTAAGAAATGTTTATGGCTTTTTTTATTTGTAATTCTTTAGCATTGGCTACAGGAAACAAAAATGCTAAACATTTACAAAAAAAACCCATAAACAATTCTAAAAGCACTAACTCTAATGGTGCGAGACCTATTGCATTTCCAATGCTTGTTTCTCTCTCTCTGCCGTTCCCTGTGGGACAGCGCTCCATTGCGAAGTTGCTAGTTTGGCGCTATGTAAGTCACATGTGTCACATAGGCCCTAGTGCAAGAAAGGAAATGACTCCCGTGGCAGGTGCTTGAACTGTGAAAAACAATAATAATCAGGCTTCAGTGGGCCCTGGTACCACTGCACCTGCTGCACCAACGGATCTGCATCTCACCTGTTTCGTGGAACAAATATTACGGTTTGAGCTTACAGTTCTTTTAGGCAGTGTGTCTTAGCGTCAAAGCCCTCCCGATGTGTCAGACTTTCAACCAAAACTGTGTAAGGCTGCTCTTTTGTGAGCCCAAATGACATTTTTAATCATGATTTCAGGGTAGAAAATTAATATCTTTCAACAGTGGAAATCCTGGCCGTAGATATTACCTGTTTTAATTACGCGAGGGTGGTGGGAGTGATACCACATGCAGCTAAATGAACTAATTTCATATCCGAGCCCTGTCTGCCACTTGATTCCCTAAAGTGTGTATTAAAGATTATATTCTGTTTCTTGTCTTCCCGGTCTATTTCTAGGAACCACTGTTCGCTTATTCACGCGGCTCTAAATTAAAGTGTCTCAAATTATGCAAAAAGATAAAAGCTTACAGCAAAGTCAGACTTTCAGAATGTCAATAGGCATTTGACACTGTCTCCTAAAAAGAGGTTCACTTTAGTGATAAACTATGTGTGCCTCATTTATGAAAAGAGATACATCGCTGCGAGAAAACAGCGATGCGTCACTTTTCATTGCGCCCTCCTTGCGACACCAATGATGTGTCATATTTACAGTATGACGCATCATGGTGCAAGGAGTTACAGATACCTCAGTATTTCTGACGTATCTGTAGGCGTAAAAATGACGCATTGCTGGAGTGTGTCACAAAAGTGATGCAACTCCAGCAATGGGTCATTACACATGGGCAAGTCTCATGTGAAATGTGCCTGCATCAGTCTTACGCCTGCCATAAGGCAGGCGTAAGACATTGACGCATTTGCGTCCTAGAAGTGGCACAGTGAAATGTTATAGATTTCACTGCATCACTTCTATGACCCTTTCTTGCGTCAGAACCCCCCCTGCGTGCATTATACCTGGCGCAGGTATAATGTCGCACAGGGGTTTACAAAGTGGTGCATCTACCTAGATGCGTCACTTTGTAAATATAGTGCAACAAGTCACATTTTTTTACGCTGCTGGAGCGTCACAAAAAGTGACGCACCAGCGGCGTATAAGTGACGCAAGGGCTCATAAATAAGCCACTGTGAGTTTTTAACGCCTCTTCCAGCAGGGTGCCGCAGGACAGGGGTGTTTGCATATGATGACAAGCATTGGCAAGGCAAAGACTTGGGTCCTATTGGCTTTGAAATGTTTAACATTGTTGTACAACATCGGTAGAAATCAAAATTCATACTGATGCTATGCAGCATTAGGAAAAAAGACAATAAAAATGCATCATGACACGTACATGGCCTGAAGCAAGTAACGCCAGGGTCGGATTGGTAAGGCGGGCACTCGGTCAATGGGCAAAAGGCCGGTATCAGAGTTGCAACTGTGGGCCGCTTTGTTTGAGAAGCCTGGTGGCTGATTTGCGTGTGTCTGTGCTGTTCAGATGCCGCTAGCGCCCCATAGGGGGCCTGAGCGACCTTTCCGAGGCAAGACGGGCATTTATTAACTCCTGCTTTTCCAATGGGGCAGAGGTGTCACTCGCTGGGCCGGCCCATTAATGTATGCAGATTGAGCTGGGGCAGGGCCTGAGCAGAAATGGCCTCACTTACATTCAGGTGTGGTTCACCACTGTGGACTAATCCCTGTGCAAAGAGTCTTGGCAAAATTTGCATTTTTTTTTAAAATCTCAGTGAACTTAAGAAAACTTGCCTCTTTTAGAGAAAACCACCCTCCTTCTTTTTATAATACTTAAAACACTGAAGCAGTGTCTTGCAAAGGTGCAACCCGCAGATGTGGGCCACTTTTTTTAGGGTATCCATGTCTATTTTTGATCCTAATACAACGAGTAATACCTGCGTTATCAAGTAGGCGCATGCATGCAAGAGAATATATGTGGCTGCAGCACCATGAGTGCGCATGCATACTGAATAGTGCTGCCAGCATTTTATTTCTTTTTCAATTTAAAATTTCAGCAAGTGCAGTGTTCCGGCAGCAAATGAAAGTGAGGGGCCCTCCAAGAAATGTAAAAAAAAATTTTAAAGGCCTTTGACTGGTATTCAAACATGGGATAAGCGGGTTGGTGGGGAGCAAAGGGGACTCTGCAGGGGTAGTAAATAAATACAAAAATTAAAATTGAGTGGAGGAGAAAGAATAAAGGAGGGGAAAAGCAGCACACGAGAGAGAGAGCAACATGGAGCACTTAGGTTGGGTAGTTGGCAGGCAGGATGAGCTGGAAAAAACATGCACTCTCATGGGTTGCTTAATGAAAACTTAAAAAAAGTAGCTCCCTAAAACAGAGCAGTGGAATGATGCAAGGCAGCCAATCAAAAAGTTTTGTGAAGAGGCTACGTTCCAGGAAAGGGACAAACATAAGAAGAGGAAGGCAAGCCTTCAGATACACAGCAAGCAAATGAGAGTGACAATAAAACAAATCAATGATAAGCAATGAGCAGGCTCTAAGCTTTTGGTATGATCCGTGAGAGGCTTTCAAGTCTGGGTGTCAAGATTTAAAAAGGCTCCAAACACAATAGATCAGCTGCAGATCTCACATTACCCAGAGCCTGAGGTGTAATGGTTCAAGGTGTGGCAACAACAACTAGTCCATTTCTACTTGACTGTAGCCCTTGGTGAAAAGAGAGACCTTGGTTGCCTTTGTCCTTTGCGAGGCAAGAGTATCTGACAACCGGCTTGCCTCCTTTCCTTACATTTATTCCAGATAAATTCCCACCGGTGACTAGCATTCATATGGGGTCCCCCAAAGATTACTTAGTTACCACTTCTCTGCAATATTTGTTGCATTATCAGCTCCACTGTTCAGGATGGACCTACTACTGTGGGCTCCTGGCCTAGTAGGATACCTCCAGAATAGCAGCAACTCCACTTCATGGTGGGTCTCATAGGCATACTACTGCAGGCTCTATGGATTGAAACGATTCCACACGTGTTTCCTCACCTATACAGCTAGGTGAGCCTCACAGACCTACTACTGTGCCTCTTTGAATTAAAAAAGGTAACACTATGCTAGCAACACTTCTCTTCTGGGAAATGCTCAAAGGCCTACTATTGGTAGCTCTTTGCCTTCTAAAGTTTTCACTAGAGTTTCCTCAGCTACACCTCCAGGTGCACCACACAGAACCACTACTGTAGGCTTGGAGCAGTCAAAAGGCTGACAATAAACTAGCTACAGTTCTCATGTGGGTACCCCTCACAGACCTACTATCATATGATCTATGGATTCTAAAATGTACACTAGTGTTTCCTTTCTCGCATACATCTTGCTGGGCCTCACAAAACTACTGCCGCCGGCTCTGTAGATTTGAAGACCTATCTCTAAACCAGGAATATGTTTCATTCTGGTGAACTTCACAGTCGTACTACTATTGTAGCAGGGTTGTGTAAAGCTATCACTAGAGTTGCTACAATTGTACACCTGGGTAGACCCCACAGACATACAACTGTAGTCTCTGTGACTTGTAAATCTGTCATTATTTTAATCATCTACACATCTGGTTGGCTCACAGACATACAACCATAGACCCTGTAGTTTCTCGAGTAGTTGCTAGAAATTGTGAACATTTCACATACAACCATACCCTCTGTAGTTTCTAGAGTTTTTTCTCAAAATGTCGAACTTTTCACAACTGAGGCCCCTCAACTATAGGTTGGCCCTTACCTTGGTAAGTACATTGCCTACAAAGTATCATAGACACTTCAGAATCATAAAATGTAATCACTGCCCTCTCCAATAAACTACCCTTCTTAGTACCCAAGGTCTACTCTGATCTCACCCTTCTGTAACCAACTTGCTAAAGTTCCAACCTCTTATACTTCTGCCTCCCTGACTAAAACTGTGCTGTGAGATTAACTCTTTACAATTCTGTGGGTTTACAACTGCCCACAACATACCATTAGCTGTTTTCATTGTCACTCTAATTTGCAAAATATTTGACTGCTTAGTTCTCGTAGGCTTCCCTGCCTTTCTAGTGTTAGCGCCTCATCTTTGTTCTTCCTTGCCTTTTAGCAACTCATCATCTTTTAAGTTTCACCTGCACAGTGCTTGCATTTAAAAACAAAAACTTAAAGGGGGCTTAGATCCTGCCTCTTACTCACCTGAACTTACAATTGCTGTATTCCAATTTTGCTCCAAATTACTTGCTTCTCATTGACCAGCACGTCATCTGCTTTCACTTCCTGCTCTTCCTGCTCTGTTTTTGCCGTCCATTCCAGCGCGTGAAACTTGTACCAAGTATAGCTTTTGCACACTGATCACTGGTTACTGGCCAGTGTCCTTCCACTGGCTACTTCACTGTTAATGTACTTTTTTGTGTGTGTTTCCTCGCATGCACTCCTTACGAGTGCATCTAAAGGCGGTCTCTCTACGCCCCGTGGGCATATAGCCTCCTCCAGGGTCACTCCTTATTCATTAAAATCTATTTTTCTTTTTTGAACTCTTGTAATGCAGAACAGTGGCGTAACGAAAGTTTAAGGGGTCCCCCTGTAATGCACACGGAGGGGCACGCTCCGGATTTTATCCAGAACGCTCAGACTTGAGTACTGTGCTGAGGGGGCCCCCTGCAGCTGGAGGGGCCTCCCACACCGCAGGGAATGCAGGGGCCTGTGCTACGCCCCTGATGCAGAAGCAGTTGTATCTCAGAATAGGCAGCAAAAACACAACTGTAACCCCTCACCCATGGAAAAGCTCCTGCGAGTCCATTAGTACGAAATGCCTCTTGGAAAGGAGCTCTGCTGTATCGCCCACCAGTTCCCAATCCTGACTTTGCTCTGCTCCTCCTTGAAATATTAGCCCCCCACATGAAAGCCAAGGAGGATTTTATCCTCCTTGGGGATTTTAATATACATATGGACAACCCAGAACTTCCAGAAACAACTCATTTAACAGCTGATTTGTCTAATCTGGGGCTCAAAGTAATGAACAACGGTGCCACACATATAGGTGGTCATTCCCTTGACCTTATATTTTCCAACTGCACCGAAATAAGATGTCTTCCTGCAAAAAAAATCCTTTGGTCAGATCATTTTCTGATTGAGTTCCATCTAGCTGGACCGACTAAACGAGTTCAAAAAGCCCCGCCCCCGCCAATTCTTCGTCGAGAATGGCACAAAATTTCTGTGACCAATCTGCACGAATACTGGGTGCAACCGATAGTCACGGCTGCAGACACAGCTGAGTCTGCACTCGAGAAATTTAATAAATCCTTGAAATCCGCTATTGATACCCTTGCCCCCCTCAAACTGCACAAACAACACCCCCAAACCAAACAAGAGAAATGGTATACAACTGATCTCAGAAAGGAAAAACAAAGATGCAGACGATTAGAAAAAATATGGAGAACCTCTAAAAATGACGAGGCTAGGAAAGCCTTTCACGAGGTTCAATCATCATATTATAAAAAAATCAAATCAGCTAGGAAAGCCCATCTCTCAGTACAACTGGAGGAGGCTGGAAACTGTCCACGCGAATTGTTTAAAATCTTGCAAAATTTTATTAAGCCTACAGCTACTGAAAGTACCGAGGATGCTTCACAATTACTTTGTGATAAATTTCTGAGTTCTTTGAGGACAAAATAAACTTGATTTACAATAAAATTTTAACCTCTAAGGGTGGGGTCATTGTATCCCCTCCCGAAGCTAAACCTATCACTCAGGTCACAAATTCCCTACTTGTCATTCCTCCAGTCACAGATCAAAACCTTGCAACCCTTATCAGCCATATGAAAACTGGCTCTCCCAACGACTCCCTCCCTGCTAAAATGATGGCCCCTTTGATTTCCATCTTAGGTCCCTCGATCCAGGCAGTTATGAACACCTCCCTGGCCAAAGGACAAGTCCCCATGGAATGGAAGATTGCGGTAGTAAACCCAATTAGGAAGAAGGCGACCCTACCCTGGACGGATCTATCTAACCTCCGACCTATCTCTCTCTTGCCATACATCGGCAAGCTAACAGAGAAGCACGTGAACACCCACCTTTCAAACTATATCGAGACAGCGGATGGCCTAGATCCTTCACAATCTGGATTTAGGCCCAACCATAGCACCGAATCCGCCCTACTGGCTGTCACCAATAACATCAGGATGACGCTGGATAGTGGAGGGTCGATGATTCTGGTGCTATTGGATTTATCCGCTGCCTTCGATACGGTGTCTCACGAACTGCTTCTCGGCCGTTTGAGAGAGATAGGTTTGGGAGGCACGGCTCTGTCCTGGATGGAGAGCTTTCTTTCGGGTCGCTCTCAAGAAGTCAGATTGGGCTCCCATAAATCCATCGCCAGGGAGCTCACCAGGGGTGTGCCACAGGGCTCATGCCTAAGCCCCACATTATTCAATGTGTACGTGGCCCCCCTGGCTGACTTAGTGAGATCCTTTGGGTTTATACCCGTGTCCTACGCCGATGACACCCAACTTCTGTTCCCTTTTAAAACCTTCTCTTCTGCATTACAAAGAACTTTTGCAGAAGGGATGAGGGCAGTTTCTAAATGGATGGCCGAGAACTGCTTACAGTGCAACGTGGCTAAAACTGAGGTTGTACTCTATGGGGAAGCAGTAACATTATGGTCCAAAGAGTGGTGGCCTCTTGAACTGGGACCTGCCCCTATCCCTAAACAGACCATAAAAAATCTTGGTGTGTTATTCGATCAGTCATTGACATTCAAAGATCATGTCAACCAGGTTGCTGGTACTTGTTTCGGGGTTATTTCACTGCTGAGAAGGGTGTTTCCCTTTCTCCCGGATCACCACAGAAAGACCCTGGTCCAGGCTCTGGTCATCAGTAGACTGGACTACTGTAATGGCCTTCTTTTGTCATCTAATGAAGGCCATTTCAACAAACTACAAGTAGTCCAGAATACGGCCGCGAGGTTAGTCTTGAATGTTCCATCTAGGACTCCCTCCCGGCCACTACTGATGGAACTCCACTGGCTGCCAGTGCGACTTCGCACCAAATTTAAAATCTTGTGTACAATTCACAAATGCCTGATTGGGAAGGGCCCAAAATTTCTCACCACTGCCTTTCTTCCCTATGTTCCCAGCCGCTCACTACGTTCCAGCAATCTTCTGCTCCTTCAGGTTCCTAAAATTAAAAAGACCCGCCAAGGAGGCAAGGCCCTGGCATACGCAGGACCTGTTCTCTGGAACTCCCTCCCCCTTTCGTTAAAACACATCACTGATCACCTGTCTTTTCGAAAAATCCTGAAAACTCATCTTTTCTCCAGCGTTTAATCATTTCCCGCCATCCACTACCTACTAGTACCGTTCAGGCACAATACCTGTTTTTTTCTGTTTGGCAAAGCGCAGAGATACCCCTCCGGGGGTCTATTCAGGCGCTATAGAAGCATATAAATAAATAAATAAATAAAATAAATGTGTAGTGTAACAGATGCCTAGTAAAATCCATTGTTCCAGAGTACCTGTAGAACCGGGTTGTGCTTGCAAGGCGGCATCTTATCACTCCACATTTGAAACTGAAGCCCTCCGTATTCTCTCTCCTTCCACCTGGGTATTATCGCTATTTTAATTAGCTCATCAGCTGATAATGAAAACGACAAATGTCACATGATGCCTGGACATTTACTTCGATCACAGGCCGTCCTAGCACTCTCCCGTATCGACTTGACCTCTGAACTTTATTCACACAATGCTGCTACAGACTCCAGTGGTGGCCAGCATGGATATGGTGTGGCGGGGGCCGAGGGGGTAAGGTGGCATAAAAAAAGAAAAAGTCACCTACCTTCTCACTGCTCTGTTCCCCATCGTCTCTCCTCCGTATCCACCGAACAGGCAGCAGTCAGGCTACCCTGAGCCAATCACAACGTTGCAATGCAATGTTGTGCTTGGTCTAAGCACCATAGTTAGGCGCTCTGACGGGGACTGGGGACCTGGGTATGTTCTCCACCCAGGCTGTAATGCAGCCTGGGTGGAGAACATGCAAAGTGAGCATGACTGTTTGGCTGGCCCGAGACCACCGGCCAAGGCGTCATGCGACTTCAGTGTGCTACCAGCACTCCTCCCCTGCCGTGCTCTGTGAGCAAAGCAACCCCGCCCCCATACTGCCACAGAGGTGTATCATAATTAGTATGCAAATAATACACAGTTTTCAACTGCTACAAAATGGAATTAGCCACTCTCTTTTTTTTTTTTAATTTCAAAAGGCCACTCTCTGCTCCTAGTTAGTAGTGTTTACTCGTTCCCTGCGCGTTGCTGACTGACTTGCACATCTTATCCATGTTCTACGTGTGGTAGTGTTCCGGGGAAAATAAATACACTCAAAAGGTTGATTACAAGTGAGCAAAAGGTTGCAGTATTTCCTCTTTAGGGGATGACCTTTATACGTGTATGGACATACCTGCTCCAAGCAGCCCTTGTTGACATCTGCTGGCCGTGATTAGAATTACAGCAGCTTCCTCTGAGCTTCTCATCTCTTACGCCGATCGTCAGTCCTTTTGAGGAAATAACGTTACAGATACAATGAGCTGATTGGTCAAGGGTCACATCTCTCCCTTTCCAGAGGGGTGATCACGTGCACACGGAGATGTTCTTTCTTCTTGTGAAAGTGGCAAACAAAATGAGACATCTCTTCATCTGCTGTTGCAAACTATTAGACCTACAATTCTCCCGGCAGCAGTACAAGCAAGGGAAGGTTGCCTCCTACTATGCCATGCTGGTGCTAGTTTAGTGAAGGAAGTGTCATCTTTCAAAAGAAACAGATTCTCAAAGGTATTGAAAATTAGTTTGTTTCGCATTTTTAAATGACACTGCAATGGTTAGCTGCCTCGGAGCGCTTTAAGTGAGTGGTACAAGGAAGTTAGTTGTCCGTGGATGCTGAGTCGTGAGGTACTTGGCTGAGTAGAGGTCACTTCCGGTGTAAACAGGGATTCTATCATGAATCCAAACGGTACCTTCCTGATTATGTGATCAGGGTGAAGATTGCGGTGAGCCACCCGGCCGCTACTATACCATGTTTGCATGCACCTCCCTGGGCCGGGCTCGGACCAGGGAGTATTTAATAACTGGTGACGTCAGCGCACGTGTCTGATGGCACGGACCGAGTATCTGTGTGGCTGCTCTCTGGAGTGCTCCGCTCGAGCCGATAGGCCTCCGCCGCCATCATGGCTGCTGCGTGTTGCATGCGTGCATAGTGTCCACCACCTACCCCTCTGTTGTGTCGGGGGTACTACAAAGATGACTTGTGAGGGAGCATCCCTGGAGGGTCAATTCAGCTGCAGGTAATAAAGTCGGTCTTAACAATGTGAAAGGCAGGACAGGGTGCAGTTGGGGCAGTCTCGATAAATCTGATAAAATATTCATGAAGCAGATCTTAGGGCCTTATTTAGAGTTAGGCGGATGGACTCAACAGTCATACCACTACCCAAGAAGCTACTCCTCAGCTATACACTATTGCTGTGTGCCATTCTTTTATATCACATTTTAACTACTGTTTATTAATTCACCAGCTACATCTGATCCTACAGCACACTTAGTCATTTTCAATTCAGTTTTTGTGTGCTACACTCTATAGAACTGCTGTTATAACATATTCTCATATTTGCACCTCACAATACATCATCAACTTTCTTCTGTCCACATTCCCATTAACCACTGTGTTGTGTTTGATGCTACCTAGCTGGCTACTTGCACTTCCATGTGTTTCACCAACACAGTACTGTACTGGCCCTTTTCCTACCTCTCAGACCCCTCTATCTCAGCTCAAGAAGCTTCTCCCACCAGTACATGTGTCTAAAAGTGTTGTGATGTGCCTACCTCCCTTCTCTTTTGTTGGACTTGGCCCTTTTGGCAGGTTCACCCCTAAACTTTTTGCTTTGAGCTCTGACATGGGGGTAATGGTTTTAGGCCTCTGCGCACTTTAGCCCTGTGGCCCAGTGTAAAGCGCGTGCACGCTCTGAGTGCATGTGGTGAGATTGACCTGCCTTCCCATAGGAATGCATGGGGGATATGTGTGTCCATGGTAATTCCTGGTATGAGAGGAGTGCAGGGGCGAGTTTAGGATGTATGAACTCGTGAGAATAAATGCTGCACAATGGTGTGCGCAGATTTATGGTGACTGGTGGAGAAATGCCACTTTTAGAAGTTGGCATTTCTGTGTGCTGTGTGTCTGCCTGCCTGCTGTGAATTGCATGTCTGGCTTGTGATTGAAAGGTGCTGGGTGGTGTGGGTGGCTCCAGGAGCCAGGGTGAGTCAGCCCAGTGGTGAATAGAGAGATCTGCATGTAGATGGGATGGAGGAGTTACACCTGGGACCTGAATAGGGCTGTGCCTTCCCTCCACAAGGCTGGCTCTGCCCCCTGTGTTGCATCTGATCCCTGAGCCCCCACCTGACAAAGGAGAGAGGAGCTGAGCAAAACAAAGTGCTCCAAAGCTCCCCCAAACCAGTTCTGACTGGTTTCCCAAGCCCTGTGCTGTGTCACAAAGGAAAATGTCCCATAAAAGAAGGGGCTGTGACCCCATGAGTGGTGTGCTGTTCTGACTTGAGGGGGGCCTGCTGCTGGTCTCCAGGAGGAACCACCACCAGGGACTACCTCCCTGATGGAGGGCCTTGTGAGCTGGCCTGCCTGGGCCCAGCCCTTGCCCCCTTCCTCCTAAAGGACTTTTCCCTGGACTGAGCGCCTACCTGGATTCTTGCTGAAAAGCGCTAAATCCTCATCGCTGAGGAACACTGTGCTTCTTGGGAGCAGCGCTTTAATTCTGTCCAGCTTGCCCCACTGACCTTTTGCTGAATTGTGGGCCCGGGCACTTAGAGGGTGCTTTTATTTTTAATTTGCAGCACAGAGAGGCTGCCTGGGGA
Source organism: Lissotriton helveticus (assembly GCF_964261635.1). NCBI lineage: Eukaryota > Metazoa > Chordata > Amphibia > Caudata > Salamandridae > Lissotriton > Lissotriton helveticus. The sequence continues at coordinate 115,231,289 of NC_136071.1, forward strand.
TTCTCCCGCATTTCATCGTCTTGCAGGAGCCCACCCCGCGTTATCGCCACATTTGTGTTCTTAAAACTTGCGGGAGCCTACCCCGCATTCGGAATGTCACTGAAAGCGGGAGCCTACCCCGCTGATTATTGCTTTCTTTGGCGGGAGCCCACCCCGCACTGAGGAGCCGCCAAAGGAAAATCACCGCGCGACCCAGGTGCCGTGGAGCGCGGCACCGGAAGTCAGACATCTGTTGCCTGAACCGGGGTAGAACCATCAGCAGAGCCAATCCCTGGCTGGCGTCACCGGAACCCAGGCAGCAGAAGCCTGAGAGTAGGCACAGCCAGGAAGAAAAAGCAGTGGGGAGCTCGGAGCCTTTCCGGCTTGGTCCATGAGGGGACCCGGGTGAAGCAAGGCAGACCCAGAGGCACGGCGGGGCTCCCGTATGGTGAGGAGAGCCACGCAATGTGCCAAATCGGCCCGGGGAGCAAACCCGCCCGAGCAGTCAGCGCCGAAGGAGCCCAGTGACTAGGGGCTTCTCTTCTTGCTGTCTGAGCGGTCCCGCACCTGACAGCGGGCCACTCCAATGGTGCCATATTGTTTTTAGAGCCCGTGGGGCTCCAATGTTGGGGGCATTTGTTTCCAAGAGTCCCTCGAGTAGGACTCCCAGGCACAGTTGTGCCCGTTCTTCATCTGGCTTCACATCGGCACCGCAGTTGCGGGCAGCTGCAACGTGGTGGAAGATTTTGTTCAGTAGTCCCAGTGGGAGCCAAAGAGGCACCAGGAGTGGCAGAATTTATTTGTGCATTTTGACAGCTGCCCTGCGAGAGCGCAGGCAGCTGCGACCTTGGGGGACAGTTTTATTTTCAAGTTGCTAGTCCCAGAGAGGGGCTCAGGGGGGCATTTCGGTGCCCATGCTCATTTTCACAGCTATCCAGCAATTAGTGGGCAGCTGCCACATTTAGGTTATGAAACTGCGCACTCTTACTTCGCTGCATGTGCAGCCAGCCCTGACTTTTGCGGCAAAAAATGACTAGAACAGGGTTTTGGAAGCACAGAGTGTATTTAAGGGCGCTCTGCCTAAAGTGTGCGCCAAAAGTATGAAGGCGAGGAATTGGGTGTGGTGCAACTGGCGAGTGGAAAAACCCTTTAACCACTCAAGAGTATGCCAGGGGAAGCTGACATGCAACAAAGTAAATCCAAGAAATGCCTATGCACACACAAGGAGTAAAGTACACAGTAGTGAAATACGATTATACACAGTCCAAGACAACAAAAGTAATCAGAATTAGGAGACATTCGTTGTGTAGATTTCGGAGTATTTTAATGGTTCCACAACCAGCGGACACGTGTTTCGTCGCGTTGGAACAGTTTTCACGCGACTCCTCAGGGCTGCGGCGTGTGTCTAAAAGAGTGAAAGGTCGCTCCACCGGTGATACTTCCGCCCCGGCAGGGCACGTAACCAGATCAAGTAGGAGTCTAGGTTGTAGTGATGATCAAAGTCTTCGTCGTTAAAGTAACTTAGACGTGTGTTTGCTATTCTCCAAAATTCGATACTGAAAGAGGCGACTCGGGTAAAGGTCGCACAATGCATAGGCGGTAAAGGTTAATTTACAGTGAGATGGTTGTCATCCGGAATGGGCGCTGAAACGAGCGACTCGAGTAGAAGTCGTGCTCTTGAGGCGTTATCCCATGTGGAAAGCCCGGGCGTTGCTTGCTGCAGTTCGGAGGTTACTAGTCTGGAGGGGATCACAGTGAGGTGTAGATGCGGAGCAAGTATGAGCCGCAATCATGTCTCCCGGGTCGCCGTGTTCCAATGTGTGATCCACATCAGGTCAACTGCTGTCCACCATGTACAAAAACATTGACAAATAGATTTTGTATAGGTGAAACCTATTGGCTTTGCCAATACTTGTTTTATTTTATAAGCATTTCAGTATTAGTCCTGGGCGTGCAATGTGCTTTCCAACTTTTAACACAGATATACAACTTCTTATTTATGTTGCTTTCACCCTATTTGCTGTCTCTATTGAGGCTTACTTACAACTACAACTGTACTACCTTATACCACTCTATTCAATGCTGCTCCACTCTACACCACTCTGCTCCACTCTGTGCCACTCCACTTCACTCTACATAAATCTACACCACTCCATTTTACACCACTCGACTCTAGACCACTCCACTCTCTAAGCCATTCCACCCTTCATCACTGTACTCTATGCCACACTAATCTACTTTACGCCACTCCACTCTATGCCACCCCACGCCACTCTACTCTGTGCCATTCTATGCCACTCCACTCCAGTCGCTGCAACTCCACGCCACTCTACTATATTCAACTCTACTCTACGCCAATCTACTCATCTCTATGCCACTCTACTCTACAGCACTCTACTCCACACAGTGCCACTCTATGCCACTCCACTCTAAGCCACTCTACTTTATGCCACTCCACTCTACTCTATGCCACTCAATGCCACTCTATGCCACTCTACACCATTCCAGTCTACTTCACGCCGCTCTACTTCACTTCACCCCACTATATGCCATTCTACTCTTTGCAACTCTACTGTACACTACTCTATGCCACTCTATTGTACACCGCTCTTTGCCACTCAAGTCTACACACTCCATTCCACTGTACGCCACTCCATTCTACTCTACACCACTCTTCTCCACTCTATGCCACTCTACTCCACTCTTTGGCACTCTACTCCATGCCAATTTACTCCACTTTACTCCAATCCACTCTATCCCACTCTTGTCTAGGCCACTCTACTCTGTGCCACTCTACTCTACACCATTCCATGCCACTTCTCTCCACACAATGACAATCTACAGCACTCTATGCCTCTCCCCTCTATGCTACTCTACTCTACACTACTCTACTCTACGCCAATCCACTCTGTGCTACTCTACTCCATTCTACTGTAAGGCAGTACAGTCTCACTGGCACGACAACAGACTAGTACGGGAGGGGAAAGGGGCAGGCACATGGAGAACGGAGGGCAGGGGGAGAGGGGTAGCAAGTTGACCAGTGTGAGCAGCCTGGAGGGGCAGTGACAGCTCAACAAACCACAGAGGACAGGCGGCAGGGGCAGCAAACTGACCACAGAGGGCAGAAAGGGCCAGAGGGCCATGCAGATGAGGAAAGGAAGGTAGGCCATACAGGGTAGATGCAGGGGCATGGTAATGTCTGAGTGAGAGCATGGAATGAAAGCATGTCAACGCGTAAGAGTGTCATTAAACACTAGATAGAAATTGACCGCACAAATTGAGACACTCTTCAGGGATCTTGACGGCCCTCAAAATGTGGGTGGTCCACTAGGCAATAGAAGGCCAGCTGAAACATATAGACCTGATGGATGTAAGATGAATTAGTACACTCCAAGAACATCCTCTGCTGTTTGCAAACTAACAATGGTGCCCTTAGAATAGAGGATTTTGCATCATAGTCTAGTGATTATACCCACAGTGCCACAGGATGGACTTAACAACTATAGAATGGTTCAATATTGTTTCTCACAACAAAGGCCAATCGATTAAGGTGTTATAAAATGTTCTTAGAAGAGCATTATAAAGGCACAAAAACGGTTCAGACTCAATATGTGACAACATACAGATGTGCCTACCACTTACACTCTCTGCAGCACAGCCACACTTAAGTCCTATTTACAAGCCCCTATCACTACTGGAGCGTCACTTTTTTTGACGCCATGGTGGCGCAGTGCCATTTTCCATATTTACAAAGTTGTGCTAAGCCACTTAGCGTGGCTCAACGCTACCTTGTAAATATGCCCCTTTCTGTTGCAGTCTTCTGCAGCAAAGGGACGTGCAATGGGTGTTGCTGCGGGTGTTCCACCGCAACACCCATTGCTTTTTTTACGCTGCCCAAGATTTACAAGGCTGAGGCAGCACCAAAAACTAATGCCATGAAATGTCAGGAGTTAGAATGGCGATATGAGGAGAAATTATTAATTGCTGCTCTTTCCAGCATACATAAAAAGAGCAAATTGCCATTATTGATTGTTTATGTGCAGGAAGGTGTCCCTCCGAGCACATAAACAAGCCTCCCTGCAGCACAGGCACCCTTGCAACATGGTGGCATGAAGCCTGTGGTGGCGCTAGGCAGCTTTTTTTATGGCATCGCTAGGGGAAACACAGGAGTGCACCACATTTGTGTGAATATGGCGCATCCATGCGTTTTAAAAATGTCAGAGCACAGCACTGCCAAATTTGGCACAGCTCCGCGCTCTGACATTTTTGGGGAAATATGCTAATATGCTCCCAGAGGTTCATGCACTACAATAAACAATGCAGTTCAACATGATCTAAAACAGGTTACACAAATCTTACATCTGCAACACACTCAACACCTCACCCATGTCCTCGCCTGGTCACTGTTCTTCACTGCTCACTAAACCATTGAGCAACCTAAATAACACTTGACAACACCACTCAACACCATACAACTCAATGCTCCTTAACCCAGCAGCACCCCACACAAACTGCAACACAGTCAACACAACATCCACCAGCCTGCCTACATACATCCTACCACACCCAATCATTCAACAACCATAGTACAATGGACCAGGAGTCTCCAACAGTTTAAGTAATACGAGCTTACACGATCAATAAAAAGCATCCTGAGCTACTAATATCATTAGTGTTGTAATAGTGACCACATCAGACAAGTTTACATTTGTGGCCACCCCATGTAAAATTAGCCACAGTGATTACATGAGTGCATTAGGTAGCATTGGCTGCAGTAATGTAAAAAGAAAAGGCTTTGGAATATCTTTCCGTAGGCAATACATAAATGCAATAGCTTAAAGAACCCTGCCACCAAGCTCATACTATTGATAATAAGCCTCCCCAACGCCACATGAGTTATCACTCAAATATTAGTTTTAAATATGTTTTGGAAATGCAAACATCAGCTTATCAGTTCTAAAAATACACACATTCTCATCTGTAACCCGTTTGTTGCGTCGAACGTTCTGCGCCAGTACTGAACGTTCGAAGAAACGGGTGTGGCCGCGTCGGCCAACGGACGTGCGCAGCACTGGCAAGGTAGTGCTTGCGACGATCGTTGGCCGACGGCAGCACTCAAGGGGTTAATACCCACTTTTCAATTTTGGTATACATATATTTAGTCAAGTAAAAGCTTCTAATTTAGTAGGCTGGACTGGACATATGAGAGAAAACTCCAGGTAGGCGGGCAGTACAGGAAAGACATAACTCATTAAAAGCAGACAAGGCAGTATTAATAGAATGAATGCCAGTACCGCTCAAAGGAAAATGAATAATCGCTGGAGAGCTAGCAAGGTTCAGCAATCATTTCAATGAATACCACCACCGGAGTGGCTTGGTATCTCATGCAGAACTGCTGGGATATCAAACCACACTTTGATACCCTGAATCGCGCATCATGTCAGACTGCCCGAGAAGACCACCAAAGTAAATGGCTTGTACAGGAGGGGAAGAGAATGTGATTAAGGTAGATAACGGCAAAACCACATATAAAACAAAAGGTAGTTGCAACACAAATTGATGACACAATTTAGCTATGGATACAAGTACACAGATAAGAGATGAGTCCCTGGAACTCGTTAAGTAATCATATTTGGAGAAGTGTGGCTCAGGGGTTAGAGGCAGCAGACCTGGAAGCTGAGATCGGTCCTGGACCAGGGTTCAATTCCCCACCTCGGCGGGTCTTGGGCTAAAAATTCCACAGACTCGATAATTCTCGCCCCGGTGCCTCCTCGACTCACGGGTTCACACTCTGCGACTCTGGGCAATAATAGCTTGCTTATCTCCACAACGGCCCCTCGCGGCGGGATGTCTGACTTTCACCTTGTGGATACCCTGCTATCTCACAGGGGAATACCAGGAAGGGTTCCCTAAGCAAGCGCCGGGAAACCCACTGCGGGTAGCTGTGCGCTATATAGCTCAACTACATTTACATTTACATTTGGGGGGAACCTGCTTTTGACCCAGTCCATCACAAGACCAATTACATCTAAACAGCGCTAGAGAACAATTGCAAACTATAAACATTAAATTGTACAAAACCTCGGTAATAGCACAAATAAATTGTGAGTCCCCAGCAGCAGATTGCCAGTTTAAAAAAGTCAAAACGCCTCATAGAAACGACTTTAATAGTGTGATTACAGCACCATGCAGAGGTTCCTCGCCCAAACATGCTAGGTGCCAGCTGATGCCACTGGCACTCTGAGCCAAAAAACATTCCATTATATCATTCGACTACTATGCACCCACAGGCTGTGCCCAGTTCACAATAAATACACAGTAATATAATAAAGCCAAATATAATAAAGAATTAAATAACAATAAATTGCTTAGACTCTCATTTCAGGGGGATTTGGCTTTGCAGTGACTGAGAAAAGATGACAGATTAGCAGTAAATGAAACATGGCATGGGCGTGTGTGCATTAAGCATTTCAGAAACTTTGCTTTGGGAAAAACAATAGTTATGGTACCAGGGCGCCAATTGATTTCCAATTATTTTTGCAGGTGGTGGGGAAAATACAGTCCAGCCACTTTCGTAAACTGAAAGTAGGCTCTATGTTTGACTCACAATCATTTTGGTTTATTTATTTTTATACCAGTGGCAAAAACAGTGCAAAGTCAGCTGCTTGTGTTTTAAGATTTATCCATGGACTAGGATTGCCATAATTTATATTTCTATGAGACTCATAAAGTTACTACTAAGCAACATATATTATATATGCGAACATACAGTATGTATGCGGAGTGAAATATACTATTTCTTACCATTCTTGGAAGAGGGAAGGGTCCATGAATCACGAGAGAGGACGTCTTAAGTGGATCAAGCAGACGCCCCAACAAGTGTAGGAAATGCCATATTGCACTCAGTGGATCTACATGTATGTTTAAAACATGCTGTTATACTTCATGGGCACTAAATATGAACAAAGCTATTTAAGTCTAACCAAACATGGAATTTGACCTTTGCACCATAGTAATGAATGAGTCGATCCGTTGTGATTAGTACAGTTGCACCACATGCCCTTTGTTGTAGGGAAACATTTATTTTCACAGACATGACATGAATATGTATACTAGTTATAATTGTTTAGCAACAGAACCACAATCCATTTACTAATTGTTGTCTTGATACAATAACCCAGTCTTTAACCCCTTGGCCGCGGCGGTAATTCTGCCGTGGCGCTAGGGGGGAGGGGGGCCGCGCGGCGCTGCCATTCTCGTGACAGAACCACTCCGTCACGAGCCGCGGTGGCGCTGTGCTTGTGACGGAAGGGTTCCGTCACGGCCCCGCCCACTCAATGGAACGTCTAGCGCAGGCGCGGAATCAGCGCCGCACAGGCGCGGCGGCCGGGCCGTCACGGAACCATTCCGTCACCAGCACAGCCCCACTGTGGCTCGTGATGGAATGGTTCCGTCACGAGCACCCAAGGGGTTAAAATGGATTGCGACAAACAAGAAGAAAAATAGTGCAAACATTTCTGTCCTGTTTTTTGCACATCTTTCTGTTGTATGGACTCAAATGCTGATATGCTGTTATTAGAAAATTCAATTATGTGTTTTTCAGAAGCTACAATACAATGGACAGGCTTCCTTGTTTATGCATGTTGCACTCTGTAGCTCAGGAGAGTGCACTCCCAGAAAGTCATAAACATTACACGTGCAGCGTCAATCTATATTGTTATGAAAAAAAGCGAGGTACAAATAATGTGTTTATTTGTTTTAATGACATAAGTCGTTGGCTTTTGCTGCAATGAGCCCACCGTCTAGTTCCATTGCCTCAATTACTCATGGAGATGACATAGGAAGCGCTTGACCTCTCCAGCGAGCCTGCGCCCCGGATGCAGTAAACAGCTCGTCTCTGTTCCAGGGTTCACTGACAAACTTGTTGTTGCTCGATCTGCCTCGCTGGCAGTCCGACTTCAGTGCACTTTTATTGCTTGTTATGTCGCATACACTCGACCTTTCCGTTAATTTGTGGAAACAACAACCTGCTGCCGATGCCCTTTCTTTTACATTATTTTTAAAGGCTTGAATATGCAGCTGAGAAGCAGCTCAGCAAACAAGCCATCACCTTCGAAAGCAAATGAAGGCAAACGTTTTATTCCACAGTGATGGTTGAGTTCTACCACGCGATAAATAAAGTCCGTTGAGGGATTTTAACCCCTTGGGTGCTGCCATCGGCAGTTGGCCGACGGGAGCACTACCTCGCTAGTGCTGCCGTCGGCCAACGGCCGACGCAGCCCCGCCCACCTAATAGAACGCCCGCACGGTTAAGGCGTTAACTACAGCTGCTGGAATTATGACGAAAAGTATGACCAAATAAATTATGCAGGAGGGTTGACTAAGGTGGACCACGAAAAAGGCAATTTATCTGGCACAACCAGGGCCGGACTGGCTACCGGGCGTTTTGGCATGCTGCCGAGCTGGGGGCTGATTTCGTTGATGGAGACCTGCGTGTGCTGAATAAAATTCGTTTTGCTTTGTTTATTTCGAAGCACACGGAGGTCTCCAGCAACGAAATTAGCTCCCACCGCAGTGACATCAGTCCCCAGCTTGGCAGCATGCCAAAACGCCTGGTAGCCAGTCCTGTCCTGGGCACAACGTGGCACAATCTGTCATTTGTAATTCGCCATTTTGTTAGCACACATTAATATCATCTGAACATATAATTCATACCAGTTTTAACACTAAATAGGGCACTCAGTATCTGAAAGGTTATCAGTTAACTATGCTAAGCGTCTGCCACTGGATGGCACCACTTCTGATGCGTTTTTCAGTTACCTCTGGTCCGTTTGAGATAGAAACATGTTGTTGAAATCTCAGAATTATGCAGCACATAGGGGATTATATGTCAAGTGGGCAAAACTCCATGGCAGCAAAATGACATAAATCCAGTGGCACTAATATTAACACACATTGTTTAAAGCAGGGGTCCCCAAACTTTTGTGAGAAGTTACTAATGTTCAGTGAAAATCCTCCGGAGCTACAAATATTATTTGAGATGTAATAGTAACCAAATCAGACAAAATTATATTAGGGGCCACCATAAACAAGATTAGCAGCCGCAGCAATCTCAGTGCATTAAGCACGGTTGCCAGCAGTAATGTAACAAATGATTTGTCAATATGGAAGGCCTCCACATGGTGGATTATCTATAAAAGCCATAGCTGCAATGTCCCTAGCACCAAGTTAATAACGCTAGTATTAGTCTCCCCAACACCATTTGATTTTTATCACTGAATTATCAGCTTTAAATATATTTTGAAAATTCACCCATTTTTCTCCAAACATCAGCCTATTAATTCTAAAAATACTTCCATTTTCATCTTGAATACACTCTTTTCAACTTTGGTATTGATATATTAATTCAATCAAGCACACACTTCTAATGTAGTTCACTGGACTGCACCGAGGAGAGCTACTTACAGGGAGTTGGAGAGCTACAAGTAGATCACAAGCTACTCGTTAGAGAAGGCTGGTTGAAAGTAACAAGAGACACTTCACTATGTGGTGTGCCTGAACATCATTTAGTGGTAGCCAGGGGTTGCTGCTGTTATGTTGCCCAGGCCTGGACTATGGTACTCATGTCACTGCTTTTACTATTTTTGATCACAGGGGTAATAAAACTGAAAGAAAATAGGACCCTGAAGCCTAGATTACCGCTGTGTTGTGTGAATGTTAAATAAATTGTGCAGCACTGTTTTTAGTGCAAGTAATGTGCTGATGATATTATTAGCTGCACTTGCACACAAAAAAACATTTAGGGCCCCATAACGATGGCGAGTGGACTTTGTCCGCCCGCCACCGTCATGGAAAACAGGACCGACCGCCAGAGGTGCGGCCGTCCCATGGGGGCATCCCACATCATTTGCATTGCGGCGGGCGGTGCTGCAAGCAGAACCCGCCGCAATGTAAAAGTGGCATGTTGTGCAATGACATGCACAACGTGACAGGCACTGCTTGGTACCTGCCACCTTGTGCATGCCAATGTAGGGGTGTACCCCCCAAGTGCCCCCTCACCCCCCCAACTCCCCGGGGGCCCGCAACGGGCCCCCAATGCAAAAGAGCGCATGCCTTTCCATGGCATCGCTGTCTTGGAAAGGCGTGAATCCGCCCACATCATAATATGGCGGGCGGTTCCTGCTAGGCACCGCCACCATATTATGGGCCAGGACCGCACGGCAGCAATCGTAACGATTGCCCTCCTGCGGTAAAGCGGTGGGCGGTCTTTAAGTCCACCACTGTACCCCCGCCATTGTAATGTGGCAGGGGGTAACTGAAGGGCGGGCAGGCAAAGATGTCGGACAGATCGCCACTGCCGGTCGGGCGGTGGCGATCCGCCTTACATCATAATGGCCTCCTAAGTGTAAGGCTAAGAGTTATGATATGGCATAAGGATAAGCCCGCTGTGTTAACCATAAGTTTTATGTTGGCGACCAACAAAGGGCCAATAATGTACAATTCTGTGGAAATTAGACATGACACGCATGGTAATATCAGATGCTATTCCACCTTCCCCTTGATGGTAGCTTGTTTCACTTGACATTAGGTTTTGACACAAAACATGGTCATGTTACTGCAGTGGGTGTGGCATTGCATCAGATACCAGGGGGGGTTTCACACTGCTCACACCATGCTAAGCCCCCTTTGCCTACTTTCACTGTATGTAGGCGCTCCTGAAATTATAATGCATTTTTGACGCTGCGCTTGCCTCAACTTTCAGCACTGAAACTTGCTAGTGCCAGGAAGTTGAATGATGCCACCATTGCATTGCTTCACATCATCAATATCTGCACAATAGAATAGCAAATCTGGGCCTAAAAGGCCCATAGGATGACTTTTTTTGTTGTTGTTGCTACTTGGTCTTCCTCTAGTCACGCAATAGCAAATAGGAGGATGTTGGGGTTGGGGAGAGGAGAGGAGTGAAAGGGTTTAAGGAGGGTGTTGTGATGTCTTTAGAAATCACAATGTGTGTGATGCCACCTTCACTTACAAAGACATTTTGATGACTGGACGTCCATGAGTCGAAAAATATGCACAATGTTTAATAAGAAGAATTGTATTGAAAATGCAGCAGATGGACCAAAATGCAGCACTAGTCTGAGCTGTCAACTTTTCTCAATTGGGACCCCCTCCTCCATGCAGTCTCCTGCCAGGGTGTTTTTAAAGATAAAGTTTATACAATAAAATTCTTAATATGCCAAAACATTATAATTTACCTTTTTAATTCAGAAACTCTCCCCGGGTAGTGATTGAAGCAGAATGGATAAAACCCTCCCTGGAGAACGAAAGACCATCACATGCCAGTGTGAATTTTAAACTCACAATTTATGTAGCATAATAGCCAGTGAATCAGTTCTTGGTATATAAGTAAAGCCTGCTTAATTCCTGGAAATGCAAAAGCGATTAGGCAGAATCAATTAAAGTCAAACGTCGGTGCCCTTTGCAGGTAGATTAGAACATGAAGTTAATAACCTGCAAAGTAATTTTTTAATCATCTGTAAAAGTCTATATCATCTGTTCAGTGCTGTGCAACCGCAGCTAGTACTCTGGAAATCCTGGTAACCTCTTTAGTGACTGAACATTTATTTGCGGGATGTGTGTTAGAAATGGAATTCTTGGTTGGCTGAGGTATACACCCAAGCCAGGCAGGTATCCTCAATCTAGTCAGGGCAAGCCAGTACACACTAAAGGATAGCCTGTGATCTACCTCTGGCAGCTTGGCACAGAGCAGTCAGGCTTATCTAAAGAGGCAATCTGTAAAGTATTCGTACAACACACACAGTAACACAATGAATACACCACAAAAAGAATTCGCACTGGTTTATAAAAATTATTGTTGTACTATAAGTAAAACATGACCCCAGTGATAAAAATGCAAGGTACACGTTTCAGGATATGTACGTTCAGAGTCATAAGAGTAAACAACTGTGCTCTGGACTCTCCTTGTATTTCACTATTTGTATGCAGTTGCGCTGGACTGAAGATAACAATAGAATTTTGAATGGGGGCCCTCCTCAGAGGCTACTGCCCAATAACAGGCACAAAAAATGCCCTCAAACTACAAAGGCACTGGAAAGGGGACAGGTGGGCACTCAGGCTCTGTTGCAGGGGAGTCTCTTGCGAGGGAGCTTGAGTCTGCAAAACACAGTACCTTGAAGTTGTGTTGAGGTACGGGAACCTGCAGCTCCCAGGTCATTCCAGAAGTCGGGCTGCGGGGGTTGTCAGTGAGCCACGTGAGAGGGGCCCGGGTCGTCAGCTGATTGGGACCACTTCAGCAGCGGCTGAAGCAGGAAGCACCATGCGGCTCCACCATGCAGATATGGTTGATGAGCCTCGTACTTTGGAACACGTCCCTTGTCACCAGGACAATGTGTCATGGTGGAGCCACACTGAAAGGGGCTGCTGTGACCATGGCAGGGAATTCAATCAGCATGAATTCAGCCACTGGTCAGCAAAACATAGCACTGAGTCCTCGTAGTCAGCAGACGCAGGTCGGAGAGGAATGCTCAACCATTGTAGGGCCCCTGTATGCAGGTCAGATGAATTTGAAGTCTTTTATGGCCCTGAGATTCGTAAACATGGGGGAAGTTAACAAGCCCTTGGAGAACAATAATAATAATAATAATACTGACCTTTATAAAGCGCGATCAGCTACCTCACAAGGAGGTGTCCCGGCGCTAAGTGAGCAACTCTTGTTAGGCAGGAAAAACAAAAAAACAGGAGGGAGAGTGCTTATCTTTTCTGGGCAAATAGCCAGGTCTTTAGTAGCTTCTTGAAACAGGATTCAGTCGTGGCAGCTTGGATGGAGACCGGCAGGGTATTCCAAAGTATTGCCGTACTAGCAGAAAAGGACCTGCCACCGAGTCTAGCTTTTTTGGCGCGAGGGACAAAGAGCTGAAGCCGAGCGTTAGAACGCAGGTGCCTCTCCTGGTGATACCTGGGGAGTCTGAGTTTTAAGTAATCAGGACAAGACCCCTTAAGTGCTCTGAACGCCAAGGTTAGAGCTTTGAACTTTATTCTACTAGCCACAGGGAGCCAATGCAGGTCGTGTAGATGCGGAGAGACATGCTGTCTAAAAGGGATGTGTTTTAGCAGTCTCGCAGCCGCATTCTGCACGATCTGTAGGCGGTGTACCAGATATTTGGGTAGGCCAAGATATAGGCCAATCGCGTAGTCCAATCTGGATGTAACTGTTGCATGGACTACCATTTTACGGCAGTCTGCTGGCAAAAGCGCAAGGAATTTACAAAGGTTCCTAAGTTTGAAAAGACAGCCAGTTGTGACCTGTTGTATGTGTGCCGAAAAGGAGAGACCCTCGTCCCATCTGACACCTAAGTTCTTCGCATAGGTGCTAGGAGGAGGGGGGGACCCATTTCAGGAGGCCACCACAGGTCAGAGGGAGGGCGATTATGTTTGCCAAAAAAGACAACCTCCGTTTTGCCAGCGTTCAGTTTTAATTTGTTGGTATTCATCCAGCTGGAAATATCCCGAAGACATCCCCTCAATTTGCTGAAGGCTGCCTCAGATACGTCAGAGAAAGGGAAGACTAATTGCGTATCATCTGCACACGAAATCGCCTTCACTCCCCATTTTGAGATCAAGGTAAAGAGTGGGGCTAAGTAAACATTAAAAAGTAATGGGCTGAGAGCCGACCCCTGAGGGACACCACACTTGAGGTGTTTTGGTTTTGAGGTGAAGGTGCCCAGCGCTACTTTCTGGGAGCAATCTGTAAGATAGGATTGTAGCCAGCCCAATGCTTTATCTTTCAGACCTATATCCTTCAGCCGTGAGATCAATCTGTCGTGATCCACCGTATCAAATGCGGCTGATAGATCCAGGAGTACCAGCATGGCTGATGCTCCTGAATCTAGAGACCACCTAATCGACTCAGCCACCTCAATGAGGGCAGTCTCGGTGCTAAATCCCGATCTGAAACCTGACTGAGTTTCATGCAGAATCTCATTGTCCTCGATAAATCTGTTCAATTGACGTTGTATCAATTTTTCGAGCATTTTGCCCGGGGCTGCTAGAAGGGAGATTGGGCGGAGATTACTTAGATCATCCGGAGCGCCGTTTGGCTTCTTTTTCAGGGGGAGGAGAGTGGCGTGTCTCCAACAATCCGGAAATATGCCTGATGCAATGGACGTGTTCCAGATGTGTAAGAGCGGTAAAGCGATCGCTTCCGACATCATTGACCAAAGCTTAGGCGGACAGGGGTTGTCAGGGGCCCCTGCTTTACATTTTTGTATTTCCATCAGGGCCTCGGCAGAGGAAATGGTGTAAAATTGGGCTAGGGAGGGGGAGGGCAGCACTATTTCAGTCGTATCCGTCAATACTGTGGGTTCGGGGCTAATGAAGGAGGCATAAACCTTCTCAATTTTTTTATCAAAAAAATCTGAGATATCCTCACAGAGTTTCTCCGACGGAGTGACTTCAGTCTCAATAGATGAAGGCTTAAAAAAAGATTGAACAATCTTGAAGACTTCTTTGCTGGATTGCTCCGCTTGCTGGATGGAAGACGCAAAAAATATCTTTTTTGCTTTCCTTATGGCTTGGTGAAGACCATGGAGGGCTTCTTTATAGCGAGTTTTTGTTGAGTTGCAGTAGTTTGCCCGCCATAGTCGCTCAAGCCTTTTACAGTCGCTTTTTTTTACCCTCAGCTCAGTAGAGAACCAAGGGGCGGAGGGAGATTCCCTCCGTGATATAGCGACTGTTGCCGGGGCTATGATATCCACCGTATTACTTATCCAGGACTTCAACGCTGCCGCATCAGTGTTCACGTCAAAAGACAGAACCGGGGGGGTAGCTGCAAGAGCGGGGCAAAGGGAGTCTGCTGATATATTGTCCCATTTTCTGCGTACATATGAGCGTCTCCCATTTGTTCGGTGCTGGTGAGGGAAAGAGAATGAAAAAGGGATAAGAAAGTGATCCGTCCATAGCAGTGGCTGTGGGGGATTGGCAGTTATGTCCATGATGTTGGAAAAAATCAGGTCCAACATATGGCCAGCCTTATGCATAGGTTCCAAAATAATTTGAGGTAGATTCGCAGCTTCCAGTGTTGAGATAAGTTGCAAGGCCAAGGGGCAATCAGGACTATCTACGTGAATATTAAAGTCGCCAGCTACAATGAAATATGAGTAGGCAAGAGAGCTTTGGACTATAAAATCCATGAGTTCACAGGTGTTAGTTGAGGAGCAATCCGGGGGTCTGTAAATAATCAGACCAGCTACAGATAGTTGAGGATTAATTTGGAGGCAAAAAAGTAACCCTTCTATGCCTGAAAGAGTGGTAGGAGTTGAGGACGCCAATGTAAATTTGTTTTTAAAGATAATGGCTACCCCACCACCCCTTCTACCCTTTTCTCTATTCGAAAAACTTATTTTAAAACCAGGCGGGACTGCCAATGATATGGAGGCCATATTTTCCTCAGATAGCCATGTTTCCGTAAGGAATAGGACGTCCCATTCAGAATCAACCAATAGCAACCAGATGTCATCAGCATGTCTCGGGAGGGATCGGCAGTTTAGTAGGCCAGCCTTAATAGTAATCTCAGAGTGATTAGCTGACGGTTTCATTTTTGATTTTAAGTGTAATACTTGTGATGAAGAAGCATCACAGAATGTTGTGCGGCATTTTGAGCACATTGATGGTAGGGCAGTTTTGGCCAGGTCAGGTCTAATCGCCTGACACATATTAGATTTATTCAGTTCTAGTAATTTCTCTCTTGGCCAAACGATCCTCTTGTTAGCCCTATTCTCACAGGCAGCGTGGCTGGCGCTGGCCGCGATCCGGTCGCGGACGGGCGCCGACGGGCTTGCCTTAGGCGCGCCTTCGGCGCGCAAGCGGCGCTCCCGTTGCGCTCGTCCGCTGCGCTTCCGAGGGAGGCACATATTTTATAGTTGTAGATGACGTCAGTAGGGGGTGTGGCCTCGATAAAGGGGCGTGGCCTCGCTCAACGACAGAAGGGCGGCAGCGCTTAACTCCGCTGCAGCGCCTCACAAGCGAAGAGTTTTAAAGTGCCAAGCAGGAAGAGGGAGTGCACACAAGTAAAGGTGACTTTCAAATGTTTTAAAAAGCAGATAAGAACAGGTTAAAAACACGCTCCCGGCTTTCTGCCTCAGGAGAACAAGAGAAGCAACCACCGGTGCTTTTAGTCAGCGTCCTTACGAGTGCTCTACGACCTCGAGGGGGCGTGGCCTCGAGAAAGGGGGGTGGCCTCGCTCGACGACGGAAGGGCGGCAGCGGTTAACTCCGCTGCAGCGCCTCACAAGCGAAGAGTTTTAAAGTGCCAAGCAGGAAGAGGGAGTGCACACAAGTAAAGGTGACTTTCAAATGTTTTAAAAAGCAGATAAGAACAGGTTAAAAACACGCTCCCGGCTTTCCGCCTCAGGAGAACAAGAGAAGCAACCACCGGCGCTTTTAGTCAGCGTCCTTATGAGTGCTCTACGACCTTGAGGGGGGCGTGGCCTCGAGAAAGGGGCGTGGCCTCGCTCGACGACGGAAGGGCAGCAGCGCTTAACTCCGCTGCAGCGCCTCATAAGCGAAGAGTTTTAAAGTGCCAAGCAGGAAGAGGGAGTGCACACAAGTAAAGGTGACTTTCAAATGTTTTAAAAAGCAGATAACAACAGGTTAAAAACACGCTCCCGGCTTTCCGCCTCAGGAGAACAAGAGAAGCAACCCAAATAGCAACACAAATAGTTAGCAGAGCTAAGAGATAGCAAGCAGCAGGCCAGTACACAGGGCAAGTTGCAGAGTGGCAGTCCCTCCTGCAGCAGAGAATGAAGCAAGCAGCAGGCCAGCACAGCAAAGCAGTTAGCAAAGTGACAGTCCCTCCTGGCAGCACTGCAGTCCTACTGGCAGTGTGCAGATTTGGAGCCAGAAGTGTCTAGTTTCAAATCGGTACTTATACCCAAAAGTTCCTTTGATGTGGGGTGACTTGAAAAGAATTCTCTGAGGTGCACATGTTCCTCTTTCAGCCCAGTCCTGTCTGCCAGCCTAACGATGGGGAGTAAATTAGCCTTTTTGTGTTGGGACAGGACACTAACTATTCACGTGAAATTTTAGATTCTCCCCTCCCACTTGCCCAGGAAGACCTATCGGTATGCAAATGAATGAAGATGCAGTTGAGTGTCCTGTGTTGTGGTTGTCTAGAGGGAATGGACAGATGTAGCTGTCACCCATCCCAGCCCAGACGGTAATTGGAGACAGGCTATCAGGCACACAGAGCAGTAAGTGTAGACAAATGTCCACTTTCCTAAAAGTGGCATTTCTACAATAGTAAAGTTAAATCCAACCTTACCATTGAGTAGGATTTATCACCACCATTCCAAACGTATGAGACATGAAAAAGCTACTCCTCTCAGATCAGGAATTACAGTTTAAAAGTGTATTATGGAATTCCCAATGCTAACCTATGAGAGGAGTAGGCCTCACAGCAGTGAAAAAGGAAATAGGCTGTTTGTCACTACCATGACTTGTATAAGATAAAGGTGCATGTCCTAATTTTTACTTACATAGTAATAGTACCCTGCTACCTAGGCCCTACCTTAGGGGTGACTTACATGTAATAAAAGGGTAGAGTATCTACAATGTTTCCAGAGTGCTATAAAGGCGAACATCAAGTGTGAAACAGCTATTTGGGATGTGGTTTGGGCATATAGGACCATTCCACATTCTGTTTCTGGAGCTATACCACTTTCAACTTTGATCCCATTCTGGAAAAACAAAGCTTTGGGTAGTGAGTGTAATGTGATAAATTAATCCAACAAAGCCAAGTGTACCAGTGATAAACTCAGTTGTAAATGATGTTAAAAAGTCAGTCAGCAAAGGCTGAGAAGAGAAGTGAGTTTCACTTAGGGTGAGTTTGTTTGTGTCAAGGATCTGTTGTTTTTGCAAAAAGGAAAATCGAAATTAAAATAAATTGCATCACTGACAGGATTCCTGCTGCTGCTCTGCTGAAGGTGAAACCGGGAGGTCCAGGGGGAATACATCGCCCAACCTGCCTCGCCCCACATTGCATCACCTGCAAGTGCCTGGAGGCGCTTTAAATTCTGCCGCGGGCTCCCGCAGCGCGGGACCCGCTCATCAAGGAATCCTGCTACTGCTCTGCTGAAGGTGAAACCGGGAGGTCCAGGGGGACTACATTGCCCAGCCTGCCTTGCCCCGCATGGCATCACCTGCAAGCGCCTGGAGGCGCTTTAAATTCTGCCGCGGGCTCCCGCAGCGGGGGACGAGCCCGGGCTTGCCCGGGCCGCGCCCAGGCCAAGGGTTGGTCCCTCTGCGCCAGACCGAGACAGGACAGGGCCACTTCCCCTGTGCTTTAAGTTATCGGCAGTTGCGGCCAACGATTCTAAAGGACATTTTGGGGAGTCATAGGAGCCACTGCAGGATAGGCAGCAGGAGTGAAGTGGAAGTGGGAGAGGGCCAGAGTGAACCGCATCATCGTCAGAGGGTCAGAGAGAGCCACAAACATCTGTCTAATATTGTTTAACCAACAGGAGGCATCTGAAATAGTATAAACACAGAGAGTCACTGAGATAACAGGCATTTTAGGCCAGACCACCAGAACGCCAGAGTGAGTTGTAATATCCCTCACACCAGCAGGAGGCTTCTGAACATCGTTGGAACATCCGTAACATTTTGAGAAATTGGTAACCCAAAGCAGCCCACTAGTAGGCAGCCAGATCAAATAACCGAACTAGGACCATGCGATCAGGAAAAATCCGTCAAGTACCTATACATAAAAACAAGAGAAGAGCGGCTACAAAAGATCAAAGCAAGCAAGCAAACAAAAATAAAACAAAGGAGATTGCCGGGAAAGAGCAAAAGGGCTTGATTCCAGTCCCTACGCCAGAACCATTTAAGTTTGGGGAAAAAAACTTAAGGCACAAATTCCATTTTCTAAAAGATCAAATGGCGGCAATCTATGCAACAACTGAAGAAGCAAAAAGCTTACAAAGCCCAATAAAACCAACAAATTTAATCACACCGAACAAACAGGAAGGAAATGGCCAGGCACAGCAGGACCCATTGAGAGACAAACCAGAACAACAATCACGACTACAGTCACAATACAAAAAAAGAAACGATTTAGAAGGCAGCACAGGCATACTGACCCAAAAAAAATCAACGATCAAAAATTGGTTGCTAAAAACTACAGCACAGATTCATGCTCCCATTTGCCAACTCATGTCCACACCGGACAAGGCAAACAACAAAGAAAATGGAAAAAATCTAACTTTAAAAACGATCAAAGTCAAATTGGATGTCAAACAAAATCCCAAGGAAAGGTACAAAAGATAGACTGGACAAAATCTTTCTCAATCTTTGAGGAAGATGAACTCCTGAAGATGCTAGAAGTAAATACACAAAATGCAGAGGAATCGGGGGAAAACAGACAAGCGGAATATAAAGAGCCACTGGAAATAAGAGAAAAGGGAGAAAAACGGGAAGCTACCTTAACCCCCAAAAAACGTACATCTAGTCCCATCCGATGGATGGAAAATAAAAATGAGAAAAGTAGCCATCCACAAGGAAACACAAAAAAAACACTCGCCAATAACAATTTCCTCCGCCAGCGGTTTTGATTCCACAACAGGGGCCCCAATGCAACCAATAAACATACAGCCTGTCCCCTGGAGTGAATCATTACTAAGAAGTTTACAGCAAGAAATCGACGTTCTAAACTTACAATCTGACAAGCTAGATGTTCAGGTGGATTTAATGAATCTAATCGCAACACATATAGTGGGAATAAACACAAAATTGGATTCAATTTCAGCCCACATTTCAAAGAAACAAAAAAAGAAAACCAATCAAAAAGTAAATAAATGGAACAAAATTGCGTCTGTGGGAAGATAATAGATAAACTGACCTCATTACCAGAAATGTTGTCAGAAATCCTACGTGTGACACGTACAACAAGGAAATTCGAAGAATCTCCTCACCAAGAAAATAAGGGTGAGTCCTCAAAGATCGAAAAGCACAATAGAACAAGTCCAATCATTGAGAAGGAAAAAGTCATAAACTTAGCTGAAGTAAGTGAAATAAATGAAAGAGGACAAGGCGAAAATAAAGCACTCTCGACACCTGGTACAACAGAAACTCAAACCAAAAGACAACGTAAACGGGCAAGGAAAGCAAGGAAGAACGCCACTAAAATCAAACAAGACAGTAAAAATTACGCCATATTTGCACAAAAGAGGAATAAGAGTATAACTGATCCAAGAGAAGAATCCGACACAATAGAATTAAACAACCAAGAGGCAAACATAGAAAGAATAACAGAGCCATCGAAAAATTCAAGGCATAAGACGAAAACGTCAAATACACAATGGAAATTAAAAAATGAAGAGAACGCAGAAATAAAATCAACAAATAAGATAACAAGTATAGTGGACGATTCAGTAAATAATCAAAGAGGATCAGCCCACAAACAGCAAAAACCTCAGGAAAATGTCCAAGCAGAAAAAACCCAATGCGACTTAATGGCGCAAGATCATATAAAATTAAACACAGGGGGAAACGATGAAAAACAAGCAAATCAAACTAAAAAAGAAATGAGTTGCAAGGACCAAGCAGATCAATCTATGAGTATGAACACCCATTTAACAATCACGGTAGGAAATAAAGGAAGGACATGTAATGCACCCCTGGGAATCACACAAAGGGATTTTGAGAGGCCAACTACGAATCACAGATCAGTTGAGCCAGAAATATGGTATCACAGAGGAGCTGCGACATTATTAGGGTCCAATCCATCAGAAGTATCCATTGTCGAACGCCTAAGACAAAATAACCCTCGGGCTCAAACAAAGGAAAAAAGTGAACCCAGTCAGAATCAGAAATTCCAAACGGGTTCTATAGAGACAGGCTGTAAATTACTATTTAGGCCAGAATACCCGACAAAAGGAAAAATGGATACGCTGAACCGGGGGAACATACTGAGGCTATTTAGAGAGATTCCGAAATTAAGGGGAATAACATCAAAAGACCTCATAGCACTAGAATTTGTTCAAATGAATAAGGAGACAGACTGGGAAATAAGTAGCACTACATGGGCATCAAAAGAGTTAACAGAGCTCATTTTCTCCACAAGAGCAGACTTTGCTGCATGGGGCATAATACTGCGGTATCCTATGCCCATAAAGTATCCATACCCACTATTAAACAGCGTGGTACCTCAATCTACAAACACAAAAGGAAATACATCCTCCATTTTAATAGGAGCAAGAAATAAGACAATCAACCAACAAATAAGGAGGGAACCCGCGTTTAACAGTACAAAAACTGGACAACTAAACCATCGGCCGGAGGGAGATCAGGATTGGTCCTGGATCCCACAAGTATTGAATTCACATCAATCCTGATGGAAACGATTTATACTGCAAAAAGCAAGTGCGAAACATCGAGGAACGCAAGAAACTGGAGAGAAAAATAAGAATTTGCTCTTGCAACTTCCATGGTTTCAAAGAAATGGAAAAAGACCAAGAGACTATTTCCTTCCTGAGTAAATTTGATATAATTCTCTTGTAGGAAACATGGAATGTTACCACCAGACAAATCGCGGGATACGAAGAACACCACATAATGGCGGAAAAATCACAAAGTACGGACACCCAAGGGGGGGATTATCTACATACATAACAAATGAACTCAATTGGAAGACAGAGATAATGGAACCAGGGGTAAATTGGATACAAGTCATAAAACTAGAAAATAAACAACCCACAAATGGAGTAGGGTTGAAGTTACTGGTTTTAAACGTATACATCCACCCTGAGAAGTCTACAAAAATCAAAAAACTGTTAGAGCTAACAAACCTAATAAAAACATTACAAACAACACACCAATTTCACGGGATGCTAGTTACAGGTGATTTCAATAGTAACCTGACAAGAGTCAAGGGTAACAAAAGCAAAATCCAAATAATATGGAACAATCTGGAATCTTTGGGACTAATAACTCTAAATGGAAACACGAAGGGCGATCAACCTGCAAGAATCACCTTTTCATGTGGAAACAAAAATTCCATATAGATTTCACATTAATTAGCAAAGACCTCATACAGCTGGTCAATCACTTCGGCATTGTAACACGACCGGAAAGCGACCATTTCCCGCAAGAAACTATACTAAGCTTAAACATCCAACAAAAAGCGAGTATCGCGTCACTAGCTATATTCCCGGAAATATATAATCTAAGGAAACTCAAATAGGGAGGCCCCATAATCAATGAGATAATGGAAACAGTGCATACGCACGTAGACAGCACGGCGGCCCTGGAATCCCATTCATTTGCAAAAAATTTGGAGAATTTACACACCCTCGTGCTAGAAAAATTTCCGGCTAAGCCGGTAGTGAAACTTGCATATGATTCCAACAAAGAGCCTTGGTATACCACAAAGCTAAGAGATAAAAAAAGGGAAATTGCTAAAAAATTAAGATTAAAGGCTGCAACAAACAGAATGGGAAAGGATATAGAAAATAGTGAGATAAAGAAAATGAGAAAAGAATCCACACTGGGAAAATATGGGAAGACCTGCTATGGACAAGTAAACTACCAAATAGCAGAGAATTTTGGGGCATAATCATTTTTTATTTTTTTATTTTTTTTTTATTTGCAAGCTTATGAAAGAGACATAACAAAATCCATAAGATAAGATACAAAGTATAGATAGCACGATCATAACAAAAGCTAAATTTCAGTTTTCCACTTGGAACACATTTCAAAATAATTCATTTTGTACATACATGAATAATACTATCATGAATAATACTATCGGAGCCATAGAAAAAAATGTATATCAGTGCATCATACATCTGTGAGATAATGGTCGGCTGAAGAAAGGGAAGAGGAAAAAAAAATTAAAAAAAAAAAAAAAGGCAAGTGCATCTCCTTTCTCCTCTTCTCCGCTTAAGCAGACACTTAAACAAACACAAGGCCATCGATAAAGTCGCCCATATCTTCTCAAATTTTTTTCGTGAGCATGCTCCTCTAAGATTAGCTAACCCGAGTTCCATAGAGCGAATTTCGTTAACTAATGACCACCATTCCCAGATGTTAGGAGGTTTGGGACAGATCCAAGCTCTCGCCAATGTAAGTTTAGCGCAGGACATAAGCATTTTGAGCACATTGATGGTAGGGCAGTTTTGGCCAGGTCAGGTCTAATCGCCTGACACATATTAGATTTATTCAGTTCTAGTAATTTCTCTCTTGGCCAAACGATCCTCTTGTTAGCCCTATTCTCACAGGCAGCGTGGCTGGCGCTGGCCGCGATCCGGTCGCGGACGGGCGCCGACGGGCTTGCCTTAGGCGCGCCTTCGGCGCGCAAGCGGCGCTCCCGTTGCGCTCGTCCGCTGCGCTTCCGAGGGAGGCACATATTTTATAGTTGTAGATGACGTCAGTAGGGGGTGTGGCCTCGATAAAGGGGCGTGGCCTCGCTCAACGACAGAAGGGCGGCAGCGCTTAACTCCGCTGCAGCGCCTCACAAGCGAAGAGTTTTAAAGTGCCAAGCAGGAAGAGGGAGTGCACACAAGTAAAGGTGACTTTCAAATGTTTTAAAAAGCAGATAAGAACAGGTTAAAAACACGCTCCCGGCTTTCTGCCTCAGGAGAACAAGAGAAGCAACCACCGGTGCTTTTAGTCAGCGTCCTTACGAGTGCTCTACGACCTCGAGGGGGCGTGGCCTCGAGAAAGGGGGGTGGCCTCGCTCGACGACGGAAGGGCGGCAGCGGTTAACTCCGCTGCAGCGCCTCACAAGCGAAGAGTTTTAAAGTGCCAAGCAGGAAGAGGGAGTGCACACAAGTAAAGGTGACTTTCAAATGTTTTAAAAAGCAGATAAGAACAGGTTAAAAACACGCTCCCGGCTTTCCGCCTCAGGAGAACAAGAGAAGCAACCACCGGCGCTTTTAGTCAGCGTCCTTATGAGTGCTCTACGACCTTGAGGGGGGCGTGGCCTCGAGAAAGGGGCGTGGCCTCGCTCGACGACGGAAGGGCAGCAGCGCTTAACTCCGCTGCAGCGCCTCATAAGCGAAGAGTTTTAAAGTGCCAAGCAGGAAGAGGGAGTGCACACAAGTAAAGGTGACTTTCAAATGTTTTAAAAAGCAGATAACAACAGGTTAAAAACACGCTCCCGGCTTTCCGCCTCAGGAGAACAAGAGAAGCAACCCAAATAGCAACACAAATAGTTAGCAGAGCTAAGAGATAGCAAGCAGCAGGCCAGTACACAGGGCAAGTTGCAGAGTGGCAGTCCCTCCTGCAGCAGAGAATGAAGCAAGCAGCAGGCCAGCACAGCAAAGCAGTTAGCAAAGTGACAGTCCCTCCTGGCAGCACTGCAGTCCTACTGGCAGTGTGCAGATTTGGAGCCAGAAGTGTCTAGTTTCAAATCGGTACTTATACCCAAAAGTTCCTTTGATGTGGGGTGACTTGAAAAGAATTCTCTGAGGTGCACATGTTCCTCTTTCAGCCCAGTCCTGTCTGCCAGCCTAACGATGGGGAGTAAATTAGCCTTTTTGTGTTGGGACAGGACACTAACTATTCACGTGAAATTTTAGATTCTCCCCTCCCACTTGCCCAGGAAGACCTATCGGTATGCAAATGAATGAAGATGCAGTTGAGTGTCCTGTGTTGTGGTTGTCTAGAGGGAATGGACAGATGTAGCTGTCACCCATCCCAGCCCAGACGGTAATTGGAGACAGGCTATCAGGCACACAGAGCAGTAAGTGTAGACAAATGTCCACTTTCCTAAAAGTGGCATTTCTACAATAGTAAAGTTAAATCCAACCTTACCATTGAGTAGGATTTATCACCACCATTCCAAACGTATGAGACATGAAAAAGCTACTCCTCTCAGATCAGGAATTACAGTTTAAAAGTGTATTATGGAATTCCCAATGCTAACCTATGAGAGGAGTAGGCCTCACAGCAGTGAAAAAGGAAATAGGCTGTTTGTCACTACCATGACTTGTATAAGATAAAGGTGCATGTCCTAATTTTTACTTACATAGTAATAGTACCCTGCTACCTAGGCCCTACCTTAGGGGTGACTTACATGTAATAAAAGGGTAGAGTATCTACAATGTTTCCAGAGTGCTATAAAGGCGAACATCAAGTGTGAAACAGCTATTTGGGATGTGGTTTGGGCATATAGGACCATTCCACATTCTGTTTCTGGAGCTATACCACTTTCAACTTTGATCCCATTCTGGAAAAACAAAGCTTTGGGTAGTGAGTGTAATGTGATAAATTAATCCAACAAAGCCAAGTGTACCAGTGATAAACTCAGTTGTAAATGATGTTAAAAAGTCAGTCAGCAAAGGCTGAGAAGAGAAGTGAGTTTCACTTAGGGTGAGTTTGTTTGTGTCAAGGATCTGTTGTTTTTGCAAAAAGGAAAATCGAAATTAAAATAAATTGCATCACTGACAGGATTCCTGCTGCTGCTCTGCTGAAGGTGAAACCGGGAGGTCCAGCGGGAATACATCGCCCAACCTGCCTCGCCCCACATTGCATCACCTGCAAGTGCCTGGAGGCGCTTTAAATTCTGCCGCGGGCTCCCGCAGCGCGGGACCCGCTCATCAAGGAATCCTGCTACTGCTCTGCTGAAGGTGAAACCGGGAGGTCCAGGGGGACTACATTGCCCAGCCTGCCTTGCCCCGCATGGCATCACCTGCAAGCGCCTGGAGGCGCTTTAAATTCTGCCGCGGGCTCCCGCAGCGGGGGACGAGCCCGGGCTTGCCCGGGCCGCGCCCAGGCCAAGGGTTGGTCCCTCTGCGCCAGACCGAGACAGGACAGGGCCACTTCCCCTGTGCTTTAAGTTATCGGCAGTTGCGGCCAACGATTCTAAAGGACATTTTGGGGAGTCATAGGAGCCACTGCAGGATAGGCAGCAGGAGTGAAGTGGAAGTGGGAGAGGGCCAGAGTGAACCGCATCATCGTCAGAGGGTCAGAGAGAGCCACAAACATCTGTCTAATATTGTTTAACCAACAGGAGGCATCTGAAATAGTATAAACACAGAGAGTCACTGAGATAACAGGCATTTTAGGCCAGACCACCAGAACGCCAGAGTGAGTTGTAATATCCCTCACACCAGCAGGAGGCTTCTGAACATCGTTGGAACATCCGTAACATTTTGAGAAATTGGTAACCCAAAGCAGCCCACTAGTAGGCAGCCAGATCAAATAACCGAACTAGGACCATGCGATCAGGAAAAATCCGTCAAGTACCTATACATAAAAACAAGAGAAGAGCGGCTACAAAAGATCAAAGCAAGCAAGCAAACAAAAATAAAACAAAGGAGATTGCCGGGAAAGAGCAAAAGGGCTTGATTCCAGTCCCTACGCCAGAACCATTTAAGTTTGGGGAAAAAAACTTAAGGCACAAATTCCATTTTCTAAAAGATCAAATGGCGGCAATCTATGCAACAACTGAAGAAGCAAAAAGCTTACAAAGCCCAATAAAACCAACAAATTTAATCACACCGAACAAACAGGAAGGAAATGGCCAGGCACAGCAGGACCCATTGAGAGACAAACCAGAACAACAATCACGACTACAGTCACAATACAAAAAAAGAAACGATTTAGAAGGCAGCACAGGCATACTGACCCAAAAAAAATCAACGATCAAAAATTGGTTGCTAAAAACTACAGCACAGATTCATGCTCCCATTTGCCAACTCATGTCCACACCGGACAAGGCAAACAACAAAGAAAATGGAAAAAATCTAACTTTAAAAACGATCAAAGTCAAATTGGATGTCAAACAAAATCCCAAGGAAAGGTACAAAAGATAGACTGGACAAAATCTTTCTCAATCTTTGAGGAAGATGAACTCCTGAAGATGCTAGAAGTAAATACACAAAATGCAGAGGAATCGGGGGAAAACAGACAAGCGGAATATAAAGAGCCACTGGAAATAAGAGAAAAGGGAGAAAAACGGGAAGCTACCTTAACCCCCAAAAAACGTACATCTAGTCCCATCCGATGGATGGAAAATAAAAATGAGAAAAGTAGCCATCCACAAGGAAACACAAAAAAACACTCGCCAATAACAATTTCCTCCGCCAGCGGTTTTGATTCCACAACAGGGGCCCCAATGCAACCAATAAACATACAGCCTGTCCCCTGGAGTGAATCATTACTAAGAAGTTTACAGCAAGAAATCGACGTTCTAAACTTACAATCTGACAAGCTAGATGTTCAGGTGGATTTAATGAATCTAATCGCAACACATATAGTGGGAATAAACACAAAATTGGATACAATTTCAGCCCACATTTCAAAGAAACAAAAAAAGAAAACCAATCAAAAAGTAAATAAATGGAACAAAATTGCGTCTGTGGGAAGATAATAGATAAACTGACCTCATTACCAGAAATGTTGTCAGAAATCCTACGTGTGACACGTACAACAAGGAAATTCGAAGAATCTCCTCACCAAGAAAATAAGGGTGAGTCCTCAAAGATCGAAAAGCACAATAGAACAAGTCCAATCATTGAGAAGGAAAAATTCATAAACTTAGCTGAAGTAAGTGAAATAAATGAAAGAGGACAAGGCGAAAATAAAGCACTCTCGACACCTGGTACAACAGAAACTCAAACCAAAAGACAACGTAAACGGGCAAGGAAAGCAAGGAAGAACGCCACTAAAATCAAACAAGACAGTAAAAATTACGCCATATTTGCACAAAAGAGGAATAAGAGTATAACTGATCCAAGAGAAGAATCCGACACAATAGAATTAAACAACCAAGAGGCAAACATAGAAAGAATAACAGAGCCATCGAAAAATTCAAGGCATAAGACGAAAACGTCAAATACACAATGGAAATTAAAAAATGAAGAGAACGCAGAAATAAAATCAACAAATAAAATAACAAGTATAGTGGACGATCCAGTAAATAATCAAAGAGGATCAGCCCACAAACAGCAAAAACCTCAGGAAAATGTCCAAGCAGAAAAAACCCAATGCGACTTAATGGCGCAAGATCATATAAAATTAAACACAGGGGGAAACGATGAAAAACAAGCAAATCAAACTAAAAAAGAAATGAGTTGCAAGGACCAAGCAGATCAATCTATGAGTATGAACACCCATTTAACAATCACGGTAGGAAATAAAGGAAGGACATGTAATGCACCCCTGGGAATCACACAAAGGGATTTTGAGAGGCCAACTACGAATCACAGATCAGTTGAGCCAGAAATATGGTATCACAGAGGAGCTGCGACATTATTAGGGTCCAATCCATCAGAAGTATCCATTGTCGAACGCCTAAGACAAAATAACCCTCGGGCTCAAACAAAGGAAAAAAGTGAACCCAGTCAGAATCAGAAATTCCAAACGGGTTCTATAGAGACAGGCTGTAAATTACTATTTAGGCCAGAATACCCGACAAAAGGAAAAATGGATACGCTGAACCGGGGGAACATACTGAGGCTATTTAGAGAGATTCCGAAATTAAGGGGAATAACATCAAAAGACCTCATAGCACTAGAATTTGTTCAAATGAATAAGGAGACAGACTGGGAAATAAGTAGCACTACATGGGCATCAAAAGAGTTAACAGAGCTCATTTTCTCCACAAGAGCAGACTTTGCTGCATGGGGCATAATACTGCGGTATCCTATGCCCATAAAGTATCCATACCCACTATTAAACAGCGTGGTACCTCAATCTACAAACACAAAAGGAAATACATCCTCCATTTTAATAGGAGCAAGAAATAAGACAATCAACCAACAAATAAGGAGGGAACCCGCGTTTAACAGTACAAAAACTGGACAACTAAACCATCGGCCGGAGGGAGATCAGGATTGGTCCTGGATCCCACAAGTATTGAATTCACATCAATCCTGATGGAAACGATTTATACTGCAAAGAGCAAGTGCGAAACATCGAGGAACGCAAGAAACTGGAGAGAAAAATAAGAATTTGCTCTTGCAACTTCCATGGTTTCAAAGAAATGGAACAAGACCAAGAGACTATTTCCTTCCTGAGTAAATTTGATATAATTCTCTTGTAGGAAACATGGAATGTTACCACCAGACAAATCGCGGGATACGAAGAACACCACATAATGGCGGAAAAATCACAAAGTACGGACACCCAAGGGGGGGATTATCTACATACATAACAAATGAACTCAATTGGAAGACAGAGATAATGGAACCAGGGGTAAATTGGATACAAGTCATAAAACTAGAAAATAAACAACCCACAAATGGAGTAGGGTTGAAGTTACTGGTTTTAAACGTATACATCCACCCTGAGAAGTCTACAAAAATCAAAAAACTGTTAGAGCTAACAAACCTAATAAAAACATTACAAACAACACACCAATTTCACGGGATGCTAGTTACAGGTGATTTCAATAGTAACCTGACAAGAGTCAAGGGTAACAAAAGCAAAATCCAAATAATATGGAACAATCTGGAATCTTTGGGACTAATAACTCTAAATGGAAACACGAAGGGCGATCAACCTGCAAGAATCACCTTTTCATGTGGAAACAAAAATTCCATATAGATTTCACATTAATTAGCAAAGACCTCATACAGCTGGTCAATCACTTCGGCATTGTAACACGACCGGAAAGCGACCATTTCCCGCAAGAAACTATACTAAGCTTAAACATCCAACAAAAAGCGAGTATCGCGTCACTAGCTATATTCCCGGAAATATATAATCTAAGGAAACTCAAATAGGGAGGCCCCATAATCAATGAGATAATGGAAACAGTGCATACGCACGTAGACAGCACGGCGGCCCTGGAATCCCATTCATTTGCAAAAAATTTGGAGAATTTACACACCCTCGTGCTAGAAAAATTTCCGGCTAAGCCGGTAGTGAAACTTGCATATGATTCCAACAAAGAGCCTTGGTATACCACAAAGCTAAGAGATAAAAAAAGGGAAATTGCTAAAAAATTAAGATTAAAGGCTGCAACAAACAGAATGGGAAAGGATATAGAAAATAGTGAGATAAAGAAAATGAGAAAAGAATCCACACTGGGAAAATATGGGAAGACCTGCTATGGACAAGTAAACTACCAAATAGCAGAGAATTTTGGGGCATAATCATTTTTTATTTTTTTATTTTTTTTTTATTTGCAAGCTTATGAAAGAGACATAACAAAATCCATAAGATAAGATACAAAGTATAGATAGCACGATCATAACAAAAGCTAAATTTCAGTTTTCCACTTGGAACACATTTCAAAATAATTCATTTTGTACATACATGAATAATACTATCATGAATAATACTATCGGAGCCATAGAAAAAAATGTATATCAGTGCATCATACATCTGTGAGATAATGGTCGGCTGAAGAAAGGGAAGAGGAAAAAAAAATGTAAAAAAAAAAAAAAGGCAAGTGCATCTCCTTTCTCCTCTTCTCCGCTTAAGCAGACACTTAAACAAACACAAGGCCATCGATAAAGTCGCCCATATCTTCTCAAATTTTTTTCGTGAGCATGCTCCTCTAAGATTAGCTAACCCGAGTTCCATAGAGCGAATTTCGTTAACTAATGACCACCATTCCCAGATGTTAGGAGGTTTGGGACAGATCCAAGCTCTCGCCAATGTAAGTTTAGCGCAGGACATAAGTATTGTTATCAGGGCGGATTGGGGTAGGGAAGTAGGATATAAATCAAGTAGTACAGTTGATACGGTAAGTGTAGGTAGAAATATCTTTTTGATTTTTAGAATTTTAATTATTTCCCCCCAAAAGTCCTTTAGCATTGGGCATGAGAACAGCATGTGTTCTAGGTCTGCGGCATAAGCAAGGCATTTGGGACATTTGGTGCGGTCCCATTGAATGTTATTGTGGGACCATTTTGAGATCTTTTCCGGTGTATAATATAGCATACAAACTGTGCGAAACTGTTGTAGTCTTAAGCTAGATGAACGTACAGCATTGTTGATGTTAGCTAAAGAGCATATAATTTGCTTAGACGTTATATTTAAACCAGTTTTACTGCTCCATTTTTGAGCTAGTTGAAAACAGTCATCAATTTTAACAGCACAGAAATATTTATATGCCTCGCTTATCACTGATTTGTTTTTAGTGGAGTATAAACAATTCCAAATATCAGAGTCCAGGATGTTAAGTAGCTGTTTCTTTCTAATTAAGAAATCATGTATTTGTATATATTTGAACCTCATGTTTTCCGTCAGATTGTAAAGGGTTTGTAGAGTATGAAAGTCTAGAAACCCTTGTGCGCCATATAGGTCGCCCAAAGTATTAATACCATGGGTTGACCATCTACGGGCCGTTCCATCGTTGAATATTCCAGGAAGACCAGGGTTGTCCCAAAGATGTAGTTTCGGATGATAAAAAGACGTTTTGCAGTAGACCAAAATATTAGCCCATAACCTGATAATATCTTTGGCGGTCTTGAATTTCACCCTTTTATAATAATTAGGGTCCTTAACTCGCAGTAAAAACATATTAGAATAGATTTTAACATAAATACATGAAAAAAAAGTGTCTTCACTGTATAGCAGAGATCGGAGGCGCCTGATAAACGACGACCAGAAGTATAACTTAACGTCTGGAAAATGTAAGCCGCCTTTGTCTGTGTTATTTTTAAGAAGCTTCAGCGATCTTCTGGCTTTTTTATATCCCCAAATGAAGCTACTGAAAATCCCATCAAGCTGTTTAAAAAAGGAGTTATTTAGAGCAAATGGGATGGAGTGAAATAAGTATAAGAATTTGGGAAGTATCTTCATTTTGATGAGGTTAATTCTGCCAATTAAGTTCAAAGGTAATCTATGCCATTTTTTTAATGTGGCGATGGTATATTTAATTAGTTCATTGTAGTTAAGATTGTTTATTTCTCGTATTTTCGACGTAATTTTAACACCTAAATATGTAGCGGTATTACATATCTCAGGGACATTTGTTGTTGGTGTGTAGTTAGCTATAATTTGTGTTTTGTTTGAGTTTAATTTATACCCGGATACTTTGCCAAATTTAAGAGCCTCTGTGTTAATTCCCTCTAGAGTTTGGATAATGTCAGAAGAATATATAGCAATGTCGTCAGCATATGCTGTTATTTTTAGCACCAGTTCATTCGATTTAAACGGTATGATTTTGGGTTGTATTTGAAGGGAGTGTAAAAATGGTTCAAGTGAAAGGGCAAATAATAACGGTGATAGAGGGCAGCCTTGGCGGGTGCCCCGCAATATCAAAAAAATCTGTAGAAGTCAGTCCCCCATAGCTAATGCAAGCTGAGGGGTTATCATATAGCGCTTTTATCCACTTTTGAAAATATCCATTAAACCCCATTTTAGTCATAACACGCCATAAGTAGTCCCACCCCACTCGGTCAAAAGCCTTCTCGGCATCCAGTAGTATCATACCGAGTGGGGTGGACTCGATCTCAGCCCCGTCAAATGCTGTAATAGCCATATTGACGTGTGTAGTAGTATCCCGTCCAGTAACAAACCCGTGTTGCTGGGGGTTAACCATTTTAGGCATAAGGGGAGCCAGTCTGGTAGCTAACATTTTTGCAAATATTTTTGCATCTGTGTTGATCAGGGAGATGGGTCTATATGACACTCTTTCCTGTTTTGGTTTGCCTTTTTTAAGAAAGAATATTATTTTGGCTCTATTCCAAGATTTGGGGGCCTTTCCGGTTTCCCCAATCAGTTGCATTACCCGTAATAACAAAGGTGCAAGTTCCTCTAAGCAAATTTTATAAATCTCAAGAGGGATTGTGTCTTCTCCTGAAGCCTTTCCAGAGGGTAGAGCAGTGATAGCTTGGCGTAGTTCTTGTGCAGTAATGTTTTCCGACATGAGATCTGATTCTAATTGGCTAAGTAGGGCTAAAGGAAGCTCATCTAGGTAATTCTGTATTGTGATTTCGTTTGGAGTGGATTCTGGAGTATATAAGGTCCTATAAAAATCTGCAAATTGTTCCAGTATGTCATAAGGTTGATCGCGTAGTAGATTGTCAGAGCCCCGAATGTTAGCAATTATAGTACTGGCTCTATCTTCCGCTGCTTTATACGCCAAGATGTTCCCAATTTTATCCCCGCCCTCATATTGTTCGATCTTATATTTGTGTAAATTAATACTATTTTTTTTGATAAGTTTTGCTTTTATTTCTGATTTCAGTTGATTTAATTTAAAGCTTATTTCTACTGCCGTTGGCAGATTAAGCTGTAGTGCGGTTGACAGCAGTGCTTCTTGAGCAGAGATACTTAAGATCAGAGATTCATTAAGCTTTTGACGTTCGAGATTTTGTCTGAGCACATATCCTTGCGTGAATCCCCTGATGCTTGCCTTACAGGCGTCCCAGACTATGTTAGATATGGCAGAATCTTGGTTAATTTCTATGAATTCAGTAAGATGAGTTCTTAGCTGTGAGATATAAGCAGGATCTGTTATCAGATGTCTAGGAAAAGAAAATGATCTGGTGCAAGTATTTCTGTGTAAAGTGTCAAAAGTCAGCATTATAGGACTATGGTCGGAAGAGATTCGGGGGCAAACCTCCATTAGACTAGAGTTTAAAAAAATTGAATTATCGAAAGCCATGTCCAGACGGGAGCAGAGTTTATGGGGTGTAGAATAATATGTGTAGCCTGGAGAGTTTGAGTATAAATATCTCCATGCATCTTTGATGTTATGAGTGCGGCATAAATCTAAAATTGAAGCTCTAGTTTTACGCATCCGTTGGAAACTCCCTGATCTAGTAGTATCTAATTGGTAATCCATAATGCAGTTAAAATCCCCCATTATAATAAGTTCCCCATCCCAGTCCAAAAGTTTTATATTCAAGTCATCAAAGATCCTAGGTTCGTCTTGGTTCAAAGCATATATCGCACAAATGACATATTTATGATTTTCAATATTCATTTGAGCTATTACCCATCTGCCATCTTTATCGTAAGCGGTTTGTAGAGTTTCGGCTTTAAATCGTTTGTCTTTGAGAATCGCAACCCCTCTTATTGATGCCCCAAATGTAGTACAACCAACAATATCATAGCCTAGTTGACGTAATATTTTTTAATCTTTGCCAGCTAGGTGCGTTTCAGAGAGTAGTATAAGATGGGGATTGTGTATTCTTAGTTCTTCAGACACCAGACGTCGCTTATTTTTGCTATTTAGCCCCGCCACATTCCAGGCCAGGCATTTTATTTTATGCATTATAAGTAAGACAACCAACATAATAGTAAACCAAGTGGTATTTTCTAATTCTAAAGCCGTGCATGAGTGAATTTTTATTTATGTTTTTATCATTTATAACAAGTCTCCTTCTCAGGTTGCAAACACATTTTTTCCGTTTTTTACCCCCACCCCTCGGAGAGTCGAAGAATCCTACCCTCCACCCCCCTGTCACCCACCCACGACGGGAAGGGACCACCCTTCAGGTTCTACTGCCATTGGAGAGGCAGCTTCTGCAGCAGACTGCCTGAAGAGTCCTACCACCACCCCCTCCGAAAAAATTTGTATCTCCTAGAGCTTATATTCCTTAGCTTTAGCCTATTGAATCAACAAAATCAGAGCATGAAAAACATGGTATTTTTAACTGAGTAATAAGGTCTGAGGTTTTAGCTTTTACTTAGTCCAGAAAGATAATGTTCAGCTTCTGTGGGATCGTTAAAGAAGTGAATGCGCCCGCCTTTCATGACTTTCAGGCGCGCTGGTTCTTGAAGAAAAGCTTGGCCCCCCACAGATTTAATTGGGTCTATCAGTTTGCGCAATTCCCAACGTCTGTCCATTGTAGCTTTGCTAAGATCAGACCTAACAAATAAAGACAGGTTCCTATAACTATAGGAGTATTGGGGCGCGCTTTCTGCCATATGTCTCAGCAAGAAGTTACCAAAAAAAATGAGAAAGGGACATGGGAATTTGCTTTCTTTGTTTTTTTGAATTAGGGGTAAACGGTGTGCTCGTTGGATTTGGGAATCCCAGTCCCAGTCGGCTAGGTCCGGGAAAGCTTTTTGTAGTAGACCCACAAGAAACGCTCTCGGGTCTGACCCCTCTGATCCTTCCGGCACACCAAAAAGTCTCAGATTTGATCTTCTTTGTCTATTTTCTAAATCCTCAACTTTGAGTTGAAGTGCAGCTATCTGGGTGTCATGTTGGTTTACCACTGAGTGTGTACGAGTTGCTGCTTCCTCTACACCTGCTACTCTGTGTTGAAGCTCTTCAATGTCCTGCGAAACCCCACAGAACTTGGAGGTTAGTTCTGATAGAGCAGATTGTAGTTTGTTGTTATCTTCACGCAATTGTAGATAGTGCTCTTGTGCTTCAGCACGTTGGTTAGTTAATATCTGAAGTATTGTATCAAACTGAGTAGAATTCGGTTCTTGCTTGTCTTCCTCTTCTGGGTTTTGAGAAGGGCTGTTGTTCCTAGTCGCCGAGAGAGGTGCAGCGGTCGAATTTGAGGCGGTTAAGGCGATAGTGTCAAGGTTACAAGCACCCTTACCTGTAGGTCGCTTGTAGGTGGATTCCGCAGAGACGTTATGGACCAACTTCCCCAAATTCTAGGCAATTCCTAGTGATTATATTTATTACACTGAGGTAATCATTTAGAAATCAGGGAGGTAGGCCGGATCGTGGACGCTACCTGCTTCCTTATTGTCGACCTGCGAGGCAATAAAGGAGAGCTTTTGTAATCTCAATTGTGTTCCTATTTTTCAATTACACAACACGAACTTTTCCTTCTTTTGAATTTCTTTTTAGAAATTAAGTGCTATCCTACCTGCGACTGTTAAGGTCTAGGCGTCACGTCCGTGTTGTCGTCGTGAAGGGTGAGGCAGGGTAGAACCGAGTTGAGGAGAGATGAGTTGTTTGAGAATCACTTTGCCACTAGAGAAATAAATGGTAAGAATAAGTTACTTCCTTTCTTTAGTCTGACACTTCTACCACAATTCCTACTATGTTATTCCCCACTTACTCACTCTCTGTATTCTTGTTGTGCCTTCCTTCACTCTTTTTTCCTAGACAAATAAAGTTATAACAACACTTGCACAAAGCATATAAACTAACTACGTTCTAAATTAGCCTTGATACATCTCAAAGCTCTAAGTACCAAAAGAATGTCCTTTTCAGAAAAGTCTCACTTCAAATCCTCAAAACCAAGTCCAGGTAAGTTTGTTCGAGTTTCACTTCTCTTGTCGCTTGCTTGCGTTGGGCGCCTGATGAGTTAAACAAATAAGAAAGATTTCACTTAGCTTTTGTGTTTTCTTTCTCCTAGATGCGAAGTCCAGTTCCAGACCTTCGACTTCCAAAGGGCGTTGGCTGGCGTTTGCAGGGTCCAAGGGTTCTTCAGGACGATCCTGAGCTGCGCGGTGATGGAAGGCAAAGCGACGAGCGGCTTTGGGTGTGGCCTTTTATAGCTGTGCCACACCCAGGGATCACTGACGTAATGCGCACCAATCTTGTGCGTGCGTTTTCCCTGCAAGCGCTCGCGCAGCTGAAGGCTCCGCACAAGCGCACCAATCTTGTGCGTGCGTTTTCACTGCATGCGCTCGCATGGCTGACAGCTCTGCAAGATAACTGGCAAAACATTATACGCCTGCAAATGCTTGATTATAATAGAAATAAACATTTCCTTTAGTGTCCTACCATAACGTAATACAGATCACCTTGAAGTAAAAGCATAAACACTTGAACAGTTACAACATAGTTCACAAAACACTACACCTGACATATCTGGAGTGCTGGTTGCACGGGACAGGGGTGGGTTTCCTGAGGGGGTAAACTGCCTTCGTGAGGGTCGTGGGTGCCGGATGTATGTGAATCATGACAGTACTCCCCTCTCAAGAGCCCTCCCAAAACGTGTGGAACAGGTTTTGGTTTGTTCGGGTTATGAAGATGAAAACTTCTCAGTAATCGAGGGGAATTCTGTAAATTGGAAAGCGGTTCCCAAGTCCGCTCTTCTGGACCATATCCCTTCCACTGGATAAGATAAAATAGTTTTCCTCGAATTCTTTTTGAATCTACAACTTTCTGGACTTCAAATTCTGGGGCACCGTCAATAAGTAAGGGTTCTGGATTTTTCTTGAATCTAGTCTTAGGGTCACAAGGTTTAATCAAAGACACATGGAAAACGGAATGGAATTTATATTTGGAAGGCAATTTTAATTTAACACTGACCGGATTGATTACTTTCTCTACTTCAAATGGTCCTATGAATTTTGGACGAAACTTTTTACAGATTTTTATTTGTAAGTTCTTTGTAGATAACCATACCTTATCTCCAATGGAGTATTTAGGTGATGGTTTTCTGCGCAAGTCCGAATATTCCTTTTGACTTTCTTTTGCTTGAGCTAAATGATACTGAGCCAAGTCTTGTACATGAGTTAATTTCTTAAGGTGGTCTTCCAAAGAGGGTATAACTGATGAAACCAAAATGTTTTCTGGAATATTTTTAGGGTGGAAACCATAAGTGCAGAAAAAGGGTGAAAGAGTGGTGGAAGAATTGTCCATGTTATTGAATGCAAATTCTAACACCCATAAGATATCTGACCATTCCTTCTCTTCTTCTACCAAGGCGCATCTTAAAAATTGCTCTATGGTTTGATTGGTTCTTTCTGTTAATCCATCGGTTTGGGGATGATAACCTGAGGAAGTGCGAATATCCATACCCAAGGCTTCACCCAAATGTTGCCAAAAATGTGAAACAAATTGCGGACCCCTATCAGAAATTATTACCGAAGGAATACCATGTAGTCGGATTATTTCTTTGGAAAAGATTTGAGTTAATTCTTTAGCAGAAGGAATTTTCTTCAATGGGATGAAATGCGCCATACGAGAGAAATGATCAACTACAGTCAAAATGGTGTTAAAGCCTTCCTTGGTTTTTTGGAAATTCTACTATAAAATCCAGAGATACTGTGTGCCAAGGTTGAGGGGAAATCGGGAGAGGAAGCAATTGACCACTAGGTGCTTGATGTTGTGTTTTATTTTGTGCACAAATCACACAAGTCTCAATATAAGATCTAACATCATTTAATAAGGAAGACCACCAGAACTTTCTTTTAATCAACTGACTGGTTTTGATGATTCCGGGGTGTGCTGACAAAAGTGTGTCATGATGTAACTGTATTATTTTGTTCTGTAATTCAGGCGTGGGTACAAAAATCTGTTCATTCATATATAAAAATCCTTCTCTTAACTGTAACAGAGGATATAAATCATACCAATCTTGTGAGGTTTTTTCCTGAATCTTTTCCTTTATATCTAGCATAACATTAGAAAGAACCACTCCTAACTTAAAACAATTGTCTGGTAGAACAGGTTGAATTTTTTCAGAGAAACCTTCTTTTTCTTCTGACATTCCCAAGCGTGATAAAGCATCCGCTTTTAGGTTCTCTTTTCCAGGTCGATAAGTTATGACAAAGTTGTAATCATTAAAGAATAATGTCCAACGTAATTGCCTAGCAGAGAGTGCTTTCACAGAGCGCAGAAACTGCAGATTTCTGTGATCAGTATAGATCGTTACAGGATGTCTTGCTCCTAACAAGTAATGACGCCATTCTTCGAAGACTGCTTTTATGGCTAACAACTCCTTGTCAGCGATAGCGTAGTTTGATTCTGTAGGGGTTAGTTTCCGTGAATAATATGCAATGGGGTGCATCTGACCTGTTTCTTTGTGTCTTTGGGATAGAATTCCTCCGATGGCAAACTGTGAAGCATCAGCTTCCACAATAAAGGGTTTAGAAGGATCCGGATGCATTAATACAGGAGCAGTAGTAAACTGTCTTTTGAGATTTTGAAAAGCTTCCTCTGCATCACTATTCCAATCAAACTTTACACCTTTCCTCAGAAGCCTAGTGATTGGGGTTATCACATGAGAAAAATTGCAGATAAAACGTCTATAAAAATTAGCGAACCCCAAAAAACTCTGTACTTGCTTCACTGAAGAAGGGCTACTCCAGTCTAGAACGGCTTGGATTTTCTTCGGATCCATTTCTATTCCTTCAGGACTTAAAACATATCCTAGGAATTCAACTCTAGAAGTATGGAATGTACTTTTCTCAAGCTTAACATACAAGGAGTTGTCAAGAAGTCTTCGAAGAATCGCTCTCACTTGTTGTACATGTTCTGTGGTGTTTTTAGAATAAATGAGTATATCATCTATATATACAATACAACAGATATCTAGAAATTCTCTTAAAACCTCATTTATAAAAAATTGGAACGCTGCGGGAGCGTTGCAGAGTCCGAATGGCATAACCTGATACTCATACAGACCAAATTTGGTACGAAAAGCTGTTTTCCATTCGTCACCACTTCGAACCCTGACTAAATGATAAGCTCCTCGCAAATCCAATTTAGTATAAATGACGGCATCTTTCAGTTGGTCTAAGAGAGTTGGAATTAAAGGAAGTGGATATCTGTTCTTAACAGTTACGTTGTTAAGGGCTCTATAGTCTATGCAAGTTCTCAACTCACCTCCCTTCTTTGGGATAAAAAAGAGAGGAGAGGAGACAGGAGATTTCGAATGTCTAATAAATCCATTTGCCAAATATTCATCTAGATAATCTCTTAAATGTTCATTTTCTTTATCAGTGAGTGCGTAAATTCGACTACACGGTAAGGTAGCCCCGGGCACTAGGTCTATTTGACAATCGAAATCCCGATGAGGTGGTAAGGTATTGGCTTTTGTTTTGTCAAACACTTCAAGAAGATCTGAATATTCCTCAGGAATTCCTTCCAAAAGTAAAACACTTTTTGAATTCAAGGGGAAATTGCTACCTTGAATCAGTACCTTTAAATCTTGTGACAATAAACAGTTTGATGTACAGTGATTGGAATCTAACAACACTGTCCTTTTAACCCAATCAATCTTGGGATTATGTTTAGTAAGCCAAGGTATACCCAAAATCAAGCGGAACTGAGGAGCGTCAATGATGTCAAAGGTTATATTTTCTTTATGGACACCTAAACAAGTCATGGCGAGTGTTTCAGTGTGAAATTGAATTAAACCTGAAGATAACTCCTTCCCATCAACTGCCCTGACAACTTCTGGATGTTCTTTGGACTTAGTCTTAAAATCTAATTCTTTCAAAAACATAGTGTCTATAAAGTTGCCTGTGGCTCCTGAATCAATTAAGGCGTCTACAGTCCAATATTTCCCAGTTTCTTTGAGGGACTGTAAAGAGACCTTTATACTAAGATGTTGGGAAGTTATTTCCGGAGTTATGGAGGCCAAACTAGAAACCTTACTCGACAATCTGACCTCTTGATTTGCCGAGCTAATTAGTTTTCCGACTGCTGTACTAAGGCAACCTCAGGATTCTTCCCCTTGGGCTTGTTTGGGCGCACTGGGCATTCTTTAACAAAGTGGCCTGACTTGCCGCAATACAAACATTGGTTTAATTTTCTCCTTTTGTCTTTTTCCTCTTTACTTAGAGGACCCTTGATAGTACCTATCTGCATGGGTTCTCCTAAATCAATCTTAGGTGTGCTTTCTGTTCTGACACTGTTATTTCTCTCTTTAAAAGAGAAGACCTTAACTTCAGACTTTCCTCTTTCGCCTCTTCTTTCTGACAATCGATGATTCAGTTTTACCACTAAGTCTATGAAGTCTTCTATAGAATCTGGAGGATCTAAGATCTGTGTGACCATATCCTTTAAATCGTCTTTGAGTCCTTTGTAAAAAAGGGAAACCCTTTTTTCTTCTGGCCAGCGAGCTTCAATTACTAGTCTGTTAAATTGAGAAATATAATGCAGTAAATCCGATGAACCCTGTTTTAATTGTAACAATTCATGGTCTGCTGATTGTACAAAGACATGTTTTGCGAACAGTTTTTTCATGGTATTTTTGAATGCACGAAGATTATAAAGAATAGGGTCATCGCGGTCAACTATTGGCACTGACCATAAGGCTGCATCTCCTCCTAAGTACGAAAGAACAAAGGCTACTTTAGAGGAGTCATCAGGAAAAGCTGCTGGTTTTGCTATAAAATGTAAGTGACATTGATTTAAGAATATGGAGAATTTATTACTATCTCCATAAAACCTTTCTGGAGGTGCTAAGGGAACAGGTACTGGAGTTACAACTTGAATTTGAGTTGACGTTGAAGACGGAGCAGAATCAGAATGCAAGGTTTGAAACCCTGTTTGAAAAGTCGCAGGTTTCAACACAGACTTCTGAGTTGGGGAGAAATTCCATGTACTAGGACCAGAGGGAACAGATTGCATATTACTTCGAATATCAGCAACCTCTCTACGAAGAGCTGCGTTATCAGCTTGAATAGCAGTTAACAGATTCGCCATATCTTGCAAAGAATTTGCAACGGAAGGATCCATAACGTCTGGGCGGAATTAATGTCGTGGGCTTTGCCTTCTGTCAAGGTTACAAGCACCCTTACCTGTAGGTCGCTTGTAGGTGGATTCCGCAGAGACGTTATGGACCAACTTCCCCAAATTCTAGGCAATTCCTAGTGATTATATTTATTACACTGAGGTAATCATTTAGAAATCAGGGAGGTAGGCCGGATCGTGGACGCTACCTGCTTCCTTATTGTCGACCTGCGAGGCAATAAAGGAGAGCTTTTGTAATCTCAATTGTGTTCCTATTTTTCAATTACACAACACGAACTTTTCCTTCTTTTGAATTTCTTTTTAGAAATTAAGTGCTATCCTACCTGCGACTGTTAAGGTCTAGGCGTCACGTCCGTGTTGTCGTCGTGAAGGGTGAGGCAGGGTAGAACCGAGTTGAGGAGAGATGAGTTGTTTGAGAATCACTTTGCCACTAGAGAAATAAATGGTAAGAATAAGTTACTTCCTTTCTTTAGTCTGACACTTCTACCACAATTCCTACTATGTTATTCCCCACTTACTCACTCTCTGTATTCTTGTTGTGCCTTCCTTCACTCTTTTTTCCTAGACAAATAAAGTTATAACAACACTTGCACAAAGCATATAAACTAACTACGTTCTAAATTAGCCTTGATACATCTCAAAGCTCTAAGTACCAAAAGAATGTCCTTTTCAGAAAGTCTCTATTCAAAGTCTCACTTCAAATCCTCAAAACCAAGTCCAGGTAAGTTTGTTCGAGTTTCACTTCTCTTGTCGCTTGCTTGCGTTGGGCGCCTGATGAGTTAAACAAATAAGAAAGATTTCACTTAGCTTTTGTGTTTTCTTTCTCCTAGATGCGAAGTCCAGTTCCAGACCTTCGACTTCCAAAGGGCGTTGGCTGGCGTTTGCAGGGTCCAAGGGTTCTTCAGGACGATCCTGAGCTGCGCGGTGATGGAAGGCAAAGCGACGAGCGGCTTTGGGTGTGGCCTTTTATAGCTGTGCCACACCCAGGGATCACTGACGTAATGCGCACCAATCTTGTGCGTGCGTTTTCCCTGCAAGCGCTCGCGCAGCTGAAGGCTCCGCACAAGCGCACCAATCTTGTGCGTGCGTTTTCACTGCATGCGCTCGCATGGCTGACAGCTCTGCAAGATAACTGGCAAAACATTATACGCCTGCAAATGCTTGATTATAATAGAAATAAACATTTCCTTTAGTGTCCTACCATAACGTAATACAGATCACCTTGAAGTAAAAGCATAAACACTTGAACAGTTACAACATAGTTCACAAAACACTACACCTGACATATCTGGAGTGCTGGTTGCACGGGACAGGGGTGGGTTTCCTGAGGGGGTAAACTGCCTTCGTGAGGGTCGTGGGTGCCGGATGTATGTGAATCATGACAGATAGACATAGCTGAGGTGTTGTCATCGACAGTTAAGTTTGTAGTGTTACCTCTCCTCTCTCCATCTGTAGCTGGCAACCTTACCTTGGTTGATGCTGAGGGGTCACTAACTAATAAGGTTGCTGGAGTAGGTTGTAACATATATGGAGACGTATTTTGTTCAGATACGGCCTTAGCAGATACGCTGAGTGGTTCGCTTATAGTATTGTTATCTAGGAGAATTGAGCACCTAACAAACCGGAGGTTGGATCAGGGTCCGTAGGGCTTGTCCCAGATAGCCTTAATGTCATGTTTTTAACCAGCCCCTTAGCCTCTATCCATTTTCTAAGAGGGCTTTTGTCGACCAGAATTTTCTTGGCGGACGCTATGTTGTTGATAACAGTTCGGTTTAAGGTGGTGCTAGCTTTCACCCCTTTTTTAGTCTTGAATTTGCTTTTTGTTTTACGTCTTCTAGTCGCCAAGGGTTTTGTTACGGTTTCAGATGGATCAGCCGATTCTTCTTCTTCCGTCTCAATTTCATATTCGTCGTGAGAGCCCAAGTCTGCACTTTCTTCGCCTGTCACCACTAAAGAGTTGTTATGCTCCTTTTGTTGTAATCTTATACTGCTGTGTCCTGTATCATCTAAATCAAGTATTGGCTCGGTGTCAAAAGTTAATGGTAGTTCTGTGAATTGTATAACATTGAGGTTGGATGCCTTAGCCTCATCAGTAGTTTGTATATTTAAATTAGTATTTGTCCTTGTAGTTTCCTTTAATGGTTTATTTGTTGCTGTCTCTTGATCTTTTGATGATAATGTATCATTTAAACCACTATTTACGTCAGTAACTTTCGGGGTTATTTTTTCAGATACATTAGACACGTTAATTGGGCTAGCGGGGATGTTTGTATTGTTAGGTACATCAGTTTTAGCCACAACGTTTCCTGTCAAACACCCCACTAGAGCCCCCATCTTAGTTTTTTGTTTGACAACATTTTTTACGTTTTTTTTGATGAAGAAATGTTCATATCAATCATATCACTTTGCCTTGAGGGACATGTTGGAGGCTTACCGGGAGCTGATTTTCCAGTGCTTTTGTCCATGTTCTTGTCAGCCAGCGCCTCCGCCGTAGAGAGAGTTTCTTTGAGGCTGTAAATCGCTGTCTCTCCCCCTGAAACCTTAGAGACCAGGGAGGCTGCATAATCCGGAGGTTTGGATGCTGGATCCGTGGCTCTCTTTGTTAGTATAGGGTTAGAAGCTGGAAACGCCGAAACCTCATTTGGTGCAATTGCTGCATTTGCGGTCTCCGCCCCCGTTCCCGTACCTGTTGGAGGTAGGGGAGGTGCTGCCGTGGCTGCCAAGGTCGTTATGCCTGCAACCCCCGTGCCCGTGTCCGTGGAAGAGGGAGCGGCGGCAGCTTTGGTGTTCCGCGTAATACGCGGCGGGTTCTTGGGAGACATAGCGTGCAGCCACCAGGTGCGGGCAGGTTGAAGACCTTTCCAGCCGACCTCCGATCCGGAGAGCAGGCTGTGGATCTGTGCGATTGAGCGTCTAACGGTCCGCGAGAGATTCGAGAGCCAAAGCATCGGCGAGCGATTTTCTTTTTAGAAGCCGATT
The DNA here is from genome assembly GCF_964261635.1 of Lissotriton helveticus. Lineage (NCBI taxonomy): Eukaryota > Metazoa > Chordata > Amphibia > Caudata > Salamandridae > Lissotriton > Lissotriton helveticus. The sequence goes on from NC_136071.1 coordinate 115,275,579, forward strand.
TGTTATCCGTAGTGCAATCTGTGTCTCTTGTTCATGCTCTATAGTCGATTCAGAAACAGCTGTTTCTCCGTCTCATTCGGAGGGGGTGAGGAGCTCCAGGGTTAGCTGCCGCTGGCTCACGTCCTCACTCCGCCATCTTGGACGCCTCACATCTTACCAGTGATACTCCAATAGGGAAGACTTACGCCGGGGGCATAATCAATAAATTATCTAAAGGAAAAGGAGCGCAGCAAAATATAGGAATAAGTGAAACAACATAGCTACAATATATCGACAGCCTGTACAATACCCACACGTACCAATCCCCGTGCAAAGAATTAAGCAAAGATACAGCAAAAGGAACAGTGTTGGGAATTGTAGTAATCACACATGAAAAAGAAGAACGGGAAGAAGAAACAACCAGTGGGGAACCTGAAGACCTATTCCCAATAACAACAGTGAAACAAACAACCTTTTTGATAAAAAAATTGAAAGCCGAAGACGCCGCAGGTCCAAACGGGCTACCAAACGCCCGATTTAAACAAGACCCTGACTTCTGGGCAAACTATCTAACTCCACTTTTTAACCAACTGTTTATTGACAATAAGATCCCATGGTCCTGGTATGATAACATCTTCCACCCTATTTATAAAAATGGGAGCAGAATGGAACCCGGGAACTACAGGCTGATAGCCCTCATCGATGTAGAGGCAAAGCTTTTCGCATCCTGCATAATACGTCATCTACAGGAATGGATAAACAAAAACAAAATAGTTCCGAAGTTCCAAACTGGTTTTAGGGAAGGCATGGGTTGCACCACAAATCTTTCAGTACTGGCGCTATTAATAGAAAAAGCAGAAAAAAAGAAGACAGGATTACTGGCATGCTACATAGATTTAAAATCCGCCTTCGATAGAGTTCCAAGAGACCGTCTGTGGAAAAAACTAAAATCATGGGGCCTCCCGCATAAACTACTAGATATTATAATAGCTTTATATCGTGAAACATGGGCCAAAGTAAAGCTTGGAGATGGGAGAAGGATATCATCACAAATAAACATAAGAAATGGCCTAAAACAGGGCTGTGTGCTCTCTTCAAGCCTATTTAATGTATACCTAGCAGATTTAAATAGTCACCTGCAACATGTAAACGGACATCCAACAAAACTGGCAAATGAATCAATTCAGTTTCTACAATATGCCGATGACATTGTGGTATTAAGTCAAACCCCGATAGGCCTACAAAGGGTCATAAACAAATTAACCGATTATTTCGACCTAGTAGGCCTGGAACTGAATAATAAAAAAAACAAAGGTAGTGAGACTGGCGGGCCGAAGCCAAGGAACATTCAAATGGTATGCAAAGAATACACAAATTGAGGAGATAACAACATACAAATATTTGGGTATTAAACTGAGCAGAAACATGTCCCTTGTGGATCAAATACGGGAAATCACAGCTAAAGCCCAATCGCTCACCTTTGCCTACAAACTGCTTCAAAAGAAACTACAATGCCCCTCATAAGGCCACCTTTTAAAAGTATTGACAGCCCAACTGCTACCAACCTTGTCTTATGGGTTGGAAATATGGCACAGGAAAGAAATTGATACCCTAAATAAATTACAGACAAAAGTATATAAATCCGTGTTCAATCTTTTTAAAGGATCATCCCCAGTGCAAATACGCCTGGAATTTGGTCTACAAAACCAAGTCTACCAAAGGAAAGCTGTCTTCGCAAAATGGTGCTGGAACTTAGAGCATCAGAAACAGGATCATTGAATAACCTGTGTTGGCTGGAAATTAAGAAACAATATGACCAAAAAGAACCAAATTCTTGGGGCGACTACTTGTGAATTGCATTGGAAACACTAAACATCGAGGATATTTGGAACAGCCATTTGGAACAAACAGCATTTAACAAAATTTGTAAACTAAATGCAAAGTCACTATCCTTGGTGGAAGACAAAAGGATTTTGGCCAAACGCCGTCATGCATGGACTGTAATCAATTCATATAAAAGATTAAAACCACAATTTTATCTTGAAGCTCAATTCCGGCTATCGTTAAAAATGAAATTCATGGCATACAGACTGGGCTATCATTGCTCAAAAGACCTGATTCCGACGTGGAAAATCAAACAGCAAGAAAAGACATGCCGCCTATGTGGGTACCACACAGAAAGTCTGTACCATCTAATGTGCATGTGCGAGACAGTAAAAGAGGAAAGAAGAATTTTGTTGAAATCAGGGCTAAACTCTTTAAAAATTCGCACCTGCAGGCAGGCAGTCACAAGTTGGATGGGTGCCATTTCGATCATTCTTATATTACGTGGAGTAAAATTTATGACTCTAGTAGAGACTTTACTCTCGAAAGTTGAATAGATTAAGACTTGGGTCTGGAAAGCGAACTTCTTTTAGAAATAGTAATCATTTTAAGAATATGAATTTTTCTTTTTTTCGTTTACATTTGATTGTTATTTTTATATGTATACTTTAGAATTGTGATAAACCAAATAAAGTTAACTTTGACTGACTTACTGCATCACTGACATAAAGGGTCAGGCGGTGATAACCGGCAAAGGGTAATGGTGGAATATGTCTTGTTTGGCTACGGTTAGGAAGAATAATGCTGCATTGGATGTGGACCAGCAAAGTGGAGACTGATACAAACACATTCCACAAAAGAGTACCAGGATCAGAAGAATTCCCAACAAATTCTATGATTAAATTGTATATATGTGTATATATTTTTTTCTTTCTTCTGAAAAAGTTTGGTGGGGTTTTAGAAAGAGGGAAGTTATGTGGTGTTTTGATAGTAGCCTAACCTATACAGTGTTAAATATAATGTTTAGGTTACCTACTTACTGAGGTGTCTGTATTATGTGTAAAGTAGCTTATAAATGTAATGACAAAGTTATTGGAACTCCAGAGTCAGTTGGTGCTGATCCTCTGGGCCCTTTACACTTGTATCCTGTTGCTAATCTTTATCTTCAATAAAAATGTTTGGAAAACCATGGGCTGCCGGAACTTTATCTTTATACATGTATTTTCCTGATTTCATATAACCATGTGTAGTTTTAGACCATGCCTGGCTATTAAATCAAAGTTGTCTATAAGCACATCTTCCTTAAGTGTTATCGTTTATATTTAATTTCAGCAACATTTTACAAGGTAAGCTCCAGTGGCTATGCATGGTTTAAAGCACAGCATGAGTAAGAGCCTATATTAGGGCTGAAGTAAAATACGAGAAATATTGAAACAGTTTTTGAAAATTAAGCCTACATGTACCACCTGTGATACTGAACAGTTGCATTTACATGTATGCAGTTCTTGTATACACTGTTGTTTACTTTCATATGTCATGTTCTACTTTCTCATGTACTCACGCTCCAGAGAGCATCTTCTGAGCGTGGTTCCGTGTTCTGTGTTCCTGGCCAGTACTCCTGGGCTTGCCGAGTTGGCAGTTATGGCGGGAGCACAGGATGGGACAGACCCTAGAGGATGGGCTCTACCATTCACACTTTTATCTATTAAACACCTTCAATCAACACACCAGAGTTGCGTGGATTCTTTATTGATTCCTTCCAGTTAGAAATGGGGGTCTCTAATTGGCAATGGTTTGCACCGTTGTCCAAATAGGGACCCTTGCTTCTAGTCAGGGTAAGGGGGATACACTTCTAAAATAACCCCTGCTCATCAACTTGGTAGCTTGGCACAAGCAGACAGGCTTATCTCAGAAGCAGTGTGTAAAGCATTTGTGAACACACACAGTAATACAGTGAAAACACTACACATGGACACCACACCAGTTTAGAAAAATAAATAATCTTTATCTAAACTAAAACAAGACTAAACAACAAAAAAATACACAGTACAGTAATCAAAGTATTTTCAATAATAGGTTATTCACTTTAATCAAGCTTTTAGCAACAAATAACTCCACTTGGAGTAATAACGACGTCGTGACAAGTGAAATTCCCAAAGTAAGGCGCGACCACGAGGTGCGCGGCATCGGGCCCACAAAGAACAGTACCTTGGAAGATGATGAAAACAAAGACAGTTCACGGCGTTTGGGAGGTGTGGCTTCGTAAGCACTGTGTGGCGTCGGTTCCTTGTGACCCCAGCGAAGGTGCAGCCTCTGTTCCTTATTGCAGCGCAGGGGAGGTGAGAAGACGTTTCCTTACTGCGTCGGGGAGGTGACATCACATGGCGCTGAAACCACTGTTCCTTTCCGTTGCAAAGTCATCCTGTACCCGGGGTACCCCCCAACTTTTTGCTGAATGGTACTGGTGGTAACTGACTTACCCTGGACTCTGCCTAACCAGGCCCAGGGCCAGTGCTATGCTGAAAGAGACACACTTAGAATACAGTGAAAACACCTACATACACTAGGGTACACTAAGGGTTGGGGTACCCCTGTGGTTGGCATGACCTACCCTATCAGACCCTATTATAATATTAGGGCAGGGGGATTACAACTACCTAGAAGTCGGTAGCCCACAATAGGGCATGCCAGTTTGGAGGACAGCAGCTTTTCTGCAATTCAAAGTAGCCCTGGGTGGCAGGACTGCTTTTAAAAAGTAAATTGTGCTCAAACTCGAGTTTGGGTCACTTAAAAATGGATAACTTGCAATGTTTTGGCATATTAGGAACCCCCAGGGTCTCCCCTAGGTGACCCAGGGGTGGGGGGTCCGGTATTTATGAGGTAGACTCCTATAAAATTAGTTTTATATGGCCGAGTTAAGTGAAATTTCACATTTCACTCCACACATTGTGATAAAGTGCTTCCCAAATTCGACTTTGATGCTAGGAGCCCTGTGGAGGGAGGATCTGCAAAATGTCGACAGAATCAGAAACCCTAAAGTCTCCCCTAGTTGTCCCATGGGGTGGGGGTCTGTAGATGAGCAATATGTTTTTGTAAGTCCTGGTGCTGGAAAAATGGCCCAAGTCATTTTTCCCATTGCAAATCCCCTGCTACATTGGTTAACATGGTACATGGTAGGAAGTTATTAACTAATAACTCTTGATAGGAGAGGGCTAGAAGTCACATTCAAAGACTTACCCGAATGGTATTAATAAACTCAAGAATATGATATGGTTGCAATTCTCCTAAAGTGTACATACAAGAAGTTATAAGCCTTTTTTGTTTGTAAGTTCAGATTCAACCTTCCAGTGGTCTGTCCTGGTTGGTCAAAGTTAAGTGGAGTAGCCAGGCTGCCTTGAAGAGGTGATAAAGAGCCCCAGGGGATAATCAGCTCTGCTGGGAGGGCAATGTGCTGCTACACTGGAATGCCGGAGCAGGGGGAGGTGTCGTAAGCCATGGTCTTCAAAGAGAAGAGGACACCTTAGTGTTATTTACAAATCTTAATGTTTCGCCTCAGCCAGAGATAGGCTTATGGAAGGAATGCACAGATGTAAGGGGGAGTATTTATGGAAAGTAAGCCATCCTAGTGGTGTGCTTAGCCAGCTCTTAGCCTCCTGCTGGAAAATCAGTCATTATGAATTTGAGGAATTTGGTGCATTCTGGGACAACAGAATGCCACATTCTACAGGATGTGATCATATTCTTGGGGAGTTGCCCTGCTCCCCTTGGGCAACAGTGACCTCCTGCTTGACCATGAGAACTTGGAATAAGTATCTGAGAGGGGCAGAGCCTCTCAGATCTGCTGCTTGAAACATAAGGAAGCAAGACGTTGCCATGCTGAGAAGTTGGGGTGCAAAGTTTTAAGGCCTGTCCTCTGAAGACTGCACCAGCTGAAACTACAGCTTTGTGGATTACCTAGCTGCAAAAGAACTAAAGAGTGGACTCCTTACAAGCTACAGGTTAACAGAGATCACCTGGACCATCACCACCAAGGATTCTCAACCTGGAGAACACCAGTAGATTTGTAAGGGTTTTGTCCAGGTGGATTGTGGGAACTGAAGTCTTCAAGTTTCAAGGACCATCTTGGTGCTTCCAGACCCTTGAAGTGAGTTTGAGACCCTTTTGGGCCCCTTGAGGAACTTCAGGAAGAAGTTCAAGAAGTTTGGAGAACTTTGGAGCAACTTTGAAAAAAAGCCAAGTAGAGGGACCGACTCAACCCGACCAGCCAAGCCACCTGCCTTCAATCGCGAGCCGGCCAAGCCATCCAGGTTCGTCCCGCTAAAAGCTCTGTAGGTCCAACTTCCAGAGTTTGACAGGGAGTAGAAGAAATCCAAGGCCGGCGAACCCTCACCAAATGCGGCCTGGTGAAGAGCATCGAGGGACCCCGCAAGAAAAAGCTTCGTAAAAGTTTCTAAGTCCGAACGAAGAAAAGGTGACCTGGAGCAACCGCAGAAGCCAAGCCGTCTGCCTTCAACCGTGTGTCGGCCTGGATTCTGGGTTTGCCCTGCTGAAACGCTCCGGAGGTCGGACTTCCATAAGTTTGACCGGGAGCTCATCAGAAGGCTATTGGGTGAACCATCACCGAATCCGGACTGGCTGAGAGCTTTGAGGGACCCCGGGAAGAAAAGCTCGAGAACGGTTTCTAAGTCCGAAGGTAAAAACTGTGACCGGGACCTACCGCAAGTGGTAGCCACTCAGGGCTCCTTCATGGTCAGCCTGAAGCTTTGACTTTGAGCCGGTCTATCACGACCAGATATCCCAATAAGGTGCTATATTTTTCTAAGTGCTATCTAATGCTAAATCTTTGAAAATTCATATCTCCAGTTCCCTACAATGGATTTTTGTTGTTTTGGTGTCATTTTAAAGATACAAATATTTCCTATTTTGATAAATTGGTGTTGGAGTTTTATTGTGTGTTGTGTCTTAATTATTTACTGAATTGGTGTTTTTAAATGCTTTACATACCTGTCTTTGAAGTTAAGCCTGCCTGCTCGCAGCCAAGCTACCAAGGGTTGAGCATAGGAATAATTTTCTAAGACCTATGTTGAGTCCTATAATGTGTTAGTGGCCTTATTGCCAGTGGCAGACCTACATTTGCCCCTACTAATAATCCACTTTCCAACACTTACGATGGCGCGATGTCTATGGATTCGTGATCACCCACGTCGAGGATCGGCTCAGCAATGATAAAGTCGGCTTCGGAGTCGAAGCGGCACGGCAGCTAGTCGTTGTGCCTACGTCGCAAGACGGAGTAGCGATCACGACTTCGGTGCAGGTACTGGCATCGCTCGTCGGCGTCGGTGTTGCAATTTCCTTCTGTAGCAGCTGAAACAGCAGTTCCAGAAGCAGAGAGACAGAAGGGGTGACGTCTTTCTTTTCCTGAGACTTCAGAACAGGAGGCAAGCTCAGTTTCAAGCTCTTGGAGATCTTTTTCTTCAAGCAGGTGACAAAGCAAACAGCAAAGTCAGGTAGTCAGGTAGGTTCATTGCTGCTGAACTCCTGAGGCGGAAAGCCGGGAGCTACGATCATTATCTTTTAAACTGTGTAATTATTCCTGTGTTTTTAACCACGATCTTACCTCTTGGGAAACTGTAATTCACTAGCTCACCTCTCCCCGCACAGCCGATTTAGACGCTGCAGCGGGTTGTAAAGGGACCCACGCCATTCACGAGGAAGCCCTGAGCCTCGAGGACACGCCCACTGCTTCAGGCCACGCCCCCCTCTACCACTACATAAATCGCGCCTTTGGCACACGCGCGTTGTAGGTTCATTGCTGCTGAACTCCTGAGGCGGAAAGCCGGGAGCTACGATCATTATCTTTTAAACTGTGCAATTATTCCTGTGTTTTTAACCACGATTTTACCTCTTGGGAAACTGTAATTCACTAGCTCACCTCTCCCCGCGCAGCCGATTTAGACGCTGCAGTGGGTTGTAGAGGGACCCACGCCATTCACGAGGAAGCCCTGAGCCTCGAGGACATGCCCACTGCTTCAGGCCACACCCCCCTCTACCACTACATAAATCGCGCCTTTGGCACACGCGCGTTGTAGGTTCATTGCTGCTGAACTCCTGAGGCGGAAAGCCGGGAGCTACGATCATTATCTTTTAAACTGTGTAATTATTCCTGTGTTTTTAACCACGATCTTACCTCTTGGGAAACTGTAATTCACTAGCTTAGCTCTCCCCGCGCAGCCGATTTAGACGCTGCAGCGGGTTGTAGAGGGACCCACGCCATTCACGAGGAAGCCCTGAGCCTCGAGGACACGCCCACTGCTTCAGGCCACGCCCCCCTCTACCACTACATAAATCGCGCCTTTGGCACACGCGCGTTGTAGGTTCATTGCTGCTGAACTCCTGAGGCGGAAAGCCGGGAGCTACGATCATTATCTTTTAAACAGTGTAAATATTCCTGTGTTTTTAACCACGATCTTACCTCTTGGGAAACTGTAATTCACTAGCTCACCTCTCCCCACGCAGCTGATTTAGACGCTGCAGCGGGTTGTAGTGGGACCCACGCCATTCACGAGGAAGCCCTGAGCCTCGAGGACATGCCCACTGCTTCAGTCCACGCCCCCCTCTACCACTACATAAATCGCGCCTTTGGCACACGCGCGTTGTAGGTTCATTGCTGCTGAACTCCTGAGGCGGGAAGCCGGGAGCTACGATCATTATCTTTTAAACTGTGTAATTATTCCTGTGTTTTTAACCACGATCTTACCTCTTGGGAAACTGGAATTCACTAGCTCACCTCATCCCGCGCAGCCGATTTAGACGCTGCAGCGGGTTGTAGAGGGACCCAGGCCATTCACGAGGAAGCCCTGAGCCTCGAGGACACGCCCACTGCTTCAGGCCATGCCCCCCTCTACCACTACATAAATCGCGCCTTTGGCACACGCGCGTTGTAGGTTCATTGCTGCTGAACTCCTGAGGCGGAAAGCCGGGAGCTACGATCATTATCTTTTAAACTGTGTAATTATTCCCGTGTTTTTAACCACGATCTTACCTCTTGGGAAACTGTAATTCACTAGCTCACCTCTCCCCGCGCAGCCGATTTAGACGCTGCAGCGGGTTGTAGAGGGACCCACGCCATTCACGAGGAAGCCCTGAGCCTCGAGGGCACGCCCACTGCTTCAGGCCACGCCCCTCCCCACCACTCCCTTCTATTTCAAGATGTGCCACTTCCGGACGCGCAGCGGACGGGCGCAGCGGGCACGCCGGCGGTGCGCCAAAGGCGCGCTAAAGGCAAGCCCGTCTGCGCCCCCCTGCGACCGAACGGGACCCGGGGCCATACCCCCTGTATCTCACTCCCCTCACATAATGACATATAGCTCAGACACCCTTCATTGTCTGAGAATTATGGGGACGTCTGGCTGTTCACATACCTTTAGGCCTACCGAACTGCCATCAACCTGTTCAGGGTGCAGACACACATTTAATGATAGCCAGCTACGGGTCGTGAAACAGGGCTACCATATGCTGTTGTTGAATTGTAGGTCTCTATCTAAGCACAGAACGGAAATTGCTCTTATGTTAGAGGAACACATGCCAGATGCAGTGTTCCTGACAGAAACCTGGCCGACACCAGACTCTGAGCCAGATATTGTAGCAGCCCTGCCCTCAGGCTTCCAAATTACCCGCTTAGATCGGGTGGAAGGGAGAGGAGGAGGCCTAGCTATTATATGTAAAGAGCAGTATCGCTGTCGTACCACCCCCGAATCTATCCCGGACTGCGAGAGTCTTGCTTTTAACATTGACTTCTCCCCTAACAATTGTTTCTCCGGCGTTGTCGCCTACCGCCCTCCGGGCCCGCCAAAACAATTTCATAAGTCACTCCCAGCCATTTTAGCTGAACAGGTCACTACTAGCTCTAATTTTACACTGCTAGGTGACCTCAATTTACATCTTGACTCCCTCTGCGACCATACAGCTATGGAATTGATGGACGATCTAGCAGCCCTTCAATTAGATCAACGGGTAAAGGTACCTACACACATCAAAGGACACCTTTTAGACCCAATCTTCAGCAATTGCACTGAACTAGTGGTCGGTCAATCCATCTGTTTACCCTGGACAGACCACTTTCTCATCCCTTTTGCATGGACAACGTGCAAATCACTACCCCCTGCTCCCCTGATCAGGAACTCAAGAAACTGGGCCAGATTACCAGTCGACCTCTGGATCCATAACCTGATGCACACTTGCCCTTCGCGTAATAATGACCTGAGTATAGCTAATCAAGAATATGAGGATTGGATATCTACATCTCTTGAAGCTACCCTTCCTATTCGTAAAGTTACATTAAATCGTGTACAAAAAAAACGCCCCCTGGTTCTCAAAAGCCCTCAGAGATAAAAAAACGTCTCTGTAGGAGATTAGAGAGAAGATGGCGCCTGGATTACGCACCTGATGCTAAAACTCAATATAGAGAGGCAATCAACTCTTATAAAAGCGATGTAAAATCCTCCCAGTCCGCCTATTTTTCAGGAAAAATCATGGAAGCTAAATCTAAACCCAGGGAAATCTTCCATATAGTAAAAAGCCTTACTAAAATCTCTACTTCTCCTAAACTTACGACCAAAACTACAGCTCACTGCAACGACCTGGCAGAATTTTTTCACCAGAAGGTAAATCTAATCTATTCCTCCTTCCCGGTCGCAGTAGCTAACCCCAGTGTAATGGGACAGGGGAATCCGGAGGCGGCACCCCCTCGAACTCCAGTGATACTGGACCATTTGCCTTTGTTAGACTCCGAATCCCTGGACCAATTAGTTCTCCAAGTAAAATCAGGATCACCAAGTGACCCAGCCCCGCCAGAAATAATACTGTTAGCCAAACAAGTTGTGCTTCCCATCATTATGAATCTCTTAAACTCCTCCATCATCTCCTGCACTGTCCCGTCTGCATGGAAGGCCAAGGTCCGGGCTCTGTTGAAAAAACCCAACCTCGATCCTGAGGATCATGGCAGCTACCGTGCCATCTCTCTGCTCCCATGGGTGAGCAAAATTCTCGAGAAATATGTCAACATCCACCTAATGGACTTTCTCGAGAAAAATCTGATATTAGATGCCACCCAAACGGGCTTCCGACCTAAGCACGGAACAGAAACCGCCCTGATAGCAGTAACTAAGGAAACCCGAAAGATCCTGGATCAAGGGGGATCAGTGGCAGTGGTCCTCCTTGACCTCAGTGCTGCTTTCGATACGGTCCGCCACGCCACCCTGCTGAACCGTCTAGCCGATGTAGGAATAACAGGTGGGGCACTGCAGTGGCTCCAATCATTCTTGAGCTCTCGCTCCTTTCATATCTTTGATGGAGATGTTGTCTCAACAAGCAGGCCTCTAAACTGCGGAGTCCCGCAGGGCTCCTCTTTAAGCCCTGCACTTTTCAACATCTATATGAGACCACTAGCTGAGGTTGTCCGTCCGTTTGGCATTAAAATCATCTCATATGCAGACGACACCCAGCTAGTGGTTTCTCTGGCGCAGGAGGATGGTCAATCTGCCCCATTGGGACTATTGAATTGTTTGGAGGCAGTTAAGGGATGGATGACAGCATCCTCCCTTAAACTCAACAGGGACAAAACAGAACTGATGCTCCTGGGACCCACATCTCCGGAATATTTCAACTCTCTTTGGCCCCCCTGCCTAGGCACCCCCCCACCCACCAAGGACACCATAAAGAGCTTAGGAGTCTGGTTGGATAAGGCTCTTTCCTTTAACACCCAGGCCACTAAACTGTCCGCAACCTGTTTTGGCCTTCTTCGGATGTTGAGGAAAGTTCTTCCTCTCTTGCCTATGGAGGCCAAACAGGTAGCCGTCCAGGGCCTTTTTCAATCCCGGCTGGATTGTAACAATGCTCTATATCTTGGCGCTCCGGATTATACATTACGAAAACTGCAGATTGTGCAGAACTGCAGCGCTTGAACTCTGCTCCAGCTGCCCCGCAGACAATCGGCTAAACCGGGGCTGATCAAGTTACACTGGCTACCGGTACGACAGAGAATCATCTTCAAGGCAATGTGCATTTCTCACCAGTCCTTTTGGGGTACAGGCCCAGCAATTGGCTGCCAACTTATAACCCAATACCACCCCACCAGAAGTCTTAGATCTAGCCAGTCTTTTCTGGCCGTGGTTCCTAGAATCATGAGAGCAAGAGCTGGTGGTAGGATGTTCTCTCTCAATGCTGCCAAACATTGGAATTCCCTTCCCTTGAAGCTCAGATCCAATCCCAATCTCCTTTTGTTCCGGAAACAGCTAAAAACTCTTCTGTTCAATGCCCACCATTAATCTTTCTTCCTAGCTACCCCTCCTTTGTTCAGTAAACATACCTTCTATCAGCGCTTGGACGCCCTTGGGCAACAACCGCGCTTTATAAATACCCATTTCATTTCAAAGTCCTTTTTCTCCTTTCCTTGGCACCAAGCAGCCACTGCAGGCCAACCTCAGACAGCAAACAGCACAGGGGCAGTATTCCTCCTCAGCTTCTCCAGCTCTTCTCCTTGACAAAGGTTTCCTCTTGAATTCCCAGAAGTGATCTAAAGTTCTGAGGTCTGGGTTCCCCTTCTTACACCCACAAATCCTTTGCCTCTGAAGACAGAGTGTGTCTGTACCCAGCCAAAACCAGTTCTGGCCTCCCGGGTGAGCTCCATGGGGTGAGAGAACTCACCCTCCAACAGATGTTGACATAGCTCTGGAAAACAGGGACCTACAATATGCTCTCCCACAATTGAATCACACAGCCCAACACTATCCTTCCCCTCACCATCCAGTGCCTCGTACACGTACCCCACACCACTCTCCTGAGATTGGCAAGACAGTATCTGACAGTGTCTCTGTCACTCAACCCACACTCCTCTGGGCGGTCTTCACACTCACACACCAGGACTTCAACAATGGGGGAACCCCTCTCGCTGCACCTCTTATCTGGAGTCAGTAGAGGTTTCCGCTCACCACTAGGTCTATGAACCCCTGTGTCCGTTACCCAATCCACCTCAGGGACACTGCGCACCACTGGAGCTACCTCATATCCTTGAACCCCCTGGTGTATGTTAACCCCCCCCTTCAAGTCAGGCACCACATCTCTGGGTGTGTGAACTGCTCCCTCAGCACTAGATAACCCAATGTTGCTACCACCATCTGAGCTGGACTCCACCTCCAACTCAGTCAAGCTCACTTGCTGAGCTACACACATTTCTTCTTCTTGGGTTAAGGGAAGGCCCTCAATAGCTCCTCATCAAGCTCTCCCAGCCTCTGCTCACTTGCCAGAAGCCAGCCAACTTTTTCTGTTTCTTCCTCACTTTCAGAGAACTCCTCCTCCTCAAACTCAACTGGTAGTGTTGGCCCCCAGCGGGGTAACTCATAATGAAATAGGGATGCCTCTGGATCCTCCATGGACATTCTCTTCACAAGCAACCCCCTCTCCTTGCAGAACACACGTAGCACCTTCATTGTGTAGATGAACATGTGCCAGAAGTTAAGTTCCATTTTGCAACAACAAACCAGAGTCCTAGTATAAAAAATACTTCCAGGAGGATGCCAGAAAACAGAAAAAACAGTATGTGGTTGCGTAATCGTCTGCACTCACTAATAGTGTACACCAATCACTGTATTTAAATCACAAATGCAAGTGCAGCATCCCACCGCTGCCACCAATGTTATAAATGAGGGTCTCCAGTTGGCAATGGTTTGCACCTTTGTCCAAATAGGTACCCTTGCTTCAAGTGAGGGTAATGGGGATACACTCCTAAAATAACCCCTGCTCACCCCTTGGTAGCTTGGCATGAGCAGACAGGCTTATCTCAGAGACAGTGTGTAAAGCATTTTTGAACACACACAGTAATACACACTACAAATGGACACCACGCCAGTTTAGAAAAATAAATAATCTTTATATAAACCAAAACAAGACCAAACGACAAAAATCCACAGTACAGTAATAAAAGTATTCTCAATAATAGGTTATTCACTTAAATGAAGCTTGTAGCAACAAATAACTCCACTTGGAGTTAGAACGACGTCGTGACCGGTGAAAATCCCAAAGTATGGCGCCGACCGCGAGATGTGCGGCGTCAGGCCCACAAAGAACAGTACCTTGGAAGATGATGAAAACAAAGACAGATCACGGCATCAGGGAGGTGGCTTCATATACGCTGCATGGGGTCGGTTCCTAACGACCTCAGGGGAGGTGCAGCCTCTGTTCCTTATTGCAGTACAGGGAAGGCAAGACGACGGTTCCTTACTGCGTCGGGTAGGTGACGTCACGATGGCGCTGAAACCACTGTTCCTTATGAGGGTGTGATGTCGATGGAATCGCGATCACCCACGTCGAAGATCGGCTCCGCGATGAGGAAGTCGGCTTCGGAGTCGAAGCGGCACAGCAGCGGGTCGTTGTGCCTACGTCGCAAGACGGAGTAGCGATCACGGCTTTGGTGCAGGTTACGGCATCGCTCGTCGGCGTCGGTGTTGCAATTTCCTTCTGTAGCAGCTGAAACAGCACTTCCAGAAGCAGAGAGACAGAAGGGCTGACGTCTTTGTGTTCCTGAGACTTCAGAATAGGAGGCAAGCTGAATTTCAAGCCCTTGGAGATCTTTTTCTTCAAGCATGTGACAAAGCAAATAGCAAAGTCCTTTTTCTCCTTTCCTTGTCAGCAAGCAGCCACTGCAGGCCAGCCCCTGACAGCAAACAGCACAGGGGCAGTGTTACTTCTCAGCTTCTCCGGCTCTTCTTCTTGGCAAAGGTTTCCTCTTGATTACCCAGAAGTGATCTTAAGTTCTAGGGTCTGGCCCCCCCGTTTTATATGCACAAATCCTTTGTCTCTGAAGACAGAGAGTGTCCATACCCAGCCAAAACCAGTTCTGTCCTCCCTGGTGCAGCTTCCTGGCAGGAGATGGAGACATCATTGCTGAAAGCAGACCTTGCCCAGGCAGGTGAAAGGAAATCTCTTCCCCTAATCTAAATTCAACCCAGGTCCATTCAGTCCAGCCCTGACTCATCATACTGCCGGAGCAGCTGCTCTCTCCGAGCCCCTGTCACTCACAAATCAGGCATGCATTCAACAAACCTAGAAGAGGCACACTGGATGTTTAAATAAATAATGAATGTTTAGGCAAGAAAATACCTACTTTCTAAAAGTGGTATTTTCAAGCACAGAATATTAAAATCACCCACACAAAAAGATGCCCTTTAACATTCTGAGTTCAGGCATACTAAACTTTATTTTCCAATCTTGTTCCCTGGGTCAGTTATGTTTATAAGATGTTATAAACAAACTGCCTATTCTTGCCTATGGGAACAGATAGCCTTGCAATAGTGAAAAATTGGCAGTATTTCACTATCAGGACATGCCACACACATCTCTGTGCCGGTCGATTACTGATATGCTTGACAAGGTGGTGCCCCTCCGTAAATCTAGAGGGAGAGTGAACCGGGCTTTTCCCTGGTACACGGAAGAGCTAAGACAATTGAAGCTGAGCTGTAAACGTGCTGAGAGAGTGTGGAGGAAGCAGTACTCCACCTCGGCAAAAGCCTTGTTTAGGCTCGCACTGCAAGGCTACAAGGTACAGATTAAGCGGGCCAAGGCGGCCTTCTTGGAAGCTTCCTTGACTCAGGCGCCCAATAAATCCCAAGCCCTGTTCAAAATTGTCAGGGACCTGTCCCACCCTGCTTGTGCGGCTAATACGGTCCGTGCTTCGCAGGTTCTTTGTGACTCGTTGGCGACTGCTTTCGAGGAGAAGACTGCTAAGATTCTAGAGGGCCTAACGCACCCCTTACCTACTGCTTTCGGCTCGGGAGCTCCGGCTGGCTCGTTCAGTCGACCCCAGCCAACTTCTTTTAGCATTGGCTTGGGAGCTCCGACCGAGTCACCCAGTCGACCCCGGCCGACTGTTCTTGCCCTTCTCTCAGGAGCGCCTGGTATGGGAGCTCCGGTTGGCCTGCCCAGTCGACCCCGGACTGATGCCTCTGGCCCGAGTCTGGGAGCTCCGGGCAGCTCACCCAGTCAACCCCAGCCGACCGGTTCTGCTCGCATATCGGGAGTCTCTGGTGCGGGAGCTCCGGTGGGCTTGCCCAGTCGACCCCAGATGGGTGTCGTTGACCTTGGTCTGGGAGCTCCGGGCAGCTCATCCAGTCGACCCCAGCTGAACGCCCCTGACCTCTGCTTGGGAGCTCCGGGTACCCCCTCTAGTCGACCCCAACTAAGGTTTTTCCCTTCTTCTTCCTTTGAGGAATTCTGTAATGTGGCACATACGGTGTCCTCGGGGTCCCCGCTCGACCCACTGCCCCCCAAATTCTGGAAGGCTTTCCACGCAGAACTTTTTCTGCCTTTGTTTTCGATCTGTCTCCAATCCTTGGAGTCGGCATCGGTGCCTGAGTGCTGGAAGCTAGCAGGAGTGTCACCTCTGCTTAAAAAGCCAACTTTGGACCCGGCCTGTCTCTCCAACTATAGGCCTATCTCCTTGCTCCCTTTTCCGATTAAGATTCTGGAAAAATGGGTGACTCGCTCACTCTCAGGTTTCCTGGAGAACATCGGTTGGTTCGATGAGGCCCAGTTTGGCTTCCGCCCCGGACACGGGACGGAGTCCGCGCTGGTGACCGTATTGGACAATCTTCGTTCGCGTGTCGACAGCGGCCGGGCAGCCTTCTTAGTGCTGCTCGACATGTCGGCCGCGTTCGACACGGTTTGCCATCAGACCCTTGTCAGGAGACTGGAGGAGTGCGGGGTCACCGAGGGGGCAAGAGACTGGCTGATATCCTATCTTGGCGGCAGGCAACAGTTGGTTTCACTTCCGCCATTTAGCTCTGAGCCAAGGAGTGTAGGACAGGGGGTTCCACAGGGCTCGGCCATCAGCCCTGTACTTTTCAACCTGTACCTTCGTCCTCTTGTCCAGCTAATAAAATCTTTTGGTGTCTCGGCATTTAATTATGCCGATGACAACCAGCTGGTCTTCTCTCTGGAAGGGAATAATGCGGTTTCGCTGGATACTTTCCATCGCTGCATGGCAGCTACAGCGGACTGGTTACAAGCTAACTCCCTACAATTTAATAGTTCCAAGACGGAGGTGCTCTATTGTTCCATCGACCGGATTCCGCGGGCACTTCCAGAGAACTTTTGGCCTAGTACCTTCCTCGAGCCAGTGTTGGCGGCGGAATCAGCCCGTAACTTGGGGGTGATCTTTGGCCCTAATCTACAGCTTCACATACATGTCAATAAAACCACTTCTACGTGTATGATGCTGCTGCGCATGTTGCGCAAAGTTCTGCCCCTTCTCCCCGCTCAAGCTAGGCCGGAAGTAGTTCGTGGGACCATATTAAGTCGTCTCGACTACTGCAATGGGCTTCTTCTGGAGGCCCCAAAAAACCTGACGGGGAAGCTACAGCGGGTGCAGAACATGGCCGCCAAGCTGGCTCTCTCCCGCCCTAGGTCCAGCTCCTCCACTCTTGCTTTAAGAGACCTACACTGGCTCCCGGTACATTTGCGGGTACAGTATAAAGCTGCGTGTTTGGTGTTTAAAGCTGTACACCAACAGGGCCCCATTCCTTTGCAAAATATGTTCACGTGGTACCATGCTTCGCGGCCCCTCCGCTCTTCTTCGGCGCATCTTCTTGTAGTTCCGAGGTTTCATAGAGTGAGGATGGGTGGCCGCTCTTTCAGTGTTGCAGCGGCCAAACTTTGGAACTCCCTGCCACTCTCCTTGAGAAGTCACAAGGACTATCTTCCGTTTAGAAAAGCGTTAAAAACTCACTTGTTTCCATAAACGGCCTGAGCTGTTAAAGTGTACGGTTTCTTGATCAAAGCGCCAGGATGCCCTTTGGGTGACAGGTTTTGCGCTCTACAAATACACTAAATAAATAAATAAATAAATAAATCAGGGCATGTCCTACCTTTCACATACAATGCACCCTGCCCACAGGGGTACCTTGGGCCTACCTTAGGGGTGACTAACATGTAGAAAAGGGAAGGTTTAGGGACTAGCAAGTGGGTGCACTTGGCAAGTCGACATGGCAGTCCCAGACTGCACACTGGCTCTGCAATGGCAGCCCTGAGCCACATTTTACAAGCTGCTTCTGTGGGTGGCACAATTGGTGCTGCAAATCCACCGCAGCATTTGATTTACAGGCCCTGGGCACACGTGGTCCACTGTACTAGGGTCTGACAGGTAAATCAAATAATCAATCATGGAATCACTAACCCATAACATCAATTTAGAAAGAGAGCATATGCACTTTAGCATTGGGCAGTGGTTTTATGCCCAGAGTCATAAAACCAAAAAAACAGGTCAGAAAAAATACAGGAGGGAGGCAAAAAGTTCAGGGATGACCCTGCAAAAAGGGCCACGTCCAACACTTCTCCACTACATTTTAGCAACATAATGGATTTTGTGGTGTTTTTTAAGGCATCTGGAGCCCATCTGTGAGTCTTCGGTCAGCCTGTTCACTGTGGACCTTGTGGAAATCCTGAGTGGAAGACATCAATTCCAGCATATAGAACAACCATTTTTCAGATTTCAGCTGGCTTTCTGGCTAAATTTTGCTGATACTGAAGTCTGGAGGGGCTGTAGGGACTGCTCTACCAATGACAGGTGAGCATTTCTTGAAAGCCTGTCACCGCGCTGGAACGCGGAATCCAGGCAAGTGTTTGACGTTACAGCCTGGAAGACAAATGTAACACGTCAAAATGCACACATTGTGCGTGCCGCCATATATATTTTTTTCACTTCAGCTGATTTGAATCTCGAACACAAGAAATTACACTACGAGCTTGTACAGAAGAAGATATACTTGACACATAACCAAGAAATTATGATTTCATTGCATAGTCTTTGTGCCACTTTGGTGCCACTATATGTCTTTTGACCTGGTCTCGTTGGTTAACTGGTGTGGTGATGGTGCTTCCAATTGTGTTGTCAACCGGAGGTGGACATTTAGCTAGTCTATCCATACTCCACCTTTGTCCATTCTCCAAAACAACTACGTTACGTTTGACCTTTACAATCATTTTGGGTTCATAAAGTTTGGAATCACTTACACTTACTCCAATGGGTTTCTTCATGAATACCCAATCCTCTATTGCCCATTTCTGAGTCTTGACACCATGTTTTTGGTCATAGTAAGACTTGCATTTGGTTTGGTGAGAGGTAATCTTGAGGAAGAGGTGTGGCGCCGCGGCCAGGGCGACTGACTCCGGAATCTGGGCATCACGGTTCGATCCTTGGCACCGGTGGCAGGTCAGCCCAGCACCATGTGACTCTGGGCAATAGCTTGCTTAATCTTCCCGACGGCCCCCAGCGCCTAGAGACCCTAACGGGTGATTGTGCGCTTTACAAATGTGGATATTATTATTATTTTACCATGTTTAAATCATGTTCCACTCTTTCTCCTCCGTAGATCCAATTGGGGAAGAATTTGGGACTAGGTTTCCTTCTTTTGAAAGAAGAGAATGGGGAGATTCCTTTGACCTGGTTAGGGGTAGTATGGAACGCCCACAACACTTCTTGTAACACCTGTTCTACTGGTAAATGATTGACACATGGAAGTTGAATGTTTTCTTTAACCATCCTATTGATTCTTTCTACATGGCCATTGGTCGTAGGACAGTATAGAGCAGTCCTGAGTTGTTTATGGCTAATTTGAATAAGATGTCTGTCATGGCTGAAGTAGTGAATCTTAACTTTTTGAAAAATTAAAGGCATCCCATCCTCATCGCCAGTGTTGTAATGAAGAAACTCTTCGCAGGAAAGTTCCAGTATGTATTAGATCTCCTCTGTCCACTCTACAACCTCCATTCCTACCTTCACACAGCCTGCCTCAACGTACTACTGCAGCCCCTTTTCACATTCCAAAATTCTAACATTCTAAGGTACACTCTAGGCAAACTGTAGGAAAGTACCAACAGTGGTAGGGGGAGGGGGGGAATGGAAAATCTATAAAACGTAATGGGTAATCTATACTTGAGATGGCAACATGAAATATAGGGAGGGGGGGGGGAAACGTAGAATATAACACGCAGCTACTCTAGGCCAGTGACAGTAACCATACTGCAAAATAAATCCTGAAGTACTCACAACAGCATCAAATGCACAGCCACCGTTTGCTGAACAGAAACATCATTGGCCTTGGCACAAACATAACATGCACAGACACATGTGCAAGTGTCTAAACAACCATTTACTAAAGCCCAGACAGAAACCTCCACATGCGCAGAATAGCTAATGTGTGCCCAGTGCCGTCTGTTATGAGCATAGTCATTAGTCAGAGGCTGGCCCTGTGCGCTATATGTAATGAGGGCTCTCGCTAAAGCATAGGTTAAATAGATTTCACAGGCGATGCCATAGGCACTAATGTGTCCACCAAAAATTCAAGGGCCTCATTTATGAGCCCTTGCGTCACTTTTACGCCGCCGGTGCGTCACTTTTTGTGACGCACCAGTGGTGTAAAAATGCACCTTGTTGCGCCATATTTACAAAGTGACGCATCTAGGTAGATGCGTCACTTTGTAAACCCCTGCGCCACATTATACCTGCGCCAGGTATAATGTATGCAAGGGGGGCGTATTGACGCAAGAAAGGGTCGTAGAAGTGACGCAGTGAAATCTATGAGATTTCACTGCGTCACTTCTAGGACGCCGTTGCATCAAAATCTTACGCCTGCCTCACAGCAGGCGTAAGACTGACGCAGGCCCTTTCACATGGGGCTTGCTCCATGTGAAAGGACGCATTGCTGGAGTTGCGTCACTTTTGTGACACACTCCAGCAATGCGTCACTTTTGCGCCATACAGATACGTCAGAAATACTGACGCATCTGTAACTCCTTAAGCAATGATGCGTCATAATGTAAATATGACGCATCATTGGTGTCGCAAGGAGGGCGCAATGAAAAGTGACACATCGCTGTTTTCACGCAGCGATGCGTCACTTTTCATAAATAAGGCCCCAAGTGTTTGAGAGACAAACAATTTTCAGTTTTTGCCCTCCCCAGGACAACTGTATTCATGCTAGGAACGTCCAGGTGCCTATTCTGGGCACATAATGGTTAGTTGCATTACTACTTTGTATAACTTATACCTAAGCTTTCGGATACTAAATGAACCTAAACGAACTGCATTTACATTAATAACGTGAAAATACATTTTGTGTGGATGGATGTTCTGAAAATCGGGCAATGGATCAGCCTTCCTCGATCTACATTGAACATGTCTGACATGCACAAATTATGTAAATTATGCATACAGAGAACTACACAAACTGAAAAGCCTCCTGGCATTTTATTATTAGGCGCTACCCCGCTTAAAAAAACATGTTATCAACATCAGAAGGATGAAAGCCTGATTCATCATAGCAGGATTAGGATTGTATCCTGTTCCAAGTTTGCATGCAGATATCAGTAGAAAACAAAGGGCAGATGTCGAGTTTCCCACTTGCTACTGATGTTGTATGGCCACAGGACACTGTAAGAACATGTTTGACAGCGACACCTGTACACATTTCATACACTTGAGAGAGCCCTCTGACAACTGAGCCAAAGATTGCATGCAATGTACAGTATTCTACAGCCGACTCAGACTGCTGGGTAATAAACTTATAGAACATGATGCAAGCACATACAGAAAGAGTTTTGTGTCAGAATTAATTTTCAATGAGGAGGGTGTGACGTGATGTTTCTAGGCTACAGTGATAAACATCCTTTAGAGTAGACAGACCATAGCCAAACATTTCAATCCATGCCTTGCAGGAGGAGTTATCGATTAACAAACCCTATTTTGGGGGGAAAGATGGACCCTGAAGTAAGCAACTTTAATAATTCTATTTATTCTGCCTCAGATTCTATGGCCCCGGTGAAAGCAATTAAAATTCTCCCATTAAGGCCTAACGAACCCTGGTATAACATTGGTTGGAAAAAAATCTTAGCTAAGCTTTTTAAAAATGAAGAAAAGGTTTGGGGAAAGGATTCTAAATCCGAAAAAAGGTTTAGGGCATGAAAATGTATAAATCTGAAATTAAAAAAGAGATCAACGTTTATGTTGCAAATAGACCATCAAACGCTTCTTGAGTAACCATGGAGACTTTTGGGATTTATTCGTGAATTAGCTCCCCCCTGTCATAAAGAAAGCTATCCTCTAGACCCGGAGGAATTTTCAATTATCTTGCAAAATTGCGTGCAATTTTGGTTATTTTGAATTACGATCATTACACAGAATGCCCAAAATTAGACTGTGTAATTACGTGCCGTTCGCTGCAAAAAATAGTGCGAGCGCACAGGAGCAAGCTAAAACCTCCAGAAGGCACTGACCAGTTTAGTGAAATCCAGCAATGAAAACATGGCGCAGGTCTGCCCTTTGTGGACCAATATTGGACACCTCTGATCTCCATTTACTGTGATCAATACATTTTATTATTACTACTGCTCCTGAGAATTTTAAAAGGGTTCTTACACTTCTGATTCCGTGGCTCTAAACTCCAATTTATGGAGATAAAACAGAGGAAAGTGAGACAGGCAATACCCTCCCTAGACAACACAATAAAAATGTTAGCATTTTATACCTACGTTTGGAAACTGCAAAGAGGAGTTCGGAGTTTGATAAACTACACAAAAATTTGTAGCAAGACATACCCTGAGATCTCGACACTAATTTACGTGACAAGATGAACATTGGTAGTGCACTGGTGACTTGTGATGTAAACAATGACAAGCCGATCAACCAGTTGTAGTTGGCCATACAAATTAGTTTGATTTCTGCCTTGAATGTACTACTTACCAGAAAACATTTTCTCAATGAGGTAGAGCGGTCTATTATTACATCCACTTCTAGCTGCGATAA
The DNA here is from genome assembly GCF_964261635.1 of Lissotriton helveticus. Lineage (NCBI taxonomy): Eukaryota > Metazoa > Chordata > Amphibia > Caudata > Salamandridae > Lissotriton > Lissotriton helveticus. The sequence continues at coordinate 115,298,233 of NC_136071.1, forward strand.
TAGCTGCTTTGTTTAATTGTACCCTTTAGAAAATACTCTATCAAAGGCAAATCAGAGCACACTTAGGGTATATGTACAAGGAAGTAGCAGAGTGAGGCGTTAGCCGTCATGGCTTAACGCCTCACTCCACCACTTCTGAAACGCAAGGCTGCTCCATATTTACAAGAATATGGTGCAGCCTTACGTTTTCCCCTGCGTTGGTGCTACACTTGGCAGTGTAGCTCCAACGCAGGTACCTTTGCACCATAGTGCAAGGGTGTCTGCGTGCAAGGGAGGATTGTTTATGTGTAGGAAGGTGTCCCTTCCGGCACATAAACAATCCTGAAATGACATTTTATCTCTTCTATGTGTGCTGCTTAATGCAGCACACATGGAAGTTACAATTTGTCATTTTTTAAGGATTGTTTATGTGCAGGAAGGGTCACCTTCCTGCACATAAACAATCCAAGGCATTTTGCTTTTTACAGATGCAAAAGCGAGGAGAAATAAAGCATTTATTCTTGTTTTGCCAAGTTAAGGCCAGGTTTTCCATCCTATTGTGCTGCCCTTGTAAATAGGGGGCAAAATCAATGGGTGTTGCGGTGGGACGCCCACTGCCCACTAAGTGGAGAAGTGTGGCTCACTGGTTAGAGGAGGCAGATCCGGACGCTGAGATCAGACCCGGGACCAGGGTTCAATTCCCGACGCGGCAGGGTCTTGAGCCCAAAATGTCCACGGACTCGGTAATTCTCGCTTCGGTGCCTACTCGAATCACAGGTTCACACTCTGCAACTCTGGGCAATAGCTTGCTTAATCTCCACTACGGCCCCCCGTGGCGGGATGCCTGGCTTTCACCTTGGGGATACCCAGTAGGGGCTATCTCACAGGGAAAAACCAGGACGGGTTCCCAATGCAAAGCGCTTTGAGACGTGGCGGTGATATTGCGCTATATAAAAACCCATCCATCCAAGTAAGGGGGCCTCATTTACAAGGCAGCGTTAAGCCACGTTAAATGGCTTAACGATGCCTTATAAATAAGGCGAAGCCCCTATTGCCACGGAAAGGTCACAAAAAGTGAAGTTCCCGTGGGGATAGGGCCTTGTACATATGCCCTTTTGTTTTGACTTGACTCAGACTGGTGCTGTGCTTTTACACTTGGCAAACAATAGTTGTATCTCACCCATCTGGACACCTTCTGTCCCAGGGTGTTGGCGGCTGCTCCATACTAGACACCCGGCCCTGGCTTGAACACCCCACCAGGTGTAGTATCAGAATATTGTCTGACATAAATATGGTGTTCTAAATATCATTTACAAAAATACTACTCCAAGTGAGTTAATACTAGAAAATCTATGCCCAATGGGACGATATATTTGAAATTGTTTTTGCACAATATTTATGTGAGGCAATATTTCCAAAGGTGATATTCTGGCGTGCAGCCACTGGCACTGCTGAGTTAACTCCGATTTATTCTGAGGTAGATAAAATGAGCGCCAATGAGTTGGGTAAATTAACAACTGCTGTTTACAGCAATATAAAATGTGACAGCTGTGGACTCTGAAGTGCTTAATTAATGAAGGTGTTTGCTGGTGCTGGGATAATTAATTCCTAACACCGGTACTTGTTTATGACTGTCCACTGCATGTTGGCGCTGTTTTACTACAATTGAGAACAGGACAACAGCAGAACATTTAACAATTGAAAATACAGTGTGTATATGTGTGTGTATGTGTGTGTATGTGTGTGTATGTGTGTGTATGTATATATATATATATATACCCAGCGGACCTGTACCCTGCAGGTTGAAACGTAGTGCGGGGACTCGAGGGGTTCTGGAGATTTTAAGTGGGCTGGACAAAGTGCGCACAGCTCTGCATACGCCTACAATCACAAAGATTTAACTTTGGTTTCTCCACGTTCCACCGGCCCAGGAATGAAGCATTCTGGGAATTGCAGTGTCTCCATCGTGGCAACTAAGTGGATGATCACATGATGGTTGGGGGAGGTGTGTACTCTGCAATTAGGGAGTGATGCAGAAACTGTTTTAAGCTGGGTGCGCGAACTTTCAGTTGGGCAGTGGCATCTGAGGAAGGCACAAGCCGAAATGCATCATGCCTTTTCTGCCATCTATTAAAGAACCTCGCACCTTCCTTCGGCGTTGTTGGAGGGTGTTTTGGATATTGATTGCACTCAACTGTACATAGTGCGTTCAGTACTGCTACGCCTGTATTTTCCAGCAAGATTCAGCTTCGTTCCCTCACGTCCCACCCGCCCAGGTATGATGGTTTCTGGGAGCTGTAGTCCTCAGTGTCACTACAGTCTGGTGGATGATCACATGGTTGGGGGAGGCGTCGACTCCTCACCCGGGAGCAGTGCAGAACTATTTAAACTGGGCCAAACGTACCTGCAGTTCGTCAGCGGCATCCGAAGAAGGCACACCTAGCCGAAATGCATCATGCCACAACTGCTGTAATATTATTAAAGAAACGTCACTCAAACTCCCTGCCTGTGGCCGCTTCCTTCCGCGCTGCTGGAGGTTTCCTTGGATATATATATATATATATAGTGTGGAATGGCAGTGAGGCAAAGTTTCTGGAATACTTTGAAATACTAAACACTAACACACCGTGTCTGAAGTTTACATACACCATAAGCAAATCCAAAGCGATCTTCTTGGACACTGAAGTGTACATAAAAAACAATTGTATAGAAACAACCCTTCACCGCAAAAGTACAGCCACAAACGCAACTCTCGAAGCGACAAGCTTCCACCAGCAATCCCTAATATCAAGCATACCATACGGGGAATTTCTCCGTCTGAGAAGAATCTGCAGCGAGGAAAAAGAATGGAATAAACAGAGCAAAAACACCATCAAACGTTTTGAAAAAAGAAAGTATAACAAGAATATGGTCCAGAGATGTTGGGAAAGAGCCAATCAGAAATCAAGAACAGATTGTCTGCAACAAAAAACACATCAAATCAATCAAGAGGAGGAACCAATCAGATTGATCTTAAACTATAGCCAGGAATCAAAAAAGATTAATCAGATCTTACAAAAAAATTGGAAAATTTTACAACTGGATCCAATAATTGGCAAAAAAATGGGCACTCATCCTGTCATTACTTATAGAAGGGCAAAGAACCTGCAAGATCAATTGGTTCACAGTCATTACAAGAAACCAACCCAGAAAAAAGTTTGGTTGAAAACAAAGGGTTTTATCAAATGTTACAATTGCAAAGCATGCGAGATTGCCAAACCAACAACGGAAGTATCTATGCCAAATAAAAAGACCTGGCAGATCAGGGAATGTATCACATGTAACAGCCAATATACAATCTACATGATCGAATGCCCCTGCAAACTTAGATACATAGGGAGCACCATATGTGAGCTCAAAAAACGTATCTTGGAACATGCCCGTGCAACGACACACAAAGACAGAAGCAACGCAGTTGCAAAACATATGGAGGCTCACCATAATGGTGACTGGAAACTGTTACGCTTCTGGGGCATAGAAACAATGACCCTATCTGACAGAGGAGGACACAATGAAAAACAACTGCGGCAAAAAGAATCAAGACATATCTTGAATTTCAGGACAATGACTCCTTTTGGTCTCAACCAATCGGAAGAACTATACATACATCTGTAAATTCAATAAGAACTTGGCACCTGAAATCCTTAAAATGGCATCACGTTTACAGACAATTTTAATTGTAAAATAATCACTTCTGAATCTCCCAATCACTACCCGCAATGCCACACACACTGTCTATCAAGGGACAAACCATACACAACACGAAACCACCATCACTTTACATAGAGATGTTTCAACAGCGAATAAAAGCCCACTGGAGGGCAGTAACACCCATAAATATAATAAATGCTTTACTATCAAGTATCCAGCCAAACATAAGCACAATGCAACAACACCACATATGAATTTGAAAGTCAAAATATATAGCGTGTCACAATCATGCACTACATGACCCATAAGCCCAAAGGTGGGCGGTAACACTTAGAAACTAAACGACATATGTTGTGTGTTGGTTATTGTATAAACAAAATAATTCTCGGTGCAATGTATATACAGTGATGTAAACAAATGGCTTAAAATCGATCCTTGTGATGTAAAACGATGAGGGTGCGTATTCATGTACTACATGACCCATAAGTCATAGAGGGAAGAAACCCTTGCTTAACGATCAGGTGACGGTGGGAACACCCCCAAAGGGGAGTGACTTTGTAATTTGAAAATTGGTTTTTGTTTATAAAGTTGTGGCAGAGCTTTTTCTAACTAACCGTGACCAAGACAGCGGAGGCTGTCGAAACGCGTTGGTTTTTGCTTTTGTTTTTGACACCCCATGGACTAAAAATTAAAACAAACTCGAACAAACCTTGCGGAATTCGATTGGGTTTCTTGTGCGACTCCATGGTATCCTCTGGTGGAGGAATCGTTGTTTGGATGAATTTAGCGGTTGGGCTCAACCGCAGGAGTATCGCGGCCACTACTTGCAGCGCCTAACGGGGAGAAAGCGAGCCATATGGTGTGATTGATATATATATATATATATATATATATATATATATAAAGGGGCAGTGTGGAGTGAAGGCAGAAGTGGACTCCTAGATATACCCTGGGCCGTGGCACTTATTTTTCTACAAATGAATCAATGTGTATCCGGTACTAAACATTACAGAGTTATATTGATCAGTCTCTTGTTTCGTGGTCCAAAGGACCATCCTTGAAAAATGCAGTACTGAGGACTTTCATACACATTTAGGACATCAATGTCTTGCGAGATGACCGTTGTATCTTTTGCTTACAGTTTGCTGGAGAAGTATTATCTGCAGGTACTTAGATGTGTGGTGAGTGTCAGCACTCCAATCTGGGTATATGTGTCATTCTTTGGGCTGTTTGCCCACTGCGCCTCCCCATGAAAGATGGTGGGGTGTGAGCGACGAGGCTATGTCTATGTAAGAGAAAGTATGCAAACTCTTATCATAAAGTACATAGCTATCTACAGCTCCTATGGCCTCTTACCACTATACATATAGACCAGTGGTTCCCAAACTTTTGACTTCTGGGGACCCCCACTTAATCATTATTGGAACCCGGGGACCTTCACTGAATTATTATTGGAACCCGGGGACCTCCACTGAATTATTATTGGAATCCGGGGACCCGCCTCTATGAGTCATTACTGGTAGCTGGGGACCCCGGCCTAAGCATTGTCAATGATTTGAACCATAAAACAATACACAAAAAATACAGAAAAAAAGCGTTCATCAAACAAATACACAAATGTTGACACATTTTATTTAATTTGCAAATACATATAAATCACAATTAAAACATTTAATTTTAATAGAAAAGTTGGAGCTTTTCTAAATTCAATTCAGCCACTCATCATCCATACTATATTCTTTATGATGACCCCGCACTGGTCCCACGAATCAATCTGAGATACTTATTTAAATTTTAGCCGCCAATTTCAAATTCCTTTGCATTTATAGTACTTTTAAAATGTTCAATTGTACATTTAGATTCTTTATTTATATGCACTTTAACCGCTTTGCCACGGCGCACATTCCACCACGGTGCGGGCGAATTTGAAGCGTGCGCAGATCGGACGGCCCCAGGCCGTGCAACGCACATGCCCACCGTGATGTTGGACGGATGGGGCCGTCCGACGAATGGAAGTGCTTAATAATCTGTTAGTATTATGTAATTATCTAAGTAGTCACAGACCACCTGAGGAGTCGTTGCAGACCACCAGGGGTACCCGGACCACAGTATGGGAGTCACTGCTCTAAACCAAAGATGTTTATTTCGCAGTGCTGATTAGGATAGCAGAGGGAACTTTGAGAGGCACTGAACACGTTGCGCTTTCAGCTTATCAAGCCCATGATTGTCCACAGCATCAGTATGTTGCACATGGATATTGCAAATGTCTTTAAAATAATCAAAACAGCATGGCTTACCTGTAGTTACCTGTAGCAGGGCCGCCCATGGCCAGCTTCAAGGGAGCCGCAGTCCCATCCCTATCAATGAATCTCAGACACATTCAAGGGTTGTTCTTTAATGAAAGAGCCAGAGGCGACCCTTTATCACCACACATTCCCTCATCATGGTCTGCAATCTGGTATTAAATTCATGTATTCGAAGTGCCACAAGCAAATGGCTCCATAAATATGGCATGGATATAATCCCCTACCCCTTATAATTCTACTGTCTCATTAGCAATGCCATAAATAAAAAGAAGTTGTGAAAAAGTTATTTGGTTTGTATGCTAATAGGGCTGTTTTATAATGCCACTCAGTATGAATTCTTTGCATGCTGCAGTGGCATATATGCAAAAAGAAGTCCATATTTTACAACATTTCATGTGAGTTAGAGAGTTATGCACGCTGGGCTTCAGGAAAAGCAATGTGAAAGGTGTAGGTAGGCAACAGCAGGTTCGGGCACTTTTTAGGGTTGACACAGTACAGCGTTTGCCTAACTACCTGTTGCCCAAGTCTTCTGTTCTCATTGCCCAAATAACCCTTTTTAGACTCTCCCCTCCTGTATCCCTCCTTTGACTCATCCCAAACCTCATTTTACAACGAAGATCTCCCAAATAACCCTTTAAGACTCTTCCCTTCTCTATCCCTCTTGACTCACCCCAAACCTAATTTTACTACTATTATCTCCAAAATAACACTTTCTAGATTCTTCCCTCCTCTATCCTATTCAATCCAACTAATCAATCAATCAATCAATCAATCAGAGCATTTGTATAGCGCACTACTCACCCGGAGGGTCTCAAGGCGCTGGGGGGGGGTTCGCTACTGCTCGAATAGCCAGGTCTTGAGCTGCTTCCTGAAGGCGAGGTGGTCCTGGGTCAGGCGGAGGTGGGTCGGAAGGGAGTTCCAAGTCTTGGCGGCCAGGTAGGAGAAGGACCTTCCTCCTGTGGTGGCTCTTCGGATGCGGGGGACGGCGGCGAGGGCGTGGCTGGTCGATCGAAGCTGGCGCGTGGGAGCGTAGAAGTTGAGGCGGCTGTTGAGGTATCCTGGTCCTTGGTTGTGTAAGGCTTTGTGTGCGTGGGTGAGGAGCCGGAAGGTGATTCTCTTGTTGACCGGGAGCCACTGCAGGTCTCTCAGGTGTCCGGAGATGTGGCTGCGGCGGGGGATGTCCAGGATGAGTCGTGCTGAGGTGTTCTGGATCCGCTGGAGTCTCTTCTGGAGTTTGGCGGTGGTTCCGGCGTAGAGTGAGTTGCCGTAGTCCAGACGGCTGGTGACGAGGGCCTGGGTGACCGTCTTCCTGGTCTCGGTGGGGATCCATCGGAAGATCTTGCGTAGCATTCGCAGGATGTGGAAGCACGACGAGGAGACGGCGTTGACTTGTCTGGTCATGGAGAGGGAGGAGTCCAGGATGAAGCCCAGGTTGCGTGCGTGGTCAGTTGGTTTGGGTGCGCTGCCCAGGGCGGGGGGCCACCAGGAGTCGTCCCAGGCGGAGGGTGAGGATCCCAGGATGAGGACTTCCGTCTTGTCTGAGTTCAGTTTCAGGCGGCTGTTCGACATCCATTTGGCTACTTCTGTCATCCCTTCGTGCAGGTTGGCTCTGGCGGTGGCGGGGTCGTTAGTGAGGGAGAGGATCAGCTGGGTGTCGTCGGCGTAGGAGATGATGTTCAGGTTGTGCTGGCGTGCGGTGGCTGCGAGGGGGCTCATGTAGACGTTGAAGAGAGTTGGGCTGAGCGAGGAGCCTTGAGGAACGCCGCAGATGACTTCGGTGGCCTCCGATCTGAACGGGGGGAGGCGGACTCTCTGTGTCCTTCCGGTGAGGAAGGAGGTGATCCACTCCAGTGCCTTCTCCTGGATTCTGACGTTGCTGAGGCGCTGTACTAGGGTGCGGTGGCAGACAGTGTCGAAGGCCGCGGAGAGGTCCAGGAGGATGAGGGCCGCTGTTTCTCCGTTGTCGAGCAGGGCTCGGATGTCGTCTGTGGCTGCGATCAGGGCGGTCTCGGTGCTGTGGTTGGCCCGGAAGCCAGACTGCGAGAGGTCGAGGGAGCCGTTCGTCTCGAGGAAGGCGGCCAGTTGCTTGTTGACGGTCTTCTCGATGACTTTGGCCGGAAACGGGAGCAGCGAGATGGGGCGGTAATTCTTGAGGTCGGTAGGGTCTGCTGATGGTTTCTTGAGTAGAGCGCTGAGTTCGGCGTGCTTCCAGCTCTCCGGGAAGGTGGCGATGTCGAAGGAGGTGTTGATGATGTCCCGCAGGTGGGGTGCGATGACAGCGTCGGCCTTGTTGAAGACGTGGTGAGGGCAGGGGTCTGTCGGAGATCCGGAGTGGATGGAGTTCATCGTGCGGATGGTGTCTTCGGTGCTGATCGGGGTCCAGGCGCGGAGGGTGGTGGTGGGGGGCGGTGGTTCGGTCGTGGCGTGCGTTGGTTGAGTGCTCACATTTCCACCACTCCAATTAAGAACTTATATTTCCCTATTCTAATCCAACACTAATCCGCTTTGGGTTCCGGAGTAGGGTGCTACTCACCAAAAAGTGCTTCAATGCCTCGTCAGTGGTAGTAAGTGCCATATAACTACAATTACAGGATATTGCATGTCCCCTTGCTACTGCAACCGTCCCATAAAGCTGATTGGTTTATGTTGCTCTCATAAGGAACCATTAAGGTCTCCAGAAAGGGAAACATCCTTTACAACGCAACTTTTACCACGCAGTGCCTTTACGACGCAACTTTTACAACGCAAACCATTACAACGAATTGCGCTGGGGGGCGCTCTAGGATAGGGGATGTGTTTAATGTACTATCCAACACCTTCCCTACTATCCACGGGGACTGGAGTTGGAATAGTAAATTAAACAATTCACTATCCAGCGCCTAAAAGCACTATGCGTTGTAATGGTATGCGTTGTAAAAACAGCGTTGTAAAAGCATGCGATGTAAAAGCATACGTTGTAATGTCATACATCCCTCCAGAAAGCATATTATGAATTTTGGCTTCACTTTAACCAGCTGGTTCAATTTACTTGTGCTACCTGCTTTCTTTCGACTTCCATGTGTCAAGAAGGGGCTCTGAAGATTAAATGAAGTATCAGATATCAGGCTACTGAAAACTTCCGAAAGAAAAGGATGGCAGCTGGGAAGCAGCAAAAAGGGGCTACTATGGAACCTCATGAGTCAGGCCCAAAGCAAAGATAGTCCTTCAGTATGGAGGGCTGCAGTTCCATCCTAATTTGTGAATCTGTAAGTGCAGGGGTCCAAAGCTTTTTATAGGAGCCTGTGGCAGGACTACCAAGTGCCAGGGTTGCCGAATACCAATTCTGCCTACTCTTTATTTAACCTCAAGCATCTTTCTTCCTTCACCCTACACTTCCTGTCTCTTTATGTCTCTCTTGCAGGTTCTCCTAATCGCTACTTTCTTTGCTTGTCATTGTTTTAATGTATGACTGTTGTCTTCTTTCTCTGTTGTTTGCCTTTCTCTGCTTTGCTCTAGATCACACTCCAAAGATGAAAAAAGCATCCAGGGCCAGATGTACGACCGTTTTTTGTGGTCGCAAAAAGGAAATAAACCCGTTTGCGACTGCAAAAACATGGTGGTAGTATATATACGCTGTTTGCCAGTCACTGACTGGCAAAATAAGGTTTGCGACTCGCTAAGAGGAAGTTGCATGCCTAGGGGGCCCCTTCCTAATGTCAAGTCCAAATGGCATGTACCATTGTTTACTGTTGCAAAACACTTGCAGTTTAACACCTACTTCAAGTAGGAGGTAAACCACTAGCAAACAGGAAGGGCTCCCCGGGGGATCACTTCCCCTTTGTGAGTGTGTGTGAAAATATATTTTATGAGCAGGCAGTGGCCCCAGGGACCACTGCCTGCCCTTAAAAAATAAAACTGAAAAGTTTCATTTTTCTTTTTTAAATGCATCCCGTTTTCCTTTAAGGAGACAGATGAACCTTCCCTAGGAATGAGACACCACAGTAAGTATTAGCAGCCCCGAGGAGTGAGTTGGGAGGCTTGAGCACTGATTAAAAGAGCCTTCATCAGCATTCGAGATTGAGAGGCGGCTATACCGCATCAGCAAGCAGAACTTGCTAGCTGCTGGAGGACCACCGCTTTACCTAGGGCTGTAAGGCATGAGTTTAATAGGTAGCTTTAACAGACAATAATCTCTGCCTTTTCTTCTTTTTCTCAGTGGCGTCTCTAGATGTGGATTTTAAGGTGTGTGTGTGCGTGTGTGTATACATACATATACATAAATGATAATATGTTTAATCAGACTTTGCACATGTGTGTATATATCTATATATAGAGATATGCTACATTGCAATGAAAGGTAATTTGAAAGTAATGTGTGTGTGTGTGTGTGCACGTGTGAGTGTGTGTGTATGTGTTTAGCAAGGGGAAGTGTCCGTTTTTTCCTGTATCACCTTCGAGGGAAGTGCAGGACAAATGGAGCTAGGGCACTGCCCTCCTCGAGGGATGCCACTGATTTTCCCCCAAAGAACTTGAAAACGTCAGGACCACTTAGGGGGTTCCAGGTCTCGCTTTGTGTTATCTTCAGAGCCCAAGTCCTTTCCAATTCCAAAGTAAATCCATGTCTCTTGCCTCCTCATATGGCTATGGCTTATTGGTGCCGAGAAACAGTCCTATTTATTTGACCCCTCTATAGAATATACTTACTCCCTCAAAAAGAGATATTTCATGTTGTCATGAGTGTATGCTGTGTGTTGGATCTTGTCACGTTTATAATGATGAGTATGTAGTGGGCATGTTTTAGTGCCCTTGCAGTGTCATTGTGCTGTCTGCATGGTGTGCTCTGCGAGAAACAATGGGCCTCATTTATGAGGCTGTGCGTCACTTTTACGCCGCCGGTGCGTCACTTTTTGTGGCGCCCCAGTGGAATAAAAAAATGCGCCTCGTTGCACCATATTTACAAAGTGACGCATCTAGGTAGATGCGTCACTTTGTAAACCCCTGCGCCACATTACACCTGCACCAGGTATAATGTATGCAAGGGGGCCGTATTGATGCAAGGAAGGGTCGTAGAAGTGACGCAGTGAAATCTATGAGATTTCACTGCGTCACTTTTAGGACGCCCTAGCGTCAGAATCTTGCGCCTGCCTAACAGCAGGCGTAAGACTGACGCAGGCCATTTCATATGGGGCTTGCCCCATGTGAAAGGACGCATTGCTGGAGTTGCGTCACTTTTGTGACACACTCCAGCAATGCGTCACTTTTGCGCTTACAGATACGTCAGAAATACTGACGTATCTGTAACTCCTTGCGACATGATGCGTCATACATTAAATATGACGCATAAGGAGTGCGCACTGAGAAGTGACGCATAGCTGCTTTCACGCAGCGATGCGTCATTTCTCATAAATGAGGCCCCATGATTACAGCACAAGGTGGAGGTTCCTGTGGATGCTGGTGTAGCCCTGATGGACGTGACAACTTATATTTTCCCTTCTCTGGAAAACCTGTAGCCACTCTTTGAGAGTTGGGCAATCTACATCCACGTCAAGCTGGTCCTGGAGATCTGTTGTTGAAACAAAGAGTGAATCAAATCTAGTTTGGGTGGCGGACTATTCCATTGCATTATAGATTTCTATCGCAATTTTCTACCTCATGTCGAGGTTTAAAAGCCCTTCCCTCATAACAGCCCATTATGCATGGATGTGCCCATGTGTACCCTACACCTTTGTGTAGAACAGGAATCTGCTCGGTAACAACAAACACTCTGCTTAGAATGTGGGCTCTCTGGTCTCAAATGCACATCCTATTTTTATTTTGGTTAAGTTCTTGTTTGTGTAATATGGACAAGCAACCAGACGGATGCTTCAAATTATTCAAGGTGGAAAGAATGGAAGAGGCGAGGCAAGACAAAATATCACTCAGAATGGACAGTCCAGAACATAAACTTGCCAGGAAGTGGTGGGTCTTCAAGCAACAAGTGGTTTCTCTACCAATTTGTTGCTCCTTCTCCCTTGTAGTGTGGAAATGTCCTAGAGGAAGCAGCTAGCTTTGGTGGGTTGGAAGTGTGCTTCCTGAGTGTCTTTAACACTTTCTTATTGGTTTTGGCCTCCATCCAATCTCCTAGAACTGGATTAGATCAGATCCAATTCCTCACATATCTTTTGGAAATTGTATGGAGCGCTGCAGCAATAACTGGAAACGGGCCACAGTAGGGACCCGGCAGCAATTTCTGAGCTGGAAACAGGCCTTTGTGGCTCATCAAGCCGATCTCCAGGTGCAGTGCATTGCCACTAGGACCCATGGAGTGCCACTTGCACATTCAGTGCCCTTAGATAATACTAAACCAATTATAATCACGTATGTAGGTTCCATCAACATACCTGCCAACTCACACGGTGCCACAATGTGGCACAACACTGTGCCACAATGTGACACACAATATCGGTTCCCAACACACGATCACATGGTGAACTGCTGATATCACATGGTGGCAGGGAAAACAAGCTGAAAATCACTGTAAATAGTGGCTTTCTTGCTCGTTTTCTGAGGCTTTGAACTGCCGACGTCCATTAAGAGTGAAAACAGTCCTAGACATCCGCACCACCCTCAGCAAGCTTTGAGTTGGGGGTTCAAAAGTGCCTCACAGGTAGTTCTGGGCTCTATGGCCCACCCCCTTCGAGGACCCGCCGCCTCTTCACACAGTGAGATTGTTGTTCAAGTTGGCAGGTATGCATCATGATAGGCCACATTTCATGAAAGCTCTACCTCCTATGACCCAGGTGCTATCCTGACTGAGGATATTTTTAAGATAATGGTATCTGGGATGGACCATCGCACATGGACTACACCCTGCAATCCACAAGGACCTACAAAGAAACCCCATGCACAGTAACTTCAAAAGTAGCTAAGAGATAAACAGAGATTGTATTTTCTTTCTCAGGCTCTGGATCTGTTAGATATGTAGATCTATGCATGCTTTTTAGAAATACCTAGAATGTCTTTCTTTGGAGGTGATAGTAACCCCATTATAATCACTTATAAATCACAGAATACAAATTGATTTTTTTAGCATTCAATAATAAGCATCTCTCACTCTCTTTTGGAATCCACTTTATCCTCCTTAAAGAATAACATAGGGTTGAGTTAAAATCTGCATGGCTGCAACCTTGTGCCTTGAAGCGTTAATAGGGCCATTTGGATCCTGCACAAAATTAATGATGCTACTTAGGCAGGATTGTATCTTACAACCTAAAGGTAACACAAGGAACTCAGCAAAAAAATCATCAACACACCCAGGTCTTACTTAAAATGCAAATGTGTGACCTACACTTACATGTTATGCTTTGCAGGAGACACACCAACCCTCGGGCTATTTTATGATGACTCACTCTTGTGACCAGAGAGTGCACACAGATATTTCCAGTAAATGCATTAACCACCAGAGTTTCAAGTTCATTTTATTGAGCAGAGTTACTTAAAACCATTGCTACAAAATATCTCATTACGTGTCATCAGTTATTAAAAATATTAAAAACCAATTAAAAGACATTATAACCAAATGTGTTTACAGTACATTAAAGGAATAAGCCAGTTATTTAGCAGTGTCTGACTTTTCCTTGTCAGCTGTATTGCTGTTCTGACTGGGCATTTTCTTCTACACTTGTATTAAGAATTTTACAAAGCGGCAGTTAAGCTGTGTGTCCTCATGTGGAAAACATGCCAACACAGCCTGTCTCCGTGTTCGAATACCTCTCTGGTTAAAAAGTGGTTTTAACCCCTCCGCTGCACCGAACGTTCCGCGCTCGTGCGGAACGTTCTATTGCGCGGGCGGGGCCGGAACGTTCAGCGGACGTGCGCAGCACTACTGAGGTAGTGCACGCAACATCCGCTGAATGTGCCCCGCACGGAAGGGGTTAAAAGCCGTCTCCTTTCTTTTGTTAGTTCTTTGCATATGCAGAGGAGATGCAGCATATCTTCTTGCGGTGTACCACATAAACTACAATTGGGATCAGATTGTTTTTTCAGCCAATATGGAAAGTGCTTTGTGCATGGCAACAAGCCTAATCTGTACTTTAAAAATTGAATTTTTGTATGTTTGGCAAAACCCAAAGCTAGATACGTTTGTGCAGTCAGGGAGGAATAGGATTAACCACCAGAGTAATATTACCAGAGTTATACCCTCAAACGTGTTGGGGCCACACCCACGTCCGTAGCACTGCCCCTCATAGTCCTGGCCCTCAGCACTCTGCTTTACTCAATTTATGAATTATGTGAATATTTGTATTCTATTTCCACCACTGAACCCTACTGATTTTTGCAGTGCACTGCTGCTTTCGCAGTAACACTACAGCCTTTATATTTATTTGAGTCCTCCTACTGCTTTTGAGGAGGCTGCGGATTGGACCAGCTGAGATTTTAATGGCAGTTCCCTCCAGAGCAGCAGATTTCCCAACTGCTCACGGAAGAGTTTTGGAATCCATGCGTTGCAGTGGCTGATGGAGTTACTAACTGTCCGCACTGCACTTCACGTGTATGTTTGCTGATGCACTGATGTACTATTAAGTTTAAGGCTGACCATAGTGCTCACTTCTAAATATTTTTTCATTAATTTCTCATAATGATGCTGCGCCACTTCCTGTATGTCGGTTCTATGACATGTGACTTCCTCTGATGTCATCATCAGACCAAAGGTCATGTGATGTTATTGCTATAATACCATCTTCATGAATAAACAGCAGGGCCACTGGAATTATGCGACTGGACAGCAATTTTTCGCAAAATTATAGATCTGCCATATTTACCACATAATTCTTCATCAACTGCATAATTTGAAGATTTTTAACAAAAATATGAGGGCAGTGGAAGGCCATTTGCTAAGTTTGACTGGTCACCTTTCTGTTACCTATTGCCATGTTTGAGAGTTAAACTGAAACTAATGAGATGTAGCCTATGGCCAGACAGTGCTAACGTGTAAAAATTGCAAAATAGTGCAGTTAAACTATCAAAAAACTGTGCTGTATTACGCCGCATAATTTGCATTTTCTTGCCCATAATTAAGTCAACCCTGCCACATAATTTGGCCCTCTCCTGCCGCATAATTCCAGTGGCCCTGATAACTAGTTGTTTTAAAACATGAAACTTCCTGCATCTTTTCACTTACAGAATGTTGCCAAATAAACAAGGATGTGTGATCTTTTCATAGTATGGTACAATGATGCAGCCATGGTCTGGGCTCTGGCGCCTCTAGTGGAGGGACATGGTCAATCATATTATCTAGGTAGCAAGAGCACAGGCGGGCGCGATGGGTCCTCTCCACGCACAGTCTGACGCATGAACTTCAGTTTAGGAAGGCTGAAGCGACAATCAGTCTTGATTTACTCGTGCAAGTATAAAGATGACCTTAAAGCGGTAATGACTTAGAATTAAGGCAGCAAATTCAATTTAATTCCGGAAGAGCTGATTGCGTCGTTCAATGCAAGTACTCAGCCAGCGATCTGAATGAACTGTTTTATTATAGAACTGTGTTGGGCAGGATGAATCACACATATTGAATAAACGAAAGTAAAACTCGGATTGGAGGAACAAAGAAATAGAGTTTCATTAATCTGACACTAGGCAAGGAGTCAGAGAATGTTGGGATGAAAACGTCTACCCATCTGCTGAGATCTTGCAGTTTGGACAGGCAATTTAATTGAGTGACGCATGGGGAAATGAAGTGGGTTGCCAATGATCATCTAGGTACGTGACAGAAAACAAGCATTGGCAATATCCCTTAGATCTGAAAGTGCCTCTTTAGTTACTGGTGAGTTTGGGAACCGATTGCTTCATCAGACATGCACTCTGTCACTCATCCTTGCACTCGTGTCTATTCATCCAACCACACAGGGCTTAATTTGTGCCGGTGCTTAGCTTGACTTAATTGACAGGGCCGGGTCTACACGCATCTGCTGGCACGCAGTGACGCACATCACATTTTTCAATTCTATTCCAGGACAGGAGGCTCCGATTATGCTATTCTCATTTCTTTAATGAAATGCACAGCAGCCATAGAAACAAATAAAAACCACAATACCCATAAACACTTGGGTAATGACCATAGAGTCTGCAGTATATAAGGTCATATAGAGAGTCACACTTCCTCTTTCTTTGCTGCTCCGCAGCCAGTTAGGTGCTTTTGTCCTTACCTTTGCGATTGTTATTCGTTATATTGTTGTGCTTTGCTTGCTTGCTTGGCTCGTTTTCATTAGCGTTCTAGCGCTGCGGTGTGTGCGCTGTCCCCGGTTCATTATTGCCGGTTTTTCCTTCGTTGCGCTGCACTTTTGGGAGCGTGGGTCTACCTCCCTGACAGCCGGGCGCGCGGCACCCGTGTCTCTTTCAGTGAGTGGAGCGGGAGTTGGGGGTTTGAGGGCTCGCGCTCTGGTCGCAGAGCGAGCTCCTCTGCTTCTATTGTGGCACAAACTATTTTCCGCGCATGTGCCGCTCCTTGCTTCCGGTTTCGTTTTTCCACACGGCACCAGAGCTTTCAGAAAGACGTCTTTTCAGAGCGTCTCCGCCCACGGCCACAGTATTCACCCCTTCTGACGCCAATTGCTCGAAAAAGGGCTTTGGGCAGGATAAATCGGCATAGGCTTTGCCTACAGTGTTTTTTTGTATACAGCCAGCCTCCCTCCACATTTAAAGTATATTTTGGCAGTTTCTCTGCGCCTGTTGGGCTTGCTGTGGGGTTTTTCACTCCCCCTGAATTTTGCCTTTGGCATTTCGGATTTGGGTCATCTTGTGGGCACTTTTATTATCACACTCAGTGAACCATGAGTGAGTTTTATTGTGAAGATGACTACTATGATGAGGAGGACGCCTCTGAGTCTCTGGAACAGGACTTGGTGGAGGCTCTTGATCAGGGAGTGCAGCACTCCGTCAATAAGGTGCTGGTGAGAGCCATTACACCTCTGAAGTGCCATTTAACGAAGTATGCGCAACAGCAGGGATGGGTGCCTGCTGCGCGCAAGTCCTCTGCCTCTCCTAAGAACCCTCATTCTTCGGATTTTCAAAGGTTAGCTAAATCATTGTCCTCTGCCGCGTCCAAGACCTCTGCGGGTGCGTCATCTGCTGTTTCCCCGGCTGATACGGATGACCAGCATTCCTCCTCCTCTTCTGATCATACGGAGCCGCCTCCTAAGAAGAAGCTATGTAAGGAGCATTTCGTGGATGCTCCCACTCATCCCCCTGTCCTTACCTTTGATCCCTCGGACATTCTTCACCCTATCTCCACGTCTTGGCTCCCGTCCCCAGCAGTCGCGGAGTATGTACAAGCTCACATACGCCGTCCCTTCGACAAGGATGTTTGGGCTCGGCTTCGGCCTAAATGTCCTAGACAGGATCTGGCTGATCATCTGGCTGACACTCATGAAGTAGATCCAACGATGCTCACTTATCTTCGCAAATACGCTAAGGATCCCAAGAAGGGTCTGGATCGCTCTTGGCGGTCCTGCCAGGACAAGGTTCTTGATTTGATGGGTCCTCTCACTAAGATACTGGACCTTGGTTTCTTGGCCAAGGAGTCATCGGCGTTGGTTGATCCTGATGAGCTCATATAATGGGCTCAAAGGATAATTGTGCCCTTTCTAGCGAACGACGCCGTTCCATTCTCTTGAAGTTGGACCCGAAGTTGGCCGAACTTTCCACTTCGGAGTCTGGACCTGAGGCTCAGGGTCTGCTCTTCGGCCAGCCGTTCCTCAAGAAACTCACCAAATTTGTCAACACTTTCAGTGGCCTGGACAAGGCTCAAACCTCTCTTAAACGAGCGTTTCATCCGGTTTTTGCCAGGGCCGGACGACAAAAGGGACGCTCGTTCGGCCGTGGTCAATCAACCCAAAGAGGATCTCAGTCCCACAGAGGTGGTCACCAGGATTCTGGATATTCGCAGAAATCCAAATTTTATCCTTTTAGAAAAGGACGAGGATAGTACCAAAAAGGTCGCTCCGGTGGAGGCTATGGTGGATACCAGGACTCCAATACTTCAGGTGAGCCTCATTCCTGCATGCAGTGTGGTACTGGGGGGCAGGATTTGTTTTTTCCTCGACAATTGGTGCTTGATCTCAAGCGATGCTTGGGTACTGGAGACGCTCCGAGGTTACAAGATAGAGTTTTATCAACCCCCAAGTCAGTCCCACCCTCCCGCTCCTCTTCGCTTTTCCGTTCAGGATCAGGAGTTCATTTCTGCGGAACTGGATTCCCTTCTTCTGAAGGAGGCGATTCTTCCATCCGTGCGCCATCCTCAGGGGTTCGTCAGCACGGTGTTCCTGGTGGAAAAGAAAGGGGGAGGGTCCCGCTTGGTCCTCAATCTAAAGGAGTTCAACGGAGGGGTGGTTTACAGGCATTTCAAGATGGAGGGCATCCATCTATTACAGGATCTTCTGAGAAAGAAGGACTGGATGGTTCGCCTCGATCTCAAGGACGCTTACCTGTCCGTCCCTGTCTTCCCTCCTCATCGGCGTTTCCTTCAGTTCCATTGGTTGGGGACGTGGTACGAATACAAAGTACTCCCGTTCGGCCTTTCGTCGGCACCTTGGTGCTTCACGAAACTGCTGAGGCCGGTAGTGGAGTCGTTGCGCACTTGAGGTGTTCTTCTGATCATTTATCTGGACGACATCCTCATCTTGGCGGAGTCCCCGTCCCAATTATTGACTCACCTGGAATGGTCCATCGACCTTTTGCAATCCCTGGGGTTTCTAGTGAACGTTCAGAAATCAGTCCTGAGCCCGACGCAGATAATAGACTTCTTGGGCTTCCAGGTCAATTCTCTTACGTGTCAACTTCTGTTACCCAATCAAAAAATTCGTTACATCAAGAGGGAGTTGACTTCGGTTATTTCCACACCGACTGTGTCTTTGAGGTCGTTAGCACGCGTTGTCGGTCTGTTGGCTTCCTACATTCAAGCGATCTTCCCGGCCCCTCGGCATTACGGAGCTTTGCAGCACCTGAAGATACATCATCTCCAAAAAGGCCTCCGCTATTCGAACCAGATTCCTCTCTCGGAGGAGGCGAGGTGGGAGATGCAATGGTGGCTGGATCACATGGATGCTTGGAATGGCCGAGCCCTGTTCGGCTCCTCGCCAGAGATAGTGATTGAGTCAGATGCCAGTCGCTGGGGTTGGGGAGTCCGGTGCGGCACGGTCTCGACAGGGGGTCGTTGGTCTCCTCGGGAACTCACTCTCCACATCAACTGTTTGGAACTCCTGGCGGGCTCCTTTGCGGTCCATTGCCTCTCTCCCCTGCCGTCCAACTGCTGTATACTTCTCCGCATGGACAACGTATCGGCAGTCAGCTATATCAACAAACTGGGCGGCACTCGGTCGAGGTTGCTGGCGGAGATTGCCACAGATTTTTGGCATTTTTGTCTGCATCAGAGGATCACAGTTATTGCCGAGTATCTGCCCGGCCACAACAATCAGATTGTGGATTGGAATTCGAGACACCTGAGGGATTTCAGCGATTGGAGACTCCATCCCCGCGTGTTCCGCCGCCTTCTCCGGACTTGGGGTCAGTGTCAGATAGATCTATTTGCCTCTCACCTCAACACCCAGCTCCTGTTGTTCTTCAGTTGGAGAACCGGATCCAGAAGCCCTCGCCACGGATGCCTTTCTGCAACCGTGGCCGTCGACTCTGTGTTATGCCTTTCCCCCATTCATGATGATTCCCAGGGTGCTGGCTTGCACGAAGCGTTATCAGTCGGAACTGATCCTCATTGCTCCTCTGTGGTGGGCTCAACTGTGGTTCCCGGTTCTCCTGGAGATGTCTTGTGCAGTGCCGCTCCTTCTTCCCCAGAAGTGGAATCTCCTGCTAGATCCTCTTCATCATCCGCATCCCCTGATTCTGTCAGGCTCTCTCCTGCTCCTTGCGTGGTGAATTTCGGGAAACGTTGGTCGGTCCCGGGCCTTTCTGCAGACGCTTCCAGGTTCATTAGTGATGCTTGGTCTCCCAGAACCCACAAACACTACAGGGGATCTTGGAAGCGTTGGTGTGACTGGTGTGTTCAACCGAAGGTTGATCCCACTTCAGCAGATGTCTCTGTGATGGTCAATTTTTTGGCCTCGCTTGCTTCTTCAGGTTTGGCCTATCGCACAGTGAACAATTTCCGTTCTGCCGTTTCCGCGGGTCATCTCCCCGTGGATGGTAAGCCGGTGGGTGAACACCCTTTAATTACTAAGTTGCTCAAGGGTATCCGTCTGGCTAATCCTCCACGTCCTAAATACGTCTCTTTATGGGACGTGTCGGTGGTATTGCGTTTTCTGGAGGCCTGGCCTACCAATTCTTTATTGTCCCGTAAACAACTATCGGCCAAGCTCACTATGTTGCTGTGTCTGGTCTCCTGCAAGCGGGTATCTGATGTCCGTGCTTTAGATTTGTCCGGTCGCAGTTTTACGCTTGAAGGCGTCACGTTTCGGCTCTCTCGCCGTCCCAAAACGAATACTGCGTTCATTACTTATCCCTCCAACCTCGCCCATCCCAACCTTTGTGTTGTTCAGTGTCTCAAGGATTATGAAGTAAGTACTGATTCTTTACGTTCCGATATGCAGGGTCAGTTGTTGATTGCTTTGCAGAAGCCTTTTCGCCCCGTTACCCCGGCTACTTCGATGGGTACGTTGGCTCATGGTGGAAGCAGGTATTGATGTTGCTGTGTTTGGGGCTCATTCCGCTCGAGGGGCGATGGCCTACAAAGCTTTCTCAATGGGGGTCACTTTGTTTGACATTATGAAGGCCGCTGATTGGTCTTCTGATTCTGTTTTTAAGACGTTTTATTATAAGCTTATTGCTAATGTTGCTTCTGTGGTGGTGGATCAGCTTTAAACAAGCATAATCGGAGCCTCCTGTCCTGCAACAGAATTCAAAATTTGCAAACATTTGTGACAAGAATTTTCAATTCTATTAAGGACAAGGAGGCGAGGATTATCCCACCCATTGTTGTATGCATTTATTATTATTGTACTCATATTGCATTTATGCTTAAGGTGGTGTATTTGCATTTACCTTGTTTTTTCTACCCCCCCTTGCTTTCTATGCTCAATTTTTGCATAGCCTGTGTGTTACGGCTTTGTGTCTCTTTTCAGGATCTGATCCCAAATGAAGACTTTTCAAGGATGCCTGGATTTTCTTGCCTGTTCCTTCGGGGATTGTGACTCCAGTATTCTTCAGTCGTTTGCGTTCTGGATGTTCCTTGGACTTCCTGGATTGGTGATGGTGTTTGCCTTAATTGACTTTCCATGTTGGATTTTCTGGTTTATTGACTCTGTTTTCACAAAAGAAAGAGGAAGTGTGACTCTCTATATGACCTTATATACTGCAGACTCTATGGTCGTTACCCAAGTGTTTATGGGTATTGTGGTTTTTATTTGTGTGGCCGGTTGGGTGGAAATAGGCAATAGTCGTGTCTTGGTAGGGTTCAAACAAGGTTTTAATGAATGAAACAGTCTGTCGGTACAAGTTGGGCGAACGCGTACTGGGCGAGGGGACCGGCTTCTTTCCCTTCTTGTCTTGATGTTGCCTTCCTGCTCCCGGCGCCGTGTCGGGCTCCGCCTCCCAGGCACTTCGGGCTCCGTCTTGCCCCAGGCTCCACCGAGGGGGGGAGACAAGAAAAACAGAGGAGGTATAAGTATCAGGTACGCTCCTACAGACGGTAATAGGAAAGGGTGTGAGGGACAACTCTGTGGTGTAATCCTGTCTCGATCTGTGAGGGGAGTGCAGGGGGTATGTTTACACTACGGGACAGCCGGTCTTCCTTTCCCAAACCTCAACCACCCTGTGACCCGACCCCGTACCTCTGTTAGCCACGCCCCTCCGGGGGAGTGGCTGGGCGAAGCGTGGGTCCGGTGCCCTCCTGTGTCCGTCGCTGCCGCTGGTCTTCGCAGTACTCCTTGAAGTCGGCTTCCCGGGTCTTCCTCCTCTCCGCAGGCTGCTCCTACTCCGGACGCGCCGCCGCCCTCTGGCTCTCCCGAGTCCTCCGGTGAATTCCCGATCCCGGCTCTGATCGAGGTCCCAGTTGATCCAGTGATCCGCTCCTCTCCCGCTCTCCAAGGTGATCCTCGATTCCAGTCTTCTCCTCCGCTCCACGTCTCTTCTCCCCTCCGCTCCGCTCTCCGCTTCCTCTCAATTCCGCTGCTCCACGCCTCTCCGCCACTCTGTTCCTCTCTGACCGCTCCTCCGGTGTATAGACACACCTGTTCTGGATTCTGGGCGTCTCTTATAGGGAAGACCAGCCCCTCCTCCTCTTCACCTGCTCTGGGCCAATTAAAGGGGTCGTGCTCTAGTTCCTCCTCGTCGCAGCTATACTGGACCGCACCAGGGGCCCAAGTCGGGGCCTCTGACACCTGTTGAGAGAAGAGGGGGGGTCACAGATTACAGGCGCTATCCGGGGTGTAGGGGGGGGCGCCCCCCTCCCGGTTACAATTTGTTTCTATAGCTGCTGGGCATTTCATTAAAGAAATGAGAATAGTATAATCCTCGCCTCCTTGTCCTTAATAGAATTTAAAATTCTTGTCACGAATGTTTGCAAATTTTGAATTTACGTTTGTGCAGGGGCAACTGCAGGCCGGCGTGATTTGATCTCCCGACTCGAGTGAGTCAGTAGTCAGCGCTGGGCTTTTTCAAAATTCCATGAAAACGTGAATCAAAAACGGAACCTAAGCCGTGACATTAGAAGGTATAGCTCAGGGCACAAGTCGTAAAAACAGAAGTGGGGGGACGCTGTCACCGGAAGTGACGTCACGACAGGAAGTGACGTCACGACAGGTGACGAGCTCCTCGCCCAGAGAGGCCAAAGAGTCAAGTCCAGCTGTTTGGCAGGGGGGACGGCGTCCCCCGGTAAAATAAGTGGGGAGCGTGGTGGGGTAGGGGGCGGGCGGCAGGCCCTGACTCATCAGAATTACAAGGGTCCCAAGTAAACCCTTTCATCTGCGTCCATGGTCCTTTCCGAGCCCTGCAGTGCAGCGCGGGACACACGTCACCTCACAGTTCTGCAAAGTGTTGCACAATCTCCAGCATGTGAGGTTCGGGCCTACCCATACTTCATCCTACTGTGACTACCCTAAGTGCTCCCTCATGACCTCCCGTGACTTGCGTCGTTAGCAGCTCAATCGTCACTAGTGACGTCACGTGACCGCAAAGCTCCTTTTCAATCTCTCGTCGGGCTTCATAGCACAAGAGAGAGATAACCATGATTGATCAGGACAAGAAGCGGAAGCTGTGAGCGATACTAGAGAGTCGGGCACGTGGTCACTTTTAAGTTTTTGCCCTATATTTATGTTTTGTTTTATTGTAGAAGTAGCAAAAGTTGTACACAGTTCCCCTAGGTATGGACATGTAATAGAGTCTCTCTCCCGAATTACTAAGTAAAGGCAGGGGGGGGGGTTTGTACTAGGAAGTCAGCAAGTTCCTTGTCGGAACTAAGAAGCCTCACACAACTGATGGGCTGGATGACATGTCTCATACAGCCTTCTTGTGATGTTGTTTAAATCATCGGCTTCCTGCTCCTACGTCAAGCCGGCGCTGCAATGCCTGACGGGTAACAACACGTGTTACTCTTTTACGGAGATCTTTTGTTCCTTGCCGTGATTTGCTGATATGTGAGGGGCTTGAAAAAGTGAGGTAGTGAGCGAAATGTGAGTTTAAAAAAAGTTGGGTAGTCCACAAAGTAACCTTTATTCGTGTGGCTAGCCACTTTATTAAAAAGTGCAAAGAGGGGTATTGAGGACCAAGGTAACCATTAGTATGGCCTCATTTCAACCCTCAGACATGGTCAACATGTTTCATGCCCTAAGAGGCAATTATTCAGGACCAGATAGTGCTCATAAACTCATTAGGTGCCCAGAGGTGAGCTACAGGGTATGGATAATACAACCTGGTGGGTCTATGACTATAGCAGGCTAGACGTACTGCTTCACCGTCAGACCATTGCAAACCCGATGTCAGTCTGCGCGGCTAGTTCCTGTGGGGACTGCGCTAGCGACCAAAGCCTTAGCGACGAGGAGACAGCGCCAGTCAAACCTACCCCCACACACATTCGGGCGTGTAGGTACACGCGAAACAGCCGGTGGAGTGCTAGGGCTCAGCCGCCACTAAGAGCAGGGCGTGGAGACCTGCTCTTAGTGGCGGCTGAGCCCTAGCACTCCACCGGCTGTTCCGCGTGTACCTACACGCCCGAATGTGTGTGGGGGTAGGTTTGACTGGCGCTGTCTCCTCGTCGCTAAGGCTTTGGTCGCTAGCGCAGTCCCCACAGGAACTAGCCGCGCAGACTGACATCGGGTTTGCAATGGTCTGACGGTGAAGCAGTACGTCTAGCCTGCTATAGTCATAGACCCACCAGGTTGTATTATCCATACCCTGTAGCTCACCTCTGGGCACCTAATGAGTTTATGAGCACTATCTGGTCCTGAAGAATTGCCTCTTAGGGCATGAAACATGTTGACCATGTCTGAGGGTTGAAATGAGGCCATACTAATGGTTACCTTGGTCCTCAATACCCCTCTTTGCACTTTTTAATAAAGTGGCTAGCCACACGAATAAAGGTTACTTTGTGGACTACCCAACTTTTTTTAAACTCACATTTCGCTCACTACCTCACTTTTTCAAGCCCCTCACATATCAGCAAATCACGGCAAGGAACAAAAGATCTCCGTAAAAGAGTAACACGTGTTGTTACCCGTCAGGCATTGCAGCGCCGGCTTGACGTAGGAGCAGGAAGCCGATGATTTAAACAACATCACAAGAAGGCTGTATGAGACATGTCATCCAGCCCATCAGTTGTGTGAGGCTTCTTAGTTCCGACAAGGAACTTGCTGACTTCCTAGTACAAACCCCCCCCCTGCCTTTACTTAGTAATTCGGGAGAGAGACTCTATTACATGTCCATACCTAGGGGAACTGTGTACAACTTTTGCTACTTGCTCTTTGGACAGGTACACTGGACCCCTTTCAACATTGTCCCTTTTCGTCCCCCTTCTTGTTCATATATATTGTTTTATTGTAGAGCACAACTATCACTCCATGGGGTATCTTGGTGCTAAAAACTGGTCAAATATGGACTTATGCTTCAAGTACTGAGTAACGATCGTTAAACACCAGGGAAAAGCCTGGTCTTTAGAAGTCTCCTTCAACTCATGACCTTTGGCTCCTCCTTGAGAAAACCCGGAAGCAGGATCCGCTTCTGAGCGCTGGAACGGGAAAGGCCTGTCAGTGGCGAAACTTAGGATCCACCAATGTGATGGAAGGGCGCTAAACACATTCTGGAAGCATAACATAACATGAAACACTAATGCATCTTTCTTAATAGCACATTTGTTTAATTTGACGTTCAGACCATTTGTGCAGTGTCTAGTAAGAAACGCCTGAAGTCCTGTATGGCAATTTTACATAAGAATCAGCTATAAAATTAAGATCGTGTTGGCATTCCCCTAAAACCTGATTCT
Source organism: Lissotriton helveticus (assembly GCF_964261635.1). Taxonomy (NCBI): domain Eukaryota; kingdom Metazoa; phylum Chordata; class Amphibia; order Caudata; family Salamandridae; genus Lissotriton; species Lissotriton helveticus. The sequence continues at coordinate 115,323,646 of NC_136071.1, forward strand.
GCTATTTAGGGCTAATTATACTCTCCCATGAAAGCACCAAGTTTTAATTGAAGCAGAAATTAAGCAGCACTTTTTATCCCAGACTAATCAAGCTAATTGTGTAACTGTAGCATTCAACGAGCGTTGCTGTAGTTAATGGCCTTCTCAACTGTGTATTTTACATCTTTTCCAGAGTACATCTTAAAGGCAATGATTTAAAGTTAATGGGCCATGATTCAAAGTGATAACAAGCACGCAACACTGGCATCAGTCAATCACTGACTCCCAGTCTTTGGGGTAGATTAGCTCGTCCGTGGTCCTGGTACACCAGGCCGCGCCACCCTGCAAGGATGTCTAAATGTGAGGGGCTCTCACGCTGGCAGCCTGTCGGGTCACATGCTCGCCCCACTGTCCTGATGCCTGAAACTCATGAGCACTAGTGAAAAACCAAGCATTGGCAAAGCAGCAGGTCTTGCCTATGCGAGATCAATTGGCTTTGTTAGTGTTTTATTTTTTATTTTTTGTATGGTATGATATGGTTTGTCATTCATTGTACAGTATTGTATGGTCTGTCATTGTATAGCATAGTATATTATGGCATGGTGTGGCTTGTCGTATGGTATGGACTGTCTTTTGGCATGGTATGGCTTGTTATGGTATGGTATAGCATGGTATGGTATAGCCTGTCATTGTAGGGTATGATATGGCCTGCCATTGTATAGTATGGTATGGTATGGTAGGCCTGTCATTGTATGGTATGGCCTGTCATTGTATAGTATCGTATTGTATGGTATGGTATGTTTGGTGTTTTGCTGTTGATTTGAAGGAGTTATTATAATTGTGTGGCTTTTGCTGAGACAATAGAGACCATTTAAATATCTGAGATACCAGAAAAAATTGTAGAAATGCATAATTTATTCAATATTACAAGTAGTTCACAAACAAATGGGAAATCTCTCAATAAGTACTTTCTGGTACCAGTCACACATGGAGGACTTAGAACGTGAAAAGAGGAATAAGCACGTTTGAATGAGCTGCCGTTTGTTTATACATCTCACACCGTATTATTAATCGCCTCTTGGCACTTGCATAGTGGGTGTTTTATTTATTCAACGCAATGACGCTCCTGTTATTTCTCTTGGAAAGATGAAAGACTGAATCAGCAGAGGTTCTGAGGTGGTCCTACAGACAGAGTTCAAACCACTGAGCTACTACTCTAAGGATCCCATTAGGATGTCGGTCGGATTGCCCCCGCCAGGCTGGCGGTAGCCATTGCCGGCCTGATGGGTGCAATCCGCCCGACATCCACTCCCAAATGCCCCCCCCCCGCCATATTAGTATTTCCGCCGCTTTTCCGCCTGGTCGCCTTGCGGCCGGGGCGGAAAAGGATTAATATGGTGGCGGTGTCTAATAGACACCGCCAGCCATATTATGATGGGCCAAATCGGATGCCTTTCCGTGGCGGGCATGTGGTCTTCACTCTGGGGGCCCCCTGCGGGCCCCCAGGGTGAAGGAAGGGTGGGGAGGTGCACACGGGGGTACCTGTGGTACCCCCAGCATTTGCATAAACAAAGCGGCAGGCACCGCGCGGTGCCTGCAGCTTTGTTTATGCAAATGCACGCATACATTTTTAACATTGTGGCAGGCGGTGCAGTGAGCACCTCCCGCCACAATGTAAAAAATGGAGGATGCACCCGCCACTGTGGCGGGCGCATCCTAATGCACACATCGGGACCCCCTCCCTTAAGGCGGGCGGTCCTGTTTTCCGCAAGGGTGGTGGGCGGGCAAAGCCCGCCCACCATCCTAATGGCGCCCTAAGTATCTATCACTATCAATGTCTATGATATCCTGCTCTCAGTGCACACACCTCTTGTCCTACAGCTATTGTGAGGCACCAGGTGGCCCCTGTGCCCTTGTGGGAGGTCCGCCTCCTTTCTTTCCTACAGCACCACATTCACAGAAAGTATGTCATGGTGTGATACTGTGTATAACAAGTCAAGCATAAGTTACACCCCTGAACTGTGACCAACACTGCATCTTTGGGAAGATAGCTCAGTGAGATATGCTCTAGCTGTCGAATGGGGTGTATATATTTGTGTGTGTAATCTGCAAGCTTCACACTTAGTCATTCAACCTTTTGAAGTAGATCCACTGAATAGTAACACCTAGTATTTAGAGTGCTTTAAAGAGACAAAGTCCACAGTTAGCAAGCACTATAAAAACAAGTAATCACCTTTTATGGTTCTAATATTTAAACCATTCATATAATATCACACTATTGTCTAGATAATTGTATAAAGCAAACACAAGGAGATGATGGATGAGTGCTGTATCTTTTCAAACACTCACCTCCAGTCATAGATCTGGGTTGAATCCATCATCATTCTTTAGCTCACTTTGCCACCCCAGTTAAGACATAGCTATATGTTCTGCATTCTGTCCATCAATTGTTCTTTTTGCATTTCTTAGATAATTGTATAGGCTCAGATGTTATTCACTTATTTGCTTCAGAGTCAAAAGGCTCTCTTGCTGAAATTCAGGTCCTGTATTGCATCTGACTTACAGCAGTGCAAGTTGAGGATGTGGGTGGAGCCAGTGGAATAAGTAGGTGGAGCCGGGGAACGTGGATGTGACTTCTGACAAACATTTGAGCACCTGGACTTCATATTTTACAAATTATTCGTACCAACACACTCATTCACAATAAACATAGACTCAATCTGAACAAGCACATGCAAGATAAATTAAAAGAATAAAAGTAGAAAAATGCTACTGCATAAATGTAGCGGGTTATGTGTGCTTGCATTTAAGAGTAAGTAAAGAATGAAACGTAGCAATGAGTGGCCATGTTGGAATGGTGTTGTTTATAGTGATTAACTAACGTCGCAATCCAAAATGGTGTGTATGTTGCCTCTAAATGTGCCGGTCCGCTTAGATCAGTAAAACAATGACTACTGACAATATCATTCAAGATGGTCCCCCAGTTTTGATGTGGTGGCAATGCTTGATGAGTTGTGTGCAGATTAAATGAATAGTGAAAGAGTGGATGAATGACCTAGCACCATTGAATGTATGAATGAATGAAGCAACATTTATTGAGCGCATGGCTACCCTGGGGCATCCCAGCACTAAGACAGAAGCAGAGAGGGACAGCACACTTAAGGGATTTCCGGAAGGCTAAATGGCTAGTTTCCCTCCGTAGGCAGAGGGGAAGAGTATTTCACATCTTAACAGCGCTGTATGCGAATAGGCATCCACCACTCCTAGCCCTCTTAATCTTGGTAACAGCCACCAGATGTAAGTCGTCAGAGCGCAGCTGTCTATTTGCCACATAAGGCTGGATCATGGATGGTTGATCGTGGTGCCATTCCCGGTTAGCGTCTCATGGGCAAAGCACATGGCTTTAAAGCTGACTCTCTCCCGAACAGGAAGCCAGTGGAGCCACTTCAAGGTGGGCTTTGCGGATTGCCGGCTCGGAATCCCCATCAGCATTCTTGCAGCGCAGTTTTGCACCGTTTGGAGTTTTGTGAGGGTCGCAACCGGAGCTCCGAGGTAAACGGGATTCCCGTAGTCCAGGGGGGATAGAATAAGTGCTTGTACCATAATCCTTCTTGCCCGACAAGGAAAAAGAGGAGGGAGAACCTTACGGAGCATCCTTAGGATGCCGAAACAGATAGCCGCAACCTTCCGTGCTTGGACCATGAAGCTAAGATCCCTGTCCAGCAAGAAGCCTAGACTCTTCATCTGGGATAGGGACGGGGCCCATACATTCTAGCCAAAGAACATCTACCCTTAAGAGGGAAGGGTTGCCAAGGAGCTCAACTTGGTCTTGTCACCATTTAGCTTTAGGTATGATTGATGCATCCATTTGACTACCTCTTCTAGGCAGAGACAGAAGCTGATAGAGGACTTGTCAGCGTGGTTTAGTGCTACGACCAGTTGGGTGTTGTCTACGTAAGTCACTATATGACCCCCAAATGGGAGTACAATCTGCAACAGGAGTTATAAAGACATTAAAAAGATGTGGACTCAAGGATGACCCCTGTGGAACTCCACATTGGAGAGGCAGAGGTTTTGAGTGGACATCACCCTCAAAGACCTGGAAAGATCTCTCGACCAGGAATGATTGCAACCATGACAGTGCTACCCCAGTCATCCCCAAACCTCTGAGTCAATGGATCAGAATTTGGTGGTTGACCGTGTCAAAGGCAGTGCTAAGGTCCAAGAAGATAATTGCTGTTGATCCTCCAGCGTCGAGAATCTTTTTAGATTCTTTGACAACTGCCAGTAACGCCGTTTCAGTCCTTGGCGCGGGCTAAAGCCCGTTTGAGAGGGATGAAGGAGACAGTGCGACTCAAGAAATGTCAAGAATTCAGCGTTTACATATTTCTCAGCTAGTTTACTAATCCCTGGGAAGAGAGAAATGGGGCGAAAGTTACCCAGAATATCCGGATCAAGGCTAGGCTTTTTCAGGAGAGGCTTTACCATCACGCTTTTGCAAAGGGGTGGGAATACTTCCGAGGAGAGAGAGGCATTGATAAGGTCAAGAATGATTATTTTGGACACTTGACACAATATATTCAGTGGAGCTGGGTCTGTCGGCAAACCGCTCTTTACAAGTGCCGAGATGGTATGCAGGGAATCACTGCCCATCAGGGAGAAAGCCTCAAGGAGGTGGTCTCTTTTGTTTAGATCCTTATCCTCTGAGTGGAAATTTTTTACTGTCCACCGGAGAAAATGAGGCATAGATTGTTTGGATCTTATTGTGAAAATAGTTTGCGAGCTCATTACAACGTTGGCAGGTGGTATCAGGTTTCTCCAGGGGTGAGGGAGCTTTGAATAATGTTTTCGCTATGCGAAAGATTTTGCGGAGGGGGTTTAGCTGCCCGGGAAATTCTTTCGTCATAATAAGAGGCCTGGGCAAGTTTAATTTTAGCTTTGTATGCTCTTATGGCTTCCCTATATTAAGTTTTTTTGTCTGGCGAGAAGTCCTATTTCCAGGTTCTTTAAGATTTCTTGTACAACTGTTTTAATGAAAAGAACTTTAGGGAATACCATGGTGCCCTGTTGGGTCCCACTTTAAGTTGGGTGACTTTTTTCGCGAGAACCTGATCTAAAGTCCTCTCGATCCAATTATTAAATTGGTCATTGGCCACCCTTGGATCACTATTGGTGCAAGGGTTAGTGTTTTCTAAGTCCCGTCCCCATTGTTCTATGGGGAGTTTGGGCCACATTCATGACAGAATTCTTATTGGCCTGGATGAGGGGGTGACACAGGTGGAGGACTGTTGGACTTGGGCATTTTTGGAAGGTTCACCACAAGACTTTTTGCTTTTAGCCTTTGCCATAGTAGTAGTGATTTTAGACCTCTGTGCACTTTAGCACTGTGGCCCAGTGAGAAGGCCTTGTGCACTCTGAGTGTGTGTGGTGAGACGACCAGCCCTCCCATAGGAATGCATGGGGGATATGTGTGTTCATGGTAGTTCCTGATATGAGGGGAGTGCAGGGTCGAGTTTAGTATGTGCGAACTCATGAGAATAAATGCTGCGCAATGGTGTGCGCAGATTTATTGTGACTAGTGGAGAAGTGCCACTTCTAGAAGTTGGCATTTCTGTGTTTTGTGAGATGTGAATTGCCTGTCCAGCTTGTGAGGGACAGGGAGTGACAGGGGCTGGCTGGTCTGGTTGGCACCAGGAGCCAGGATGAGTCTGCCGGTGGTGAATAGGGAGATCTGCATGTAGATGGGAGGGAGGAGTTGCACCTGGGACCTGAGTAGGGCTGTGCCTTCCCTCCACAATGCTGACTCCACCTCCTGTGGTGCGTCTGATGTCCCTGGCCTGTCCTGTGAATAGAGAGAGGAGCTGGGCAAAACAAAGTGCTCCTGAACCAGTTGTATCTGGTTCTCCCCTTGCCTGCACCTTTGAGACAAAGGATTTTCTGGTATAAGAAGGGGCTGTGACCCCATGTAAAATGTTATTGTTTGTCGACTTGAATCTACCAGGTGCGTGCTGCTGCTGGACGCTCAGGAGAAGGCTTGCCTCCCTAGGCTCTGCGCTGCCCCTGGATGCCTGGAGGACTTCTATTTGGGACCCTTCTGCCTTGCCTCTTCATTCCTAAGGACTCTTTACTCCTGGATTTTTGCCTCCACTAGCGCCTTGGGAGCGCTTTGATTTGATCCCCCCCAGAGGAGGAGAACCTGGAGACTGAGCTTCGCGGAGCTGCAGCCCCTGGTGAGGGAACCCCTCTCATAGGGATTCCCCCGTGATGCCTGCGCTTATTCTCATATTTAACTGCAGGTGCCCACCCTGCATTATGGCCGCTTATTTTCCTATTTAAATATGGGGGCCCACCCCGCGTCTTTTGCTTCCATTGAGAGAGCGGATGCCCACCCCGCTCTCCTGTTATTGTTATAGAGGGAACTTACCCCTCTTGCGCCGTTCTGAAGTTTATAACTTAAGCGGGAGCCTACCCGGCGTTCCACGGCCTGAGCCGCGTCCTAAAACCTTGCCGAAGCCGCCGGTGTTGCGCCGGCCTGACCCGGAAGCCAGACGGCCTTGCCTGACTGGGTGCGGGCCTAGGACGTGTCTTTTCCGCTTCCCCCCGGCCGGGGAGAAGCCGCACCGAGCCTTGCGGGCTCTATTTCCCAATTCCCGGTCCCAAGAAGGGGGACCGGGTGAAGATGCGCATCCGCCCATAGCGAGTCATTGTATGTGCCGGGGCTCCCATGAGTGAGGGGAGCCCTGGAGGCCGAGTCCCGCCCGCAGTCCCCAACGAGGAGACGGCGCCTACAGAGAGCCTGCAAAGCCCCGGTGAGTGCGGGCTAAATGCTACAATGATAGGGGGTGGTGTCGGGGCACATTGTTGGTGCCCGCCCCCTAGGCCCATAACATTGCAATGGTCCCCTGAGCGGCGCCGCTAGCTAGAGGGCCGCTCCAACGTGCCCACCATTTATTTAAAGTCCCTGTGGGGGGGGGGGCTTGGGGGCACAGTTTGGTTACCGCTGCAATGCTGGCAAGTGTTTTCTTCTCTGTTAGCCTCCTTATTTCAGAGACAGATGGCTCCAACGGGGCAGGCAGGTCGTTTTAGGATGCCCAGTGAGAGCCCAGAGGGGCCCAGGATGTTCCCCCGCCTTTTGCCCCAAAGCGTGGCATAAATTATTTTAGAGCCCCGTGGCTCCATCGAAGGGGGCACATTTGTTCTAAGGGCCAGTGAGAGCCCATGCCGCATTTCTACTTCCCAGCTGCCCAGCAAGTAGTGGCCAGCTGCACCGTTTAGGTATTTTTCATTTTAGGGGGCATGTTTTGGACTCTGGAGTGAGACACACTCCTTCGCCCCCATCTCTGCCTGCACAGCTGCGCAGCACTTAGTGCCAGCTGCTACGTTTAGGCCCTGCCTTTGAGATTCACAGCTGCCCAACAAGCAGTGGACAGCTGCAATGTTTAGGTTTGAGCCAAGTGTGCATCCTTGACTGTCGCTGCATTGGCAGCGCGCCCTGACTTTGGGCAGAGGGCATTTGAGCCCCTTAGAGATGGCCAGTTGGCCCTGGGGACTATTAGGTTCCTAGGGTGCAAGGCCCTAGTGTGATTTTTATAGGTGCTAGGAAATGTAATGGTTATAGTATGTTTTATGCACCTTGATTTATGCCTATAGATGTGCTTTTATGCTTATTAGGTTTTACCTACTGTCTTATATTTTATTTGATTCTCTACTGTGGTCTAGGTTTGATTTATTTCCTACTGCAGTTTATGTTAGTCAGTTTGTTTCCTAATGCGAGTTATGTTTAGGAGATTATGGTCTACTATATTTAGACTTATGAGGTTGGCGCAGAATAGAGTTCTCGCCTTATGTGATACTGTGCATGTTATGATTTATGTTACAGGTTGACGCTGAGTATAGTGTCTGCCAGTGATTACTGGCTGTGTTCTAAGTTCCAGATATATTCTTACTTTTAGTATTCTTTACCAAGTGATGATTCTGGCAGTGGCCCATGTGGCCCTGTCATGTGTAAATAATCCCCTGTAAATATTGCCTGTGCCAGTTGGCACAGTGTATATTGTGTGATTACCATCTAATGTGTTTTATGATAATACAAAGGCTATTTTATATATAACCTTGTGTGGAGTTACGAAGGGGGTGAGCAGGGGTTATCTTTGGCGTGTAACTCCCTTTCCCTGACTAGAGTGGTGATCTCTGCCTGGCTTTGTCGCAAGCCTTAGTCAAAACAAAGAGAGGAGTATCCCCCTTGAAGATAGCCCCGCCCCCAGGCAAGACGTGGCCACGCCCAACCCGGAAGCGGCCGACGCCTCTTCACAACGACCGCTGCCCGCGGCATTCACTAGCCGTGCAGAGGCCGTTAGGAGTAGGTCAGACTCTGTCCTTCCCGCCAAGCAACTGTAAGTAGAACATCTCTCTTTGTTCCAAGGTCCACGAACGAGTACCGGAAAGCGCGAGGGAACCTTCCTTCGTAACACGGGCATCCTCGGCAGCGACTTGCTCTTCACTGCCCCATTTCTCTTAATTTTACAGAATATGTTGCTCTTACGGCAATGAACCTACGCCCTGCCCGCTGAAGCTCCATAGAGCCCATAATTGAGTAAGCCTCAGCCCACGCCATACAGCATCAGTGTGTTCCTTATTGTTACATGTGTGTTTGTCATGTATGTCCATTGGTCGTCATTTAAACGCTATGAATGAATATAGCACAGCCGTTATACCGCTATGCATTAGATCACCCTGCTATGATTATAAGCACTACGGGAGAGCTACCGCGCAGTTATTAACCACCCTGCTATAATTACAAGCACCACGGGATACTTACCATGCAGTTATTGTTCACCAACCATAGCGGCAGACGATATGCATCTTTTAATGCATGCACTTGATACATAGATAGATATGATTCACAAGTGCTATAATCACATTGCATGCAATACGCACGCACTGATCGATCGGTATAGATGTTGATTAATATCCCACTTGGACACTCCATCACCACGGTATTGATACATTTGGAGGGTTATACCCATTGGCACGTTACTTCAAATCACAGAGACACTACACGGCGTTACAGGAGAGTAAGCTAATATATAACCTGATTATGTTTACCTTTCTTCTCCCCACAGGTCTCTTTTTTCACTTCTTCACATGCTCACTTATTTTATTGAGCAGTAAATACCACTGGCCATTTTGCCAGTAGGTACACAGGGGATCAGGGTAGGGTGTGCTTTTTAGGGAGCACACACCTTCTGTCCACCTGTTTTTTGGTCCTGAAGAATACCGGGCAAACGCCCTATTGGTAGAAACATGTTGACCAACCAACATAAACACATATAGAGATCCCTTGGTCGTAACTCCCCTACCAGGATCTCGCTCACTTAATTTTTAATATTGTTCAGTTGCTCCATAATAAAAATCATATTTTTGAGTACAACCAGGACAATTTTTAACATTCAATTTTTCACACCCACAGTCACAACCCGCTCCACTGTAGTACAGGTGTCGTAGCACACCCCGGTGGCGCTAGGCCGCCAGGGTGGACCCCGATGATGAAGCATGTCACCACTAGGTTGGTGAGTGAGGGGTTTTAAACAAAAGGATGAATACTCTCCTTCTTGCCAAAAAACCTGCCCTCCAGACACGTCTGTTCTTTATCTTCAAGGGGGATACTCCTCTCTTTGTTTTGATATAATTCCTCCCAGGGGAATAGGAGTGATCTCAGGTTCACATTTGAGTGAACAAACTCCCTTACTCTCTCCTTTGATTGTAGCATTCCTGGCAGCGCACAGCTGTGAGAGTTTTTACTACTATTTTTTCTACACTGTAATTTCCGAGGAACACACCTGTAGCCAACATGGCTGAATACACAGGACTTACATACTCTACAGATGAGATAGACACCATCATGAGTGATCTCAATGTCTTTGCGGATGCCAATATCAGTAACACCATTTCCCAAACCTGCGAATGGGAAAAATTAACGGAAATGAAACGTAACCGAATCAGGACAATCTTACATGGGACAATACTAAAGGAATATGTTACCAACAAGATAGCTCCTAAGGGCCTGTTAGTTACAAATGCTCCACGAATCTTCCTAGACGACCCCGAGTTTAGGAAAGATTGGGCACTCATTGCCTGGCATTGCACGCACGATTGGATAATACTAATTCTCAAAACGGCCATACGTCTGTCAGAGAAGATTCAAGTGGAGATTCAAGTTACAGAGTCTCAAATAAAAACTAGTATTACCGGATACAAAAAAAAGCTAGATGATTTAAACAAGGAAATAACTGAATACAGAGAAAACCTCACACAACAAAAGGTCCAAAAGTTTCAAAAAGACCTGAAAAAATTTTCATTTGTGAAGGTCTACCCGTACTCAGACCCTGATTTCAAAGCCACTGGAGTCCCGGACCAAGATTCAGACGTATCAAGTAATACCTCTAACAGTTCAAACAGCAGCGGTGGATCCAACAACGGGACCCCCAGACAAAGACAACAAGGGGCATACAGAGGGCACTTTCAATGGCCGCAATTTAACCAACCCCTTCAACACCCCTTCCAACAACCAGCGATGCATCCTTTTCAACCACCTCCGCAGTTCCCAATGTATGGATGGCAACCACCCTTCCAACAATTCCCCTTCCCACAAAACCAATTCCGCCCTCCTTTTCAGAACAGAGGCAGGCGCGGAAGAGGGCGCAACAGACGAGGGAACAACGTCCACTGGGAGGAGGAAGACACAACGGGCAGCATCACCAGGAGCAAATCAGGAGCGAACAAAGCAGGCCCCAGCACGGCGAGGAGTTAGTAACCAACTTATCGTCGCGAATGCTGACAATCACAGAATCCAAGGTACTTAACAAGGGACTAGGCTTTGTGCCCACTGCGGCTTTAGACAAGTTCAAATTTCACTGTGAGCTAGCCTCCTTCTTCCGAAAACTTACGTTGAAAGCGTACTTTGAAAAAAACACCACCACTGACTCTGATGAAACCATGAATGAAACAGGTCTCAGACTGCGATCTACCTTCACTCCCCCGCCACACTCGATCCCGGTTGAAATCAACACCTTCGAGCAAGCTGTATTTAATGACATAGAAGCTCTAACGGTCACCACACAGTACCATAACAACAGCCAAGCGGAGAACAAAGCCATAGCAGACTTGAAAAATGATGACTCCATCACAATTAAACCAGCAGACAAAGGAGGTGGACTGGTAATAATGAACAAGACCGACTACGACACTGAATGCAAACGTCTGCTGGGGGATAACACAAACTACAGAATGCTAACAACCGACCCCACTGAAGATCTACGCATTGAAATAACCAACATGGTGGAAGCGGCAGAGGCCTTAGGCCACATCTCCAAACAAGAAGCGGACTACCTCTGCAAAACAGAGGGTAAGATCCCTTACTTCTATGTGGTCCCCAAAATGCATAAAGGCAAGATTCCCCCCCCCCTGGCAGGCCAATCGTGTCAGGCATAGGCTCGCTCTTAGAACCGCTATCACGTTTCTGTGACTATTTTCTGAAAACCATTGTACAAGACACTTCAACTTACCTAAGAGACACCAAAAGCCTACTGACAATCTTGGAAGATATCAAGATGGAACCAGACTATATCCTTGTGAGTCTAGACATAGAAAGTCTTTACACGAACATACCACAAGACGCCACCATCGAAGTACTAAAGAAAACACTGGACAATTCGACGTGGGACTACAGGACCCCAAAAGAGTTCATCATAGAATGTGCCACCCTCGCTCTCAAGAGAAACTTCTTTGAATACGATGGCACACTATACCTCCAAATAGGGGGTACATCTATGGGCAGTGTTTTTGCCCCCAGTGTGGCGGGTCTCTATGTATATGATTTTGAACAAAGATTCATCATAGCCGCCAACACCCCCTATGGCAATCATATCAAATTTTGGAGACGGTACATAGACGACGTCTTCACAATCTGGCAAGGACCACAAGAAACTTTGATGGCATTCATAACTTGGCTCAATAACTGTGACCCAAACCTACGGTTTACACACTGCAAAGACAAAGACAAAATGGTCTTTCTCGACATCGAAATCGAAAGAGACAATGACAGCCTCAAGACCAAAACACACTTCAAACCTACAGCCAAAAACAACCTGCTGAGATTTGACAGTTTCCATCCTCGCCCCCTAAGGGAGAACTTACCCTATGGCCAGTATCTCCGACTCAGGAGAAACTGCAGCGAACTAAAGGATTACAAAATCCAGGCAGACGACCTCACGAAGAAACTAGCCAACCGAGGATACCCTGAGAAAATCACCAAGAGATGCCAAAAGCGGGCTAGAAATCAACCTCGACAAGCTCTCCTAGAGGACACACCTAAGCCAGAGGAGGACATCCCACTCACATGTGTTACCACATACAATGCGGTGTCCAACCAGGTGAGCAAAAGTATCAGGAAACACTGGTCCATACTGCATACGGGAAACCACAAGTGGGACAAGCCACTTTTCTCCTATAAGAAGGCACGTAGCTTGAAAGACGCTCTGGTCAACACCAGACCAAAAACAATAACAACAACAACAAACCAAACCATCACAAACATTTGGGGTTTACCTCCAGTCACAGGACACTCTAGGTGTGGTGACTGCAGTGTCTGCCACCTCACCAGCAACACAAAAACTCTGAACCTTGAACAAGGAAAAGTCTGGCAACAAAGGTCGCACACTAATTGCAATAGCACGTTTGTCATATACTTAATCCAATGCAGCTGTGAAAAACCCTATATAGGGATGACCACACGAAAAGTCAAACAACGGATATCAGAACACCGGAGCACAATCAGATGCAAAAAAAACAACACCAGGCTCACTGATCACTTCCTCACAGCACACCATACTCCTAACGATATGAGATGGACAGTGATCGAGCAAATCCAGCCAGGTCCCAATGCACAGGCGCGTGTTTTTGAAAAGGAGCAGCGATGGATCTATCGACTTTCCTCCCATAAGATCGGGCTTAACGATAACATTCCATGGAACTCAGTATTGAAATAAGAACTCTTGATGATCTGAATCATCTTCCTCTAACATAAAACATTACAATCTGTCCACCTGACCTACGACAATGAGAGATCTATCCTGGAATGTGACTAGCACACTGTCACTAACCACGTAGCCTAACTAGATCCTAATCAAATAAGGGATATCCACAATCTGACATCTCCCAATAGATTAGGCCACACACTATAGCGCTATTTTACACATTCACCACCATGTGAGGAGCGCCTGTGCCACCCATCTCGAATGCCAGAGCATTTTTTCTGTATTTATCTAATAGCGCCCCTTAGCGATTATTAATCACGTACACTTGACATTTGTCCTGGTGGTTAGATTACTATGGCTGCGCAGTACCTTTTTGCTTTACTGATAGCAGCGATGCACATTTACATTTGCCCTTGTGTTCACCCCCAGTGCCAGAGCATTTTCTCAGAATGTAGCTAATAGCGCCCCTCAGCGATTATTAATTTTGTACACTTGACATTTGTCCTGGTGTGCAGATTACTATGGCTGCGCAGTACCCATTTGCTTTACTGATAGCAGCGATGCACATTTACATCTGCCCTTGTGTTCATATCTCTACTGCTGTGCAATACTACACTTGCCTTCCCCGCAGTAGTAATACACACGTCAGCACGCCAATATGCGCTGATAGCCCCGCCCCCAGGCAAGACGTGGCCACGCCCAACCCGGAAGCGGCCGACGCCTCTTCACAACGACCGCTGCCCGCGGCATTCACTAGCCGTGCAGAGGCCGTTAGGAGTAGGTCAGACTCTGTCCTTCCCGCCAAGCAACTGTAAGTAGAACATCTCTCTTTGTTCCAAGGTCCACGAACGAGTACCGGAAAGCGCGAGGGAACCTTCCTTCATAACACGGGCATCCTCGGCAGCGACTTGCTCTTCACTGCCCCATTTCTCTTAATTTTACAGAATATGTTGCTCTTACGGCAATGAACCTACGCCCTGCCCGCTGAAGCTCCATAGAGCCCATAATTGAGTAAGCCTCAGCCCACGCCATACAGCATCAGTGTGTTCCTTATTGTTACATGTGTGTTTGTCATGTATGTCCATTGATCGTCATTTAAACGCTATGAATGAATATAGCACAGCCGTTATACCGCTATGCCTTAGATCACCCTGCTATGATTATAAGCACTACGGGAGAGCTACCGCGCAGTTATTAACCACCCTGCTATAATTACAAGCACCACGGGATACTTACCATGCAGTTATTGTTCACCAACCATAGCGGCAGACGATATGCATCTTTTAATGCATGCACTTGATACATAGATAGATATGATTCACAAGTGCTATAATCACATTGCATGCAATACGCACGCACTGATCGATCGGTATAGATGTTGATTAATATCCCACTTGGACACTCCATCACCATGGTATTGATACATTTGGAGGGTTATACCCATTGGCACGTTACTTCAAATCACAGAGACACTACACGACGTTACAGGAGAGTAAGCTAATATATAACCTGATTATGTTTACCTTTCTTCTCCCCACAGGTCTCTTTTTTCACTTCTTCACATGCTCACTTATTTTATTGAGCAGTAAATACCACTGGCCATTTTGCCAGTAGGTACACAGGGGATCAGGGTAGGGTGTGCTTTTTAGGGAGCACACACCTTCTGTCCACCTGTTTTTTGGTCCTGAAGAATACCGGGCAAACGCCCTATTGGTAGAAACATGTTGACCAACCAACATAAACACATATAGAGATCCCTTGGTCGTAACTCCCCTACCAGGATCTCGCTCACTTAATTTTTAATATTGTTCAGTTCCTCCATAATAAAAATCATATTTTTGAGTACAACCAGGACAATTTTTAACATTCAATTTTTCACACCCACAGTCACAACCCGCTCCACTGTAGTACAGGTGTCGTAGCACACCCCGGTGGCGCTAGGCCGCCAGGGTGGACCCCGATGATGAAGCATGTCACCACTAGGTTGGTGAGTGAGGGGTTTTAAACAAAAGGATGAATACTCTCCTTCTTGCCAAAAAACCTGCCCTCCAGACACGTCTGTTCTTTATCTTCAAAGGGGATACTCCTCTCTTTGTTTTGATATAATTCCTCCCAGGGGAATAGGAGTGATCTCAGGTTCACATTTGAGTGAACAAACTCCCTTACTCTCTCCTTTGATTGTAGCAAGCCTTAGTCAACCAGAGATCCCCATTTCTAATATTGGTTGTCAGCGGTGAGGATAGGACTTGCGTTTGCTCAATACCGCAGTGACAATTGGCTGCACTACAAACTCTGAATTTTAGATTGTCACATTTTTGGGGATTATTGTCTTTGAGTTTGTTTTTAAATATCATTTTTGTTGAAATATATGTTTTATGTTGCACTGTGAGTTAGGTGTCCTGCCAAGGACAGAAACCAGAGAATCCGAAGGAGTGACTGCCCTTGTGCAGACTGTTATTGGGTTGGCCTGATCCTGAAGGAGTGACTGCCCCTGTGTAGACTGTCATTCATGGGGTTGGCCTGCAGAAGTGGATAAGATATACTCTATCCAAGCAATATCATAGAACTCAGCAAAAACAATGCAAATAGATTTGCCTTTTTTTGCACCAGTGTTAATGTTGTGATTCCATAGAGTTTAAGCTTGAAGCCGCTCCTCTTTGCTGTCCTTTAACCTTCTCTGACTAGGCTGCAGCTACAATAATAAACCTGAATAAACTCTGATAGCAAAATTAACAACACTCTCATTGCATAATTAATATTTATAATTTAGCCTGGGTGTTTTTTTAAAGCAATTGAGTTTCAATGATCTTTGCCACCATTAAATACATTTCAAATAATTCATGTTTTAGCATTGCGAAATGTTTGTTGTGTACACAAAATGGCAGCACATTATACTGTATCCTGACATCTGTATAGCTGGACACTTTCAAGCACCTGTTTTAGGAGGCAGGTGCCCTCCAGAGGTAAACCTGGCAGCAGGTCTGACATACAAACATCTGGTACAATAAATATGTTTACGGGAGTTAAGAGCCCAGATCCATCATGGACATGATACAGTCATTAGCATCCCATTGTACACTCTGCAGTGAACTCAGCTGGAGCGGGCCAAATGGCAATCTACTCTAAATCTTCAGATGTAGTTCTTAATTAACATTTGAATAGAGTCATTATCCCAGAGAATAGTACCTTTAGGTTCTCAGAGGCTACCTGGATAATAGAGAAATTGTTGCCAACTGTAATTCAGTTTTTATAAACATGATGTTTTTTATGATTAGTTAGAAAAAAAGCCAAGCATATGGTGTGAAGAGATAATCAAACTGCCTTGTTGTGAAAAGAATACAAGTGGCTGCTACCTTTTTATGAAATAATCACCCAAGCACAATAATTCAGCAAATTAAAATAACTCATCCATGTTGTGGAATGAGCATAAACAAACCACAGGTAAGAGTTATAATATATATTCCATATTAAAAATTAATTTAAGGTTTAGAGATGTAAAGAGTGGCTACATCAGAAAACCAAAAACATTTGAAATGAAGAAGTTAAGGTACTTCTTAATCTTGTCTGCAATACCGACATAATAACTTAATCGTACTTCCCACCCCTGCAATTGTTTGTGAAATTGGAAATGAGAAGTGATTGAGAGATTGAGGGCCTGATTTACATAGGCAATTACATTTTTTAGGACGTTTACACTTTTGAGTAAGTTTACTACTTTCAGTATTCACAAACTCTGTCTACATTTACTACAAGAGTGTAAGTTTTTTTTTTTTTTTTTAAAGACCTTTATTGCAGATGATATAGTTACACAGCAGTGTGCCTACAACCCATCGAGAGGGCCGGCTGCAATCAATTCAACAGCTAAAAAAATGGAGCATATAACCAAAGGCATCCGGCAATATCTTGCAAAATAAGCAAAGGTCATTTGCAGCCAGTGTTCCAGGCTCATCTCGATTTCTGCAGTGGCATCACACATATTGAAACGCGGTCTCATTTTGTGAGTGTTATAACCAGCAATATAAAACCCCCAACACCCCTCCACCCCAACGTCCCCGGTTCCTGGTCGCGGTAATGTCCTGTAGTACGAATACGGAATGGTCAAGCAATACACAACATGCAGTAGTGTAAGAGAGCAATTGATCAGGCCTTGCAGCCCCCGTCCGTCCAACCCTGCTTTCATCACTAGTCATTAGCTGACAACAAGAATGGCTACGTATCAAGCTAGTCATTTCTCAAGAGATCTCCCGTACAGATGGGAAAAGGTAGCATACAGCAGGCAACATCGCAGTACATTCACGCACATGTGTAGTTACACAGATCCTCCCCCTCCTGCCGATGTACCCCGGCTCCCACTACCAGTGCTGTCGTCATCAGCCAGAGAAAGCATATATGTTGTATATGGGGCCCAAATGTCCCGTGGTCGCGATCTTGCTGGTAGACCCTCATAATAGCAAACCAGTTGATCCCTGCAATATGCCATGTCTGTCAACCACAGTTGGATATCAGGCGCCCTTCTCCCCCCCCATACCATAGCAACCCTCCGTTTAGCCATCTGTAATGCCAATACTATTAAGCGCCGCACATCCCGCCGTCACTCCAGAAGCCGGTCCCAGCAAGCACAGTCGTATGTCCAACCCGACCTCAGTCGATGTCATGTTAGTTAGTGCCTCTATCACGGCAACCCAGAAGGCATACACACGTGCACATCCCCAGGCCAGGTGTACAAAGTCTGCATCATCCACTCCACACCGGACACAACGAGTCGTATCTCTGAGACCATACCTAGCCAGCTGCACCGGCGTATAATACCATTGATGTAGAAACTTATAATGAATAAGACAAAAATTGCCGTTGGCCGCGTAACCCCCAGTCATGGAGCAGCATTCAGTCCACTCATCATCAGTTAACGGTTCTGGTAGGCACCCATTACACCTAGCCTTGGCCATCGCCGCACCTCCCCCTTCATCCTCCTGTGCAGCTCGGTATAGCCGAGACAGCAGTGCAACTCTATCTGTTGTGGTATATAGCAACTGTAAAGCTCCTAGCGCCAACGGTTCCTCTGGAAACGTAGGATATAAGGAATGAATGGCAGCCCGGAGTCGGACGTATATACAAGTAGACATAACTACGTTTGGAGAACGTTCCGTCATATCCCGTAAGGAGAGGAATGAGGCACCCGGGAATAGATCCCCTACAGTGTCGAGCCCTGCACCCTGTAGAACCTGCAAAGCCCCAATTTCGCTCGATACCGAAATCTCCGTGTGATACAGTAGTGGCATATTAGGGGCATACAACGGTAGCTTGTTCGCTCGTCTACCCAGCTCCCGCCAAGCATTAGCAGTAGAGTGCACTGTGTCCACTTCCCCCTTATCAAACACTGAGTGCTTATTGACTATCATTGCCCTCAGTGGAATTGGTAGAACAGCACTGGCCTCAAGCGCCACGTGTGGGGTATACGGTGGAGCCGACAGCCAATAGGGGGCAAAGTGTGCCTCGGCGCATAGATAATATAGTTTCATATCCGGTATGGCAAAGCCCCCCAAGTCATACGGCTTAGTCAGCACATCCCATTTCACTCGTGGTTTCTTACCAGCCCAGGTTAAGGCAACCAATAAAGACCGTAGTCTGGCAAAGAAATGCGACTTTAGCGGGAGAGGAATGTTAACAAAGAGATACAAAAATTTCGGAAGTACCACCATTTTAATCAGAGACACACGATCGGCGAAGGTGAGAGGAAGCCTAGTCCAACGCGCCACCTGATCCTGCAGTTTGGAAATAGCTACTCCATAGTTAGCCCGAATAATTTCTTGGCTATCTCTATGTATCCAAATTCCGAGATAACGCACCGGTTCCATCGCCCATTCCAACGGGAACTCCAAGGGAAAGGGAAGGGTAGCGTCAGTGAGAGGCAGCATAACAGATTTCTCCCAGTTTATGGAAAGACCGGATTGCCAACCAAATCGAATGAACTCTCGAAGTATAGGTTCAAGATGTTGAGCAGGCTCACGCACATAGAGGACCATGTCATCGGCATACATGGATACCGCTAGCGACCGGAGAGGGAACTTCAAGGCAGCGTCCGCATATCTCTGCCTCAAAACACAGGCCAGGGGTTCCATCACGAGAGCAAATAACAAAGGTGAGAGAGGACAACCCTGTCTAGTCCCCCTCTGCACAGGGAACGGTCTCGAGACCTGTCCATTGACCCTCACGCGTGCCATGGGGTCCGTGTACAGCAGTGTCACTAGCGATGTAAAGAAAAAGGCTACCCCCATCCTATGCAAGATCGCTATCATGTACCGCCATGCCACTGAGTCGAAGGCTTTCGCAGCATCAAGCATGACAGCCACCGCAGCCAAATCTGGCTTGAGGAGATGGAGCACTGCAAATAGAGCCCTCAAATTGTGAGTGGTAGACCGGAGGGGAATAAATCCTGATTGATCCGGTAACACCATGACCGGAAGGAGCAGCTGCAGCCTAGTTGCCAATACTTTAGCTATGATTTTAACATCGGTGTTCATGAGGGACAGTGGACGATATGATTCGCACCGATTCGGGGGTTTACCCGGTTTGGGCAACGCAACCAGTAACGCCTCTCTCATTGTAGTCGGAAACCGGCCCAGTTCCAACGCCTCCTCTAGTACCTTTGTCAAGTGCGGAAGTAAAAGATCTATATATTCTTTATAAAATTCGGATGGCAAACCATCTGTTCCAGCCGCCTTGCCATTTGGAAGGGCCGCTATCGCATCCCTAAACTCCCCTTCCGTTATATGATGCATAAGGAATTCCTGTTGTCCCCTCGAGAGCCAGACCAGAGCTATGTCCTCAAAGTACTGCGCTAGTTCCTCTTCTCCCGCCGTATCCTTATATTCATACATCTGTTCATAATATTTCGTAAAACAATCCAGAATACCAGTCGCGCTAGTCACAATAGTCTCCCCGTCCGCTATCTCCTGTACAGTACAGTGTCGAGCCCAGGGTTCTCTTATACGATCTGCCAAGCCTTTCCCTGGTCTCCCACCCTCACCATAATAGCGCGCCCTAGTGTGTTTGGACAGGAATTTCACCTCCTGATCAGCCAGATCGTTATATTCTGTAACTTTCATTCTAATGTTGGCTAATAAGGTCTCCTCAGGACGCTCCTCCAGTCGGCGTTCAAGCATCAACAATTCCCCCTCCAACTTAGTCATGGCATCTCTCAATGATGTAAGTACACCCGATTGGAGGCCTATACACGCTCCCCGTACAGTCACTTTAAAGGCCTCCCACACTGTACCCATACTCTCAACAGACCCAACATTCTTATCAAAGAACTCCTCAATTATCGTTCTGAGCCGCTCACGCAGCACCAAATCAGTCAAAGTTCCCGGCGGCAGTCGCCAAGAGAAGGGAGCAGGGGCATGGGTCGGTAACCTCACTTCCATTCGAACAGGCGCGTGATCGGAGATCGTGCGAGGTAGGTGGCCAGCATCCATCACCCATCCACAGACATCCCGAGTCACTAACCAATAGTCCAACCTCGACCACGTGTCATGCGCCGACGTGTAGCAGGTGCCCTCTCTCCTCTCAGGGTGCCTTAACCGCCATACATCCACCAGCCCAAGTCCATTCATACCATCGCAGACTGCCTCAGCCGCTCTTCTACGCACACAGGGCCTGTCATGTTTCCTGTCCATTGCTCCATCCAGAGTAACATTCAAATCTCCACCACAGATTACGGCCGATGGAGGCAGCAAGTAAATCTTGTTCCAAAGTGTAACATAAAAATCAGGGTCATCAGCATTCGGACCGTATACATTAATCAGCGTGACCAGGGTCCCACATAATTTACCATGTACTATGAAATATCAGCCATCCTTATCAATCACCTCCTGCAGGGTTACAAATGGCACATTTTTTTTAATCAAAATCATTACTCCACATGCATATGTTGAATAATTTGACGCCAGTCTGGTGCCTGCCCACTGTTTACCCACAGTTTCTGCCGCTTTCCCCCTAAGATGCGTCTCCTGAAGAAAAGCAATGTGCGCACCGTGCCTATTCAGGTATGCTAACATTTGTCTAGTTTTCTGAGGACGATTCAACCCCCTCACATTCCAAGTTATACAAGTAAGTTTACCTCCCCCAGCCATACGTCCAATTCTTAAATATACCCGAGAAACAGCAGACCACTCTGAAAATCCAACCAATGAGACAGAGCGTACGACCATCCACCAATCGAGTATCTGCAAGAAGTGTCTCATAGGCTAGGCAGCATATTGACCAACATCGCTTCAACCTTTGTTCAAACCATCCCGACCTCCCGCCATAGATCAGGAAACACAGCGACCTTTCCCAAGAGCTCCAGAACTCCCCAATCCCCCCTCCACCCACTTCAGCGCCCCCAACCTGCCAAAGCTGTCCCCAACCTCCCAACCCCCAAAACCCCAACAGTGCAAACAGAAGTGTGTGGGGATCTCCCATATGAGGGGGCGTAGTGGCGCACAGCTCCCTCCAGTAACCCAACGAGAGAGCAGACCGTGCAAGCCATTGGGACATCCCACCCCTTCCGCCCCAACTCCACAGCATCAAGGATATCAATTATTCAATTTCGCACAGCGTTTGGCAATTGGTATAGTTACATTTCTATGTGCGCCGCATTGCAACATTCGCTATGCTTAGAGCTTGTCGCAAATGGTCATTCTAGTACAATAAGCACTTCTCCTAACATCGCCAACAATCGTGCCAATTCTCAGTGGCCCCCGGAGCCTGCTAGTTCAATGCAGTAACCACAGCACCTGTGCGGCACCCAATGTGCGAACCAAGTAGAACGATCAATATCAGCTGCCGCATACATCTTGCAAATGAAGCTAGTGCTCCCACAGTACATAGCAAGGGATACAAAGTCAGAGGGGAATTGAGCAACCTGAAACTGAGCGGCAGCCTATTCCACAGCACATGTACATCAGCAATGGATCAGCAGTATACGAACAAATACTTAGACCACTTCGTCCTGTAGGTCCTCCTCCCCCTCTTGCTGCACATTCGAGTCCCTTTTACGTTTTATCTGTTTTTTCGCATAGTCCATGGCTGCCTTAGGGGAGGCAAAGATTTTGTTGTCCGATGGAGGCCCAATCCGAAGACGAGCTGGGTATAACATGGCGTACGGGATATTTTCGGCGCGAAGCAGCTGTTTCACCATGGCAAATGCCTTTCGCGCCGTTTGCACCGCCACAGTGAAATCGGGATAGAATTCAAGTTTGTTTCCCTGATAATCAATAGTACCTTTCTCACGTGCAAGGCGTAATATGACATCTCGATCCTTATAGTTAAGAATGCGAGCAATAACAGGACGCGGCTGTGCCCCAGGCACTGGACGTTTCGCCAGAGATCGATGGGCCCGCTCTACTATGAACACTCGTGATAGTTGATCAGATCCAAAAATGTCCACCAGCATGCGCTCCATGAAGTCTTCCATCCGACCAACGTTCGTGGATTCCGGTAGGCCCGTAACGCGTATGTTATTGCGCCTGGACCTCCCTTCCAACTCCTCGTTCTTCGCCTGAATTACCGCCAAAACCTTCTCCATATTAAACACCTTAGTTGTTACCGTAGCCAGCCCGTCTTCCGTGGTAGACACTCTCTGCTCGACCTCGCCCATTCTTTCATTTTGCCGGTCAAATTGTGTCGCCATGTGGTCGAGTCTGTGATTGACTGCTTCCATGGTGCCCTCTATGGACTGCAGCGTTTTTTGCATCACCAGCAATGTGGCCTCCAGGTTCGGGGTGCCTCCAGCCGCCCCCGCAGTCTCAGCGTCCGGTGGCACTTGCGAGGAGGATAACGTTGTCTTCTTTGTCTCAAAAGTTATCTTTGGCTGATTTCTTTCTGGCCTGCCCATGATGCCTACTCAGGCTCTCAGCCAAGCCCAACAGCGGTATTTCGTGGGACAAAGGCAGTCAAGCCACCCCCGCAGTACAGCTCCAGGTAGCACTCAAGAAGCGGTAGGCCTAGAATGCTCCCAGGCTCCCCGGCCGCCTCAGCAGTTATTCCATAGCAGGGATCAGTGTCTCCAATGTAATCCGCTCTTAGGCCGCTCCCGAGCTTCTCCGCTACTGTCCACAGCGGTCAGCGGCCCCCCGCATGCATGTGGGCGACAGCGTCTCCCCAGTTTCGCTCCTCCGCCGTGGCCTGCACCCTGCCCGCGTCCCCGCCGGTCGCAGCTCGCACGGCGCGGCCTAGAGCGGCCCAGCGCCGCCTCCGCGGCCTCGGACTCGCCCAGACCCCCGCCCCACTCACCGCTTCCAGCAGAGCCGAGCTCCAGGCCGCAGGGACGCCGGTCACTCTCCGCCCGGCGAGGCGTATCCTCTC
This sequence comes from Lissotriton helveticus, assembly GCF_964261635.1. Taxonomy (NCBI): domain Eukaryota; kingdom Metazoa; phylum Chordata; class Amphibia; order Caudata; family Salamandridae; genus Lissotriton; species Lissotriton helveticus. The sequence goes on from NC_136071.1 coordinate 115,347,006, forward strand.
TGCCTCCAGCGCGGGTTCCCAGCCTTTCGTGCCGCACCCTCGGTCAGGGAGAAGGTCCGCCGAGCCCCAGGGCAGCCGCTAGGCACAGACCGCAGGGCCGCACGCCACCAGCCTCAGCTCCGGCGCGGCGTGTCTTCGCACGGAACACAGCTCTCACGGTCCTCCCGGCGATGGGAAAGCACCCCGCTCGTTGCCTTGACGCGTCTGCCGTTGTTTGCCATCAAGTTGGCAGCCTCGGATGTCAGGATGTGCAGGATATTTTAAAGGATTTTAGATGGTCCCTGCAGAGCCTCACATGTGTGCGGCCATCTTGCCTTGCGCCCTCTAGCGCCCCCCACAAGAGTGTAAGTTACATGCCTCCACCCCCTAAGTTTTGTAATTTATTTCCCCTTGTGTGGCTGGGTGATGTTCCTCCCTAAACTTCTCCCTGACCATCCTTCAATCCCCCTTCCCCTCCCTAATTCCATCCCTTTTTGTAGTAAGTCTGCCCCTTCATTAAGCCACTTCCCTGTGTTTCTGCCACATTTACTAATTAAACCTATACTTACTTGTGAGGCGACTCCGCATTTGGGGCAAAGGACTCTGAACACTTGAGTATAGGTAAAGTGGCGGCATAATACGCGACACATAGTTTGTTCATTTGTTAATTGCAATTTGTACGATGTTTTTAGTACTACAAAACATACCACAAAGTGCACTTTGTGAATCAGGACCTGAGTGTGGAAGAGTTTCTGTGATTGTGTGCATATGTAGGTGAAGGGAGAATGAATTGAACTGTGGATTGTTCACCTGTTTCATTGTGTGTTGAGCTATTAGGTGCTCAATTATTATTAGTTCAGCAAGTGAACTGGCACTATGATCTAAATATAAAATATACATGATCAATTAACACTTACAAACAATATTTACAAATGTGTATAATACATCAGTGATTTTGTGATGAATTATACACATTTGTAAAGATTGTTTGTATGTGTTAATTGTTCATGTATATTGTATATGTTTGTGTTGCCCTTAATGTTTGACATTAATTGAATGTCATTGAATATATGGAATAATCCAAGAAATTGTGAAATACATCACAAGAGCCTATGAATTGATTCCACTGGCTCTGTTTTTGAATACGTTCTAACAGTAGCTACTGGTTACTTATGAGTATATAACTTTCTAAAAGTGGCATTTTGAAAAGTGTAATTTAAAATCCGACTTTACCATAAGACAGAATGTTTCCTCACAATTCCAAAGACACCAAAAATGAACTGGTTACCTGTTACCATTTAGAAGTTACAGTTTATTAAATGCAATAAGGTAACTCAAATGTTATTCTATGGGAGAGGCAGGCCTTGCAATAGTGAAAAAATTAGTTCAAGAGTTTTTCACAACCAGAACTTGTAGAACTTAAAAGTACATGTCCTACATGTTAAATAAAATGTACCTGGCCCTCCGGGTTGTCCAGGGTCTAACCTAGGAGTAACAGCAGCGGCCCTTGCAGGTAAGTGCAGCGGGGCAGGGGAGTGTTGAAAGATAAAAGAATAGCAATTATTTATTTATTTTTCCCTATTTGTGTGTCATCTCCCCCCCTTCCCCACCCACTGCGCTTACCTGCATGGACCACCACTGAGGGGTGACTTATATGCATTAAAAAGGAAGGTTTGGGCCTGACATAAGGTTTGTTTTGCCAGGTCGACATAGGTGGAAGAATAAGTGCTGCAGGCCCCTGAGAATAAGCCAATGTTAACATGTTTTAAGGAATGTGTATATGCACTTTAGCACCGGTTAGCAGTAGTCAAGTGCACAGACACCTAAAAGCAAAATCAAGAACAGCAAAAATGGAGGAGGAAGGCAAATCATTTGGGAGAAGACCACCCTAAGGCTGACAGGTCTAACACCCCCTTCATACGTTGTAAGAATTGAAAGACATCAAATGTTTGTTTTGTTCAGATATGGGATGAGGGCACATCATGGAACACATGAATGGACATGGGCTTGGGAGAAATGGGACAATAGATATAGCTCCTGAACAGTGCTGGAAAAACGTCAAGGTGTGGAAAGAGGGCGGAGTCACGCAGGGCGGCGTCATGTGTATCAGTTTTTGACAGTCAACAAATACACTTAGGGGCATATTATCAACACAGGCGATAAATGTATCGCCGTTTTAGCGGCAGAAAACTGTTACTAAAACGGCGATAATGGGCTTGATAATATACTCTATGGAATTCCAATTGAAGCCCATGTTAGATGTCCTTCACATCTAACATGGGCTACAATTGGAATTCCATATAGCATATTATCAAGCCATTATCGCTCTTTTAGGGGCAGTTTTATGCCGCTAAAATGGCGATAATTTTATCGCCTGTCTTGATAATATGCCCATTAATGTTTAACCCATTGGCCGCGGGCGTGATTTCGCGGCAGTGCGGCACTACCTCAAAAACGGGCGGGGCAGTGTCGGCCGTTGGACATGCGCAGCACTTAAGGGGTTGATAGCAGCGCTTAAGGGTTTAAAAACTGTGCCCCAAGAAATTTTTAACAAGGACAAATGTAACAGTAAATCTGTCCAAGCTTCTTTGCTAACAGACAGGTTGCACTTTAAAATAACTTATGGGGTTAAGGCAACTACTGGCGAGATCTTGTTGTACCCCGAATTTTCTAGAATATAATAACAGTGGATAATTCACTTGCTGGCATCGGCGTAGCTATGGGGGGTGGACCGCCCCAGGTGGCAGTATTTGGGAGGCGGAGGCCGCGTTGTACAGATTCCCATGTCACAAGGCTTTTCCAAAGCAGCCGCATCATAATTCATTTGCAATGCTCGTGCGGGGATTCGGAGAGGAGAGTGGGAAATAGAAACACGACTCTTACAGCGCCAGCCCCTCTGACACATAAGGAAAACCAGGTGTGTTGCTCGTAGTGCTTGTGTATTTCATATTTCTAAACAAAAAGCTGTGTATTCCTGCTGTGCTGCCCTCAGCGTGCCTGCCACCCCACCCACTCCCTTTTATGCCACTGACACATATTGGCGGCCGCTTGAGACACTATGCGCCGAGGATCACACCTGGGCATTTAGTATCAAATTGGCGCCCTCAGCTAGAGTGGGACCCGAACGCTGGTGCCAGTCTATCAGGTCACGTGAACAGACTGTCTCCACCAATGTTGCACCTTTCAGACTCATCGTGAAGCAGGCACCACCGTTATGTGCTTTTTTCTTCAATTTCCTGCCAATGGGCCTGTCCCCCAGGAGCTGCCCGTGCCACAGGCGGGAATTTGATTCTCCTCCCTCCCTGACCTCGACACCTTCAGGGCAGCCACTGCAGCAGAATGGTGTAGCACAGAGTTGACGCACACACACTATCGGCTTGGCTTTCCTCGAAGTGCAGGGACCTCCTTTCCCCAAAGTTTCCAGTTGGTTCGAGTTCTAACTAAGGTAGGAAACAATTTTCTTTTAATAATAGTCGTGTTTGTTTCAGCTGTTGTGGTGCAGGGTCCCGCACGTGCAGCACGTCAGGCTTCCCTCTGGGTACAGTTATGATGGGGGCTGCCTCCAAGTAAGTGAGACTGTGCCAGCCTTGCATGTCAGCGCGCAATCACCAACCAGCAGCCAGTGCCAGTCATAAAGTTCCCCATGGCATGGCTGCAGGCCGGAGTGCTGTGACCATTGAGTGTGTGTTCCTGTGAGCCTGCTTTGCCCAAAAAGGCCCAGGGGTGTGTGCTGCTGTCTGCCGCCCCTATTTTACATTCACCCATTGCTTTTTCAAATTACAGGCAGGCTTTGCAACCATAAAACGTTTACATGAGACCCAAAGTTCGTTAGAAAAGTTGGGAGCACTGCGAATATGTTTGGAATTGTAAATTTGCTGACGCAGTAAACCCGCATTGAGTCCAATGCATATGTTTATCTGTATGTACATTCTTTCTTTGGTGAACTTCTAGTTTAAGTTTTTAATAAGTTCAGCAGAGACTCAGTAAATTCTTTCTTGACTCGACGTGCACAAACCATGAGCTAAACATTGTAGGCATTGCCCTGCAACTGCAGAAACATAGACATGGCCGCCGGTTGTACAGTGGGGTGTCGGAGAACATTCCATAAAGTATAGAACCCTGAGAATGCTGGTAATTTCTACGTTTTTATTTCTTGATTTGAAATTTTATACCACACGCAGACCGACATTAAAGTACTCTACAGTTTATTTTTTTTTACAAACAAATGTGAGAAATGATTCCTAATAATAAACATACATATTTACAAAGAAATGTTCAGGATGATGTCACAGCATTTTGCAATTTGTAGATACATATTTTGAGAAATGCATCCAAGTTATATAAATCCATGTTAGCAAAGACACGTTGTCTTATAGTGGACGTTAAGTCGTCAGTTTGTTCTTTATGCTGCAATATTTGATTTAAGAATGACACTGCATATGTGGCAGTGCAGGTGCCATAGAGAGCTGCAATTGAATGTCACAAACGTAAGTGTTAGTATTAGGTGTTATGATGCATGAATGTGGAGTTTTATTGGATAAATAAAAATCCATATTCTTGGTGCTGTCATTGAGATGGAGCAAGGGCCTACTTTGGAGTTTGGCCGATGAGCTACTCAGACACAAATATATTACAGGTGCATTGTAGCCTATAACCTTTGTATACAGAGCACAGGATATGTGCCACTGTGTGGCAGTATCACCAATCTCTAAATAAGGCAATACGATTTTATTTTTGTATGTTGAATTTCAGAGCTACAACCATCAGTGCTTCTTTGTTTCTGGGGTTTCTGTTTTGCTTAGTGACGTATAATTGCTGATGCTAGGTAGGTTGGTGAAGGGCTTTGAAGATTATGCACACTGTCCTGAGTATGCAGTGTTTCTCTACTGGGAGCGAGCTCAGACATTCACGAACTGATGAGCTGTGGTCTGCCCTTTCCATGTTTGCAATAAGCCTTGCTGCTGAGATTAATAATAATGTTGGGAAAGCCAGGCTCGATAGGCCAGTGAGTAGGGCAGTTTCACATACCTACCTGGTGACATCTAGAGACTGGACTAAGGTCTTGCAGATCTTATTTTTAACATAAGGCACCACAGCATGCACAAATCTTGCACTGAAACAAGATCTGCTATTCTCGAGTTAGGGCACGAGATAGGGGTTGCCTTAAAGCTGGTAATAGTGTTTGAGTTGGAGTGACAGTTAATATTAGTGTTAGAAAGAATTAGGTTACAACTAGGATAAGGGTGATGGTTAGATGAATGGGATAGGGGTGGAACGAGGACTGGGATTATTAGCATTACTTGGATTAACAATAGGTTTAGAGATAAATGTATGATTATGCTTAAACTGCGGGCTAGTTTTAAGGTTTGGATGAACACAAGTGTTTCGATTGGGTCTTACCGCTGGTTTGTGGTTAGGGTTTGTGTTCTAGGTTTAGAGATACAGTTAAAGTAGTTGAGCTGACGAGCTTGTGGAGATGCACCTGTGCGTCTGTGAGGGGTACTGAAACCTGAAAGGATTGTGGCAGATTGCTCAGCAACCCCAGATTAAATTTGTTTTTACATCGCAGTTTTCAAAGCAGCCCCATTCCAGACGCTGGGAATGGGTGTGAGCAAAAGCAGCGCGGTGGCTCTTCCTGAAATCCTACAGGGTGGCAGTCTGTGTGTTCTCCTTTGTACTGCCGGTCACCGGTGTATTTAACGGTGTAGACTTGGACCGTGTCATGTATGTGCATGTAACTTGCATGATCGAGGTAACTATTAGCGGCGATACTAGGTGTCTCTCGGTCCTTTTTCCCCAGCGCCCCCTGGGGGGTGGCAATCCCAGGGATAGCCCCGGGCGTCACAAGCTCTAGCTATGCCTCTGCTTGCTGGAGAGATCTGTGTGTGGTTATGTCGTAGGTTTGACTCGCCATAAAATAACATAGAGGGTTAATGTGTCTGCAGCAAAGCAGAACATTTAACGGGCATGTCGCTGATTTGTATTTCATGGCGTTAATTCAGGAGTTATTCCTTTTGTTGCAGCGATCCTTGTTTTACCTGCAGATCATAATTTACAGTCCTTGTTTTGTTGCAAAGTCATTTATGAAGCGGGATCAAGGACTGCAAACTGCTAGAACGTTACTGTGTCTTTTTCAATCTTTCGCTACCCTAAAAGTTGCTGAAAATGGGTTTATATGAATAGTAATAAAGACTCATCAGTACAAATAACTCCACCCACTGTGTCTAGTGAATCCCACACACATTTGTAATCCTGACTTTGTATTTCTCGTCAACAAGCATTCTAAACATACAATGCCAACCCACCAGAGTATGTGGCTTAATGGCTAGAGCGTCCGACCTTGAAGCTGGGAAACCAGGTGCGAGTCTGGCAGGAGGCTCAAACATCATGGGAATCTGGGCGAATCACCTAATCTCCCCATGCCTAAAAATGAATGCGTCCATCTGTAATGCAACCGGTGCTCATGTAAAGCGCTCTGATACCTTCAGGTCAAACTATATAAAACTGCAAAAAAAGAAGACCAGTATTGAGGGTATGCGACTCATACACCTTGTAACTCTGTCTTATGTAAAACTTCCTGCACATTGACTTACTTGTATGATTCATTGACCTGTGATGATCAGTGCTTTGACACCCTACACTGTGTATAGATACAGATCTACATATCTAACATTCTTACAGTCATGTGTATTTCTTACATACTAGAGTTGGAGAAGTCAAAATGCTGCCTTCCAATCACTGTTTGACTGTAAAGCAGTTTTGAAATTCCAAAAAGTCGAGTGTTTGTGTTTCTCTCCATAGAATTTGCCTCAATATGTTAGGTTGTTGGTAGCTTCCAGCCTCGAGGAACAAAGGGAATGGTGATGGTCCTTGTATTTGCATTGGGCTCAACTCTCCATGAAATAAAAGCCTACCTCAGCCCTGTAGGTTGCTTCTCTGGAGTATGGTCACTGCTGTATGTGCCTTGGTGTCTGCAAGTTACACCAGGACAAGGTCAGTATATTTCACAAGGGCCGGCCTGGACCAGGCTCAATGATAGCTGCTCATGCTGGGATTCGGCTGGTCCTCCTTTTTTCCTTGCACTGTGCCTCAGTATGGGAGGGATCCCCTCGCAAGTATGAAAAAAGTTAGGCTGGCGACACATTGGGCCATATTATCAAGACCGGCGCAAACATTATCGCCGCTTTAGCAGCAGGAAACTGCTGCTAAAGCCCTGATATAGGCTTGATAATATGCCCTAAAGAATTCCAATAAAAGGCCAGGTTCTGGTGTCAAGGACATCAAACCTGGGCTTCTATTGGAATTCTCTAGGGCATATTATCAAGCCCCTTATCACCGCTTTAGCTGCAGTTTCCTGCTGCTAAAGCGGCGATAATGTTTGCGCCGTTCTTGATAATATGGCCGATAGGGTTTAAGTTGTCCCTGCACTAATCCATCTAATAAACACCTATTACAAGGAGGGTGTGGGTAAAATAGAAGGAACCACAAACACTTCTTATACTTTATACTTGGGATGATGACTAATGTAAAATCAAGAGAGGGATTGCCCCACAAACAGTGTTGAAGCAGCAGGCCTTCCTATTGCTCCTCCAAAAATGCATTGGGTGGCCAATTAAGCGTATTCAAAGACGAGGGCTTCTGTGGGGTTTAGCTCCCATTACAGGGGCATGGAAAACGCTAAACATAATGGTTATGCGAGTACATCACTCTATACTTGCAAGGGAAGGTATTGGGAAATTGAGTGTTATCACTCTCTGAAAATAATCCAGGTTCCTGTGTGGTTGCCTCTACAATAGCAGTGACCCACAAAACTGTGTAGGACTCAGGGTACCCCATAGGCCCCCACCAGACAATATTGCCCCACTTTCATGTGGGATCCCACTAGCAGCAATAGTGAGCCATCCAACAGTGCCCCCCCATTATCCCACAGAACAAAGAGCACCCTTGGTACCATTACTCGGTACATACATTCACCCAGATTGTGGCCCTCAGATACACATCCCTCAAGTGGCAGTTCTGTTCCATATTAAAGGTTAGTGCCACTTGCTCCAACATTGAGGATCTTACTGGAGGACACTTTAGACTTCATGCATGTTTTAAGAGGGGACTTTAACCCAGTTATGTACAACACAAGAAATAAGTCCAGAGACGGGGGAGAGGGAAGCAGCAGGGGAAATTTGCAAATGTATCGGATCTCAGAGACACTTTGACGCTCGGACATTATAGTACACAGTACTTGTACTTCTCGGGAGTGCATGCCACATTCTCTAGTAAGGATCACTTGTTGTCCAGTGCACTAAACACTCAGCTATAGTCATGCAATCAAGAGAGGCAACTGAACATTATGTTAATGAGAAAATGGGATCCATTGACTCAACGCTAGTACTGTGGGACGACTACAAAGTGGTCTTATACGGGAGGGCTTAAGTAATGGTAAAACAGAAAAGACACTGGTCACCTAGAGAATTGAGAGCACTAGAAGAGGAACTCTCAAAACAAAAGGAATAAATACCAACACGCAACTCCGGCATGAAGAGCGCACAAAAGAGCATGATCGAAATGTAATCAGATGGACACCCACGTCCCAATATATGTGTTCAGAGAAAATGTTATGTTGTATGGAATAAAACTTGCTAAGCAGATGAGATTAACAGGCCTTCAGCCTCGTTCCTCTCTATATTCATGGAACTCCTCAGTGACTTGCAATATCCTTATAATGTACGGCAGGGGGTAATTTATCCAATATATATCACTGGCACCTGCTGCTGCTGCAGTCTTTTCATCTTCAAGTTATTGATATGACTCCGGCCCGCCATGAAGTGCAAGCTAAGCCATGGGTTGCTGCTGTGGGGGTGGAGTAATACCTTGCATACAGCAGCATCTGAGGAAAGCTTCAATGGCCGAAATGCATTATGCATGAGCTGATTAAATAAAGATTTCCCGACGTTTCCCCCGAGTGGCCTCTACCTCTTCCATGTGGAGTGAAATGCTGTGGATATATATATTTATATGTATATATATATATATATATATATATCCATATATATATATATATATATATATCCAAAACACTCCACTGCTGCACTCCACCGCTGCTTGGCGCTTCAAATTCTTGAAGAAAGGAGCACAGACCACAACTAGGTGCATTCAAGCAGTTTAATACCTCAAGGTACATCATCTGTCATAACGCGCTTCAACTCTGTAGAGCCTTGATCATATATATATATATATATTTATATATATATATATATAAATATATATATATATATATATTTCAAAGCACACGTTCTCCAGTCTCTCAAGAACGACGTCCAGGCCAGCTTAGTTTTCAAAACCGGTGTTTATTTCACAGCCCACTCAACGTTTCGGGAACCACTTCCCTTGCTCACGAGTGATCATGTCTGTTTACACCCAGTGTTTTAAGGTTTGTCATGTGATCAGAAACAAAATAAACATAGTAAACAGACTCCCATTTCATTCGTTCTCTGGAGCTGAGAAGACAGACTTCTATGCTTTGTCAGTGGGATGTGGCATATTTTAAATAAAATATATTTATGCGTCCTTCAATTGTGACAATGAAATTAATTAAATAAATAAAATAAATAAATTAAATTGACCACAACAACGAAGCTCATGACTTGCTGCTATTTGGCCTTTGTTTCCCGTTGAACGGTGACATATTAGTATTTCATCCAGTCTCGTGATTTTTAAGCCCCAGTGGGCTAAACCCAAGCATTGCATTTCTGTACATTAGCATGATTCTGCATACTCCAAGTTGACTCACTCGTGATAGATCACCTCAGATCCTACTGCTCACGTCGTGAATACTGCTCTGATACTGCCCAAGTGGGCATTTGAATCACCAGTTTTCATTCAGTTTCAACTCATTTGTCACTTGACGCATTGTGCCACACTCTTTCTGTGCTGCCTTAGCTGTCTCACACTCTCCCAAAATAAACGATTATAGGTACCTGTAAAAATAGATAAATACAGTGATTACAAATCAACTTTCTTAGTGTTATCTTCCTACCAACCATTAAAAACAACAAAATACTTTGAGGCAGCCAGACACATTACTGCTAAGTCCAATGCAATAATCAATCACTTTCAGTTTCTACCCAAGGTTACCCAAGATGTACACTCAGAGCCTCATCACTATAATGTCCCAGGGGTTGCATAGTATGGTACTTAATTATGAACCTGGACTCCAGTCTCCTCAGTTCCTGCATTCTATTCCCACCTCTCTCTCTTGTAGGTATTTGATCTAACACTACAAATGATAGGAGGTTACAATTACCTTGGTGGTGCGTTGCAAAATGCCTTGCCACAGGGTACTGTTTGTCATGATTTTTTATGGCTCTTAAATGCTGCAACACCCTATCTTTGGCAGGTTTGATAGTGCTCCCCACATACCATTTTTTGCAGGGACATTTCAGGGCATATACCACATACTCTGTGTGGCATGAGACATGTTTGGTAATTTTGTATGGTTCACAGTCATTGGACAGTTTGATTTCTTTGACACTATGGCTAAATTTACATGCCTTGCACCGCCCACATACAAAAAATCCTTGGACTGGGTTTTCATTCCGTTTTTTGTGTACCACAAGCGTTTGACAGATTCTATCTTTCAGAGATGCCGGCCTCCTATATGTTATCTGTGCGTGCTCTTGGATGCCTGCCTTAATATCCTTATCTGTCATCAGGGCACTCCAGTATTTATTAATAGCTCCTCTGACTTGTTTAGCTTGGGGATTATAATCTGTAATGAACCTTACTCCCTCCTCATCTTTGTCACTCGCTTCTGTAATTACAGAATTTTTATTCTTCTCCATTACCTTGCGTACAGCTTCACCAATGCATTTTTTGCTATACCCCCTGGCTTTAAATCTTTCACACATGGTGGTTTTTTCTTTTTCAAAGTCCTCTACTTTGGAGCAGTTCCTCTTCGCTCTCAAGAGTTCGCCATAGGGGATAGAGTTAATCAGGTTTCTAGGGTGGCAGCTCTGTGCGTGCAGAAGGCTGTTTCCAGCCGTCTCCTTTCGATACAGAGTTGTTACTAACCGGTCATTCTCTCTTGTGACCCTTAGATCTAAAAAGTCCACAGATACCTCATCTATGTGGCTCGTGAAGGAGAGATTGTAGTCATTTATATTTAAAATGTCAACAAACTCTTCTGCCTCTTTTGCAGTTCCTTTCCAGACAATAAAAATATTGTCTATGTACCGGAGCCAGGTACATACTCCGGTACGGTATTGGTTAAGATGTCTGACCACTTGCTCTTCCCACCATCCTAAATAGATTCCAGCAAAGCAAGGAGCAAAGCAAGTGCCCATTGAAGTCCCAAGTAGCTGGTGGTATATGGTGCCATTGAATAAAAAATAATTTTGGGTTAGGCAGGTATAGATCATGTCTAGTAGCATATCTGTGTGAAAGAGGTAAGAGACTGATCTGCTTTTGAAAAAATGTCTGCAGGCTTTAACTCCCATCTCATGGGGAATGTTAGTGTACAGACTGTTAACGTCTAACGTCATTAATATACAGTCTGGGTCTATTTTGATTTCAGTGATCTTTTGTAAAAAATCTCCCGAATCTTTCAAGTAAGATGGCAGATTCTGTACAATTGGCTGTAGAAAATGATCCACATATCGGGATGTGTTTTCCAGACAACTGTTCCTAGAGGACACAATCGGCCTCCCCGGAGGGTTTTTGGCGTTCTTGTGTAATTTAGGCAGCAGATATAAGGCTGGAATTTTTGGAAATTTGCATTTAAGGAAATTGAACTCTTCTGTTTCAATGAGTCCCTGATTCCGCCATTCAAGGGAGGGAGAGGAGGAAAGCAGCAAAACGCTGCAAACACCAGCGTATCGAGCCCAGTGGGAATGAGAACAAGGGGCCAAAAGAAGCAAAAATGAAAGACACCAAGACTGTGGTTAACCTGTCTAACAGGACACTCAATGACGCGGAAATTGAGGTACTTTCTTTTGGTTTATCTTTCTGTCCCTCCCCAAACTTTAACTATACCCAGAGTCGGATTGACCTTTTCCAATTCACGAGGAAACTCAGACTTAAAAAGTGGTTTGCCACCAGGATGAGTGATAATAGTGAAACAGGCATTACATTACCAAGTACCATTCAGATTGGAGATGCTGAATTGTTGCAAGTGATGCATGACCTTGCGGGAAATCCAGATGTTATTGAAAACCCAACCCTGAATTTAATTAATGAGAACATAAGGTTGGACCTAAGCAGCAAAAGCGGTTTTAAACCGAAGTCTATTTTTTTACCCATGCTGAATAACGATGCTATTGATGTGTTTGAACGGGGGGTAGTGTCAGAATTGAAAATACTAGCCCAAACGAAAACGAGAATGAACAGCAACCTGAGTCAGGCACATAGAGCAGCGATAGACAGTCTATACAAAGACACTAGCATTGTCATAAAGAAATCTGACAAAGGTGGTAACATTGTTATTATGTCAAAAGAAATGTATATAAATGAGGGGATGAGTCAACTTAATGATGTCACTAAGTATGAGAAAAGTAGTAGAAAAATCTATGAAAGTAAGAACCAAGCATATCAGGAAAGGCTTATTGAATGGCGGAATCAGGGACTCATTGAAACAGAAGAGTTCAATTTCCTTAAATGCAAATTTCCAAAAATTCCAGCCTTATATCTGCTGCCTAAATTACACAAGAATGCCAAAAACCCTCCGGGGAGGCCGATTGTGTCCTCTAGGAACAGTTGTCTGGAAAACACATCCCGATATGTGGATCATTTTCTACAGCCAATTGTACAGAATCTGCCATCTTACTTGAAAGATTCGGGAGATTTTTTACAAAAGATCACTGAAATCAAAATAGACCCAGACTGTATATTAATGACGTTAGACGTTAACAGTCTGTACACTAACATTCCCCATGAGATGGGAGTTAAAGCCTGCAGACATTTTTTCAAAAGCAGATCAGTCTCTTACCTCTTTCACACAGATATGCTACTAGACATGATCTATACCTGCCTAACCCAAAATTATTTTTTATTCAATGGCACCATATACCACCAGCTACTTGGGACTTCAATGGGCACTTGCTTTGCTCCTTGCTTTGCTGGAATCTATTTAGGATGGTGGGAAGAGCAAGTGGTCAGACATCTTAACCAATACCGTACCGGAGTATGTACCTGGCTCCGGTACATAGACGATATTTTTATCGTCTGGAAAGGAACTGCAAAAGAGGCAGAAGAGTTTGTTGACATTTTAAATATAAATGACTACAATCTCTCCTTCACGAGCCACATAGATGAGGTATCTGTGGACTTTTTAGATCTAAGGGTCACAAGAGAGAATGACCGGTTAGTAACAACTCTGTATCGAAAGGAGACGGCTGGAAACAGCCTTCTGCACGCACAGAGCTGCCACCCTAGAAACCTGATTAACTCTATCCCCTATGGCGAACTCTTGAGAGCGAAGAGGAACTGCTCCAAAGTAGAGGCCTTTGAAAAAGAAAAAACCACCATGTGTGAAAGATTTAAAGCCAGGGGGTATAGCAAAAAATGCATTGGTGAAGCTGTACGCAAGGTAATGGAGAAGAATAAAAATTCTGTAATTACAGAAGCGAGTGACAAAGATGAGGAGGGAGTAAGGTTCATTACAGATTATAATCCCCAAGCTAAACAAGTCAGAGGAGCTATTAATAAATACTGGAGTGCCCTGATGACAGATAAGGATATTAAGGCAGGCATCCAAGAGCACGCACAGATAACATATAGGAGGCCGGCATCTCTGAAAGATAGAATCTGTCAAACGCTTGTGGTACACAAAAAACGGAATGAAAACCCAGTCCAAGGATTTTTTGTATGTGGGCGGTGCAAGGCATGTAAATTTAGCCATAGTGTCAAAGAAATCAAACTGTCCAATGACTGTGAACCATACAAAATTACCAAACATGTCTCATGCCACACAGAGTATGTGGTATATGCCCTGAAATGTCCCTGCAAAAAATGGTATGTGGGGAGCACTATCAAACCTGCCAAAGATAGGGTGTTGCAGCATTTAAGAGCCATAAAAAATCATGACAAACAGTACCCTGTGGCAAGGCATTTTGCAACGCACCACCAAGGTAATTGTAACCTCCTATCATTTGTAGTGTTAGATCAAATACCTACAAGAGAGAGAGGTGGGAATAGAATGCAGGAACTGAGGAGACTGGAGTCCAGGTTCATAATTAAGTACCATACTATGCAACCCCTGGGACATAATAGTGATGAGGCTCTGAGTGTACATCTTGGGTAACCTTGGGTAGAAACTGAAAGTGATTGATTATTGCATTGGACTTAGCAGTAATGTGTCTGGCTGCCTCAAAGTATTTTGTTGTTTTTAATGGTTGGTAGGAAGATAACACTAAGAAAGTTGATTTGTAATCACTGTATTTATCTATTTTTACAGGTACCTATAATCGTTTATTTTGGGAGAGTGTGAGACAGCTAAGGCAGCACAGAAAGAGTGTGGCACAATGCGTCAAGTGACAAATGAGTTGAAACTGAATGAAAACTGGTGATTCAAATGCCCACTTGGGCAGTATCAGAGCAGTATTCACGACGTGAGCAGTAGGATCTGAGGTGATCTACCACGAGTGAGTCAACTTGGAGTATGCAGAATCATGCTAATGTACAGAAATGCAATGCTTGGGTTTAGCCCACTGGGGCTTAAAAATCACGAGACTGGATGAAATACTAATATGTCACCGTTCAACGGGAAACAAAGGCCAAATAGCAGCAAGTCATGAGCTTCGTTGTTGTGGTCAATTTAATTTATTTATTTTATTTATTTAATTAATTTCATTGTCACAATTGAAGGACGCATAAATATATTTTATTTAAAATATGCCACATCCCACTGACAAAGCATAGAAGTCTGTCTTCTCAGCTCCAGAGAACGAATGAAATGGGAGTCTGTTTACTATGTTTATTTTGTTTCTGATCACATGACAAACCTTAAAACACTGGGTGTAAACAGACATGATCACTCGTGAGCAAGGGAAGTGGTTCCCGAAACGTTGAGTGGGCTGTGAAATAAACACCGGTTTTGAAAACTAAGCTGGCCTGGACGTCGTTCTTGAGAGACTGGAGAACGTGTGCTTTGAAATCGTAGGGAGTGGCGCTCCCGTCCTGGCCCGCCGCTGCAAGCGGCCACCTATGCTTCGCGCCAAACGAAGGAGTTGGATATATATATATATATATATATATATATATATATATATATATATATATATATATATATATATATATATAACAATCGTTCACAGTCGCCAAGCTACAATACATTATGAATGATTACTGGATACACACTGGCTTCCAAATCAACTGGAATACATGTATATGATATTCCTGGTTCCGATTTTGGCCATAGTACTCATAGCAAGCATCCTCCTGTGGATAGTCAACGACAGTTTCTGAAATCTGAACCCAGAAAAGAAACATCCCTAACCAAATTTAGTGCTGTGGGGTTTAAAAAGAACGACAAGGAAACCACACACTTGTGCAACTCATTTTAGCGTTACATTTATTATTTTATTCCGGTATCTGTGCTTCATGACTTGAAAATATATTTATAAGACCCTGTAGGATTTTGTGACACACTTTCTTTTGTGCAAGATACCATTATTAAAATAGACAGTGCCTTATAGTGACTATATCCTAATATTCGATTGTTTTTAATTTCATACAGCTACTGCACAAAACCTTTGTAGAGTTTTCCCCTTCCTTTCTTCTCCCGGAAGTGATGTCACTGGTAGCCCGTCATCTTCACTAGGGTTGGATACCTGGTGCGATGGGTCATGCACTTCTCCCGGTCAATGAACAGACTGTTCTCCTTGATGGCTATCTCCTTCACGAAGGACAGCCTGGTGTCCTCCATGTTCATCAGCGACTGCTCCGCCTCCTCCAGCTTCTGCTGCAGGCAGCGGATGGACTCCGTCAGCTCCTCCACCTCGTTGACCAATCTGAAGTTTGGAACAAACAAAACACTTAAGCAAGAAGATTCTAAAAAATCCATGATAGCAGAACAATGCATTAATTTGTGGATGTGAAGTGTGATGGGATAGGTTACTTCATCACCCCAAGTCCTCATGTACAACTCAGTTTTCAGTTCTTCTACGAGGAATGTCCTTTCAGTGGGCTCTAGTGAGCTAGTGCCCAACAGAGAGACCTATAGGGCTTCCTTTATGGCCATTTTAGGTGGGGTTACATAGGGCCAGAGGGACAAGGGCTGAGTTTTTTGGTATTAGCATATGTCCATCTTCATTGTTTCAGTTCTCATCCATTAAAGTGAGTCAAGTAAAAGGCAACACTCATTTGTTTATAGCCACCTTTCCTAAAGCCCTCTCCTAATAGAGGGTGTAAGTAGGCTTACTCCTGCCCATAGCTGCCTATTTTGTCTGTTCGGCCCACTTGGCTATTCCTGTCTTGTGTATTAAAGGCTTGTGTATTAGACAGCGCTGTCTGTTGCAAGATATGATGTCAGCACACAGAGGGCTTAGATCCCGTTTATTGATTATCATTGGTTGGCTTTGTTGTCACTAGGATTAATTTCTTATTCTGTAGCTTGTGTAGGTTTTACTTCCTGTATTTGCATTTGCCCCTCTCCTTGAGCATGGAGTATTGCTTGTTTCCTTCCCCTACTCACTTTCAGCCGCTACTTTTTTCTTTGTGTGTAAGCAATCCACAAAAATAATTCGTGTTCTTCGGCTGTCTCCCTTTTGTACTCTTCCCCTCCGCTGCACTCGTGTTGCTCTTAGTCTGACCATGACTTCTTCCCACCCTCCCTCTGTGATGCCCTGTGTGCTTCTCCCCAACATTGCTTTCTCACCCGTGTTCTTCTCCCACCAACCCCACACTTTCCTCTCTCTTCTGTTTGCTTTTCGCACTCCACATTGCTCTCTGTTTGCTTCTCCCCTCCATGTTGTGATCCCTCCTACACTACTGTATTGCTTCTCCCTGCCTCTGTATTGCTTCCCCGTCCTGTATCTTCCCCACCCCTGCCCTACTTGATTCCAACCACCCACTTCTCTATTGCTTTGCTCCACCCCTTTTGATTCCAAAAATCCACTTGGGGTACCTTGTTTTCTTTTTGTTTTCTGATCTAACTCAGATAGCCATAATCAAGTTAATCTTTCAAGAATTCCAAAGATTTATCCATGTGGTTATTTTATGTTATGTTATGAGGTATTTGTAGAGCGCGCGGCTACTCCAGGGAGTGTCCCGGCGGTGGTGGTTCCAGCACTCGAGGACTAGCAGTTCGCGGCTTTTTGAATCACTGTTGTAGAAGTGCATAGATTTACCCCAGCCTGACAGCACAAGTTATTTGCTGTGGTGACTACTCTACAGTACCATGATGGAGGAGAAGTTTAGGAATTGAATGTTAAGGTAGAACCTGCTGGGGGCTCTCTGTTACTTTCAGTTTCCTGCTGGTTGGCTTACAATGTGGAGTTTTTGATTACTGCAGTGTTCTTCTACACACTTCCTACTCACTTCTCCATTAGTGCACAGAATGGGATCCAAACTCATGCACCAGACCATGAGGGGCATTGTGAATGCAAAGGAAGAACATCCCTTTGGCTTTCTAAGGAGAGAGCAAGTGATAACACTGACAGATATGAGAACTAAGGCCACTGCGCTTGTTCATGAGTGTCATTTGGTCTCACAAAAGGAGATGGTTTATTATTATTGTTATTGGTGGCAGCGAATGGATTTGGACATTCATAACTCTGTGCCAGATGTAGAAAGCATTTTTCAAGTCCCTAACGACCCAATTTACAGAATCGGGCCATTTGTGACTTAAAATATGAGTTTTTAAATGTACAAACATCAAATTGTGATTTGGGAACACAAAACCGAATTACAATTTGGGTTTGCAACCAAATACTGATTCGGTATTTGGAAGGGGCATGTTTGGGGTGTCCCTTCAATTCCAGTTTGTAGTGGTATGTATTAACAGTGGTCAAAGTGGGTGGGATGGGCAGGGCACGGCGTGCCTCTACTTCTTCAATTGAATAGATTCCGTTCCCCTAGTTTTTGATTTTAAACATGCGTCCCGGAACTGCAGAAATAGCCAGGGCCTACAGGTATGGCTCGGCGTCCGTGGCCTTCGTGGACGGGCGGGTGGGCAGAGAAAGAAAATGGCTCTGTCTTTTCCTTCTTGCTCAGAGAAGTCAAGGACAGTCACTGTTCACTTCTCCTGCTCTGCCGCTTCAGCTGCCCGCCCTCTCTCTTTCTCCCTCTTTCTGTCTAGCAGCTTCTCCTCACATACTGAAAAGCGTGACTTCAAGAAAGGCTTCTCACTCTCACTTTCCTCTTTTTCGTTTATTTGTTCCCCTGTGAAATGGATCCAAAAAAGAAAAACACTTTTGCTGGAAATGTCTTTTTTTCCTGACATTTTTCTATTCCAAAGTGCAGCCTAAGAAATAAAAGTTTCAAAATATGAAAAAGAAATAAAAACTTAATAAAGCAAGAGTGGTAGCAAAGTGGCCAGATTGATTTTATTCGCACCTAAACACATTAGCACCACTTTACAGAATATGCCAGTGAGAGATACTTTTGTTTTTTTGTCTTTCTTTGAAAAGCATTGTTTTACACAGGTGGGGAAGTGCACCAATCCTGGAGGCAATGCAATGCCAGATTGATGGGTAGATTGGAAAACAAAATATGTACCATGGCTCTGTGTTCACGGATGCGGTCTTTTCACCAGACTGCTTGCGTTTTGTAAGGATATAAGCAATGGACATTGAAACGGGTCCCTTTGGGGCCCGGCAGTCATGTCCTTAACTTTTCAGGCAAAAGCACTCACTGATTTTTTAACAGTGAGTTAAGGTAACCAAGTTGTTCCTGTTTACATTTCACATGCTTTTCTTAATCTTGCATTCCATATGAGTGTTTGCTTTTTCCAGGATGTGTTTTTTTTTTTCTTCAGGCAGCATATTGCTCTTTTCTAGTGCGTAATTTGAATTGAGTCACATCCAGGTGTTTATAGAGGAGCACAATTGGGTTGTAGTTGTAGGCAGTGCGAGTTTCTCTCAGTGGGGCAGTATGGTGTTCAGTGGGGGAGAGGATGTGGCACTATGGTCAGAGCTGCCGAATTTGGAACTGGGGAACCAGGTGCTGCCTGCGTGACATGTTCACCAGACCGCTCTTCTGAGGGAGCACATTCCCATGCTGGACCTTAGAAGGCCCAGCAAGACCTTAGAATCCCTGATGTCTTAGCACCAGCAGGTGGACCCTAGCGGTGGAACCTTGATGCTTGTCCACCGCAATCCATACTGAAGTTCACCTCCAGTCTAGCGGGTAGGCCTATGAAGCAGGACAGCCTAAAGCAATAGTGGCTCTGTCACTGAGGTCACAGGACCCTTGAGAAGGGCCGTCTCTAGGGGGCACCGTGTGCTGACTTTTGGTGTGGACGTAGTGTTTGCATTTATATCATGGTTTTAAAAGCACTTGCTGTCTCCTTCCTGGCCTCCAGCAATTCTTGGCAACAATAAAAATATCATGATATTTCCAGTGATTAATGTTCTTCCTAGAGAGAGATCAGAGTTTTGTCTAGTGGATGTTTTGACTCATGGAAAGGTAGCTCAGAGGGTTAATGTGTCTGCTGCAAAGAACATGTACCATGCAGATCACAAAGAGCACATATGTAAATTGGTCAATGGGTTACTGCCTTTGGCAGAGAGATCCTTTTGTTACTTGCAGTTTATAAGTTAAAATCCTATCATAGAACAGTGAGTTATTAACTGTTATCTAAGAGCTGCATGCAAACTGCAAGGTATAAATTTGAGCGTTATGGTTTCCTGCCCCCCAAGTCTTTGATTTTTTTATTTTGCAAAAAGTGTTCTTTTGGATAGAAAACAATTCTGATAATTAAAGAGAACCCCCCAGCCATGGTATTACGTTTTAAATTCTGAGTTTGTGTCTCTCCAGACCAATCACTATTAAACTATACTACCTGCTAGTATGGTTGTCATATGACTCCTGTTCCTTGTAGTCCTTACGTTTATGTAACATTTCCTATATAGTGAATTACAAACGTATAATTGTCTCTGTGTAATGTGTGTGATGTAAAGTGCTCTGAAACCCTACTCTGATATGAATGGCGCTGTAAACCAAATTAAATGCATCTGAAAGAGAGTGTGATTATGGAGACTTGAGGGGCACTGTGAAAGGGTGGCAGTGAGGGGATCTGTTTGAACTACAATTTAGTTAAAATTGTCAGATTATGCAGCAGATGTTGTATTATGTGGCAAATATGGCATAGCCATAACTCTATAGAAAACATTTGCAAGCTAGGATATTTTGCCATTCATGTTTGAACTGCTCTTGTGGAAAAAAGTAGAAGTGCTCATGACGGAAACTGCATTGCTCAGAGACAATGGCTTGTGCTTCCACTTTGAAGCGTATTTGAGATATTATGTGATAGGAAACATATCCCACTTTGTGAATGTATCTTAATGTCAGTAACTCTTATTAAACATCAAATAATCATGTGTATCAATTGGTTGAATTTAATAACATAATAAGCTGTAACTGGGCAGTCAAACGTCAAACAAATACTAAAAATTGGGATGTTTTGTGAATTTTGGCCACACCTCTGACTCCGCCCACTGACCAAATCCTTGGGTCATTCCCACCCTCTGATTCTCCGCCCATCGTTCCCCTACTTTTCCCCCCCCACTTCGTCCACTTTGTATTATTATTATGCGACTGAAATGACGCAGCAAATCCTTTATGTTTTACAAACACCTCAAAAGAAGTGGTAACCAGTTTGCAAACAGGAAGGGGTCCCCAAACACCTACCCTTATAAAAATAAGGTCCAATGGACCACTGCCTAATCTTGAAAAATTAAAATGATACTTTTGATTTCTTTTTTGTTTAAACATGTCAAGTTTTCCTTTAAGGAAAACGGGTTGCATATAAAGAAAAGAAACTGCTTTCTTTTAAAAGCAATCAAAGAAATCCTTCTGATGGCTGCGATGCCTAGTGGGTCACAATTCTAGTTATGGATAAATGGAATTCATTTTGTTGAGATAGAATTAAAGTTGTTCAGAAATATGGCACGGTGCATTATTATACTCTAGCAGGATATCTGTGCTGCAACTGATGCAGTTGCACCAGGGACCAGAGGAGTGACGAGCCCCAGCATGCCTTACACTAGCTGCAGTTTATTTAAGATGCCCACTATAAATTGTTGTTACTAGTTCCTATCTGAAGCCCAGATGTATGTTTGCCTGAGGAGTAAAGAGATAGACTATGCTCTCTTGAGAGGGCAGTGAGAATACTAAAGGGGAAGAACAGAATAGAGCCAATGAGAAAGAAGACATAGGAGAGAAAGAGAGAGAGGAGACTGAGTTTAGAAAGAAATAGTGGACACAAATAGAGAGGGCAGAGACAGAGAAGTAGAAAAGAACATGAGGTATGGAGGGGGAGAAATTTGGAAGAAGAAAAAGGGAGGGGAGGATAAGGGACAAATGAGGAATAGCAAGGAAAGAGAGATAAAGGAGAGGGTGAATGTTAGAAACATGGGAGAAGAAAACAGGTAACTGCTAGAGAGAGAGATAGAAAGTAGTTAAGAACTAGCAAAAAGAGGCATCTCCGGGCCTCGTTATTCTGGATGGTTCCTGTTTACATCCTGGTGTAGGCTTTTCTTGACTCTCCTTTTCGACCTCGATTAGTGCATTATTGTTGCGGGGGGGTAGTGTTTTATGTCTCGGTCGCTGGCTCCTCTCCTCTCTCTTTCTTCCTTTTCCTCTCCTTCCTTTTCTTATTCCCCTCTCTTTCTTCGTTATAATTCCCTTTCTCTTTTTCTATATTTCGGGTGACTCTGGGCGACAGGCACGCTGTTTAGTGGGGTAGGCCGTAGCCATTACAGTGATGTAGGGTGGGGGGGGTGTTTGTTATTTTAGTTTGTTTTATTCTATGGTCCCTTTTTTGCCTTTTCCAGGGGGTGGGCTATGTCCCTTGGTGTTTACTCCTCTGTTTCGCTTGCGTCTGCACTTTCTCCTTTTTCGGGGCGGGTGGGCTGTACGTGTGGCGTCCACTTTATTTATTTGCTGGTATTCTTCCTCTATTCTGCACCTGGTATGGGCGTGTGAGGTCTTTGGGCTTTGCCCTACTGTGGTCGTCTGCTTGCGTGGGGGGCTATTTCCCTCCCGCCCCCCCCCCCTCTTTTCTGTATATGTTGCATGACGCGCGGGTAGATATGGTTGCTGCCTCCTTTATATAATGTAAAATGAAACCTCATTTATCCTGGCGCTGGCGATGTAACGACTTTATGTGCATCCATCCTGTATTTACCCTATCGTATACATTGCTTTGTTATTTTGATTCTCCTGACTTTGCGGCCGGCCCCTGTGGTTGTAGGCCAGCGCTTGTACTTATACGTGTCTTTCAATAAAGGTTTTAAAAAAAAAAAAAAAAAAGAACTAGCAAAAAGAGATAGGGAGAAGAAAGGATTGGGGGAATTAAGGGTGTTGTGGAGGACAGAAGGAAGGAGATGAGCGAGACGTTGGGTGAAATTGGTAAAGAATATTTGGATAGATATGAATATGAAATGAAAGAGAAAAAAAGTAAAAGGTCAAAGAGGGCAAGAGGTTTAAATGGAGGTCTGAGGAAATAGTAAGAGGTAGTGGAAGGAGAGAGAAGAGGATGAGGAAGAAGTGGGGAGAAAGGGAAAGGGGAAAAGGAAGGTAAAGGAGAGCAAATAGATGGGACAAAAAGGTGAGAAAGGATACAAGTAAATAAGGGTGCGTGAGAGAATAGGATGTCGAAAAAGTGGGCAGGGTTAGAGAGGAGACAGTAAAAGCAAAGAATGAGGTAAGATAAGAGACTGATCGAGATAAGGAGAAAAGAGTAAAAGACAGGCAGAATAAGAAACTCAGAGACACATAAGCAGAGGTAAAGCTGCCATTACTGCAGTAGTGCTATGGCAGGATTTCAGCAACCCAACAAATACAACTATTGCCGAGTTTTAATACTGCCCTGAAATGTTAACTGGGCCCATTTTGTTCTTGCTTCATTAGGTACCATTACACCTCTTGCCACACCACTGGGCTGTATAACCCCAGGGCTGAGCCAGCTAATTGGTGAAGTCAAGTGATAGGTAACGATTGCTTGTAGTTTGGATTGGCAGGTAGTAGTCCACTAAATACTGTTTGTGTGACAACATCACAAAGCATTCAACCAGTGGGAAAGTTTCATTGGAGTCACGCATAGGAGAGGAGTGGGTTCTCAGGGGCATTTTCTGAGGATGGAACATGAGCCAAGAACCATGTTACCTTATATCCAGTACCAAGATAATACTACAACATTGTGTTTGTTAACAATGCACACTTTATTTCACAGGGAAGCCCCCAAACCACCCTCTCGCGGCACATCCAAATACCAGTGCTGACCACATCTTGGCCATTGTTGAGATCCGGGTTGGTCAGATGTAGGATCCGATACCTTTACTGTTTCACATCTTGGCCAAGGCGCTCCTAAAAAACAGTGGTCATCATTTTTTTGATAATTGGTTTGAGAGGATGGGTTTCTTGTTATTGGGTATACATTTTCACATAATGCCAGACTAAAGCAGGGGATATGTGGATGGCCATGATAGGATTGTCTCACCAAAGGAGAAAAGCTTGAAGGCCCTCTTGTAAATGTGGGTGAAAATGGGGGCAGGTGCCAGGAATTAGTGGATGCTCGTGCACCTACCTCTTGGTACCCAGACCTCCTTTATTGGTGTAGGATCAGCTTAGTTTTCTCAGGTGGGCCCTCAGTCAGAGGCTCGGATGGCTCTGGTGTCTGAAACTCCCTTGGGACAGACTAGCTGCTCCAGGTCCCTGGCTGAATAATGCCAAAGGATCTATTTATGGCAGGGCATATACCAGAGTTTTTCCTGCCTTAGTCTGCCTCATATGGCATGGCAAGGACACTGGGAGATAAAACTCCTAATGTATCTAGAACATTCATTTTTGCTTTTCAATAACAAACAGTTACTTTGAGGGGAGATGCTGGAAAATGAAACAGCCCGAAACGCCACCATGACACGGTGGAGTGGTCAGTATTGAACTTTTTTACAAAACCCGTCCACCATGCTGGCTGGAGTACTTTTGGCAATGAAATCCTCTCTGGCCCAGCAGGGATCTTCAGATGTGTTGGCCAGACTCCATGGGCTTGGCTAATCAACCTGTTAGGGTATGAATGATCCTCTAAGTCCAATTATGGCAACAGGAAAAGGGGTAAAAGAGAAGTGTTGTCAAAGGAGACTAGGCGGATGTGCTAAGATGCTGTTTGGGTAGGGCGGTATTTTCAAAACCTGTAATTCCCTGAGAAAGTCTTGGTTTATTTTGTAACATGGTGAAAGTTAGGATCCATATAAGTACAGTCGGTTGCCTTATTGATGTGGTCTCCTTTTTTGACTTTGCTTAGGACATAGTTATGATTTAATTTGAGCCTGTGGTTTCTGGTGCTCGGCACAGCACTTAATTTTCAACACCAGCACTTATTTAAGTCTGCCGTATGGTGGTAGTGTTTGTCTAATTTAGAGATGAGAGCAACAACAGTTATTCATCAATTCAAGATACAATGAAAATTACTAATACCTGCCGGCCAACCCATTCTTATAGCTTTGGGGTCTAGAATACTCTGAATCGTCATACTTGTAGGAATGTGATAGTTAATAGGTGAGTTTGTCCTGTCATTGGCAGCGATAGCAGGGGCAATAGGTGGTGCAAGCTGCAGTGGCCTCCTGATGAGGGCCCTTGCACAAATGAAGCACTGGACATAGTTCATATTTAGAGTATATGTGGATTAGCGCTATGTTTATGTGGGTTTTGACTTTTGTAATGAGATATTTTTTGTCTCAAATTTGTTTTATGCCTGAACAATAGGTTTAAGCATTAGTATTAGAGTATATTTTGAGTTGGCTACCATCCATCTGCTTGTCTGTTGTGTTGAATGTATCATTACAGGGGAGCTGACAGTGGGAATGAAATGGTGTGGCGGGAACCTCTGTATATGGCTCGGTGTCAATCAACACTGGCTAATGCTTACCACGCGGTGTGCTAATAATAATATACCAACAAAAAAGACCCAGTCCAACGGACGTTAAAATGTGTGAGTTACTAGGGAAAATAGAACAGTCTATGTGTACTGATACCCATTCCAAGCCCCTACAGTTTATAAGGGGGCAATCCACTGCACTGCGCCCAAATCTTCCTTAAAACAGGCCCATTTTCCTTGACAGATATACAGAACAACACTAGATTGTCTGACCCACCGAGGTCAATACCATGGATCCACCCAATAATGTATGACCCGAAAATGTAATTAGAAAAAATGTGCGAGAAACAAGTGACACCTCACGGAAACACCACCATCGGGGTAACTGGTATGTAATTTCCAGACAAGCCCCTGTCTCATCATCGGTAGTCACCTGATTCTCAAAGAAAATAGAGAGAGAGTGTCCAAAACAAACAACCAAAAAACGTGTAACAAACAGTGGAAAGCAGAAGCATCTGCTAGTGACAAACACACAACACAAATAAGTGTATAAAACACACCATCCAGTTCCCTTGTCCAACTTTATTCATAGGGAAATGAATGTATGCTGTACATCGGAGCGTGGCTACGCTTCATAGATGATGTTTTCATGGTGTGGAAAGGTGAGGAGGACGAGTTGGAACGATTTTTCATGTGGTTGAACGCACGGACACTGGACATTAAGTTCAGCATAACATCATCAAAAGAAAAAATATCCTTTTTGGATGTGGAAGTCTTTCCTATTGAGGGTAAACTATCCACGTCTATTTTTGTGAAGCCAACGGACCGGAACAAAGCCCTTTTATTCTCAAGCAATCACCCGAGGAGCTTGCGAGAGAATTTACTGCTGGGACAATTTCTTCGCATTCGAAGAAATTGCTCCACGAATGAAGACTACAGACATCATGCTAAGAATCTAATAACAAAGCTATGTGATCGCGGTTATCCGAAAAAGCTGGTGTCAAATTGTATGAAAAGGGCACGTTGGACTCCAAGGGAGACCCTCTTGGAACGTCGTAATAAACCACAACTCAAACGTCATGCCAACCAACTAAAAAAAGTGATAAAACAAAATTGGCATCTCGTGAAAAATCTAGAAGAAGGACTTACTGAACCCCCACTTTTCGCGTTCAAAAAAGACAAAAGCATAGCCAATTTTGTAGTGAGAGCAGCTATTCCAAAGGAGGAACCTCCCACCATCAGGCAAATGATGGGTCTGAATCCCATCACAGGGCATCATAAATGTGGCACCTGTCTGTGCTGCGAGTCCACAATAGAGGGCTCTCTGTTTCAACATAGGGGCATATCATGGAAACACGATACACACAGTAACTGCAAATCAAGATATGTAGTATATGGAGTTATGTGCCCCTGCGGACTCCTGTATATTGGCAAGACCAATCAGGAGGCCCGCCAAAGAATTTCCCAACATAAATCCAGACTCAGAAATCGGGTTGAGACAGCACCACTGGTCAACCATTGGAACAGAATGTCTCATCAAATCAAGGATTTAAAATGGACGATTATTTCCAAGGTCGAGCGTGATCCCCGAGGAGGAGACTGGGATGCCAGGCTCTCCAAAAGGGAAGCGCTCCTCATTGTGAAATTCAATACGGCCGTCACCGGCCTGAATGAACTGTCAGAAATTTATAAACTGTAATTCACAGGCCAGCGGCCTCTTCCATCCCCCTGCTGTGTCCAAACTGTAGCAGTAGCCTCTGTCTGTCCCCTTTTGTGGTTAGTAGGGTGCCCACCGTTAATACTAATCGGGTCTTGGAGCCCGGAATTAATACACATAGCTTTTAAATCACAATGCGCATGCGCGGGAGAGTAGTGTCTCCCGCGAGTTCGACATCTTAAGCGGTTCTGCGCATGCGCGAAAAATCAGCGCTGCGGAGACGCCGAGACAGGCGACCGGAGAACGATCCACACCAGGTAAGATGAATATACGGAGGTTCCAGGGCTTTGCCACCCCCGTTTTACCAGTACTCCGTTACTAACGCTGATGCTCCTTTTGTAGGAGTCATCTAACGGATGAAGCGCCTCCGACCAAGTATACGAGCTGCTGTTGCAGGTAATTACTTGGACCCAAGAGACCACCATTCGAGGTCAAATAGCGCTACCAGTCGTTGATACATCCCTAATTTTTTATAGGTGAAAAGCGGTTCAATACTATTCCAGCCACCAGTGGGTCCATTTGAACTCTGACTCTCATTTCCTTCCGACCAAGCACATGTGCTGCTGTCGCAGGTAACTATTCGGACTCATGAGACCACCGTTCGAGTGTTAATAGCGCGACCAGTCTTTTAGACATTCCTCATCTTGTATAGGTGAATATCTTCGACTACATCCGTTTGTCAAGCTATAAAAATTATAAACCAGCCACCAGTGGGCCCAATTGGATCCCCGGAGCGAGCTAGGTAAGTCACCGTGCTAGGTGCCTTGTGCGCTTAGGTCATCTAGTATTGCCTACTATAGATAATGTTCAATCCGCTTACTTTTCAGTGTGTCTCCACCACCAGAAAGGTACCCTCTCCACGACAAACCGCTACCCGCTGCATTGCTACTATAGACTTTATACAACTCTACACCCTCCAAGTGGCCTTGTAGACCAGTGGGGTAAGCTGTTTGAGGGAATGGCTGTTCACTCTTGAGTGCCATATAGGCCACCATTTGAATTTTCTTTACTCAGAGATATTTCTCTTTTTTTCTAGATACTCTATTGGTCCTGATGAGAGTCCCCCTTCCAACTTCTGATTGGGACTCGAAACGTGTTGGCCCTTATACAGAGTGTTGCTCTCACTAAATCTAAAAGTCGAGAAACCCCGTGTCTCAATTGGTTTATACATATTGTGCTTTATCAATCAAGTTGATTGTGATTTAATTTCATGTGTATATATGTATAGTACATTGTACCACACGCACTGATTTTTTGAGCAACCTTTGTCTTTTTCTTTATTTTTCTTCATTTTTCCTTCCCTCCACTCACAATCTTTGTTCTGGTATCTTCACAAAAACTTAATTTGCCAGAGTTGTGTATATATGGACGTTTGCTGTTGAATGACTGTGACATGACTGACTAGTATGAATGATTTTTGTTACATAGGATATTGGTGTAGTATTTGTATATAAAATGTGAAATTCCATTTCAAATAATAACGTCAAATTGAATAAATAAATCGCTATTGATTGGCAACATTGCAGGTTGAAATGAGCTTTCTTCTCTGTTGAGTGAATTGTATTCTAAATTGGGATATCAGTTCAGGCACGTTCTTTTGTTATAGGTTATAGGTGCTCAGCCTAACTGATTAGAGCCGACTCTTTATTGTTCATACAGATTCTAGCGGGAACCCTCTCGCGAAGGTTGTGTTGTTACCCACAAATACTGTGTGGCTGACAAGAATCCAGCTCTTGTCTTGTTCTGGGGATATAGATATACTTAGATACTATCGCCCAAATACAAACGCACACTTAATATATTTTTATTGTTTGATTGTAATCCCCTTACTTCTAGTTATTTTTCAGTCCCCTATGGCTGAGAAAGATACCCTTGCTTTTTCGGAAGAACATATAAGAAATCTCTTGAGTGACCCCCCATTATTCTCTTCAGTTTCCCTCAGTGTCTCGGCCACTTCGCAAAATGAGACGGACAAGTTACTTAGGCTGAGAAAAAAACAAATAAGAACTGACCTACATGGTCATTTCCTTCTCCAGCATTTACGAGAAGGCACGATCCCGGGTGGTCTTCAAATTAAAAATATCCCAGTCATCTTTACCGAAGATCCCCTTTTTAAAAAAGGTTTCAGTCAGATAGAGACAAAGTGCAGTAGGGACCTTATGGTCCTGACTGTCGAAACAGCTGTCAGAATTTCAAGACAAGAGCTAGAGCAGATAGCCCAATTGGAATCTGAGATAAGTAGCAACCCTGCGATAGTTGACGCCAAGGCCTTGATAGATAAAGTAGCAAAGGAAATACAGGAATTCAAAGACTATAGTGTAACGCAAAAAACAAATCAATTCGAGAAAGACAAAAATAACTTTTCTCTGGAGAACGTATATCCGTTCTTACAAACCGATTTTTACACTAAACCAGACTCAAGGCGCTTTTTACCAGGGAACCGTGGCAGGTCACGAAATCAGTTTATTACCTTCTCTGACACTTCGTCATCAGGTGGCGATAGCGATAATAGTGGTAACACTCAAAACAGCAGACCAAATAGAAACCGCAAATGGAACCAGAACCAGCAGCAACAAAGCAATGCTCAGAATTCTTTTTTAGGGAGAGGCCAAACACGCCCGAGGGCGAAAGTGAGATGGGAAATGACAACCCGGCGACAACACTATCAAAATCAATAGTGTCACCCATTTTCAACCTCTCACCCAAAGTATTGACTACAGCAGAAGATAGTGTCCTCTCTAAGGGACTTTCGTTTGTACCCTCTAAACGTACGGATTTCACCAGGATGAAAACTGAATTTATTGAGTTTTGCCGAAAATTAAGACTCTTAACTTTCTTTGCGGGAAATCCCACTACTGGAACCCGTGAAATCACAGGGCTCCGGAATAAATCCACCTTCTGCCCCCCAGGACACAAGATACCTAAAGAGATCCTAGTCTTTGAAAAAACTGTACTCTCTGCAATTTCTGCAATGGAAACGCAGAAAAAATATGTTAAATATAACATCACAAAAGAACAGACCAAAGCCCTTATGGACCTACGGAATGATCCCACGATTACCATAAAGCAAGCCGATAAGGGCGGTGCTATAGTGGTGTGGGACACTTCCAATTACAACAATGAAGTCCTAAGACAATTAAATGATCAGGATTGCTATAGAAAGATTGGGAAAGATCCAACGTCTGACCTCCAGAACCAACTGTTTTCTATCATCAGGGAAGGCCACGAACAAGGTTTTGTAGGCCCTAAAGAATTGGAATTTTTACAAAAAAAACATCCAAAGGTACCTTTATTTTATATCTTACCAAAGGCACACAAAGACCCCAATAAACCCCCGGGCAGACCAATTGTGGCTGGATGTGATTCATTACTTGAACCGGTGGCCAAATACGTTGATGTTTTTCTCAAGGAGTTCATGAGCCATGTCAAATCATATCTGCAGGACACGACGGATTTTATTAATAAACTTAAAACCATTGAGTTCTGTAAAGACAGTGACATCCTGGTTACCCTGGATGTCACTTCACTCTACACCCAGATTCCGCAGGACGAAGCGGTGGCAGTACTCACCCACTTCCTGGATTTAAGAACTAGACCAGTACAGGTTCCAACTAAATTTTTGATTGATCTGGCATCGTTTGCTCTAAAAAAGAATTACTTCTGTTTTGGGAAGGAATTTTACTTCCAGGTGAAAGGAGTAGCGATGGGGTGCCCCTTTGCCCCAGAATTGGCAGTCCTTTTTATGTCACTCTACGAGGACGCTTTCATCTATGACAATAACCCCTTCAAGAACCACATCGGAGCGTGGCTACGCTTCATAGATGATGTTTTCATGGTGTGGAAAGGTGAGGAGGACGAGTTGGAACGATTTTTCATGTGGTTGAACGCACAGACACTGGACATTAAGTTCAGCATAACATCATCAAAAGAAAAAATATCCTTTTTGGATGTGGAAGTCTTTCCTATTGAGGGTAAACTATCCACGTCTCTTTTTGTGAAGCCAACGGACCGGAACAAAGCCCTTTTATTCTCAAGCAATCACCCGAGGAGCTTGCGAGAGAATTTACCGCTGGGACAATTTCTTCGCATTCGAAGAAATTGCTCCACGAATCTAATAACAAAGCTATGTGATCGCGGTTATCCGAAAAAGCTGGTGTCAAATTGTATGAAAAGGGCACGTTGGACTCCAAGGGAGACCCTCTTGGAACGTCGTAATAAACCACAACTCAAACGTCAGGTATGTGTCACCACATACTGTCCTAATGCCAACCAACTAAAAAAAGTGATAAAACAAAATTGGCATCTCGTGAAAAATCTAGAAGGAGGACTTACTGAACCCCCACTTTTCGCGTTCAAAAAAGACAAAAGCATAGCCAATTTTGTAGTGAGAGCAGCTATTCCAAAGGAGGAACCTCCCACCATCAGGCAAATGATGGGTCTGAATCCCATCACAGGGCATCATAAATGTGGCACCTGTCTGTGCTGCGAGTCCACAATAGAGGGCTCTCTGTTTCAACATAGGGGCATATCATGGAAACACGATACACACAGTAACTGCAAATCAAGATATGTAGTATATGGAGTTATGTGCCCCTGCGGACTCCTGTATATTGGCAAGACCAATCAGGAGGCCCACCAAAGAATTTCCCAACATAAATCCAGACTCAGAAATCGGGTTGAGACAGCACCACTGGTCAACCATTGGAACATAATGTCTCATCAAATCAAGGATTTAAAATGGACGATTATTTCCAAGGTCGAGCGTGATCCCCGAGGAGGAGACTGGGATGCCAGGCTTTCCAAAAGGGAAGCGCTCCTCATTGTGAAATTCAATACGGCCGTCACCGGCCTGAATGAACTGTCAGAAATTTATAAACTGTAATTCACAGGCCAGCGGCCTCTTCCATCCCCCTGCTGTGTCCAAACTGTAGCAGTAGCCTCTGTCTGTCCCCTTTTGTGATTAGTAGGGTGCCCACCGTTAATACTAATCGGGTCTTGGAGCCCGGAATTAATACACATAGCTTTTAAATCACAATGCGCATGCGCGGGAGAGTAGTGTCTCCCGCGAGTTCGACATCTTAAGCGGTTCTGCGCATGCGCGAAAAATCAGCGCTGCGGAGACGCCGAGACGGGCGACCGGAGAACGATCCACACCAGGTAAGATGAATATACGGAGGTTCCAGGGCTTTGCCACCCCCGTTTTACCAGTACTCCGTTACTAACGCTGATGCTCCTTTTGTAGGAGTCATCTAACGGATGAAGCGCCTCCGACCAAGTATACGAGCTGCTGTTGCAGGTAATTACTTGGACCCAAGAGACCACCATTCGAGGTCAAATAGCGCTACCAGTCGTTGATACATCCCTAATTTTTTATAGGTGAAAAGCTGTTCAATACTATTCCAGCCACCAGTGGGTCCATTTGAACTCTGACTCTCATTTCCTTCCGACCAAGCACATGTGCTGCTGTCGCAGGTAACTATTCGGACTCATGAGACCACCGTTCGAGTGTTAATAGCGCGACCAGTCTTTTAGACATTCCTCATCTTTTATAGGTGAATATCCTCGACTACATCCGTTTGTCAAGCTATAAAAATTATAAACCAGCCACCAGTGGGCCCAATTGGATCCCCGGAGCGAGCTAGGTAAGTCACCGTGCTAGGTGCCTTGTGCGCTTAGGTCATCTAGTATTGCCTATTATAGATAATGTTCAATCCGCTTACTTTTCAGTGTGTCTCCACCACCAGAAAGGTACCCTCTCCACGACAAACCGCTACCCGCCACATTGCTACTATAGACTTTATACAACTCTACACCCTCCAAGTGGCCTTGTAGACCAGTGGGGTAAGCTGTTTGAGGGAATGGCTGTTCACTCTTGAGTGCCATATAGGCCACCATTTGAATTTTCTTTACTCAGAGATATTTCTCTCTTTTTCTAGATACTCTATTGGTCCTGATGAGAGTCCCCCTTCCAACTTCTGATTGGGACTCGAAACGCGTTGGCCCTTATACAGAGTGTTGCTCTCACTAAATCTAAAAGTCGAGAAACCCCGTGTCTCAATTGGTTTATACATATTGTACTTTATCAATCAAGTTGATTGTGATTTAGTTTCATGTGTATATATGTATAGTACATTGTACCGCACGCACTGATTTTTTGAGCAACCTTTGTCTTTTTCTTCATTTTTCCTTCCCTCCACTCACAATCTTTGTTCTGGTATCTTCACAAAAACTTAATTTGCCAGAGTTGTGTATATATGGACGTTTGCTGTTGAATGACTGTGACATGACTGACTAGTATGAATGATTTTTGTTACATAGGATATTGGTGTAGTATTTGTATATAAAATGTGAAATTCCATTTCAAATAATAACGTCAAATTGAATAAATAAATCGCTATTGATTGGCAACATTGCAGGTTGAAATGAGCTTTCTTCTCTGTTTTGTGAATTGTATTCTAAATTGGGATATCAGTTCAGGCACGTTCTTTTGTTATAGGTACATATAAAAAGGCTGGTAGCTATTTATGCATACCATTACCTATTGCTAATGCCGACATGTTTCACTGCCACATCAGTTTTGGCAGTTTCATCAGGGCTGCACTATATGCTGCCACTCCACTCTTGGACACTTGTTCTGTATTAACCAGAGTCAGCCTAGTTGCTCATACCGGCCGCCCAGGGGTTGAAAGGGATGCAGGAGTACTCCAAACGTGAGTTCTCGCTTTCACTTAGCTTGTAGCATTCGTGATCACGCCACCTTCGCGCTTCATCTCCTTCCAAGCGCGAAGGTGGCGTGATCACGAATGCTACAAGCTAAGTGAATGCGAGAACTCACGTTTGGAGTACTCCTGCATCCCTTTCAATCCCTGGGCGGCCGGTATGAGCAACTAGGCTGACTCTGGTTAATACAGAACAAGTGTCCAAGAGTGGAGTGGCAGCATATAGTGCAGCCCTGATGAAACTGCCAAAACTGATGTGGCATTGAAACATGTCGGCATTAGCAATAGGTAATGGTATGCATAAATAGCTACCAGCCTTTTTATATGTACAGCATACATTCATTTCCCTATGAATAAAGTTGGACAAGGGAACTGGATGGTGTGTTTTATACACTTATTTGTGTTGTGTGTTTGTCACTAGCAGATGCTTCTGCTTTCCACTGTTTGTAACACGTTTTTTGGTTGTTTGTTTTGGACACTCTCTTTCTATTTTCTTTGAGAATCAGGTGACTACCGATGATGAGACAGGGGCTTGTCTGGAAATTACATACCAGTTACCCCGATGGTGGTGTTTCCGTGAGGTGTCACTTGTTTCTCGCACATTTTTTATAATTAGATTTTCGGGTCACACATTATTGAGGTGGATCCTTGGTATTGACCTCGGTGGGTCAGACTATCTAGTGTTGTTCTGTATATCTGTCAAGGAAGATGGGCCTGTTTTAATGTAAATTTGGGCGCAGTGCAGTGAATTGCCCCCTTATAAACTGTAGGGGCTTGGAATGGGTATCAGTACACATAGACTGTTCTATTTTCCCTAGTAACTGACACATTTTAACGTCCGTTGGACTGGGTCTTTTTTGTTGGTATATAGTTGAGTGGAGGGCGACCCAGCCCGATTTTCCCTCTTAGCTCCCATTGAGATTTTGTGTGCTAATAATAAACCTGCCATTAATTTGTATGCATCTGAGCCGTTTCATCATGTATGGACAACCATAACCCAATAAAAGAAGAGACTGAAGCATTTTTCCAAAGTACCACACATACTGTGAACGGACTCTTTATCTTGTCCGTTCTGTGCTGAAACTGAGTGAACTCCTCCGGATACATTTGCAGCAATGGTGTAGCTGGGGGGGGCTAGGGGGGCTGGCGGTCCGCCCCAGGTGGCACTTTTTGGGGGGCAGCAGCACAGATGAGAAATTTCAGCAAGTTCAAGGTAAGTGGTTTTCTTTATTTTCATTTTATTTTCCCTCGTCGTCATCTGTTGACTCCCCCCCCTTTTGCTCTTACCTGCACCGGCCGTCACTGGGTGGCAAACTCACGGATGGCCCAAGGCTATGATAGCATCAAGTCTCTACCAACTGTAAATATCGAGGGTGAAGCAGTGTCCATACACACAAGGATCAAATATTCAGAGAAGATCTGCACTGCATTTACCTGATCTGTGCTGCATCCTTGCAGAGCTCCACATTTGGCCTGAAGGATCTCTCATACAGCCTGGTCTGGGCCACTTTCAGTGGGGTCTCCTTGTCCTTGATGGCCTGCTTCAGAGAGGCAATGTTCATCTCCTGCTTGCCAATCTCTTCAAGGGTCTGCAGAAAGAATACATGTTAAATACCATGGCTAGCCACGAGCAGTGAGCACAGGTCATAGAAATGTATTTGCATTCCATGGTACATCCAGACATGGGCAGGATAAAGGACGTCAAAGTCCCATGTAATCTGTTTCTTTTTCTGAAACACATTTCTAGGGATAACAGATGAGCTATAACCCTGGTAATACCAATACTGCAGAGTGCAGTATTCACGGGTGCTGTGCTACTTACCCATTTTGGGTTTCAATGATCAGAATGAGTATGCACACACGATCACCACAGATTTAACCTGATTTGAGTCATTTTTCCCCATTCACAATTCACCAGGGGGCCGATTCACAGAACTACTCTGAGATAAAATCCAAAACTTAATGCTTTTGGTATTCACCGAAGGCATTTAGTAGTAGTAAAGTTAGGACCGCTAACTTTACTACTACTACACTGAGACAAACTCCTAACTTTACGACTTTCGGTATTCACAAAAGGCATTTAGTAGTAGTAAAGTTATGAGTCCTAACTTTACTATTACTAAATGCCTTCTGTGAATACCAAAAGTAGTAAGTTTAGGATTTTATCTCAGATTAGTTATGTGAATCGGTGCCCCAGTTTTTCCTGACGAAATGTGAAGGGAAAAAAATTTGCAAAGGGGCAGTAAGAAGGATTCTTTCAATATGTATAAGAAGGCAAATTAATGGTGTGAGCCCTCCCAAGCCTTTCCCTCTATCTTAAGTTCCACTCCTTTGTGCCCCATCACCACCATGTCTAGAGCCAGCACATCATGGACATCATAGGTGAGTCCATGTTCTCCTATCCCTCAGAGCTTGCTGTGCAGTCACTACAGAGCTAATCTATCCATAGACTGTATCATATAATTTATATAGCACTTACTGCCATTATGTGGGGCACTGAATCACTTTCCTACATGAGTAGTATGCTACACCATGTAGGGTGTATGTTCTGGAAGGATATTTTTATTTTGGTCTTGTGCGGGAAGGGTTTCAATGTTGTGCATGACGATAGCATGTTATGAAGGCCAGTGCTTAGCAGCTTGATGGATGACATATAGTTATAGATATAGATGAGATCTAGGCACGCAGTTTTTGTTTTTTTGTAAGTGGGCAGCTGTGAACAGGTCTGTAGATCCTTTTATGATATTTCTTTTGATCATACTCCACTTAGCTAGTTAATGCACTGGGTAACACATTCTGAGTCTCTTAAATTAAGGTTTATGGGCTGAGCAGGGAAAGTTGGAGGAGGAGATGGTGGGAAGATATGCTGGGATGGGTTTTCTTACTTTCATCCCATATATGATTGTTGTTGTGAGATGTCATGAAGCGGTCGTAGTGTGCAGCTGTTTGGCACTGCAGAGGTGGACATAATTTGTGTCCTCTGTTGGCAGATGGTATGTGGCAGATTTCTTCATTTATTCCATACCTTTGGGTTGGTGATGGGTGGTTTATTGCTGTGCATTCGCACAGCACTGGGTGATGTACATGACTTGTAAGGGGTCTGTCTTGTGTGACGAAGATCAAGCATCATAAGGGAATTATTTGCAGCCTGTTTGAACTACAATTGGCTTCCCAACTGCTGAATGTTTTGGCATTCTTATTAGTGTGAGCAAGGAGTGTTATACATGAATTCACATTACTATGTAATACCCAGGATAGACATGGTCAGCCCTTCCTAACCCACGTAAACATAGAAAGTTGTATACAGGTTGGGCTATTTCGTATCTGTGAACTGTAGACTGGAGATCGTACTTAGAGGAGCAATTGTTATTCCTGTGTTATGGTATGAAGTAGTTATTATGGAAATGACCACATGGTTTCACCTCTCTTCTGAAGTGTAAATGGTACAGAATTATTTGAACCTTGGTTTGTAGGCAGTTCCAGAGCTTTGTGGGATGTACCGAGAAAGTCATGCCTCCTATGTATTTCTTATAGTAAGGTGATATGAGCTCAGTGTCCTACTTTGTTTGCATTACTCAAATGTACCTAGTAGGTGGAGTAGTCTCTTTCCTTGGTGGCTCTGTGGATGATGCAGAGTGCCTTGAACATTGCTCTTCTAGCTACCAGTAGGCAATGTTGTGACTGCAGGACTGGAGTTATGCGCTGTCTTGGCTGGAGGAGGAGAAGGATTCTTGCAGGATTCTTTCAGATGTGTCTTTAATTAGCTGTATTTTGTGAATGCTGAAACTGAGGATGCCAATGTAAAAGATGTTGGCGGAGGTAATCTCGCAGATTAGAAGTGTTGAGATAGCTGGCAGCTTTTGTTGGCATACAAGGTAAGTGAGGATGCATCATCGTGCTTTCATTGTGTAGAAGATTCTCTTTGTGACCTTGTTAACATGGGAAACATCCTTTACGACGCAAATTTTACCACGCAGTGCCTTTACAACGCAGGTTTTTCAATGCAAGTCATTACAACGAATTGCGCTGGGGGGCGCTCTAGGATAGGTAATAGTTTAATTTACTATCCAACACCTTCCCTACTGTCCACGGGGACTGGAGTTGGAATAGTAAATTAAACTATTCACTATCCAGCACCCCCCAACGCAAGTCGCTGTAACTACTTGCGTTGAAAAACCTGCGTTGTAAAGGCATGCGTAGTAAAAGCATGCGTTGTAACAACGTACATCCATTGACATGTAGTATATGGGATAATTCTGAGTCCATGGCTATACCTAGGTTTCTGACTTCTCCAGGTGTCATAAGATGGGCCTCAAGCTCCTTTGCTAGTGTTATTTAGGTGGTTACTCTTCGCCTATGTACTTACTATGCACAGACAGTCCACAAGTTTTGATTTGCAGAGGTCTTTAGGCAGTCTATTCTTAGAACAACGTCTCAATCATGTACTTTGCTATAACAGGTGAGGTTGAATGATATAATCAGGTCAATAAGAGGGTTAAGTCAAAGTTGAATAATAGAGGAAAGATGATGAGCAACTGAGGACGCTAAGTGTAACGAATCGATGTGAAAGGTAGTAGGTATACCACATTTTGTCTCTTAGGCAAGAGGCAATCCATTTTAGAGCATTTTCACCTATTCCAAGATGATGGTGGACAATGTCAAATGCTGCAGATAGGTCCTGCAGCAATTGAGTAGCCACCCCAGTGTTGTCCACTGTACATTTTAAGTCATCCTAAATTAATATGATAGTTGACTCTGTTCCCATAACTGGTCTGAGTCATGATTGGTGGGATTCCATTGCCATTTTCCTCCATAAAATTGAAAAGTTGTATAAAACATTTTCACACTTTTCCTATGAATAGGTCAGTAGATATTGGTCTGTAATTTGCTGGGTCAGATGGATCCAGGTTTTTCTCTTTAAATAGTCTAATGTAGGTGGTTCTCAACTTGGGGAAATAACCTAGCTAGGACTTGAGTAATTTTCTGGCTACCACACCTGCCCAGATTGTATGAAGAATATCTTTAAAGACTTTTAGGAGTGCTGTTTCTGAAGGTGATCCCGAGAGTCTGCTTGCAATTCCAATAATAACGTTGAGGAAATCTTTTTTCTGAGAGGGCATTGAAAGTATTAAGTGGTGGAAGATTTATTTTGTTTCTTTCTATGGGGTCGAGTCATGCACAAGGGCTTTAATTTAAGGTAATGTTCTACTTTTTTTTAGATCAGGACCACAGGTATTTTGTCACAGAAGGCTTATGATTGTGGTGTTTCGATGTTTTGGTACTCTGTGTTGTGGAATTCTACTAGAGTCGTGTATAGTTCATTAGATGGTCAGTTGACTTCAATTATGCATATGTGCTGTCGTTTTGGGGTTCTGATGGCTCTTCTACAGGCTCTGTTATAATCATAGTATAATTTTGCCTTTTTCATGTCTTGATTTTCTCCACTTGTTTTGAGAGGTGTGTTTTCATTGTTCTGATGTTGTCATTGATCCATGTGGTTTTCCTTTGTGGTTTACCCTTGATAGATCTTTATCAGTATCTCATTGTCCAATGCAATGGAGTTCCAGGAGCAGATTTACTTTTCTTTCACACAACAATGCGCAGCAAGACAAATTGCTGTGATGAATTCCGTCAAAAGGAGAGAGCAGAACTGTGCTTTATTGACAAACATATGGTGCATTTCTGCTGTCTCTTAGCGCTGGCTCACATGTGCCTGCCTAGCACAAATGCAGGCATGTGCCTTGGTGCAAGCATGCCTGCCATACGGGCGGTATATTATTGGCACAGGGAGGGACACCTTCCTGCACAAAAATAATATTCCAAGCAATTTTCCTCATAGAATGTGTGCTGCAGAATACAGCATTTTGGCACAATCCCAGGTTTACAGACCTTTGAAAATATGGGATTGTGTAAAAAATTATGAATGGATGGCTCAGAATGCCCATACTCCAACCATGAAACGCCTCCCTGCCACAAGGTAAAGCAAGGCAGCAATATGCTCTGCCTTGCTTTACTTTACATTTAATAAACCACGCATTAGTAAATCCCACTAAAGGACTTGAGTTGCATTGAGATTAACTGTGTCAACCAAGGGCAAAGCAAACTCCTAGTAAATCTGGTCACTAGTTGCAAGAGAAATATACGTCTTTAGGTCCCATATTTATTGCTATTCTTCATAGATGGGAGTTGAGTATGTTGAGGTCTATATTTTTGTATCTCCTGTGTGTGCATCTGTTAGTAGTGGTTGTTGCTCTCTTTGAAGTGTTATTCTTGATAGGCATGTTAATCCTAAAGTTAATGATACTGTGATTGCTCCATATTACCCGGGATTTAGTTTGTCACTGTGGCCAGTCCCATGGGGGCAAATAAGATGCCCAGAGTGTGCCCCATGGAGCGAGCTAGACCAAAAACGATTTGTTAGAGGTTTAAGGCCTCAAGTTTGGTTGTGAAGTTAAATTCTTCCTTTCAAACCATATAGTGAGGGTTCCTAGAATGTATGGCTTGGGGTGGTTTAGATAAATCTTAGACAAAGTGTCTAGTAAGACTTCTTTAAATTTTGCATTGCTGGGTGGTGGTCTATATATTAAGGAAAAGGAACAGGTGAGAGTTGGAGTGGGGTAAAGTCTTATCAGCAAGTATTCACATGTGTTCATGGTGAGGTTTTGACGTATGTTATTTTTAGTGATTTTCAATTGGTGCCTGCCAGCTCTCCTTCAAATTTGACAATATGATTTTTGTTGATAATGCCAAAGTCAGGTGTTATGGCTTTGTGGTATTTGGATGTGGAACCTTCACTGGGCCATTTTCTGCAATGAAGGTGAGGCATAGGATGGTTCCTGAGAGTCAATCAAATATGTTTAAGCAGTTTTTGCCAATGGATCTTTCAGTGAAGATTAAGCATTTTAGTTGTTGCATCTCTTTCCTCTTGATGTGATGGTGCTTTGCGGAGGTGTAATCCAGTAAAGAAGGAGCAGCAAAGGCACAGGAAAAACGGTGAGGTGGGTTATGGAAATAATTTGTTTTTTAGCCAGAGGAGAAAAAGGGGGTAGGTTTCGGTTAGAGAATTCTGAGGTTTGAGAGGTGGGTGTTGTGAGGATTATTTGTGGAGGTGCTGTAGCTGCAGCATTATATGGTGGTTTAAATGTGGTGCGGAGGGATCTGAGAGTAAGCACGATCGGGCATGCTAGAGATCATTTTGTTGCACCTTCCCTTTATTTTTAATTTACTCCTGCCATATGACCTTGTGTGTGTCAGTTGTTTGGGTTGTTGTCTTTCAGTTAGTGTACTGGTTTTAACCACATCCGTGCTCGCGTCGGCCAACGGCGGTGCGAGCACTACCTGCTGGGTGCTGCGCACAGCCGTTGGCCGACAAGGCCCCGCCCACTCCGTCGAACGCCCACACCGAGGCGGAATTGTCGCCACAGTAAACGGGTTAATAGGTTGAGTAGTTTAAATGTGGGTGGTTGGCTGCATTGAAGATAAAACTATGCGAGGTATGGGTACTGGATTGAGTTCTTTAAGTCCTTGCGCGGGTGTTGGTTATTAGATCTGGGGTCTTGTGGAGCTGCTAGTTGGTACATGCAGTTGCTGCTGGTAACAGAATGGTGAGATAGTGGCCTGGGAGTTATTTTCTCCATCTGGAATCGGATGTGGGCTGCTCTTGTGCTAATTTTCCGATTGGTTGTTGTTTGTGTAATGTTAGCCAAGTTGGGCATAGTGGTTAGGTGTGATAGTCACCTGCAGCTTTATATTGGATATATTAACCATGTGAGTGTATTTTAGGGTCAGCACCGGTGATCAATAGCATTTAGAGGTGGCAGTAGATATTGACTGTGTTGATGAGTGTTTGCTTACCTGAAGTTTGAAGATGGAGATCAGAGTTTCTGGCTCTAGGCTACTTCCAGGCCCTAAAAGTCACAAATGTGCATCACCCTCAACCTGATCCCCTGAATTTGGGAACTTCTGCATCAACTAGTTTCTAATGGTGGTTTAGTCTGACTCGTCGATCTATTGTTCTAATGATAATAACTCCACGGTCCTCCAGCTACTGAAATGTAAGATAACACTTGCCTTTGTCAACTGGTTTACAAATTTGTGCCTGGCATCTTCCAGCTCCTCACAGCGCTTGGCAAAGGCCCTGTCCACGGCGGCGCACTGCTGTCGCAGGTCTTCCGCTATGTCTTGGAGAATGTTGTCGATAAGGGTCCGGAGATTAATGGAGGCCATCCTCTCATGCTCTGCCTTGCAGATGTTGTTGTGAGTAAAATCAGCCCAGGATTCTGGAGTAGAGGCACTGGATGAAAGGAAGAAGGCAGAGCATTTTACAACCTTGTGTGTCTGTGAACTGGTGTTTACCATCTATATCCTGTGTCACCAAGAGGACTTTAAAATATGAGAACATATCTCCTCCCTTGTATGAGTTGTAGGCTGCCAAGAGGGGTGAAACTAGGCTTCATTTGTTTAAAAAAAACTCTAATACCATTTGCTGGTTCAAAAGTAGAGATCTTAGTTAAAAAAAATCAGCCTGGATTCTTCGTTTTTGAGTCCGTTTCCCCCACCCCCTTTGTTTGGTACATGAAGTCTCTCCTCCAGCCTTTCTCTGTATTTAAATGTAATAGCCTGCTCTAGGGGCTAGGATCCCCCATACATTTTGAAAACATCTGTACGGAACTGTATCAAATGGATTTTTCATGCATGTGTTTCTAAAGTGTGCAGGAAATTCTGACCGCTTAGAAAAGGTTCACTGAAAATATTGGTCTGTGCCTCCCAAAGATATTTGTAAAGGGGAAAAGATTGTGCGTGGCAAGAGTGTGCCTCCAGACTGTTTCAACCAGGGAGTATATTTCTGCTTGTAGATCAGTCCAGAAACAAGCAGTTTGAAGTTTTTTTTCAAACAACACAAGTACTGTCTCAGCAATCATTCATCTTTCATCTTGACCGACCAACCGACCAAAATGATGCAAATTAGACGAGAAGTAAAAAAAAAAAAGAGGTTACGATAACACATTATTATATATATGGATAAATACAAATAGAAGAGTTAAAAAATAAATATGGATAAATACAGATGGAAATGGTAAAAAATATATACCATACAACCGGGAGCCTTAATTATGGGTAGAGATAGAGACGAAGCAAGAATGCGTACATCAAGTAGGGGCCTAAATCTTTGACTCACAAGTAGGGCCAGATGTACGGCCATTGGATTTAGTGCCTCGCAATTTGCGACAAATTGTGAGTCGCAAATTGCGAGGCGCTAAATCTAATGTACAACAGTGTCAGAGACACTGTTAGCAATTCCCAATGGGGCCGCAAAAAGCGAGGCTCATCAATATTCACGAGCCACTCGTAATTTGCGACCCATTGGGAATGGCCAGCCTCAGA
Organism: Lissotriton helveticus; assembly: GCF_964261635.1. Lineage (NCBI taxonomy): Eukaryota > Metazoa > Chordata > Amphibia > Caudata > Salamandridae > Lissotriton > Lissotriton helveticus. The sequence continues at coordinate 115,389,832 of NC_136071.1, forward strand.
GGGATGGTGGCCTGCTACTGGGATCAGCAGACCATCATGTCTGAGACTGCTTTTCAATAGAGCAGTTTTTTTGTTTTTTTTAAATGCAGCCCGTTTTCCTTAAAGGAAAACGGGCTGCATTAAAAAAAAGAAAAAATTCAACGTTTTCATTTAATGTTTTATAGGCAGGTAGTGGTTCCTGGGACCACTGCCTGCCCTGAAAAAATATTTTACCCTGCATTCCCAAAGGGGAAGGGGTAAACTGCGACTGTGTTGCGACCGCAATTGCTGTCACAAAAGAGTCATACATACTTGGAGGACCCGCTATTAGGAAGGAACGCCCTCGGGACGCCCCTTCCTAATAGCGACTCGCTATTCCTATTTAGCGAGTTGCAAATAATTTGCGACTCGCAAAATGATAATAGTACATGACCAACTCGTTTTTTGCGGGCGTCTGCGATCGCAAAAAACGGTGGTACATCTGGCCCACAGTTACACACAATTACGCCATCATCACAGTGATTTGCTTAGAACTGCACAATTTTCAGTCAGTTTCCAAGCTGGATTCAAAGCCAGGCTCCCAGGTTGACTTAGTCACCACACCAAATCTTCTTCCTTAGTTGGTGTAATAAAACATTCAAAATAAGTTTAAGTGTTGAAAATGCCTTCACAAATCCTTGTGAACACACATTCTTTTGCAATTTTTTCATAGGCATTATGCTGTTTCCCGTGCTGTCTAGTGAGTAGACTGAATGCAAATTATTGTGGTACGTAGGTATTATACAGGGGTCGAACCTTAATTACATTGGCTGTCGCTTAAGGTTCAGGTTTGTCTATGTGCATATGAACTATGGACTAAATAGTTTTTCTCCACGGTGTAATGATTTATTAATAGTGACGTATCTCCAGTGTCCCCATCAGGGTGGAACAGGGAGCCCTACTTATAAAACATGTATGTCATGGTCCAGATGATGTGTGCATCTCTTTTTTACTGTGGTATTGCTATACAAGTATACAAAGGGTTGCTGAATCTTCTTTTCAGTCATTGGCCCTTTAATCCTCCTTTTTTGAAATGGCTATGCCCTGCTGTGATAGAAAAGTGCCAATATTGCAAAGTACAACTAGCAAAGCCAGTGTCTGTTTGTGATCTGCAGGTTAAATATCAAAACAAAATTTAGACACATGCCTAGGTTAAACTTGAACTTATCACACATTATCTTTTTGTCCTAATGAAAGAGGGTTGGCTCAAGGTGCCTACATTTAAATGTGTGCATGCTGCACCAGAAATTCATTATGGTAAATAATGTTGCCAGTCATGTTTATGAAGGGGTTGAAGCTGTGTAAAAAATAGATTATATCTTTTTTTGGTGAGCGTCAACAGCACAAGACACTGCTGCAGGATTTTATTGAGAGATCTTGGGATAACCAGAGGGAGGCCTGGGCATAGACCATGTATGTGGGAATGTGCGAGAATGCCCAGGAGCTGGCTGCCCCCTTGCACTGAGATCCTGTAGCTCCAGCTGGTGGACAACACCTGCACCACCAGCCAGCGAGGTACTCCTGTCTCTACACCTGAGCAGATGCCCAATCATCTCTCACCGGAAGATCAAAGGTACAGCTAGCAGTCTTGGGTAGTGCTAGGCCTTTTGTCTGCTGAGGGTACCATGATTGGAGCCAGAGGCTGCTGAAGGGAATCCTCCCCGCCTGTACCCTTGAGATTAACCTAATCCCACAGGAATTTATAGGAAACTATAACTATACCTTTAACTATAGGAAATTCTGTACTCCATGCCTATAAACGTGCCTTCCTAGTGTGTTCTTGTGTTTTGAGTGACTGCCACTTATTGCAGTTTTGTACCTCTACTTGTATCTTGTATGCTTATGTAACATGCACACTTGTCACTTTTTCCTCTTGTAACGTATTGTTTGCCACCTCTTCTTGTATCTTGTTTGCTTCTGTTACATGCACAATTGTCACTTTTTCCTCATGTAACGTAACGTCTGCTTTTGTAACATGCCCACTTGTAATTCTCTCCTCATGTAACATTAACTGTTCCTATTGTGAAGCGCTCTAACACCTTCGGGTAAAGTCTGCCCTATAGAAAAACACACAACATACAGAAATAAATAAATAAAAACTCTACCCACATCCAGCCACTGAATTTAGGTTGTGCCTGCTGCCATCAGGCTGGGAGAGAATATAGCAGAAGGACTGGCAGCTGGATCACCAGTGAATAACTGCATTGTGCATGATGTCCTGAAGAAGCAGGGCATTGGTATGAGTTATATCCACTGACTGCAGTATTCAGAGTGACAGCAGCAGGAGCTGACAGTACATGATAGCAGCAGCACTTGCTTGCAATGGCAAGAGTGTGAGTTGCAGGGCATGGCACCGTTAAGACCTGCAGACACTGAAAGAAAGACTCAGTAACATCAGCAAGGCTCCAGGATATGAAAACAGTAGGAACAGCGGGGTCAATGTGACAGCTTCAGAAGTCAGACACATCTCTAACAGCATCTTAAGTAAATGAGTGTGACTACACAACTACTGTCAAACTACCACTGCAGTGAGAGTGGCAGTAGCACTCACACCTTCAACAATAACGAAACATCCTTTGCATCGCGGTGTTTACATTGCGGTGATTACACCGCGATGCATTTAGAACGCAGGCAGTACAACCTTCCCTACTGTACGCAGACTGGTGTTGGTGTTGGAATAGTAAATCTTACTACTCCTAAGTCCAGCGCCCTCCTGCGCAAGTTGTTGTAACGACTTGCGTTGTAAAAACTGCAATGTTACATACCACGATTATTTTGTTTGCGTTGTAACATCACATATTCTCACAAATATACCCGTTTTATTGGATTTAGCACCTGCTCCAAAGAACTGTGTGTAACCTACATCCTCTGCCCTACAGCTTCTGTCCGCGATAAAAGTTTGCACTACAGCTGGCATGTTGTGTCTGTTCTAAATGTATGTTGAGATTGCACTGCTGCTACCTCCTGTGAGCAAAGGATGAATGTTTGGTGCTGTCGAGGAGTACCTGTTCTGTGAGGAAAGAAAGCTTACACTGTAGGGGCCTATATGTAGTGAAGCTTACAATGCTGCTGCCCAGCAAATACATGTTTTATAAGGAAGCAAAGCTTGCACTGCTGATGTCTCATCTGTTGTTCCTGGTCTGTGAGAGAGAGAGACACGTTTCTACTGTTGCTCGTCTTCTACCTGTTCTGCCTGGAACCTTTCACAATTGTTGTTATTTTTATTTCTCCCCTGTTTGACAGCTCCTTCTGCTGCCACGTGCACACTACCTTTTTTTTGTGTGCTTGGGATGCTGCCAATGGCATGATGGGCCTGTGGTATGCTTTAGTGATCCTTTTGAGAAATAATTTACCTTTACAGAAGCTAAAGAAAATTGATTTGTCAGTGTTTATTTCTAGACATGATCTTAATAAAAGACTGAACTCACCAAAACATGCGAAAGGTTAACGTCCCATGTAAAACAGAGATTTAAAAGTGATTATACCACCTTCCACAGTTCTAAACCATGGCTGCCAAGTGGCTTTGTTATGTGTGCAACACCTTCACCACCACCCATTGCTTGGTTTGTTTAAAAAAAAACGTAAGTGGTGTTATCAAAAATGTTTCTTTGTAATCGCAACATCCACAACCAGCAGTGGATTCGCCTGCTCACAAGGTGACAGACATCTGGTGAAGAACAGAGCAAAAGTAATAGGCAACATATGCAATAAAGCTTGCCGTAGTATCACTGCTAGTTGCTTGTTCACACATCACTCCCTCTGCCATCTCTCGTTTCACACACTATCTTACATGTTTCCTATCTTAGTCACATTCTCCTCTCATTTATGTTTTCTCTTTCTTCCTTCCATATTCTCTCACACATTCTCTCTCTCTCTTCTGTCACTATTCTCTATCTCCTCTCTCTATCTCATCTCTCTGTCTCTCTTTCTCCCCAATTTATTTCCTCAGTCCCTTCTCTCTCACTCTAATCCTCTCCGCCACCTTTTCCTCCAGACACCCTATCAGAGACAGGCTATGTCAGAGGCAAACCTGGGTGAGAGGCCTGGTGAACTCCCACAGCTAAGAAGCTGGTAATTGGTATCCCAGTCTCCACAGAAGTTCAGATTTTACATTGTCGTTATGAATATTGAAAGAGCTGAACTCTGTTTTGAACTGGCTCAAAACAATCTATGAATCAACACGACTCATGGGGTGCGTGGGCAGAGCTCGATGTATGCAGGGATTCTGCTCTGGTTCAGTGCAAGAAATAAAGGGCCCGATGTAGGAACCGGTATTTGGATACTGAGATGTAGGGGCATAAGAAAATGCAGATTCGGTAATTTTACCAAATCGGTAATTTACCGAATCGGTAAAATTACCGAATCTGCATTCTGATATGTAGGTAGCACTGTAAACAGTGCTAAAGTGCTTTCAGGATTCGTTATTTACCACGAATTATTAATTGGTGGCAAATAACGAATTGCTATGCAAATGCAAATATGTGCATTTACACCTGTGCCATGTGGCACACATACATGCCCTGAGGGTATGTATGTGTGCCACATGGCACACAAGCACTAATCAGGGGTGCAACAGGGTGTCAAAGTGACACCCTGCCACTCTTGAATTTTTCGGTATTTACCAAATCGGTAATTACCGATTCGGTAATTGATATTCATTCCTATGAGCCTACAGGCCCATAGAAATCAATGGCAAATACCGAATCGGTAAATACCGATTCAGTAAATACCGAATCCTACCGATTCGGTATTTTTTACCGAATTTTTACCTACATTGGATTTACCGATTCATAAATACCGAATCGGTAAAATTCGGTATTTATGAATCGGTAAATCCAAATTACCTACATCTAGCCCAAAGTGTCTGTAAAGAAACTCAACTGAATATCTATAGCAGCTCAGCTCCATCTGTGCATAAACTCTAATCTATCTATGCAGGGGTTCAGCTCTATGTATGCTGGTACTTAGCTGTGGAGTTACGAGCAGAGATGTTGACTTTAGAACTGAGGAATGAGGCTCGAATCTCTGCATCAGCTCAACTGTCTGTGATCCCGGGCAAATCACATAGGGCCCGATGTAGGTCGGTCGGCAACGGCCGAAAATCGGTATTTTCGGCCGTTACCGACCGGTATTTACAAAATGGTATGTAGGGCGGCATATTTTTACAGATTCTGTAAATTTACCGATCGGTAAATTTACCGAATCTGTAAAATACCGAATCGGTATTTTTACCAAATCGATAATTTTGATATGTAGGTGGGACTCTTCTGAGTCCCACAACCGTTACCGAATCTGTATTTTACCATCAAATATATTTGATGGTAAAATACCGATTCCGGTGTGCATGCACATGTGTGCATGCACACCTGTGCCATATGACAGGCAGACCTGCCCTTAGGGCAGGTATGCCTGCCACATGGCACCCGAGCCTCTTTTGGGGGTGCCAGAGGGTGTCAAAGTGACACCCCCTGCACCCTTGTGGAATTCTGTATTTACCGATTCGGTAAATACCGAATCGGTAATGCCCATTCATTCCTATGGGCTTTGCAGCCCATAGGAATGAATGGGCATTACCGGTCGGTATTTACCGAATCGGTAAATACAGATTTTTACCGATTCGGTAAAAGGAACATCTGGATGTTCCTACATATCCACCCCTTAGATTTACCGATTTTTAATTACCGAATCGGTAAAATTCGGTAATTAAAAATCGGTAAATCTATTTTACCTACATCTGGGCCTTAATCTCCTTCTGCCAAGCAAACTTGTGTGACCTTGTGTAATGTGCCTAGTGAGCATGTAAAGCGCCCCATTATCTTCAGGTCAAGTTTGTGCTATATAAAACTAACATGAAATTAGGATTTGTAGCGCGCGCTAATACCCGGAGGTGTCTAGGCGTGACGGCTCAGCCTGAAGTGTGAGCGTGTACTGAGGACACGAGAAGAAGGACAACTACTTATTAAACAGCAGGGTTTTAGGGATTTGCTGAATGCCAGGAGGTTGTTTTCAGTCTTCAGTCCTATTGGGAGTGAGTTCCACAACCTCACTGTCTCTGCCAAGAAGCTTCTCCCCCCCATGAAGCCATTTTGACTTTGGGAACTACAAGATTTGCGGAAGTTGCAGAGCGAAGCTACCTACCAGGAAGATACCACTTAAATTTGTTTGCCAGGAAATCTGGGCTCAGTCCATGGAGTGCCTTAAAGGCAATACTGAGGGTCTTGAATTCGATCCTTTTTTAGGTTTTGCCTCGCCAAAAAGATGCGCTCTGCGCATCTTTTTCGCGCAGGCGAAAACCTGATGAGAATTGTAGTGTGCTTTGGGTCGGCCCTCCTCATTCATTGGCTGGCTCCGTAAATGGAGCCTTGCCATTGGACGAGGGGCCTGTCCGTCAATGCCGGACCAGACACGGGGGCGTTCCCGACATTCTTTGGCTTTTGCCGACGTCACGCGACGCCGGGAACGCCCCCGAGTCTGTTCCGGCATTGCCGGCACCTCCCTTGCTCCCCCTCCCGCTTGTTATGAAGTAGCCCGAGGAAAAGTTCGCACCGCTTTGCGGCCTCCAAAAGGAAAGGCCAGCTGTGCCACCACGCCGTACCCAGAGCAGGGGCGCGGGTTTCGTGGAAAGCCACTCTACACCCTCGGAAACCATTTCACACTGGCAGTGTGCCCCATGCCGTGACAAAACGACATAAGCGCCCCCCGCCGAACCCCTCCCCCCAAAAAAAAATCTTAGTCTGCTGCCCAACCCCAGCACAACCGGTTAGATACTATATTGTATTTACAGCTCACTCCCGCCATGGCTTCGCAGCGCTAGATATCAGCACTGTTTGTCCACTACATTAAAACGGAATGTTTTTAACTGCACAAATGAGATTCGCCGTATATTCTTCGGTGGGGATTAGTAGGAGACCTCCCGGTTTAAATTAAGTAGGGTCCCGGAGGCCTATTGTAGTGAACAGTGTTCTACTCGAGTCACCTGGCTGCTTCGAGGAGCTAGGCTCCTGCATGCGGGCCGCCGCTCGCCATCTTAAGCACGCCACAGCCCACCCGGCCGATGGGTGGCTCCACCTGCAGCACGTCTGCCGGAGAGCACTCAGGGGATCCCTCTCACTTCGACCCCCCCCCCCTCCCAGGACCGACCGTACCCCCTTGGAGGTTGAGACCCAATGGAATACTGGTCACTAATCTACGTGAAATGACTCCCACCCCCTAAACAAGGACCCCTGAAACGCCTGCTCGGAGGGCCGCAGAAGGATTTTGGCTGCTTGAGGAACCCTCGCCCCCCAAACCTTGACAAGCGGGAAGAAAAAGGCGCCTGTTCCAGGGCTCCGAAGGGACGTAGCGCTTAAAGTAACAGAAGGACAGTGAGAATCAGCGATCAAAGGTAAGTCACAAGAGCAACATTATTAAAACGTTAGCCATGCAGGAGCAAGCGCCACGACTCCCTTAAAAATACTCGAGGCGCTGCAGTGTGAACGGGAGAACAAACTGTCTGTTAAGGGGCATGGGTGGGGGGGTATCGTAAACGTGCACCATCTTGCACCCTCCCCGAGACCGCTGTTGTCCCAACGCAGTCAAATATAACAGAACTATGAACTTTCACTCAGAGGGGGACCGATTTAAAATAGAATGAAAATCAATCCAAGATAAACTAATGCTCCGGGGAGCTTCTTCTGAACTCATGGTAGTCGTACTGACGCGGGAACGGTTTTAATAAAACTAAAATAAAAAGCCAGGGAAACGTAGCTTCCAACAGATCGTGTCCATTCCGACCTGTGAACAAGAACCCCCCCAACCCACCCATCACAGAAGTACGCTTCCCCGTACACAGCAATCAGGGTGTATGTTTAGAGACCAACCCAGACCGCCCATGTCCTCTCCTGCTCCCCACTGCAACAAGACCCCCTCACAGTTTACATTCACTCCCCTGTGCCCCCAGAGTCGCCCACTGACCTCTCTCCACGATAAACCCGCCCTCTGCCACCAGCAGTCCGCCCTGCACTCTGACCTTTCACGGCCTCCTTACCTAGATCCCGCTGACGCACCTGTTCTCCTCTGCAGTTTCAATCCTGTGAATGTGGCGCACCCGTGCATCAGCCTCTTAAAGTCTGACCGGGGTGGGGTCGAATCCGCACTGGAACCAGGTGAGCTTAAGTCCCGCCCCTCGGGCGGAGCATAACCCGACACGCCCATACCGTAGCATCTGACGAGCCCTCGCTTTAGGACAGTACAAGCGCCCCTCTGAGCCACAAAACACTGTCCCCATGTGGAGGGGCGCTCGGGGACAGGGCCACACGCTGCCAACACCTCTCGGAGGAAGGGTACCACCCGCGAGGGCCACACCCGGGATACCCACTGTCCTCCGATGTGGGCATGGATCAGCAGCATTCCGGAGTAGCGTGCTACTCACTGAAAAAGCGCTTCAATGTCAAGTCAGGGGTAGTAGGCCCTATATAAATGCACTACAATACTCTAAGGAGGTGGTCAGGGAGAGAGACTACCCAGCTTCCACTGCAAAGTCTAAGAAAGGGGACTCTCAATGACCACCCAATGCCCACTAGCCCTCTCTCGAGGAGTACCCAGAGACAGACCCACCTGCAGCCGCGGCCCGTGGAGGAAGTTGCGGTGGAGCAGGCAGGCGGGGCGGAGGAGGGGCAGGGTGGGGGTGATAAGCACAGGAATCTGGATGATTGCAGGTAAGTAAACAATTAAATTAAGAAAACGAATTTCGGAGCATCAGAGTGGAGCTTCAGAGTGGAGCTTCAGAGTGGAGCTTCAGAGTGGAGCTTCAGAGTGGAGCTTCAGAGTGCAGAGTGGAGCTTCAGAGTGCAGATTCAGAGTGGAGCTTCAGAGTGCAGATTCAGAGTGGAGCTTCAGAGTGCAGAGTGGAGCTTCAGAGTGCAGAGTGGAGCTTCAGAGTGCAGATTCAGAGTGCAGAGTGGAGCTTCAGAGTGCAGAGTGGAGCTTCAGAGTGGAGCTTCAGAGTGGAGCTTCAGAGTGGAGCTTCAGAGTGGAGCTTCAGAGTGCAGCTTCAGAGTGCAGAGTGGAGCTTCAGAGTGCAGCTTCAGAGTGCAGAGTGGAGCTTCAGAGTGCAGAGTGGAGCTTCAGAGTGCAGAGTGGAGCTTCAGAGTGGAGCTTCAGAGTGGAGCTTCAGAGTGGAGCTTCAGAGTGGAGCTTCAGAGTGCAGAGTGGAGCTTCAGAGTGCAGAGTGGAGCTTCAGAGTGCAGAGTGGAGCTTCAGAGTGGAGCTTCAGAGTGGAGCTTCAGAGTGGAGCTTCAGAGTGGAGCTTCAGAGTGCAGCTTCAGAGTGCAGAGTGGAGCTTCAGAGTGCAGCTTCAGAGTGCAGAGTGGAGCTTCAGAGTGCAGAGTGGAGCTTCAGAGTGCAGAGTGGAGCTTCAGAGTGCAGAGTGGAGCTTCAGAGTGGAGCTTCAGAGTGGAGCTTCAGAGTGGAGCTTCAGAGTGGAGCTTCAGAGTGTCAAGAGCAATGCCAATAGCTCTAACTTTAACAAAGGCAAAACCATTGCATTGTAAATGCTTGTTTTACCAGTACCCAGTGCAAGGAGGGTAAGGAATGTGCTACCGACTGATGTTTCGGGATATCAAGCAGCAGGCGGGCTGCTGCATTTTGCAGGACCTGCATTTTATTGAGAAAGTGTGTGCGTATTTTGAGGAACAGCCCGTTGCAATAGTCCAGTCTGGATAATATGAGCGCTGTCACCACCGCTTTCTGGAGCTCTTGTGGAATAAGAGGAAGGCTCTTTCAGGTGGTTTAATCATAAAAAAAACAAGGAGGCGATTGCATTAATTTGCCCCTCAAAGGATAGTTTAGACTCAAAAAAAACTCCAAAGTTTTTCACCTTATTGTCAGGAGTGGGAGCTTCGCCCATTTCCTGTGGCCATCAGTTTGGTTGCCAGAAAGAGGTATCATTTCCAAAAAGAAGCACCTCGGTTTTCCATGCGTTCAGTTTGTGTCAGTTTTGGGCCATGCACTGTCCGACTTTGCGCAGACACTCTTGAAATCTTAATGTAGTATCCGTGTGGTCTCCAGAAAAGGATGCCACGATTTTTGTGTCATCGGTATACAACACTGTTTTGAAGTCAAAGGATTTTATGAGCAGACAGAGGGGGGGTACATATAAGTTGAAGAGTGTTGGGCTCAATGAGGATCCCTGTGGCACCCTAGAAGACAGGGTGAACCAGGATGAGCTGTGCCCGTCAAGCTCCACCCGTTGTTCTCTGTCAGTGAGAAAAGACTTTAGAAGGGCCAGAGTCTTGTCCCTGACCCCCATGGAGAAACGGCGATTGACAAGCCGGTTATAGTCAACTGTGTTGAAGGCCGCCAAGAGGTCCAATAGGATCAGCGCTGACTTCCCGCCTTTATCCAGAATTTCTCTAATTCCTTCAGACACATTGATTAGGGCCAACTCGGTGCTGTGTTGACTTCTAAAGCCGTATTGCGCACAGTCTAATAGCTTGTTGTCCTCCAGAAACTTGGTGAGTTCTGTATTCATGGCCTTCTCAATAATCTTAGTAGGCAGGGGAAGACAAGAAATAGGCCTCTAGCTGTTCGCATCTTGAAAATCCAAGTATATATTTTTTCCATCAACTGAAGAATGGATGCCTTCTTTTAAGCAGTAGGGAAGTACCCAGCAGAAAACATTTGATTGAAGATCCCAGTAAGGAAAAGGGCCATAGGCTCTGGGGCAAGGTGGAGGATTTTGGGGGGCAAGGGTCCCAGGGTGATCCTGATCTCATCTGACTAAGCATATTTATATCCTGCATTACCGAGATGTTACTGAAGTTATGATTGTGTCACCTGAGAGGCCAACCTCACAAGAGATCTCAGTCTTGAAAATTAGGGGACTGTAAGATAGCACTCCTCCTGCTCCCTGAGCTGAGGCAACAGAGTCTGCAAATGCTTTCACTTTTGCTTGAAAGAAAGATGCTAAATGATTACAGAAATCTTGATTTACTCTAGTATTTTTATGGGCAGGAAGTTTACTTAATTGCTGTACCGTTGAAAAGAGTTCTTTGGAGGAGTTGAGAGAAGCTCTTATTTTGGGAAATAAATATTGTTTCTTATTAGTTAAAATGTTTTACTTTATAACCTACAAGGGCTTTTTTATATATGAGCTTGTCGTTTATTTCGTAGTGTGAGCGCCACTTCCTTTCCAGCCTTCGACATACTTGCTTCTGTTGTCTCAGGCTTTTTGTAAAACCGGAGGGGGATGTCCTTTTAATGGTTACAGATTTAAAGGGCACTATGGAGTCAAGATTTTTTGTGATCCAATTATGATACGTTTTTGTGGCCTCATCCAAGTCTGAGGGCTGACCTGGTCTAGAGAGGTTCAAATGTTGCATAAGGCATTCAGGAGTAATTTGTATGCCAAGAGTGTTTGACAACTGTGATTGGAGAGGGAGATTCCGCCTCTGCTCCTAGTTCCAACACAGCAACATGATCAGACCAGGTTAGAGGGACAATATAGGAGAGTTTGAGAAAAGGATTGTCCGAGAAAATACCATCTAACTGTGAAAAGAAAATCAGGTTAATATGTAAATGAGCTCTGTTCTACAAGAGGGATCTGTTCATGACAGAGCCCCACTCTCTCTGCATGCAGAGGAACAAATGTTATCTGTGAGGGAACTCATTTATGTCTTCTAGGTATTCAGGTGCATATCTAGAAGAGCAAACAAATTCAGCTTTGGGTTTCTCCAATTAATCAAACAAGCACCAAAATGTGGTTCTCGATTCCAGCAAGCCCCGACCCTTTGATTGCTATGTTACGCTGCAACACTCTAGATACACCATGCCTTAGGTGAGCTCACCTTGTCAAGTACTAAGTAGGGGCCCTAGTGAAAATCAAGGGGGGTAAAATCACATTTTCAGGGGGATGGTATTTTAAGGGCTAGGAAGTTGGTAACCATGAGTTTGAGAGATTTCAGACAGACAATTTTATTTATGTGTCTTTTGGAAAATAAAATAGGCCCAAGAATGTTTAAGTCTCAAAACTGAGTTTGGTGGTGAGGCTACATCATTGCTTTGATGCTGGGGTGGGGAATGTAGTTGTTTTAGTATGTTCACCCATATGTCATCCCCACTCAATCTCTATGATTCCCTCACCAATGTCAAATGTAAACTCTTGTCTCTGGTACTAATCTTGAGATTTAAATTCCCTATTTCAGGCAGACATTCAAAAGAGGGGCGGCAATTGGACTGTGACTCAGAAGAAGAAGGTGCATTAAAAGACACTAATACATTTGCCGGTCTGTAGTTGGCATTGGATAGTAGAATGCCGGGGCAGCACCTGCTGACTGCACAAGAGGGTGAGCTTGAGAGACAGCAAGGTCCAGAGATTGCACACCTAGGAGGTGTTTCAATTGAGCCTTTGAAATGTCTTGTCTGTGTGTTGGATCTACAGCTGGCCGCCCTTTTCATCATGTTTTCCAGCTACCAACTTCCACATGTAGACAGTAGGCTGAATAAGTAAACCACACAAGGGCAGTGCTGTTTGGGGCCAACTATGCTGCTGCAACAGAAAGCTTTGGTGGGCGCAGTGGCCACTGCTGCCGATGCACAGGGACATGCTGATACTCCCTGGCATTCTATTACATGTTCTGCTACCAAAAACCAAGGGCAGGGGGCACACGCGAGGTGGCTTGTGAGAGGTTAGCCCCTAGCAGTCTGAGGCATTGCACAGTGGAATATTACACCCCATGTGTGTCCTTAATGTGGTGCACATGTCCCACTCTACCTAAAATGAGGTAGAGGAGCACAATGACGGGCGGCGGGCGGCTCTCCTCCGCTGCCTATGCACTGACTATTAGAGTAAAATGGATGTATGTCAATACAAAGCGGTTGTTTTCAACGCGGTACTTTACATCGCAGATTTTACAACGCAAGTCGTTACAACGACTTGCGTTGGAGGGTGAGGATTTCGGAATATTATAATTTTATATTCCAACACCAGTCCCCGTAACAGTAGGGAAGGTGTTGAAATATAAAATTACAAGATTCCTTATCCCACAGCGCCATCCAGCGCAAGTAGTAGTAACGACTTGCGTTGTAAAAGACGCGTCGTAACTGCACTGCGGGGTAACTGTGTGACATGACGTTATTGTTAAGCCATCACTCTGACGCAAAAGCTGCCTGATATGCTATGGCTGGCCTTCCTTCTTGGATCGAACAGGCAGCTAGGATCAGTATACACTGCCTGAGGGACCATTATTTAAAAGCCTGTCTGCACAGATAAGTGCTGGTGCCATCTACAATCAGTCAACGAAACACACCAACTGCTGCCAAGACCCCTATTTGCCAATATCACTTTCACACTCCTAGGACCAGACTTACTAAGGAGTTGCGTTGCCCTTGCGTGACACATGTCCTTTAGTGAGATTTACTAAGCCACACAAAGCCACCTTGCGTGGCTCTGTGTGGTTTAGTAAATCCAAAGTAACACATTCCATGGGTGGAATGTCGGCATTCCCACGCATCACCCATGGGTTTTGACACAATGCCAGATTTACAAAGGTCTGTAAACCGGGAGTGCGCCAAAATGGTGCGCCTCCCTGAGCTAGGCTTAACAAGGAGAAATATCTTTATTTTTCCTCGTTACTTCCTCTTTGTAGGTGTACTGCAGCATGCCTACAAAGAGGAAATGCCTTTAAACCAAGGATTGTTTTTGTGCAGTAAGGTAATCTTTCTTGCACAAAAAAAATCTGGCCTGTAATGCAGGCACCCTACACCCTAGCGCAGGAGTGACTGTGTTGGTGCTAGGCCGTCACAACTGCTCCAGTGCTAGGAGACGGTACAAAAGGGGGTGGTGATGGACGGAGCATCTGAACCAATCAAACACTCACACCCAGTCAAAAGATCTGGGTTTCATCCATCACCGTTCTTTAGCCCACTCTGCCACCCCAGTTCAGACATGGCTATATGCAAATCAGTCTGACCCTGTGCCTCATGGGAACAGTCCAGCCCGAACTGCCAAGCCATGCCTTCCCTGGACCGGAAACAAGCTTCCGAGGACCGGTTTCTGGCATTGCAGCCGTCTTCAGCCCGGCTTGCTTGAATCCAGTGGCAAAGTGAGCAAGGGACTCACGTCTGAGCATATCCTGCCACACTATTGGCGGCCAAAGCGGTACAAAAGGGGGTGGTGATGGACGGAGTATCTGAACCAATCAAACACTTACACCCAGTCAAAAGATCTGGGTTTGATCCATCACCGTTCTTTAGCCCACTCTGCCACCCCAATTCAGACATGGCTATATGCAAATCAGTCTGACCCTGTGCCTCATGGGAACAGTCCAGCCCGAACTGCCAAGCCATGCCTTCCCTGGACCGGAAACAAGCTTCCGAGGACCGGTTTCTGGCATTCCAGCCGTCTTCAGCCCGGCTTGCTTGAATCCAGTGGCAAAGTGAGCAAGGGACTCACGTCTGAGCATACCCTGCCACACTATTGGCGGCCAATGCGGTACAAAAGGGGGTGGTGATGGACGGAGCATCTGAACCAATCAAACACTCACACCCAGTCAAAAGATCTGGGTTTGATCCATCACCGTTCTTTAGCCCACTCTGCCACCCCAGTTCAGACATGGCTATATGCAAATCAGTCTGACCCTGTGCCTCATGGGAACAGTCCAGCCCGAACTGCCAAGCCATGCCTTTCCTGGACCGGAAACAAGCTTCCGAGGACCGGTTTCTGGCATTCCAGCCGTCTTCAGCCCGGCTTGCTTGAATCCAGTGGCACAGTGAGCAAGGGACTCACGTCTGAGCATACCCTGCCACACTTACGGCGGCCAAAGCGGTACAAAAGGGGGTGGTGATGGACGGAGCATCTGAACCAATCAAACACTCACACCCAGTCAAAAGATCTGGGTTTGATCCATCACCGTTCTTTAGCCCACTCTGCCACCCCAGTTCAGACATGGCTATATGCAAATCAGTCTGACCCTGTGCCTCATGGGAACAGTCCAGCCCGAACTGCCAAGCCATGCCTTCCCTGGACCGGGAACAAGCTTCCGAGGACCGGTTTCTGGCATTCCAGCCGTCTTCAGCCCGGCTTGCTTGAATCCAGTGGCAAAGTGAGCAAGGGACTCACGTCTGAGCATACCCTGCCACACTTATGGTGGCCAAAGCGATACAAAAGGGGGTGGTGATGGACGGAGCATCTGAACCAATCAAACACTCACACCCAGTCAAAAGATCTGGGTTTGATCCATCACCGTTCTTTAGCCCACTCTGCCACCCCAGTTCAGACATGGCTATATGCAAATCAGTCTGACCCTGTGCCTCATGGGAACAGTCCAGCCCGAACGGCCAAGCCATGCCTTCCCTGGACCGGAAACAAGCTTCCGAGGACCGGTTTCTGGCATTCCAGCCGTCTTCAGCCCGGCTTGCTTGAATCCAGTGGCATAGTGAGCAAGGGACTCACGTCTGAGCATACCCTGCCACACTTATGGCGGCCAAAGCGGTACAAAAGGGGGTGGTGATGGACGGAGCATCTGAACCAATCAAACACTCACACCCAGTCAAAAGATCTGGGTTTGATCCATCACCGTTCTTTAGCCCACTCTGCCACCCCAGTTCAGACATGGCTATATGCAAATCAGTCTGACCCTGTGCCTCATGGGAACAGTCCAGCCCGAACTGCCAAGCCATGCCTTCCCTGGACCGGAAACAAGCTTCCGAGGACCGGTTTCTGGCATTCCAGCCGTCTTCAGCCCGGCTTGCTTGAATCCAGTGGCAAAGTGAGCAAGGGACTCACGTCTGAGCATACCCTGCCACACTTATGGCGGCCAAAGCGGTACAAAAGGGGGTGGTGATGGACGGAGCATCTGAACCAATCAAACACTCACACCCAGTCAAAAGATCTGGGTTTGATCCATCACAGTTCTTTAGCCCACTCTGCCACCACAGTTCAGACATGGCTATATGCAAATCAGTCTGACCCTGTGCCTCATGGGAACAGTCCAGCCCGAACTGCCAAGCCATGCCTTCCCTGGACCGGAAACAAGCTTCCGAGGACCGGTTTCTGACATTCCAGCCGTCTTCAGCCCGGCTTGCTTGAATCCAGTGGCAAAGTGAGCAAGGGACTCACGTCTGAGCATACCCTGCCACACTTATGGTGGCCAAAGCGGTACAAAAGGGGGTAGTGATGGACGGAGCATCTGAACCAGTGCTAGGAGACAGCAGAAATATGCCATATCTTTGTAAATGTGGCATATTTCTGCACCCTCCTTCCCTCCCCCCCCCCCCACCCACAGAATGTAAAATGCTGTTTGTAGATAATTCTGGACTGCCTGATGGAAACTGAATAATTTCAATGCAACACCATTTTAAAAAGAAAAAAGTTCCCCCCTTTTTTGCATTCATATAGCACTTGCTACCCATTGTCATGGGTAGTAAGCGTTTTATTAATGCAATTACATACAATATAATTTCTGATTTGTACCTTTTTTGCTAGGATGGACTCAGGCTAACAGTGGGTTGGGAACAGGGCAGAGATCTCTTTTCAATTGTAGGTTCTGCATCAGTCATGCAATCGTTGGCTCACCTTTCAAACAATGAGGAATGCTAAAGCAGATGGCCCAGCATAGTGAGAGCACCCGGTAACCTCCACCTATTCTTTATAGGTGTTTTCCAGCAGCACACAAGCTGAACGTTTCTGTCTAATGAAAAGACAATGTTTCCCAAACGGTACTCTGCCTAGGCACTCCCTGAGACAAGCGCCCATGAAGCTGCAGCCTAGGCTACAACACACAATGGGGGAAGGTGGGGTGCTGAAACCCTTTTGCTCTTATGGGCATTTCGTGACTTCCGCCATCTCACTAGCGCAACACAATACTACTTTGCATACACAGAGTGAAATTTAGA
Source organism: Lissotriton helveticus (assembly GCF_964261635.1). NCBI lineage: Eukaryota > Metazoa > Chordata > Amphibia > Caudata > Salamandridae > Lissotriton > Lissotriton helveticus. The sequence continues at coordinate 115,406,722 of NC_136071.1, forward strand.
TTATTGGAAACACTAACTAGATTTGTCAGTAATCTGTGGGAAAATTGATGATTTCTTATTTTTTTTCTTTTTCTTTTTAATGAGCAGTTTACGTGCTGAAGCTAGCGGAGTTTGAACCACAGTAATGCTGCATATGTTTTCATTCCTCAGAATAACTATAAATTACTCATAGCTTTCAGGCGCTGCTTTGTACGTGCACATTTTAATACATAAAGTGTTTCAAATTGGATGTGTTTCCTTTTCAGGATGAAAGGGGAGATAATCACATGTATTTTGTGGTAAGTGTTCTGTCCGTGCTTCTTCTCCGTAAAGCTGAGTCACCGCATAGTCTTGAATGTGAAAGCAACAGGCTTATGCAGTATTATTTTGCCACCTACTGAATATCCAAGGAACTGCATGTAGGCTTTATTTGCATCACTTACTGACCTAACAGAATAAATATATATAGGTATTACCTACTGGCGATTGCCAGTAGGTGGTTATAGTTAGGACCTAGTTTCCATAGGAAAAGCATTTTTTGACTTGCCTATAACTTTGGCATTTTTTGACCAATCTTCATGAAATTGTCAAGGTAGATTCTGGTTGTCGTGGAAAGTTTGGGGGTGATCCATGCAGTGGGGACCGAGAATATGGGGCACGAAATAAGGGTGCGTTTGTAATGTTAATTCCCATAGGAACATTTAGCCACACCTACAGCCCGAACGGCTGAATGGACTTACACCAAATTTGGCAGGGAGGTAGATGTTGGTTCAAGGAAGTGCCTTTTGCCTATTTGATGTAAATCCGTTCAGTAGTTTTTGAGAAATTCAAGCCAACATTTTTAGTAATATCTCTGGCCACAGATATTTTGGAACGATTCTGTGATTAATCACGAATGCTTACGCCAACATGCATGCTCTGATTGGCTGGACGGAACCTGAACAGAAAGTTGCAGCTGCCATTTTATTTGATCAGGAACATACCCCTTACCGAACCTTGCCAGTCCCCGCTCGAGGGTTATCGAGCGCTTGGGACTTCGTCCCCATACTGAACCTTGCCAGTCCCCACTCGAGGGTCATCGAGTGAGAGGGACACCGATACCTTGTTGGGTAATACAACCCGCGATTTGCCCTCCGTTGGAGTGAGTGTCGGGACCGACACCAATGCGGAGGACGACTAAAGGAACCAACTAACTGGTTCATCGAGTGGTATTGTCGGCCACTGCTTAGCACGGTGTCCTCTGTTGGGGAATACCGGGACCGGTATTCATGCAGAGGACGGTTTGACCTACCTTCTACTCATACACTTGGAGTTGTACGAGAATCCTCAACTGGTATTACCGTGCGATAATAAAAAGCTTGTTATCAGAACACGTCCCGTCTTGTCTTTACTTGCGATATCGTCAGGGGGCAAGGAGGTGTTACCCAATCCTGAGGGAACCAAGATTACATAATATCCGACCTCTCTAACACCGATCAACCTCCCGGTTGGGTACAACACCATGGCCACGATGGAGGACGTATTGGCAGCGTTACTGTATGTACAAAACGACCTAGTAGCGTTACGACAGGAAACTGCGGATCTAAGAGCTAGGATGGACAACCAGCAGAGGAATCCATTCAACGCTGGGGCTCCTAGCACAGGAACACCGTCTGCAGTAGTGGTGGAAATGCCAGTGGCGATACCCCTTGCCACCCCGGAAAGATATAGCGGGGATCCCACCACAGTGCAGGTCTTCATAACGCAGGTGGCCCTCCACTTCTCCTGCAAACCAAAGTCCTTCCCCACAAACCAAGCGAGAGTCGCATTCATGATCTCCTACCTGGCGGGGAATGCTGCACAATGGGCGGTACCACTAGTGAGCAGGGACGACCCGCTATTGTATGACTGGGAACTGTTTCAGGAAGAGTTCGTGAAGGTGTTCGATCGGAGAGCGGATTCCTACACCACGGACAGGGAATTGCTTGAGCTAAAACAGGGCACCTCCGGACTGGTCCAGTACCTGAACGCTTTCAGACGCCTGGTTGCTGAAACCAAATGGCCGCCTGCCAAACAAACAGCGCTCTTCCATCAGGGCCTGAGCGAGGAGTTGAAGGACGTGATCGCCCAAATCGACCCACAACCAGTGCAATGCGAAGATTTGATAAGCCTGGCCCTTCGACTTGAACACCGATTAAGCGAACGTCGGGGGGGTGTTCAGAAGAAGGACAAAACACCGCTCGCTACAAGCCATCCGGTGACCACAGAGGCCACAACCACACAACGCACTGAATCCATGGACATCGGAGCCGTCAGAGCCAGCCTAACGGCAACCGAAAAAGAGTCTCGCAGAAAACAGGGGCTTTGCTTATACTGCGGCAAGAAGGGGCATTACGTCCGCGAATGCCCTGCAAAACCAAAGACGCCCCAGCAGAGTGTCGACCGCCACGGTGGACAAAGGGGCGGAAAACTAAAGGACTCCCGGAACAACGAGGGGGATTCCCGGAGTCATGGTTTTATCTCTTCAGCGCAACTACAGACAGCGAAGAACGCACGACACATGTTTATTCCGCTACGGTTAAAGGTGAAGAACGAATGGGTTTCTGTTTCCGCGATGGTTGATTCAGGGGCCACGGGGCTGTTTATGGACGATGCCCCCTGCCACTTATCAACGTGCTCCTTGAACAAGTCAAGAAGGCCCGTGTGTTCACGAAGCTCAATCTGAAAGGGGCTTACCATCTAGTCCGCATGCGCAGCGGGGACAAGTGGAAGACGGCCTTCAAGACGCGGTTCGGCCTCTTCGAGTACAGGGTGATGCCATTTGGGCTTTGTAACGCCCCTGCAGCTTTTCAGTTCTTCTTGAACGATGTGCTAAGAGACATCCTGTATGTATACGTCATCGTATATATCGACGACATCTTGATATACTCGGACAATATGGAAGAGCACGTGAATCATGTGCCGACGGTGTTGCGGATTCTACGTGAAAACTCACTCTACTGCAAGCTCAGTAAGTGCGATTTCCACGTAACAACGGTGGAATTCCTGGGAGTCATGCTGAGTCCAGAAGGCCAAACGATGGCGGAGAGGAAGGTGAAAGCCGTGGTGGATTGGCCTGCCCCTAAGAACATAAAGGAAGTGCAAAGCTTTCTTGGCTTTGCCAACTTTTATCGCAGGTTCATAGAGGGGTTTTCGGGACTGGTGGCTCCCATCACGCATCTTCTGAGAAAATCGGCGACGTTTCTATGGTCCGCAGGGGCCAAGGGGTCGTTCCGTGAGTTAAAGAAAGCCTTTGTGTCAGCTCCTGTTCTCGCCCATCCTGACCCGGAACAACAGTACCTGGTGGAAGCAGACGCCTCGGATGTGGCGGTAGGGGCGATTCTGTCGCAAAGGAACCCGGTAACGGGGTTGCTACATCCCATTGCTTTCATGACCAGAAAGCTGAGCATAGCGGAACGCAACTATCACGTCGCCGAGAAAGAACTCCTGGCCATCAAGGACGCCTTCGCTGAATGGAGGCATTTGCTGATGGGAGCGAAGCATGTGGTCTTAGTGTTCACCGACCACAGGAATCTCCAATTCATGACGGCAACCCGACAACTATCCCCCCGGCAGATGCGATGGATGTTATTCTTCTCAGGTTTCCACTTCACCATCACCTACAGACCGGGCACTGAGAACCGGAAAGCCGATGCTCTTTCTAGGCAATCCACGGAGGAGGAAATTCCTCTGCCCGCCGTCAAGTCTATCATAAGCCCGGGTGCGGTGGTAGGAGCGATACAGCCAGGGGCCTTCCTCCAAGGGATACAGAAAGGCATCAACAACTTCAGATGGAAGACATGGCTGCAGAGGCATAGGGAATGGCAGGTTCAAGACGGCGTGCCGGTGAAAGGATGTTGTGTACTAGTGCCTACGCCCCGCCTGCGGAAACAGGCATTCAAGTGGTGTCACGAGTCGCCCTGTGCTAGACATTTCGGTGTGGAGAAGACGGTTGACTACGTATTGCGCCAGTTTTGGTGGCCGTCGGTGAGAGCTGATGTTCGGGAATGGATCGCCACCTGCACAATATGTGCCACCATGAAATCGGATCACAGTCGCCCTCAGGGTCTACTACAACCGCTTCCAACACCCGTTAGACCATGGGACCACATTTCTTTGGATTTCGTGGTAGGATTGCCTGTGGACCAGGGATGTACCGCCATCCTTGTGGTAATCGACTACTTGACCAAGATGGGTCATTTCGTCACCTGTAAAGGGGTACCAACGGCTGGACAATTGGCGGTCATGCTCCTGAAGGAGGTGGTGAAGGTCCATGGACTACCCAGTGTCATTGTGTCGGACCGGGGGTCGCAGTTCACGGCACGGTTCTGGAAAACCTGGTGCTCGGCGCTAAATGTTACCTCCGCATTGTCCACCAGCTATCATCCCCAAACGGACGGACAAACGGAGCGCCTCAACCAAACGTTGAAGCAATACCTCCGCTGCTACGTCAAACAGGGCAAGGAGGAGTGGGTGGACAAGTTTTGGCTTGCCGAAATCGCGTACAACAACGCCACGCACGCCTCCACAAAAGTGTCTCCTTTCTACAGCAACTATGGACACCATCCAAGGTTCCTTCCATTGCTTCACCCTTCCATCGCAAAGGGCAATCCGGAATCAGCCAGAAGAGTCGCCCACATTAGGGACACGACCGGGAAGGCCAAGAGGTGTTTGGTGGAGGCCAAGAAGGCCTACAAGAGGTATGCTGATAAAAGACGGAGGCCGGGGCCCCTGTACAAAGCGGGGGATTACGTATGGGTGTCCTCGAGAAACTTGAGGTTTCGGAAACACAGCGTTTTTCAACCGAGGTTCATTGGACCATACCGCATCAAGGAATGCATCAGCCCGGTGAACATGAAGCTAGAGCTGCCAAGCAGTACGCGCATTCACCCGGTATTCCATGTTTCATTGCTCAAACCCTCGTGTGCGACCAAGCCTTCGGTCCATGAGCCGGTGTTGGTAAGCAGCGAACGCACCTACGAGGTCGAGGGCATCAGAGATTCGAAATGGAGAAGAGGCAGGCTGTGGTATCTTGTTGTGTGGAAAGGCTATGGGCCAGAGGAACAGTCATGGGAGCCTGTCGCCGGAATCTGTGCGCCGCGACTGGTGTCAGCATTCCACAAAAAGTATCCAGAGAAGCCTGGTCCAACTGGGGGCCCCTGAGAAGGGGGATGTACTGTTAGGTCACAAAGCCAGGGCTCCGTAATCGTGTACGACGTATACATGCCCAAGGAACTACAATACCCAGAACGATCCCGCACCGAACTACATTAACCAGAAAGCCAAGTACTGTGCATGCGCAGAACGCGCCACCATAAAGCCGATCCGGAAGACGCAGACCGCGTCGGATATTTTGAATTCGAGCAGAGCAACCGCTTCGCAGAGGCTTCAAGAAAGGTGAGCGTTGGAAGCTAGAGTGGGGTTTCGGAAACCGTATGCGACAAGAGACAGGACTGTCTCTATCGCCGCTAGAGCCCAAGGCACCGCCTCCCGTAGTGCCGAGTCCGTCCCCGCTCGAGGGTAATCGAGCGTTTGAGACTCTGTTCCGGTTACGAACCTTGCCAGTCCCCGCTCGAGGGTAATCGAGCAGTTGGGACTACGTCCCCATACCAAACCTTGCCAGTCCCCGCTCGAGGGTTATCGAGCGCTTGGGACTTCGTCCCCTTAACGAACCTTGCCAGTCCCCGCTCGAGGGTATTCGAGCGGTTGGGACTTCGCCCCCATACCAAACCTTGCCAGTCCCCGCTCGAGGGTTATCGAGCGTTTGGGACTTCGTCCCCTTACCGAACCTTGCCAGTCCCCGCTCGAGGGTTATCGAGCGCTTGGGACTTCGTCCCTTTACCGAACCTTGCCAGTCCCCACTCGAGGGTCATCGAGTGAGAGGGACACCGATACCTTGTTGGGTAATACAACCCGCGATTTGCCCTCCGTTGGAGTGAGTGTCGGGACCGACACCAATGCGGAGGACGACTAAAGGAACCAACTAACTGGTTCATCGAGTGGTATTGTCGGCCACTGCTTAGCACGGTGTCCTCTGTTGGGGAATACCGGGACCGGTATTCATGCAGAGGACGGTTTGGCCTACCTTCTACTCATACACAAGGAGTTGTACGAGAATCCTCAACTGGTATTACCGTGCGATAATAAAGAGCTCGTTATCAGAACACGTCCCGTCTTGTCTTTACTTGCGATATCGTCAGGGGGCAAGGAGGTGTTACCCAATCCTGAGGGAACCAGGATTACATGTACCCACTGTCATAATCATTCAGGTACTCATGCACGCACTTACAGACACACTTGAGAGTGACGCACCCATGTACAGACCCACTCAGATGCTCATACACTCACTTACAGACCCAGTGTTAGACTTTTGCTTCCAGGGACACACCCACTGATAATGAGACCCACTCAGACACTTATGCACCAACTCATAGATCCAGTCACAGGCTCATATACATATTCACATACGCAGTCAGAGACTCATACACCCACTCACAGACCTATTCACACACTCATGCACCCACTGAGAAACCCACTAAGACACTCACACACCCAGTTAGAGCCTCACTCAGACATTAATGCATTGACTAACAGACCCACTGTGAGACTTATAATTTCACAGAAACACACACAGACACAGATCCAGTCTGACAATCACGTACTGACTCACAGAGCCACTGAGAAACTTATGCTTACACTCAAACATTCACTGATAGAGATGCACTCAAAGACTAATGCAGCCAGTGACACACTAACTGAATGACTCTTGAGTCTACTCTTATAGCCACTCATAGACTTATATATGCAGTGACAGACCCACTCACAGACTTATGCATGCATTCATATAACCAAGTGAATCATTAATACAGACTGCTACAGAGATATTGTGTTTATAGAGTAAATGAGGTAGTGATTTATCTAGTGTGATGGTTAGAATAAGTAAGGTAGTTATTTATAATTGCTGAATGTGGTGGCAGCTATTAAATTCCTGCTTTTGCTTGCATTTCCGCAACATATCTGCGGGGATCGCGATTACCAACGTCATCGCGATCACCGGAATCACAGCGAAAACAGATATTAAGTTTTAGAGATGGTTTTTATAGAAACTCTCTAGAAAAACATGACTTTATAGAATACTGTAAGAAACCACTAGTGTGTAAAATACTGTAATATGTGTGGATATATGTGTTTTAGACTTTATGGAAAAAACGTGATCATTGCGTTTAACAATGTCATTGCAATGTCCTGAATAATTGTGAAAATGGAAAATAGGTCTGAAAGATGGTTTTTAAAGAAAGACTACAAAAATATGAGTTTAAACATGCTTTGAAAGAACTATGTATATAGTAATATGTGTGGTGCAATGTTCAGAATGGATTTTTGTACATAATATTTTTCGAAGTGTTAGTGGTCATTGAATGTCTGCTTTTGTTTTCTATTTTTGCGATATATTCGCGATGATCACGACGTCATCTCCAAGATTGTGAAAAACTAAAAAAAAAAACCTTTTGAAAAAAACTTCACAATATTTCAGTGTGAGGAGACGCAAAATCCCAACATGGCTGACAACCTATACTGTGACTCACCCACAGAGAACGTTCCAGCCTTCTCGGAGTCTGGCTTGGGAGGGCCACCAGTCCCCTGGGAGGGATGAAACAAAGAGTCCGAGGATCAGGAAGTGAGGAGCAACGAGGAGAGAGCGGAAGATGGAGAGGAGGAGGCCAACAAAAGACCGGAAGAGAAGACCATGGTTTCCGAAGGCTCACCTGCCATAGCCCACGGAGCTACGGGAGAGTCTGTGAGTCCTGAAGATGACAGGATGGAGGAGGCCAAACACGGACGACTGTGTTACACCGGATACAGCCCCGATATCGAGAGGGACGAGACGAACACCCCTGCTGCACACGCCATGGCCCAGGAGACGGGTCGTGGTTCAAGGCAAGTAACAAAGACCTCCCAGGGCTTCTGGTGGAGTTGGTTGGGCACCGGGCGATCGATAGCACTCGGGTACTGGAGGATTGTGAACGAGGGATTGCATGTGGATGAAGTGAAGGGAGACAGAAAGAAAGAGAGAGAGAGAGAGAGAGAGAAGCCCCTCACAACAAAAGTTATAGCCACAGCTTCCCACCCTGCACACTCGCCCCATTTTGCCTGGTGAAGGTAGCACTCTGGTGAAAAGTGTGATGAGAGTGACCCATATTTTCTAATCCTCTGTTTCTTTGGATTTTCTTTTTTGTTTTATTTGTTTTCTCCATACATAACTTGAGAACCCTGGACATCCTGGAAGAAGTGATGCTTCCTGAAGAAAATTAGACCAATCACCTACAACCAAACCCATTGAGAGACTGAATGGAACTGACTGCCTTTATACCCTGTTTCTTTCCCTTCTATTGAGTCCAATAAAGTACATAAAACAAGCCGCTACAGTGTGTCCTGTTGATCCCTCCACTACTACATTTAGGTACTAGGGTGGCTCTGACAAGATCCGTTGCATTGCTTGCGTGTATATGGCTGCTACACATAAGACCAGATGCAGAGTTTCAGGTTACTTAGAAACACCCTGTTGCCTTCATCTGTAAAGTGCACTCCATCATTTCTATAAATTCCATGCATGTCAAAACACAGACTGTTGTTATATATACAGCCCATGCAATGGTTTCTGAGGAATGCAGAAACTGTTCTATTAACATGTTTCCTGGCTTTGTCAACAGAATCGATTTGACCACTTCCATTTCTGTCTTTGGCATATATTAGAGTACTTTAAATCCAAGGAGAGGGGATCAAACAAACCAAATGGACAGGAAACTACAAGAGACAGTAACATTTGTCTTAACACTATTAATGTGGAGCTATTGTAGACAGCACACAGCAGGAGGAGGAACTTCCCTGTCTTTTTTGTGGTTGCTGACTCTCTTCAAATTTAACAAAATAGTTCTGCATTTTTGATGAATTGGAATTTATTTGATAACTAAGGAGTTTTTTAACTGTTTTTATTGTATTATTGTCTATGATGATATGTATTTGTAATTAAAAATTGTTTAGTTACGTCTTTAATGATCTATTAAATATGCACAAAATTACGTACACACTCTGATTAGAGCTTTTATTTTTTCATCTAGGGGATTGGTAGAACATGAGATTACAATTTGTATGATTGAAATATGAAAGAATAAGTGTGCCATTGGAGTCCCAAAGGGAAATTTTAGTTTTAACTTTCATGATATATTAGAGTACACCAAGACAGTGTGAGGGAAAAGTGACAATCAGTTCTGCAAAGGTCTCTTTCATTAGGATTTCCAGCCCTACCCCAGTCAATGTGCCTAGGTCATTGCCACCACAGTGCACAATCATGAAGTAAGGAGCTTGAGAATCCACAATGGATTTAACCAAAGCCAGCAGGTGATGAAACGTTAACCCCCTCTGGCCAAACCAAATCTGCACATTTGGCAAATCCAAGTCCCTGTCAATACCTCTCTTTTTGCAGCGTCTTTAGCCCAATAGATAGATATAGCTGTGGCCCACAATCAATACTCGAAGCATTATGAAGTGAAGGAGCAATAGTAGTCAGGAGAAGCATGGTGCTGAATTAGGCAGTTTTCAAAGGAAAGGCAGTTAGAATTTAGTTTTTTTAAAAGATATATTCAATTGGATGCTATCAGCATGAAAGTGAATAAAATTAGGTAGTGTGTTGGATGTCTTATCAAGAAGCCTTATTATTAGCTGTTGTTTAAAAAAAGAAATGTAATACAAATGCTTTTGAATCTGTTGAATAAAGCACGCCTGCTGTATCTTATTTGGAAGTAGCATGTTCCATCTAGAATGTGTTGTGAACTTGTGACCTACTGGTTCCACTGGGTTGCTAGGTACACTGAGCTTAGAATGTATTGTGGGAGTAGGGTTTTAAAGAGTACATTTTTTTTAAGTTATGGGGTGATGATACAATTTAGGTAATTTCCAACTCAGGACTATGTAATAAACTGTTGTGTAGCATAAAAATAAAATCAAAAATGAAGTTAGATATAGGTTTGTACTCCTGCTATTTTTTTTTCGATTTCTCCGTCCATCGTGAAAACATCGCAAACACACATAGATAGGAATCTGTTTTTGAAAGAGAGGGAAAAGGTTAATAGAATTAACCATTCACATGTGGAGAAAGTGTTGTCTAAAATGAAAGACATGATTTCATTTGCTGCCTATCTCATGATCACAGAGTGTGAAGTTGAAGAGGTTGCTTTTTAAGGTTGCTTTGTATGAGAGTGGTGTATCATTCTTGTGCTTAGTTTTTACAAATCCTAACAGTGTCAAAACTGTCAAAAGAGCTAAAACTACAATATAATTAGGGCTCCCGGTTTTTCGTTTAAACTGAATTTTACATATAAATACAGACGGAAAACAAGTTTTCCTTTGTATGTATTTATATGTAAAAACGGGAAAATACTAGCACATTTGGTGGCGCTGCCGTGCTCCAGCAGAGAGCTACACAACAATAGGATGGTATGGGGATTGCTCACCACAGAGTAAGTAGCGCCTCTGGCGTTGTCACAACAAAGCCTCGTAAACAAGTGAATGGTCTTTTAAAGACCTATGAAGTACTCAAGTGCGGCTGGCAGCACAAAAACTGTGTGCGCAGGGGAGGCCATCTCAGCCCGGACTTGGACTATTGCATTAATTTAAGGTAAGGAGTGCATCCTCAACAATGTTTCATGCTTAGCAATTTCTCTGGGTTGCACGCAGTTGAAGACTTTCACAGGTGTTATTTAAATCAAGATTAACATATCAGTACGGAGACAGTGAAGAGTTGGATTGAACTCTCTGCAGTTACAAGTGCACATGTGACATCTTAAGGACTGTGGCTGATACAAGACTAGTTGAACTGTGGTAATTAATTTTACGGAACTGATAGATGGGGTAGATGGGAGCTCGGCACACAGATTGGAGGCATACGGGGAAAGATGAGAGGGGCACGATCGTGTCAGTTTGCATTGAGGAGGTGGCAAACTCATTAAGTATTATTAGGAGAAGGGTGAAATGTGAGATTTGTAGTCAGATGTCAGTGACTTGGAGAGAGAAAAGGGGGACCGAGTGGTGGAATGGGTTTGATTCACGAGGATAGCTAGGAAGCAGAACGGCATTGGGTAGTGCATTGTGGGAGTTGTGGTTTCCATGAAAGGACTGGAGTACAGGGTATAGTAGAGGGGTGAAAGGCTGAAAGCGTCATTAGTAAAATGAGAAGATGGACAAGATGAGAGTTTGGGAGGGAGATTGAAGTTATATGGAGATATATGGGAGAGGTATGAGCGGCAGAATGGGTTTGATGCCCGAGGATATATGGTGATTTTTCTTTTTTTTTTTTTTTTAATTATAAGGAAACAGTAAAGTGCAAGCCACCCTCACTGTGCAATCTGTGTCAGTTAGGGTATGGAAAATCCCGATATTTTTCCCAATTAAAAAATGATCACATGCAATTTAGAAAGCAGTGTTGGGCACAGACAGGCATGCTTTTTCAGGCCGCATAATACTCTTGTCTACTGCATAATTTGAATTGAGTTGCTTCCAGGTGTTTATAGCTGGGCACAATTGGGTTGTAGCTGAAGGCAGGGTGAGTTTTTCTCAGTGGGGCCCTATGGTGTTCAGTGTGGGAGACGATGTGGCACTCTGTGCCGATGACAGAAACTGCAAGGCTCTGAGACAAATGGCTTTTGATAGCACTTTTAGGCGTACTTGGGACATTCTGCGAATGGCAAAGTTTTCAGATGAATGTATTGTGTTCACCAATAACAAACAAGTGCATGTGTGCATTGTCAATTTAAATAAATGTGGAAAAATACTAGCTGCAGCGTCGTCTTTTACTTGTGGGAAAAAAATATATGTCTAAATACAGATAAAATGCCCAAAAAATAAATATGGATAAATACAGACGGAAATGGCAAAAAAATAAATACCATAAAACCCGGGAGCCCTAAATATGATCTACAAACTGTATTCACTGGTATGTACATACCTTTTTAATCATTTATAAAAATTAAATTTGAAATGAAGATGTATATGGGAGTTTGATAAAACGAAAAAGGAGTATCACAGTGATATGAAACAATATATCAGATGAACAGTATCTATTAGAGGGTATGTGTTTAAGAGGTTAGTGGTGAATGTTTTGCAAAGTGAGAGTAAAATAAATTAGTGCCTCTTTATTATATTGTGTACTTTATTGAAAAATAATAGTAGTTTTGTGGAAAGTTGCAAAGAGGAACTAAGAATAAATAAAACTATGACTATGAGAAACAATAAGAGTGGACAAAGTATACATTGCAAGAACAGAAAAGATTGTAACACACCTTAACCAGGAGACAGAAGCAGATTAGGGAAATCAGAGCTAGGATGCTTCTTAGTAGAGTGGTTGTAGTTCTACTGAGAATATAGAAGAAGGAGAGATGTTTTTCTTTAAAAAAGTGAATAAGATATATGATACTTTCCCAGCAAAGGCCAGAGCTATTGAATGTATGAGGGCTTGGTTTGATTACTCTGAGAATGATGTGGGCCTTATGAACTTTAGACCTATTGAGATGGAGGAGATATCTCTTCAGTAAAGTTAGGTTCACCGTTGGACCCAGCTTCCCTGTCCATTGTGAAAAGAGGCAAGGAAGTGGTTAACCCAGTTCTGGGTGAACTGTTGAATTGCTCCTTGTTGTCTGGTCAGGTCCTTGTGTGCTGGAAGCTTAAGGTGGTAGTTCCACTGGTAAGAAAAACATTATTGGACCCCACAAAACCAGAAACGTACTGCCTGGTTCTGCTATGGCGGGCCTTCTCCAAGATAATGGAGAAATATGTTAATAAATAGCTTTTAAGTTTCTTAGAGAGCCATCACTTTCTGCATAGGACTCAATCTGGCTTTCTGTCCTCATACAGTCCTGAATCAGCCTTGCTATTGATGACAGAGGCTGTACGTCAGATTCTGGGCACATGCGATTCAGCAGCACTAATTTCATTGGATCTTAGAGCCGCGTTTGATACTGTGTTCCATAACATCCTGATTGAGGGGCTCTGGAGGTGTGGTCTGGGACATGAAGCATTGAGCTGGATCGCTTCATTTCTGTAAGGGCGGATCTTTTAAGAACCACAAAAACCTCATCAGTCAGAAGTGTTTACTGTCGCTGGCAGATATCATCGAACGCTATGGATTTACCATAATTTCATATGTAGACGAAATGCAGCTTATCATCACGCTGTCACAGAACTCCGTTCACATGGCCTCCATCCTGTGCCTATGGCTTGTAGAGGCTTGCTAAATGGATGGACCTGAATTGTCTGACACTCAATGCTGAGAAGACTGATGTTCTGACCCTAGGAAACCGAGCAAACATTTGGTTCACTGCATGGTGGCCTCAGGTGTTGGGCTCAGCTCCTGTCCTTAAACCTAACGTCAAGAACTTTGGCCTTTGGCTTGATGACAAGATGTCTTTTGACAGTCAAGTCACTGCAGTAGCAGGAAAATTCTTTGGACTATTTACGATTGATGAGTAAAATCTTGTGCCAATTGCCAGAGTCTACAAAAAAATGGTTATCCGGGCCTTGGTGTTTCGAGTCTAGATTATTGCAATATTCTGTATCTGGGAGTCACTCAGGGATGGATCAAAAGACTTCAGAGAGTGTAAAACTCAGGGGCACGCCTTCTTCTGAATTTGCTGGAGAGTGCGACTATTGGGGGCCACACTCAGGAAATTACACTGGCTGCCAGTTAAGCAAAGATCATCCTTTAAAGCTTTATGATACTGTCACAAAGTTTTTGCCAACAAAGGGTCAGGTTACTTCCAATCGCTAGTAAAGTCATATATCCCCTCAAGGAATCTAAGATCCGCCGGTGAATTGCTGATGACTGTTCCAAAAGAAAAGGAAGTGCGCTTGGGCGGGAACTCTTTCAGCTACCAGGCGCCAAAGTTGTGGAAGGCCTTGCCCTTATCGGTTTGTCAGGCACATTCAAGTTCTTTTTAGGAAACAACTTAAAACGTGTTTTTTAGATAAGGACGCTTGAGCATTTGAAAGCAATAGGCTAGGCATAGTATGGAGATCTGCTTCCAGCGTTAGGGCACCTCACATGAGGTAGCCATGTGCTTTATAAAACGTATTATTATTTAGCAGTTTGGGCTATAGTTGTGTCTAAAATTTCGATAGGAAATTGCATTGGTAATAAGTGTTTTGGGAGCCCCCCTTGTTCTCGACCCCTGTTGACGAATCCCCTGAGCCCTTTCGAGACAGCGGCTGAAGTGAGTGGAAAACTAGTTTTGAAAATGTCATGATGATTTACCAAATGGCGCCAAAGTTATTAGCTTTGAAGGAAGATTATAGTGTACATATATTGATATGTGATAACAAATTGAGAGAGAGGGTAAAGGGCACTCTTGGTCCCCCTGGTCAATCTTGTAAAACAACAAAAGAGTGTTGTGAAAGGAGTGTGTAAGCACTAGACACAGAAAAGAAATCACCCTGATTAAGTCACATTGGAAATCAGCAGGGTTTTTTTAGGAAGCCCTCACTCACCACCCTGGGTGGTGACATGCTTCATCATCGGGCCCACCAGGAGAAGCCGAATGCCTCCCTCATGTGCTACAACGCCAGATTACTGCGGAGCAGGTTCTTTGTGGCAAAGGTGTCAAAAAGAAATGTGAATTAAAAATGTCAGAAACTGTACCATACAAAAAATTGTATTCAATGGTCAGTTTGACATAGGTAAAATATGTGTGGGAAACTTACCAGTTAATGACTTGGTTGTTTCCACTTAAAGTGGGGTCAAAATATATTGATATGCTCATCCCTTGGGAATACGCTCACCTTTAATATTATGGTGTTGTAGAAGGTTGTGCATGGTGAAGGGTTTACTGCTCACAGGCCAGGCTAAACCCACGCTGTGCACAGAGGGTTGGCTGCTGGCATTTGGACGTGCGTGGCAGAGGGTTGGCAGCCTGTGGGTGGGGTGGCCAAAAGCTGTGCGCACTATGGGGTTGGCTGCCCGTGAAAGGTGTTGGGCGGTGAGCCCGGGCCATGCAAGGCGGGGGTTTACTTTATGGATGGGGGTTTACTTTATGGATGGAAATAAAATATTTCATGACATAAAAACCCTAGAAATTCACTGAAAAAAATAAACAACGGTTAAAGTGATGTTATAGCTAGGTGAAAATGTCTGCAACAACGTAAAGTTTTAAACTAAAAAAACACAGAGATTCACCAGGTATAGTTATTTCTAGAAACTGTTACTTGTGCCCTGAGGTAACTCTAACTTGTTGCCATGCACAGCTAATTACCCCACACATTACATCACAAATGACATGCTCTATAACAACAATGATAACATCACTGCAACATTTGGAATGGCATCATTGATGAGAAGACTGTGCATGTATGTATGTATGTATGTATGTATGTATGTATTGGTATACTTTTATAGCGCGTGTCTGTCACCCAACGGGTATCCTGGCGCTTTGACTGAAAAAATCCTGCTGCGCACCCTACTGACTTGGGAAACTAAAAAGAAACAGTTCTAGGAAAGAGATGTGTCTTTAAGTTTTTCTTGAAAGAAACGAGGTCATTCGTACTTCTCAATCCTAGCGGAAGAGTGTTCCATAGCTGCCGTAAAGCTGAAAGATCGGCCGCCCAGCCGTGATCTCAGAACTTTAGGCACCACAGCAAGGTAAGCGGAAGCCGAACGAAGGGATCTAGACAGAGTATACCAATGAAACATGTTCTGAAGTGGTGCTGGGCCTTGTCCGTGGAGGGCCCTGAATACAATACATAAAGATTTAAAATCGATCCGTTGAAGGATCGGTAACCAATGAAGGTCTCTTAATGCCTGGGATGAGGAGTCGTAGCGGCGGCGAGCAAGCGCTAATTTGGCTGCAAGATTTTGCACCCGTTGCAGTTTTCCTACCAGAGTAGCTGGTGCTCCAAGAAGTAGAGCATTGCAATAGTCCAGGCGGCTTACAATGATGCTCCTCACCACCTCTGGCCTACTGTCCATGGGAAGCATCGGGAGGACCTTTCTCAACATACGAAGCAATCCCATGCAAGTGCTCACCGTTTTATTGACAGCTGCGTCCAGTTGGAAATTGGACCCAAACATCACTCCCAAGTTGCGAACAGAGGTGGTAGACGCAGTCGTACTTTGGAAGGAAGGTGGCCAGAAGTCCGGCGGAAGAGGTCTAGGGACGCGGTCAGTGGTGCAGTGTAAGACTTCTGTCTTAGAGCTGTTAAACTGCAGCGAGTTCAGATTCAGCCAGTCCGCAGTTGCGAGCATACAGCGGTGGAAGGTGTCAAGTGTCACTGCTTCCTTGCCCTCGAGAGAGAAGACAAGTTGAGTGTCGTCTGCGTAGTTCATCACCGCTATGCAAAAAGATCTAATCAATGCAACTAGGGGCCGCAGATACAGGTTGAAGAGAATAGGGCTGATGGCCGACCCTTGTGGAACACCTTGCGCCACTCTTCTGATGTTGGATTTAAACGGTGGCAGTGCCACTACCTGGTGACGGTTTCCAAGGTATGATGTTAGCCACTGTAGGGCAAGGCCGGTTACCCCTACTTCCTCTAGCCTGTTAATCAGAATTGCGTGACTGACAGTGTCGAACGCGGCCGACATATCGAGCAGCACTAAAAAGGCTGCTCTTCCAAGGTCGGCTCGCGTCCTGAGGTCGTCAAGTACAGTCACCAGCGCTGATTCCGTCCCGTGGGCCGGTCTAAACCCGAATTGGACCTCATCCAGACAGGACCCAGTCTCCAGGAATTTAGACAGATGTTTTGTGACCCACTTTTCCAGAATCTTTATTGGAAACGGGAGCAGGGAGATGGGTCGATAGTTTGCAGGATTTGCCGGGTCCAAGGTGGGCTTTTTAAGTAGAGGGGAGACCACGGCAAGTTTCCAGCAGTCTGGTACCCGTGCTGAGACCAGGGACTGATCGCAGATGGCAAACAATGGAAGGAAGAGTTCATCCCGAAAGAGCTTCCAGTGTTTATGCGGTAGTGGGTCAAGAGGAGATCCCGACGACACACTGTTGGCTATGGCACAGAATTCCTCAAAAGTTGGAGAAGGGATACAGTCCAACTTGGCAGTGCTAGAGGTGGAAACTAAAGTAGATCCGGAATGCGTTTCCGTGCGACTCTGAGGATTACCGCCAGATGTTACACCTAGATTATTCAGAATGGCTGCGATTTTATCCTCAAAGGCCTGTGCCAGTGAGTCGCACAGAGACTGAGATGCGGTGATGGTATTAGTCGCACTGGCAGGGCATGACAGATCCTTCACGATCTTAAATAAGGTCTGTGATTTGTTAACTGCTGCCCGCAGAGACTCTTCCAAAAACCTGGCCTTTGCACATTTGATCTGTGCTTTATAGATGGACAGGGCCTGTTT